>NC_138769.1:215984689-217184689 GCF_965119305.1 Pelophylax lessonae | reverse complement strand
TCCTATATGCCGTCCTGGAGAGGGTCTCCGGCTACTGTCCAGCCAAACTGCTTCTCCTGGGGGACTTCAACGCCATCCTCTCCCCGGACCTTGACAGGCCCTTGCCTCCCAAGGCCTTTTCCGGGGACCTTCTCCATTGGTCTTCGGCCGCCGGGTTACAGGAGGTTTGGCGCTGGAAACACCCCCAGGAGAAGGTTTACTCCTGCTTCTCTGCTACCCACAAAACATCCTCCAGGATAGACTATGGCTTCGCCAACCCGCACATGTTGTCTGATGTGGAGGAGGTCTCTTATCTCCCCAGCGGCTTGTCGGACCATAGTCCCTTGCAGGTTGTTATTCGCTCGGGCTGTGACCGCAGTAGTGCTCTGTGGCGCCTCGGTGCCCAGTGGGTGGACCAGCCCGAGATTGTAGCCCAGACCCCGTCTATGATAAACGACTATTGGCAGACTAATGCAGGTACATCCTCTCCCGGACTGGTATGGGACGCCTTTAAGGCGGTTACTAGGGGCCACTATATTTCAGCAATCAAAGCCGTTCGAGTCCAGCAGCTGGCTGCGGTGTCCGACTTGGAGGCGGCGGCCGAGGCGGCTTCTGGCCGCTATGTCCGGGACCCCTCGGCCGCCAACTTTGAGGAGCTGCAGGCGAGTAAGAGAGACTTGCATCTACACCTGACTGAGGTCACCCGGTTGTCTATGTACCACTCTAAACAGAGGTTTTTTGAATACGGGGATCGGAACGGGAAACTGCTGGCTGTTATGTCTCATCATGATGCCCCCCTCACCCTGGTTCCGGAGCTCACTTCTCCTTCTGGGGAGGCGGTCACCTCACCGGAGGGAATTTTGGGGCTTTTTGGGGACTTCTACTCCCGATTATATGCTACTACCTTGCCCGCGGACCTCCGGCCGGAGGATCTGCAACAGCTCCTGGATCCGGTTGCCCTGGGTTGGTTGTCGGACGCGGAGCGCTCCGATTTGGTTCGGCCGGTCACGGCAGAGGAGGTGGAGATAGTGATACGTTCTATCCCTGGAGGCAAGGCCCCTGGCCCCGATGGGCTGCCCATTGAATTCTACAAAACTCATGCAGGAGTGCTGGCCCCCCTGCTGGCGGCATTCTACAACGATTGCCTGGAGATGGGCTCCTTGCCGCCCTCTATGGCAGAGGCACACATTATCCTGATCCCTAAACCCCCGAAGGACCCAAAGCTGTGCGCTTCCTACCGCCCAATTGCCCTACTTAATAATGACCTCAAGGTTCTCACTAAAATTCTTGCCTCCAGACTTCGCCCCATCCTCCCCTCCGTGATTGACCAGGATCAAACGGGGTTTATGGCCAACAGATCCACAGATGTCAATCTGCGTAGGCTTTATACTAATTTGCAAACTCAACATTTGAACTCCGGTGCACGGGTGGTCGCCTCCTTGGATATAGAGAAGGCTTTTGATTCAGTGGAGTGGTTGTTCCTGTGGGAGGTCCTCAGGAGAATGGGGTTCCCCCTGTTGTTTATACGATGGTTGCAGACAATCTATAGATCTCCAAGGGCGGCCATTCGGTTGGGAGGAAGGCTGTCCCCTTCGTTCCTGTTGTCCAGAGGTACGCGGCAGGGCTGTCCTCTTTCTCCGGCCCTTTTCGCCATCGCCATGGAACCCTTGGCTGAGGCGCTCCGAACCTCGCCGGAGGTTCGGGGGCTTCGGGTGGCGTGGCTGGAGGAGAGGGTGGCGCTGTACGCGGACGACCTCCTGTTGTTTTTGCAGGATGCGGGTCCCTCCCTTCGGGGGGCTCTGGACATCCTGGACGGCTTCTCCAGGGTGACGGGCCTAAAGGTGAATTGGTCAAAGTCCCAGCTGCTTGCGATCGACGAGGCGGCCAGGAGTGCTGCCCCGCCGGATCTCTCGCTACAGTGGGTCGACAGTTTCATGTATCTGGGGGTGAGGGTGTCTAAGGACCCCTCGGAATTTATTTCCCTTAATCTAGACCCGGTGGTGCGGGATGTTCGGGCCAGGCTGAAGGCATGGGAGAACCTTCCCCTCTCCCTGTTGGGCAGGGTGAATCTGATAAAAATGAAGATCCTCCCTAAATTGACCTACCTCTTTCGCCACTCACCCCAATGGATCCCCAAAACCTTCTTCACCAATTTGAATAGGCTCTTCTCCTCCTTTTTGTGGGGCCCTCGCCCCCCCCGCTACAAGTTTTCAACGCTGATGAGACCCCAGTCACAGGGGGGTCTAGCTTTCCCAGACTGTCATAAATATTTTTTGGACTCCCAGTTGGTTTCCGCGGTGTGGTGGCTGTCTCCTGATGCCTCCAACTCCGCGGTGGTGCTGGAGGCGGCGGTGCTGGGGTCAATGGAGGCGCTGTCGCATCTGTTGTTCCGGGGCCCCAAGGCTCCGTATCCTTTGACCTCATCCATGCTAACGACGCTCAGAGCCTGGCGTCAGGGCCTGGCGCTGGAGGCTTACCCGAGCACCGCGGTCTCCCCTAGGGCGCCGCTGTGGATCAACCCTACTCTGCCCCACTTGTACTCCCTCCCCGACCCGGCGGCCTGGACCAGATACGGCATTAAGGTGATTTCGGATCTGTCCTCGGACTTCTCCCTCCCTTCATTTGCCCAACTTTGTGAGTCTCACGGGGTGCCCCCGTCTCACCTCTTCCGTTATCTCCAGTTGTCCCATGCCTTCGGGGCTCAGTTCCCGCGGGGGGGGGCGGGGGTGGTGCAGTCGGATCTGGAGCGGGTTCTTCGGTTTGACTGCTCCGCCCGCGCCGCCTCGGTCCTGCACGCCCATCTCCTTCGGGTGTTCTCTCCGGAGCTCTCGGGTCTCCGAGATCGGTGGACTCGGGATGTCCCGGACATGGACGCCGAGGACTGGCAACAGGTGTGGGACTCCCCCTTTAAGATCCTGGTCTCCCTGAGGGACCGCATGGTGCAGTATAAGATCGCCCAGCGGGCGTACTTCACTCCCCATCGCCTACATAAAATGCATGAGTCCCACTCCCCGGAGTGCTGGCGGTGCGGCCATGCGCCCGGGGACTTTATCCACATTTTCTGGACCTGCCCAGATTTGTCTGATTACTGGTCTCGGGTCTACGCGGCTGCAAACGGAGTGTTGCAGGTTTCGATAGACCCCTCGCCCAAGACGGCCCTGTTGGGCCTACTGGACGATCTGTTCCCAAGGGTGGCGGATCGCACCCTCATGGGTCTCCTCCTGTTTTTCGCCAGGAAGAACATAGTACTTCATTGGAGGCAGCGGTCCCCTCCCCCGCTCCGGCGGTGGAGGGCGCTGGTGGATTCGGTGATACCGTTGTACAAGGACACGTATTCTCACAGGGGATGCCCCAAAAAGCATGACAGGGTTTGGGCCAAGTGGCTGGCGGACTCCTCCGTGCCGCTGCTTGCCGCCTGTCTGGGCGGGGGCGGCTTGGGGGCTCCGTAGACCGCTACCCGGGGCCGGCCGAGAGGCGGCCCGGACTATACTACTTATCCTATGCTGTACACTGATTATCGTTGTATTCTTGCTGCCAGTGTAATTATGCCCCTGCGTGGGCCCACTTTTCCCCCTTTCTTTTTATTATTTTTTTTTTTTCTTTCATGTTTGATTGCCTTGACGTTGACAATGCGCTGCAAGATTGTTATGTGAACCTGTTTGCACCTATTGTTTTTGTGTTGTTATGTTTTTCTGTTGAAACAATAAAAAGATTTTCAAAAAAAAAAAAAAAAAAATAAAAATGTTGAAGCAAAACAGGACTTTAAGGTGCCATAAGCCACTAATTCACACAATAGGTCAAATTTTACCTATTGTGTGAGATATTGGTTTATGGCACCCCTAAAAGTCACGTTTTGCTTCAACATTTTGGTTCGTACCTCTTTTGGTGTACGTTACCAAAATAAAGTATATAAAAAAGCTAGTTAAAAAAAGACAAAATCTGTTTCTGTCAGTGCTCAAATATACTCTATATTTAATTATGTTTTACTAACACTCATGAGCAGATAAAAAAGTTGAAATTGTATACTTACCCTATCGAAGCCCCTTCATTAATACAGTATACATGCAAAGGTCATTGTAAATGACAAGAAACATGTAATTTCACGCCATCACTCACACGGGCCGAATATCGGGAGACATCAGCTGGTTTAAAAATAACCAGACAAAATTTGGCCCTTTTGTATGCCACCCTGTCTGAAAGAAGAAGTCCATTTTGCTGGCTTCTGTTGGACGAGCATGCTGGAAAACCAGCAGCCGACCGACTCCCAATCAGCGCTCTCCGCCAATGGCTGAAAGAGCTGATCCGAGTGTTCTGGCGGGGGGGCTGTCCCCCTGCCAGAACACACCAGAGCTCAGCAGGGAAGGTACTAACTTTGCATTGTTAGTACAGCGGCTCCAACTGGAGCTGACAGTTTTATCTTTTCGTTCAACCCGCTGGTTTGAACGAAAAAAAAAAAACTCATATTGTGTACCAGGCTTTTGATGATGAACCAGCAATGGCATTAGGCCTACTATGAATGATCCTCCATTCCACAATCAAATCAAAGCAATAGATTATAGTGCAGATAAATGCAGTTACTATCAACTCTCCTGAAAACACCATCATCCTCTTAACACCTGTACATAAAGTGCCAGTGAAAACTCTAATGCATTTACATTTAAAGAGAATGGCACCTGCAGTGTTAAAGGTGCACTGATGAAAGTGGAGAAAAAAAAAATCTTTATGACTTTTGAAAGTTTTTATTCCGATGGTTTTTCCTCCTGAGCTTTCTTGGGTGACTCCTTTGCCTCTGGTTTCACCGGGGCGCTTTCTGTTTTCTTAGCTGCTTCATCAATGGATGCATGTTCTTTCTTCACCATTTCTTCCAGCTCAGCCTGTGAACGTTCACAAGCGATTAGGAAAAAAAAATAATTTTTTAATGGGTCAGAGTTTAGATAAACTATCGGCACAACTTTAAGTGGAAATAACTGGATTTTTGTCTTACCAAAAAGTCCTTTTCTCTGAGGTTCACTGACAGACACAGCTCTAGATCTTCTTAGACCCTTGGGCTATGCCGCTCTCTCCACAGGAGTAGGACTAGGCAGAAATACATTTGGCTATGTCCCTGGGACAGTCCCAGGGGGTATACTCCCACTTTCTGCTATAGGACTTCAGTTTGTAACAAGCAGTGTCAGAGGAATACATAACCCAACCCAACAGAGGGGCGGGTGTCGTGTCCGTCAGTCAGAGAAAAAGGATTTTACGGTAAGACAAAAACAGAATTTTTGTAAAATCTTACCTGTAAAATTCCTTTCTCTGAGTCATCCGACAGTCGCCGCCTCCTCTAAGTCATCACTATTGGGTATTGTCCACCTATCCGTAGGAATAGCTAGGCATATAGACTTAGTCAAAAGACAAAAGGCATTAGCATATACACACCCACAGGGGCTGTCCCATCTGGTCAATACCCCCCCTGCATCACCACTCCCAACTCAGTTTTGGTAGTATAGCAGTAGGTAATAAGAACCTCAAAAGAGGGGCGGGGGCGGCGACTGTCGGAGGACTCAGAGAAAGGAATTTTACAGGTAAGATTTTACAAAAATTCCGTTTTCTCTTACGTCCTCCGACAGTCGCCGCCTCCTCTAAGTCATCACTATTGGGATGTCCCAAAGCAGTATAGACATGAGGGGTGGGAGACGCAACCGTAGAAAAGGCAACGCAGTACCCACATCAGAGAAAGGAATCTTACATGCACCGTAAGAACCAACTGGGCAACAGAAAAAAAACAATGCTCAACAGGAGCAACAGCCCAGGAAAGCAAATGCCAACAGCCAGGGACCCAGAGAAAAATTCAAGGGTCCATCATGACACTGCCGCACTGAGAACTTTGCGGCCAAAAGAAGCATTAGCTGATGCCAGAACGTCTACTTTGTAGAACTTGGAAAAAGTGTGCACCGACGACCAAGTCGCCGCCTTGCACACCTGGGTCACCGAGGCCCGATGCCAACAGGCCCAGGAAGTACTCAAAGACCTGGTAGAGTGCGCCTTAACAGGGAAGGGCGGAACCCGTTCCTTCAAGGCATAGGCCTGCTCAATGGTCTGTTTGATCCACTTGGCAATAGTCGCTGCCGATGCAGCCATGCCCTTCCGAGGTCCCTCAGGAAGGACAAAGAGAGAGAGTCCGCCTTCCGAAAGGATTCCGTAGACTTCAGGTAGACCCTGATCGCCCTGACAACATCCAAGGAATGCAAAGCAATCTCCTTTGAATGCTTAGGCTTTGTACAAAGCGAAGGCAAGACAATTTCCTCATTAAGGTGGAACTCAGTGATCACCTTGGGAAGAAAGGACGGGGGTGTTCTCAACACCACCTTATCCTTGTGAATTATCAAGTAAGGGGAGCGGCAAGACAACGCCGCCAGCTCCAACACTCTGCGAGCCGAAGTAATCGCCACAAGAAAAGCAACCTTTTTCGACAGCAGAGGCAACGATATCTCCCTGATATTTTCAAAAGGAGCATGCTGCAATGCGGACAGGACCAAGTTCAAGTCCCATGGAGGTAAAGGCTCCTTCCTAGGAGGAGCCAAAAGTCGCACACCTTGAATGAATGTGCGCACCAAGGAATGAGACGACACAGGGCGTTGGAAAAGGACCACCGGTGCGGACACCTGGCCCTTTATATTGGCCAGCGCCAGGCGCTGATCCACTCCAGACTGAAGGAAAACTAAGATTCTCGACACAGAGTAAGAACGAGGGGAAAACCCCCTGGACTCACACCAGGTGAAATAGGCTTTCCAGGTACGGTAATAGATCTTACCAGAGGAAGATTTCCTAGCCTTGATCAGGGTAGGGATAACCTCAGAAGATAGACCCTTGTCCTTCAAGACCTGGGTCTCAACAGCCAGGCCGTTAAAGCCAGCGAATGTAAAGCAGGATGGAAGATCGGACCCTGAGACAGGAGATCTTCCCGCAGAGGCAGACGCCACGGGGGCGCAACTGCCAGGTGAACAATGTCGGCGTACCAAGACCGGCAAGGCCAGTCCGGCACCACCAGAATCACCATGTGCAGTTCCGAGACCAATCTGCGAAGGAACCGGGATAGTAACTGAATCGGAGGAAAGGCGTACATCAGACGATACTGATGCCAAGGTGCCACCAACGCATCCGAGGCGTCCGCCAACGGATCGCGCATTCTTGCCACGAACCTTTCCACCTTTCGATTTAGCCGGGATGCGAACAGATCCACGTCTGGGGATCCCCACTTTGCACACAGCATCTGAAAGACCTCCGGGTGTAGGGACCATTCCCCCTGGTCCAGGGTCTGGCGGCTCAGATAGTCTGCCTGCCAATTCTCCACACCCGGAATGTGAACTGCCGAAATCGCCGGGACATGAGTCTCGGCCCAAGACAGGATGTCGGTCACCTCCGGGCTGCTCGAGCACTCCTGGTGCCCCCCTGGTGGTTTATGTAAGCCACCGCGGTAGCATTGTCCGTCTATACGTGAACAGGCAGGCCCTGGAGACGGTCCGACCACTGGAAGAGACAGAGTTTTATCGCTCGTAGTTCCAGCACATTTATCGGGAGGGAGGATTCCTCCTCCGACCAAGTGCCCTGGGCAGATAGGGTGCCCAGGACTCCACCTAAGCCCGACAGGCTGGCATCCGTGGTAACCACTGTCCACACCAACGGGCGGAAGGACTTGCCTTCCGCCACCGATGGGGACTGGATCCACCACAGAAGAGCCAATCTGGTCCGGCGACTCAAGGAGACCTCCAGATCCAAGGACTGAGGAAGTCTGTCCCACCTGGCCAGGATCTCCGTCTGGAGAACCCGTGTGTGGAACTGGGCAAAGGGAATTGCCTCGAAGGCCGACACCATCAAACCCAGGCCCCGCATGCAGGCCCTGAGTGACGAGGACGGATTGTCCCTGAGGGATCGGATTTCGTCCCGCAAAGTCCGGAGCTTGTCCTCCGGCAAGAATACCTTTGCCTGAGCAGAGTCCAGAACCATTCCCAGATAGGGAAGGCGAAGCGACGGAGACAACGCTGATTTTTGAACGTTGATGGTCCACCCGAACTCCTGGAGCCTCTGTACCGTGATGGACAGATCGCGCACAAGGTCCTGACTGGCACGCGATCTCAGAAGCAGATCGTCCAGGTACCCCAGGACCGCAATGCCCTGGGCCCGCAGCAGGCCCAGAACCGGTGCCAACACCTTGGTAAATACCCTGGGTGCCGAAGCGAGACCGAACGGTAACGCCACAAACTGGTAGTGGTCCTCCGCGATAGCGAACCGAAGGTACCGCTGATGACCCTCGAAAATGGGGATGTGCAGGTACGCATCCTTCAGATCTATCAAAGCCAGGAATTCTCCTGGACTCAAGGAGGCCACAACCGAACGGAGAGACTCCATTCGAAACTTCCGAACACGCACGAAGCGGTTCAGCGCTTTTAGGTCCAGAATAGGATGCACTTTGCCATCCTTCCTGGGCACAGTGAACAGATTCGAATAAAACCCCCGAAACCTGTCCCGATGAGGCACGGGACAATCACCCCCTGAGCAAGCATGTCCTGCACTGCTTGATGCAAGTCCTGCAGACGCCCCGGAAGCAGCTGGAGATTGGAGGGAAAGAATCTGTCCGCCGGCCTGGAAAGGAATTAGATCTTCGGCCTGGAAAGGAATTAGATCTTGTAACCTTATCGAACGATTTCCTGGACCCACCTGTCCGAGATCCGGAGCAGCCAAGGTTGGAGGAAACCGCGCAAACGTCCCCCCACCCCAGAAATGGGTGAGGGCGCCCCTTCAGGCAGAGGCGGAGTGTTCCGCCGAACCGGCATTGCCGGTCTTCTGCTTACCCGCCCAGGGTTTCTTCTGGTTGCCCTGGGCCTTGAAGGGCTTGCCCTTGGATTGGTTCCGAAAGCCACGAAAGGACCCCTGAGTAGATCTAGGCGCAGAACCCCGCTTGCCACGGAAAGACTTGTTCTTCGGGTTCTGGGGTAGCATAGTGCTCTTACCCCCCGTGACGCCCTTCACCAGGGTATTCAACGCCTCGCCAAAAAGGCGAGAGCCAGCATAGGGAAAATCAGCAACAGTTTTCCGCGAGGACTGGTCGGCCGACCAGCTCTTCAGCCATATCAGTCGCCGGTTAAGTACCGCGACACTCGAGAGGCGAGCCACCAAGGGGGCCTCATTTAGGGCTGCATCACACAGATACATGACCCCTTGATGGATCTTGTCCACCATTTCCAGTCGTGCAGGCGGCACGTCATCGGACACTAGGTTGCTTCTAAGCACCTTAATCCAATCAGCCACCGCCTGAGCCACCATAACGGAAGCGAAAACGGGTTTGAGCAACGAACCCGCCACCGTATAGGAATGGCGGGCTAAAGACTCCAACCGCCGGTCCGTGGGATCCCGGAAAACCGGGGTATCCTCAGTAGGAACCAAGGTAGCCTTGTTCAGCACGGCCACAGTGTGATCTACCTGTGGAGGCACACACCATCGTGATTCCGTAGCCGGCGCAAAAGGATAAAGCAATTTGAACCGACTAGGTACCAGGAATGGACGTTTTAACGTGCGCCACATTTCATTAACAGTGTAATGGAATTCCGCTGGGCAAGGAAAAACCTGCGCAGACTTGCGGGTCCTGTGCGTCCCAAATGAGGACACAACGCCCGGAGGGCAGGGCTCATCCTCTAAATGTAAGGTTTCCTTAACAGAAACAATCAACTCATCCATGGTCGCCCGTTCTTCGGGTGACCCTGGGGAGGATGTATCAACACCCTCCACCTCAGCCTCCCCCTCAGACCCCGGGGGGGTCTAAGGAAGAGCGGGACCCTGAAAAGGGCACGCTCGCAGCAGCATCAATATCCCCATCTGAATCAGAAGAGAGAAACAGCCTTGGCCGTTTTCTCGCAGCCCGTTCAGACATCAGCATTTCCATATTTGCCACTAAAGTCGCAACCACAGCAGCCAGATCAGATCGCAGCGGGGCCACAAGAGAACTGGGGCCCCCCACTAAAGCTGGAGGAAACTTGCTTTCCTGAGAATCCATGGCTCAAGATAATAAAAAACTACAGTGCAAAAAAGTAGTGTACCGTCCCCTTAAATAGCGCTGCGGAGTGCGCAACCCACCGCTACTGTCACAGCTATGAAGACCCCCAAAAGGAGAAAGAAACTGAGCCAGAAGCAGTATGCAGAAGAAGACAGAGAGATACACTGCAGAGCCCGCAGATCGTTGCTACCTGTGCCTGTGCTGTCTGAGAGGAAGAGGAAATGCTGCTGGAGGGGGCTGGCTATAAGCCGGACCCCAGGGAAAATGGCTGCCCCATAGGGATGCATAGGAGGCTACGCCAAGATGGCCGCCGACATGCGGCCGAACCGATCGTTCCACCGCCCACAAAATGGCGGCGGATGGCGCCAAAATTAGCTGTATACTCGCCCCAGAGGGGCTATACGCTGTGCATAGTAAAAAACATGGCGGACCGCGCGATTTTTCCCCCACAGCGGTCGCCGCACAACACACAAGTCTGTACCCCCAAACATGCACCTAAGGTGACACTGGGACAGGGACCCCCGGCAAACACACAGATCTGCACACAGCGAACCCCGCAGGGATCGCACAGGGAGTCACACAGGCACAGACATGGGGACACACAGCAACACAGACTGCCACCCCAGGCAGAGGCCCCACACAGAAAAGTACTTACCCTTACCCGATGGCGTGGGGGAGCCTCTATGCACGGATAAACCTCTGTCCTCATCTGACAGGGAGTGCCGTGAGCCAGGGACATGACGCTGCAGTATCACAGACAAGTCCTGTGAGGTAGCCACCTCACGGCTGCATCCCTGCAGCGAACAGGGATGGGTCGTTCTTAATGCCAGGGCGAACCATAGCTGAACGCTCGATGGCAGGCTGGGGGTCCATCTGACCCTCTGTGTCCTGGAGACCCAGGGCGGCCAGTCCGAATCCCAGCACCGCATGATCCATCTTCATCCGAAGAATAAACTAACACTAGAGCTGGTAAAATACACAGCTAGTAAAGTGAGAGAAAAAAACGGACATTTAAAAGAAAATCAAATAAAAGATTTAGGAAGGCTGAGACTGAAGCCCCAGCACAAGGTAGCCTCACTATTCCTAAGCTAGGCAAACTAAAACTGAGTTGGGAGTGGTGATGCAGGGGGGGTATTGACCAGATGGGACAGCCCCCGTGGGTGTGTATATGCTAATGCCTTTTGTCTTTTGACTAAGTCTATATGCCTAGCTATTCCTACGGATTAGGTGGACAATACCCAATAGTGATGACTTAGAGGAGGCGGCGACTGTCGGAGGACGTAAGAGAAAATCCAGTTTTCTCTTTCGTTAACTGACGGACACAGCTCCATATCTTTTTAGACCCTTGGGATGTCCCAAAGCAGTGTCAATATGAGGGGTGGGAAAAACACAATAATATGTGTAATTCACAAAAAGGCTAAACATAGCCAACCAGGTAAACCAGGAGCTCAACCAGGAACAACTAGAGCTCACTACCAGGAAAAAATACACCCTCAAGAGGCAGGAGCCTCTGCAACCGCAGCCTGCAAAACCTTGTGGCCAATCGCAGCATCCAAAAATGCATGTACATCCTCTACCTTATAAAACTTTGTGAATGTGTGTACAGTCAACCACGTAGCCGCCTTGCACATCTCAACCATTGACGCCGTATGACGGAAGGCACAGGAGGCACTAAGCGCCATTGTAGAATGCGCCTTGACGGGGAAAGGAGGAACCTGACCCTTAATAGAACAGGCCTGCACAATCTTCTGATTGTGCACAATCTTCTGACAAATCTTCTGATCCATCTGGAAATGGTCACAGCAGATGCAGCCTGCCTCTTACAAGAACCATCCGTAAGGACAAACAAAGAATCTGATTTTCGAATCGACACAGTCCCCACCAGGTACACCCTAATTGCCCGAACCACATCTTGGGAATGTAGGGCAATTTCTTTTAGGATGTTTCAGCTTAGGACACAAAGATGGCAATACAATATCCTCATTTAAATAAAACTCTAAGATGACCTTAGGAAGGAACACCTGACAGGGTCGCAGCACCACTTTGTCCCTGTGAAACACCAGGTAAGGTGACCTACAGGACACCACAGTCAACTCTAAAACCCTACATGCAGAAGTAATAGCCACCAAAAAAGACACCTTCTGTGACAGAATGAGCAGAGGAAATTCATAAATATTTTCAAAAGGAGGCTTTTGAAGTACCGACCGTACCAAATTGAGGTCCCACGAAAGTACCAGGGATCTCACCAGAGGAGCCAGATGGCGAACCCCCTGCATGAAAGTGTGAACCAAGGAATTCGCAGCCAACGGGCGTTGGAAAAATACTGCCAAGGTGGAAATCTGGCCCTTGATGGTGCCCAGAGTCAAACGCTAATCTACATCTTGTGAAAAAACTCCAGCAGGTACTACACAGAAACAGGGAGAAACCCCCCCGAGACTCACACCAAGTAATGTATGCTCTCCAAACTCCATGATAAATCTTCCTGGAAGTAGATTTTCTAGCTTTCAACAGCATAGGAATCACCAAATCCAACAGCCCTCTGTCCTTCAGCACCTGGCTTTCAATAGCCATGCCGTTAAAGCTAGCGACCGTAAAGCAGGATAGAGGATATTCTCTGAGAAGAAGTCTCCAAAGAAACATCGGCTAACAGCCTTACAAGGCCTGCGTACCAAGACCGATGAGGCCAGTCTGGTGCCACCAGAATGACTGGAATCCCTTCCACCTTGATTCTGTGTAGCAGTCTCGGCAGAAGTTGTAGTGGAGGTAAAGCATAAATCAGACGATACTGACACCAAGGGACCACCAGAGCGTCGGCTGCGTCAGTCAGAGGATCCTGAGACCTTGCCACAAACCATTGAACATTTCCGGTTAAAAGGAGAGGTCAACAGGTCCACATCGGGGGTTCCCCACCAAAGACACAGGCAAAGCCTGATCGCCCAAAACTCCAGGATGCTGATCAGCAGACTGGACTCCTCCAGAGTCCAAACTCCTTGAGCCGAGTCTGTGCCCAGGACACCTCCCCACCCGGACAGGCTGGCATCCGTGGAAACCACTGTCAGGGGGAGAAAGGACTTCCCTTGCCAAAGCGCCAGGGAACGGAGCCACCAAATCAGAGATCCCCTCGCACCCCGGACCAACTGAATCAGATTGTCCAATAACTGAGAATTTTGTCCCACTTGGCAAGAATCTCTTTCTGCAGACGCCTGGTATAAAACTGAGCAAACGGAACTGCCTCAAAAGTGGAGACCATCAAACACAGTACTTGCATGCAAGTCCGGAGATGACCAAACAGGAGCCGAATCTCATCCTGCAACTTCAGCAGTTTCGCCTCCAGAAGAAACATCCGGGCTGAGGCTGAATCCAGAGTCAGGCCCAGGTAGTCCAGTTTGGAGGATGGAGTCAGAGCTGATTGCTGAAAATTTAATGTCCAGCTGAACTCTTGCAGAGTACGCACAGTGATGTCCAGATGTCCAGATCGTCCTACCGTGCGAATGGACTCCATCTGAAATTTCTGAACCCACACAAAGCAGTTCAGAGCCTTGAGGTCCAAGAACGGGCGGACCTTGCCTTCCTTCCTGGGAACAGTAAACAGATTTGAATAAAATCCCTGAAAACATTCCAACTCTGGAACCGGCACAATTACTCCCTGTGATAACAGATCCTGAACCACTCCGTAAAGGCCCTGCAGCCGATCCTGGGACAGGCGCAAGTTGGAAGGAAAGAACCTTGCTGGGGGCAAGAACCGAAACCCGATCTTGTAACCAGGCCGGATCAACTCGTGGACCCATTTTTCATGAATGAGCGAGGTCCAAGGGTCTGGAAAGAAACAAAGGACGTCCCCCCACCCCAAATACGGATGAGGGCGCCCCTTCAGGCAGAGGAAGGCTTGTCTGCGGGACCAGCGGAACCCACTTTTGACTTACCAACCCAGGGTCTCTTGGAGCCTCCCGCAAAGTTACAGGTGGATCTTGGTCCCTTGTCCTGCGATCCAGTAGGACGGAAGGGCTGCTTGTGAGCCGAGAAAAAAGGACTACCTTTACCACGCGGTTCCTTGCTCTTAGCAACCTGTGGAAGCAGAGTACTCTTACCTCCCGTAAGACCTTTAAAGATCTCTTCTATAGAAGCACTGAAAAAACTGTCTCCTGCAAAGGGTTGATCAGTCAGCACCTTTTTGGAAGCCAGGTCCGCCAATCAATACTTTAACCAAATCATGCGGTCACAGGCGTCACAGACACTCTGCCAGCCAAGGGGGACGCATCCAAGGATGCATCACAAATGTACTGTAGCCCCTGTATCATCTGATCCGCCAGCTCAGGAGGATGTTGACCCCCTTCCAGATCCTGGTGTAAGAGTTGCGCCCATTCCGTTAAGGTCTGGGAGACCAAGGTGATAGTAAACACTGGCCTCAAAATTTAACCCGCCATGGTAAAAAGGTATCGGACCAGAACCTCAACTCTCTTGTCCACAGGGTTCTTAAAAGACGGGGCATCCTCCACCGGAAGAAGCATGGCCTTATTTAATCTGAAAACCTGAGAGTACACCACCGGTGGAACTGTCAGCTTCTTCAAAAAAGACTCCTCAAAGGGATACCTCCTAGCGAAACGCTTAGGTATTCCAACCATGCATTTCGGGGATTCCCACTGACTAGCGACAATATTGTTGAAATAGGCAGGAAAGGGGAACACCTTAGTCAGTTTGGATGGTCTAAGGGTGCCAATTTGCACCGGCGCAACTGACGCAGCATCAGCTGTGTCCTCCAATTTTAAAGTTTCCGGCACTGATACAATCAGTGCCTTCACAAGCGCCTTTTCATGCGTGGCCGTAGTGGAAGAGGAATCATCCTCAATGTCAGAGCACTCAGGGTGCGTGGACGCAGACCCAGTGGGTTGACTCGTGTCCGCGGCGGCCAAATCCACCTAAGACTCTGAGGAGGCAGAGGATACAGGTGAAGGCAGGAGGGCTTTTTGCTTGGCCGCTTTTGAAGGGCCATATCAACCTTTGACACAAGTGACTGTAGGACCGCCGTCATGGCTAAGACCCAGAGTGTCCCGCAGCTTCTGAGAGTGGGTCAGGTGAGGATACCTGCTCCAGGGACTCCATGGTTAATCCGGAGGTCATACCTCCCTCACACCGCTACCGCTGTGATACTGTAAGTTCCAGGGCACCAGCGGTGCTGCTATGGCAGAAGAGAGGGAGTTGTATACCCCCAGGGACTCACCACCACCTACTAAGAGCAGGATATAGAGTGCCAAGTTGCGTGCCATGCTGCGATCAGAAAGGAAGAGGAAGCGCTGTCACTGCCACTAGAGGCTTACCGCCACATCACTGCTCCACAGGCTACAAGAAAATGGCTGCCACATTGACTTCAATAGGAAACTCCAAAAACATGGTCGCCAGACTACACAAACATGGCTGCCGAGGCAGAATGGCGGCGCAGCGTGGCACCCAGGTTTCTAGACAGGTCCTTCAGGTACCTGTAAATCCACCAGGGGGGCCTCCACAGGGACCCCCACACAGCCATTCGCCGCAGGTTCATATGAATGTGAGCTCCCATCGCGCCCCCTCCAGCCCATCACCATATGACACTCCATACATCACAACAGCCCGTGCACCCCGAGGGGGAACTAAGGGGGGGGGGGGTAGGTGAGGGCGAGCTGTGCAGGGGGACCCCGCTAGTGGGGGGGGGGGGGTAGGAGACAGAAGGGGCCTACCAGCCTGAGGGAAGGGCCCGCGTCCACACCAATATTTTCTCAGAGGAGAGGGGGGACACTACTCACCACACCTGGGAACCGAGCAGACACCACTCCTGGCAGTCCACTGCACCATCTTGGAATGGTGGTGCTGCGGGCCTCTGGCCGTGACCAATGTCGTGACCAGGGCTAAACGTCCTCGCAAGGTGTTTCACTCGCCGGCCAGCCCCCGTCCAGTGTGGCTATGTCACGGCCAACCTAGCGCGGAGCTAACAGTTGGGTCACGCTCGCTGGCCAGACTGGGAAGACCGTAAGGATCTAGGATATCCAGTGCGTCACCCAGTCCGGCAGTTGGTTGTAGTTCTCACAGGAACTGACTTGATTGTAGTTCTTGCAGGAACAGAAAATAATAAACGTAGAAAAAATTCCATGTAAGAAAGAAAAAATGCCAGGACCAGAGATCCCAGCAGGGAACCAGGTCCTTACTCCTGACTAGGCAGAAAATACTGAAGTCCTATAGCAGGAAGTGGGAGTATACCCCCCTGGGACTACCCCAGGGGGGTAGTCAAATTTTTTTCTGCCTAGTCCTACTCCTGTGGAGAGAGCAGCATAGCCCAAGGGTCTAAGAAGATATGGAGCTGTGTCCGTCAGTAAATGAAAGAGAAAAAGGGTATTAAATAACAAACTGCAAGCAGGCTCTTTATTGCAAAGGAAATATATATAAAAGTTTACTCAGCAACAAAATAAACTTACTTGCCTGTCTGGGACCTTGCAGGCATCAGATTGTTGGAGCATAGGTGAGTATTCTTGTAAAGTGATTGTAGGCCGATTTTTTTTTAATAGCAAACATGTCATACTTACCTACCCTGTGCA
This sequence comes from Pelophylax lessonae, assembly GCF_965119305.1. Lineage (NCBI taxonomy): Eukaryota > Metazoa > Chordata > Amphibia > Anura > Ranidae > Pelophylax > Pelophylax lessonae. Next base: position 217,168,117 of record NC_138769.1, on the reverse strand, counting down.
AAAGTTTTGCACAGAGCAGCCCTAAACCTCCTCTTCTGGGGTCCCTGGCTTCTCTACCCTACCAAGTGCTCCCAAAACAAGCGGCTTGCTATGGGGGAATTCATGCAGGCTCAATCTGAGCCACGCTCTGTGTGTCCATAGACACACAGAGAGTGGCTCTGGCCCTGCCCACCCTACCTCGTCACAGGCTGTGATTGACAATGGCTCCTGCTGTTGCCTTCATGTCCATTGAGGAGAGAGAGAAAGAGAGAGACGCTGCTCTCAGGCAATTTGCTGGATCGGCATAAGGCTCAGGTATGTATAAGTGGAGGCTTTGGGGGGGGGGGGCTGCACACAGAAGCTTTCTTTGTTACCCTAACTCAGTGCATACATTAGTGTAAAAACCTTCCTCCTTTACAACCACTTTCATCCTGCTCTGGTCCGGTCACATGATCCTGCCCCCTCTGAGCCAGAGGAAGCTGCAGTGGAGAGGAGGAAATGCTGACAAAAAATGAGCCATGGTAGCCTATGGATGACGTCACCGCTCCCGGCTTTACCAGCCATTGTTAAACACTTTCTCCTCTCCTCTGAACCACCACTAGCTGAAACAGGGAATCATGTGAGTGGACTGAAGAGGGCTGAGAAAGTAATTATTTACATCTTTTTTACACAGTTAAGTCAGTATAAGTATTAGGAGGGGACAGTTTAAGATTAGGACGGTGTATCCTGGAATTCTACATTGACATTGAAGTCCACAATTCACTTGGTATGATGTTATGTTCTAAACAAACAGGCATTTACCAAATAAAGTTTTGGCATAATAATTTAATTAAGGATGTGAAAGAGATAATTTTAATGTGAACCTGTGGTTTGTGAACCCTAAATTATTAGGTCCACATCATAACTGTTACCAAGGCCTCAGTATGAAACTGCGTTGGTTGCCTTGCTAAATAAAAGTGCAAGGCAAACCTGCTTGGACTGTTCCTGGGTGTCCCCATCTCATGCATGGTTTACCATTGCTGGTGTTGGCAGCGGTATATTCAAACATGAGACAGGGACAGCGAGGAACAGTTCTAGCAGGTTTGCTCTGCACTTTTTTCAGCAATGCAGTAAACACACACAGTTTTTTCTATTTTTTGCTACCACTGTAAGCGGATCAACCCCGTATAGAGGTAACAGAAAATAGATGAAACATATTATAGAGCAGTGTTTTCCAACTCCGGTCCTCAGGGCACACTAACAGGCCAGGTTTGCAAGAGAACTGAAATACATCACAGGTGATATCATTTGCTGCTCAGTGATTGCAGTATACTAGTCTGCATCTCCCCAAGGTAATACTTAAAATCTGGCCTGTTAATGTGCCCTGAGGACCGGAGTTGGGAAACACTGTTATAGAGTATGTAATAGGAAGCCAGATGTTGTAAACCTGAGCCTGAAGTGGCGAAGCCCTCATCCCAATAACGACTAGTCCCCCTCTGTGGGACTTTAAGGGGCTCAAGTATAATCAATACATGTAGGAATGTGTGTAATCAAACTAAATTTTATTAAACAAAAAAAAGGGAGTTGTAAATACACAAGTTAGTCCCGGTTCACACTACCGCGACTTGTCAGCCTGACAAGTCGCGGTCCATTCTGTGCTACGGGAACCGTTCTAATAGGAGCGACTCAAGTCGCTCCGACTTAGAAAATAGTTCCTGCACTACTTCGGGGCGACATAGGAGCGACTTGCATTGACTTCCATTATGTGAAGTCCGTGCAAGTTGCGCTGAAGTCGCGCTGCACGCAACTTCACAGGTCGCCCCCGAAGTCGGATCGCCATAGTGTGAACCGACACTTATAAACATTATAACATTATAACATTATAAACATATAGCTCATGTGTGCTAGGCCGCCTTTGTAGGGCCATATTAACCTTAGACACAAGTGACTGCAGGGCCGCCGTCATGGCTGCCAGGGCAGACTGAGACCCAGAGGGTCCTCCAGTTTCAAGGAGTGGTTCAGGTGGTGATACGCATTCCAGGGGCTCCATGGTTAAATCGGAGCCACACTGTGCACAAAAGCAAATCCCCCCCCCCCCTGCACACTGTTCGGAGCACTACAAGTAGCAGCGCAACCGTGGCGCTGTATATAGCAGAGGAAGGATCGTATACCCACAGAGACTCACCACCCCCAAGCTGGAGAGCGCCAAGTAGCCTGCCACACTGTGATCAAAGAGGAAGCGTTGACACTGACACTAGAGGCCCCCGCTGCACGTCATCCCACCAGACTACAAGAAAATGGCCACCGCTATCTATTACACAGTGAAATACAATGCATGGCCGCCGGACTACACAAACATGGCTGCCGAGGCTAGAGAAAACCATCCACGGCATAATGGCTGCGCCACACGGACTCTGGGACCCCAGGGAAGTAATAGTCTACCAGGGGGGAGCCCCCAATGTACCCCCTCGCATTGCAAATAATGCAGGCACCCCTGAGAAGGGGCCACCAGCGGCACACTCCCACCGCCCTCTAGCCCAACACCAATTTAGCCCCCCACCCCACAAAACGCCCGAGCACCCCATAGGGGGACTAGGGGAGGGGACAGGTGAGGACGACCAATGCGGGGAAAAGGACAGAGGGGGGGGGCTACCATCCCCAGGGAGGGCCCGCGACCACCCCTGGATCTCCCAGAGAAAAGAGGGCGCACACTACTCACCACACCTTGGCATCAGGTGGGCACTACTCCCAGCAGTCCACCGCACCATCTTGGAATGGGGGTGCTGTGGCCTGAGGTACACTGATACTCTGATAGGGACTGCTGTCGTGACCATGGCTATGCGACCTCGCGAGGTGTTTCACTCACCGGCCAGCCCCCCTTCCAGTGGGGATATATCGCGGCAAACCTAGCGCGGGGCTAATAGTTGGATCACACTCGCAGGCCAGACTGGGAGGACCATAAGGATCTAGAATATCCAGTGCGTCGCCCAGTCAGGCTGTTGATTGTAGTTCACACAGGAACAGTTGCTTGTAGTTTACACAGGAACAGAAAATAACAAAGAGAAGGAAAAAAAAATCCATTTAAAAAGGAAAAAATGGCAGGACTGCAGATCCCAGCAGAGAGCCAGGTCCTTACTCCTGACTAGGCAGAAAAAAACTGAAGTCCTATAGCAGGAAGTGATGGTATACCCCCTGGGACTGCCTCAGGGCATAGTCAAATCTTGTTTCTGCCTAGTCCTCCTCCTGAAGAGAGAGCAGCATAAGCCCAAGGGTCTAGAAGACATGGAGCTGTGTCCATCAGGGAACGAAAGAGAAAAAACAATATTTTTTACTTTCTGCTATAAAACATATCCAATAAAATTTTTTAAAAAATCGAATTTCTTCATCAATTTAGGCCAATATTTTTCCTCTAAATTTTTTTGGTAAAAACAAAATTCCAATAGGCGTATATTGATTGGTTTGCGCAAAAGTTATAGCATCTACAATCTATGGGATATATTTATTTATTTTACTAGTAATGGTGGCAAATCAGCGATATTGTGGCGGACAAACCGGACACCAGCTGACACTAATACAGTGATCAGTGCCGAAAATATGCACTGTCACTGCAATAATGACACTTGCTGGGAGTTAACATCAGGGGTAATCAAAGGGTTAACAGTGTGCCTGACCAGTGTTTTACTACTGCGGGGAGGTGCTTTCACTAATGAAAGGCAATGACCCATGTTACTGCTTTGCAGGATCACAGGATCAATGCCTTCCATGACAGAATTGCAATTTGCCTTGTTTACATAGGCAGACTGCAGTTCGGCCTGTGTAGCAAACGATTGCCGGTGCTGGCGAAGATCAAGTCCACCAGACCTGCTGATCTGCTCCTACTGTGCACAGGCACAGCAGGAGAGAGCCTCCTGCGGCACGCGATACTTGGAAATGCAGGGTCACGTATATATACGTGATCCTGAGCAGCGCGGCCGCCCTGTAGCAGTAAATCTGCTATGGGGCAGTTGGCAAGTGGGAATTACTGTTTTACTGCATGTCAATCTGTAGAATTATTGACACTACCTGAAGCTATTCTGCTGGATAAACTCATACCTTACGAAAAGCTTTGGAAACCATGGATTGACAACTGCCTTCCGATAGGCTTTGATGAATCCCTTGTACTAGCTTGACCTGTGGTCACAGATTCCCTATTGGTATTGTCGCTCTGAACCACATCAGTGGCCCGGGACTCCTTTCCTCCCCCGCATAACCCCCCCCCCACTGTTTTGCCCTTCCTTCCCCCCCCCCTATCCTTCTTGCCCCTCTTACTCCCTTCTTTTTCTCCCCCCCCCCCCCCACTTATTGCCTCGAGTTGGCCGCTACCTAATTTGTTTCCCTGTTGTGGCTGGACCACCAACTTTTGCTGCACTACGGCCTCCTTTTTTGCCCTACCCCCAGGCGCCCTTATGCACTGTGTTTATCCTTTGTACTTGTATACCGGGGGGGCCCAGCTTGCCCCTTTCCTATACCTAAACCTGACTGTTATGCTACTACTTGCTGTTTCTTGATGTCATTTTGACGTGTATTCATCTGTTATGCACCACTGTTACCTACTGGTATTGTTTTGTACTACATTCCTTCTGCCTTAATAAAAAAAGTTTGAACAGAGAATTATTGACACTACATATGTGGGTCACATTTGGTACCAAATATAAAAATATAAGGTAACAAATCTAACACCCACAACCGGTTCATGTGTCACATATACTCACAGTATAAAAAGAACCAGGCTTAAAGAGCACTGTTCCTCAGATAGGCCTTGGGCAATTCCCAGTTTAATCCCCTTTACCTACCTTCCATCCTAGGAATTCAGCTAAGGCAAGACAACCATCATCACAGTTTCCAAGATAGGCTACATCCCTAAATACAAAATATTATTGAAACATTTTATTCACAAAATTCTTATGGCCAGCTTTTCAACAGTTTACGAAGGTCAACAGAATAACAATTTTGTTAAAAAGGTCATTTGATTAAGATATAACAGATAAAGTCGGGATTACCTGAAATGTTTAAACTCAATGACAAAAATGTAATACACTGTTTAGAAAAATTAAAGGAACACTTTGAAAACACATCAGATCTCAATGGGGAAAAATCTCATGCTGGATATCTATACTGATTTGGAATGTGTTAGGAATGAAATGATGCTACATCGTTTTATGGAAATGAAAAATTATCAACCTACAGAGGGCTGAATTTAAAGACCCCTCGAAAATCAAAGTGAAAAAAATTATGCAGGCTAGTCCATTTTGCTGAAATTTAATTGCAGCACCTCAAAATGGTCTCAGTAGTTTGTATGGCCCCCACGCGCTTGTATGCATGCCTGACAACCTTGGGGCATGCTCCTAATGAGATGAAGGATGGTGTCCCAGGGTATTTTCAGATCTGGGCCAGGGCATCCCTGAGCTCCTGAACAGACTGAGGTGCAACCTGGCGGCATCGGATGGACTGAAACATATATGTCCCAGAGGTGTTCTATTGGATTTAGGTCAGGAGAGTGTGGGGGCCATTCAATGGTATCAATTGCTTCATCCTCCAGGAACTGGCTGCATACTCTCACCACATGAGGCTGGCATTGTCGTGCACCAGGAGGAACCCAGGACCCACTGCACCAGCATAGGGTCTGACAATGGGTCCAAGGATTTCATCCTGATACCAAATGGCAGTCAGGGTGCCATTGTCTAGCCTGTAGAGGTCTGTGCGTGCCTCCATGGATAGGTCTCCCCAGACTATCACTGACTCACCACCAAACTGGTCATGCTGAACGATGTTACAGGCAACATAACATTCTCTATGGCTTCTCCAGACCCTTTCACGTTTGTCGCATGTGCTCAGGGTGAACCTGCTCTCATCTGTGAAAAGCACAGGGCACCAATGGTGGACCTGCCAATTCTGGTTTTCAATGGCAAATGCCAATCGAGCTCCATACTGCCAGGCCACGGCCCATTAGGCCACCCTCATGAAGTCTGTTTCTGATTGTTTGGTCAGAAACATTCACACCAGTGGCCTGCTTGAGGTATTTTTGTAGGGCTCTGGCAGTGCTCATCCTGTTACTCCTTGCACAAAGGAGCAGATCCCAGTCCTGCTGATAGCTTAAGGACCTTCTATGGCCCTGTCCAGCTCTCCTAGAGTAATTGCCTGTCTCCCGGAAATCTACTCCATGTTCTTGAGGCTGGGAGACACAACAAACCTTCTGGCAATGGCAGGTATTGATTTGCCATCCTGGAGGAGTTGAACTGCCTGGGCAACCTCTATAGGGTCCAGGTATCGCCTAATGCTTCCAGTAGTTACACTGACCCTATCCAAATTCAAAACTAGTGAAAAACAGTGAGAAAAGATGAACAGGGGAAAAAATGTAATTTGCCTCCACCTGTAAAACCATTCCTGTTTTGGAGCCTGTCTCAATGTTGCCCATCTAGTGCACCTCTTTTTAATTCCATTAACACCAAAGCAGCTGAAACTGATTAACAACCCTCTCTGCTACTTAACTGACCAGATCAATATCCCACGAGTTTAATTGACTTGATGCTATACTCTGATTAAAAAGTGTTCCTTTATACTGTATATAGATATATGTATAGTGCTGTTATGTCTTTGCACTTATCAAAAACACATTCGGCCGTATATTTAACAGACTAAAAGAGAGCAAAGAAGAGCAGTACCTGTACGCTTTGTCTGAATCAAAGTCCATTCCGCCTCCCAAACCAAGCAGTCCAAAAAATGAGTCTCCCTGTAAATTTTCAAAACAGATTCAGTAACGCAATGATGACAAGTAAATCCACATTATTTCACAACACTGATTTTTTTGTGATAGTACCTGACCAGTTTTTTCCTTGTTGATTAAAAGACGTGGTGTCTTACTAGGCACCCTGGAGAAAGAAAACATAAAATATATTACTTGTGTTTACATACACCCAGTGGCCAGAAAAAAAGAACCCTGTCAAACCATCAAAGTTTATATGAAGGACCTAATATATAGAAGGCCACAGTATGTCTTCAAAACAGCTTTAGTCCTTCTTGGACGTGACGTGCTACAAAGCCTAAACTGTGCGTAGTATGTTTTCAAACACTTCTTTAAAAAATAAGTTTACCTTTGTAAAAAAAATAAAAATAATTGCACGTCTTTTTGCAAGTAAAAGAATGTGTATTATTTTTTCTACTAGGTTCCTGGAAATTTTAAAGAAAATGTCCTAGCATCAGTAGAACTAAACCATGCCCCTTTCAATGTCAGTGAGAATAAATGTGCCCCATTGTTGGTGTCATTGGGTGGGAAGAATCATGCCCCATTTTTGGTATTACTGGGAGGAAATGTGTCCCATAGTTGGTGTCATTGGGAGGAACTATGCCCCTTTGTCGGTATTACTGGGGGGAAATGTGTCCCATAGTTGGTGTCTTTAGAAGGAACTATGCCCCATTGTCGGTATTACAGGAGGAAATGTGTCCCATAGTTGGTGTCTTTAGAAGGAACTATGCCCCATTGTCGGTATTACAGGGAAGAAATGTGTCCCATAGTTGGTGTCATTGGGAGAAACTAAGCCCCTTTGTTGGTATTACTGGGAGGAAATGTGTCCCATAGTTGGTGTCTTTAGGTGGAACTATGCCCCTTTGTCGGTATTACAAGGAGGAAATGTGTCCCATAGTTGGTGTCATTGGGAGAAACTATGCCCCATTGTCGGTACTACTGGGAGGAAATGTGTCCCATAGTTGGTGTCTTTAGGTGGAACTATGCCCCTTTGTCGGAATTACAGGGAGGAAATGTGTCCCATAGTTGGTGTCTTTAGGAGGAACTATGCCCCATTGTCGGTGTCATTGGTAGGAATTGTGCCCCTTCGTTGGTGTCAGCGGGGGGGATTATGCTGATAGTGTCCGAGAATAAAATATTGGCCCAAGGGTCGGATAAAAGCAAACAGAAAGAAAGCAGCGCCAGCTTAGTGAAGCATAAGGTTTATTAATACAAAAAACACGTAGTGACTTACTCTTAGGTAAGTAAAGGCCAGTACGGTAGGTGAATGGGATCATCCATCTTCTTCTCCTGGATACCGCTGTGGAAAGCAGGGGTGTGGGGTGCCTTCGGTGCGTGGAGGCTGTTGTCTGGCAGCCTCTCTGATGGTGCTGTGGTGGTGGAGGACTCTCAGTGGGGCTCCACTTCCTGCTTCCGGTCAGCCCGACATCACTTTCTGTGAGGCGGAGGGAAAGATGGGCGTTGCTAGCTTTCGGAGCATCCGTGCTCCTTCATTAGGCGGAGCCCCACTGAGAGTCCTCCACCACCACAGCACCATCAGACAGGCTGCCAGACAACAGCCTCCACGCACCACCGGCACCCCGCATCCCTGCTTTCCACAACGGTATCCAGGAGAAGAAGATGGATGATCCCATTCACCTACCGTACCGGCCTTTACTTACCTAAGAGTAAGTCACTACTTGTTTTTTGTATTAATAAACCTTATGCTTCACTTAGCTGGCGCTGCTTTCTTTCTGTTTATTCTCCTCAGAGCCTCTCCTTGCTCCAGCTGACAGCTGCTTTTCGTGCCCCCCCCCTTCCACCTCGTCCTTTTATATATTTATATACCCATTTTTACCTTTTTCCCTCATGGTGTGCCACCCACCAACATCAGAGAGCGCCATGTAATCATTGACTTTATATCGGATAAAAGCAAGCAAAGGATCACAGTTTGGAGACCACTGTTCTAAACTTTAAATCCAATGATGGCTTAAAGCATTTGACTTCCTTGAGTTTATTAAACCACTTTTGAAATTTGTTCGGTTTGTATCCTGCATATTGATATCCTACATATAGATATATGCATACCATAAAAGGCCTGCGTTATTACCATCAGGTCTACCTGGTCCTAAGCTATGTTTTTAGCTGGCAACAAGCATTGTGAAACATCTTTTGTTTTTTTCTAAGCATTAACCCATGCAGGTGTTAGAAAAGGGTGAATTATAACTCCATAGAAAATACAGAAAAAGAAAGGAAAACAGACAGAAAGAAAAGTGATTTTTGTAAAGCGTAAAATATTTGAAATTTGACCTAACATTTTTTAATTCAGTTGACTGCAACCTAGCTTGTATTATGATACATTTAGGCTGGGGAGAAGTATTTCAAGATCTTAGTGCGCTCTCATTCAGTTTTGAAAATGATTTTTAAAGTTTTAAAAATGTTTTTAATATATCTTTTGAAATGAATTCATTTATAATGACAATCCATTATGATAATTTATTATGATAGTTGATTGTATTTTGTCTGTAAGTTTGCTTTTCAGCCCCTTATTCCCCCTCTCATTGTGATTAAATTCCTCCTGGTATGGCCCCTATAAGTATAGAGGCATAGGCGGGGTAATTTCAAATAAAAAGAGGTTTGCATAATAGTGTGGGCATGACCTGAGGAAGGAGGCTCCGCCTTCAGAAACGCGTTGTCATAGCAACCAATCAAACATGCAACGCCATCCCATTCCTTACTCCCCTGCCATCTACAGCCTTCTGGCAGGGCCACGGCGCCCATGCTCAGTGGCGACTAGCCGGCCAGTCTGGGCACAGGCTCACTGAGCTGTGAACGCTGGGGCCGTAGCCAGGAGGACAACAGGACCTTCAGGAGTGGCGATCGAGCTCCATAGCATTTGAAGGGGCCATCCGGGGGGGGGAGAGAAGAAGAAAGGGAACCAATCGTTGTATGTGCCTGTTATTTTCTTGAAACATGTGAGTGTGAGTGTATCTATTAGAAATGTTGTCCATTGTCCAATTAAAAAACTTTATTATACGAGGGCGTCTGTGCGCTTGTCTCCTTTTGTAATTCTTATACAGACTCATTGTCCGCCACCCAGTGGAAACAAGGAGAGCTGCAACGATCTCACATTGGAAAAGTGTGCATTCAAAAAAGACCACCAGCCAGCCCTGGAGTGTGCATTTGGTCAGCACATGAACTGGTGAAATATTCCTTTTGTATGTATATTTTTTTGGTGTATGATACATTTAGGCTGGGAAGAAGTATTTCAAGATCTTAGTGCGCTCTCATTCAGTGCAATTACTGGAGCCAGACACGTCTAAACGTTATCTTACATGGGTTGAAGCATTAGCATTCAGAGTCCCAAAGGCAGTGGAGTGTTTTTATATCACAGAGAAAAAAAATCAGTGGGGACTCTATAGGGTTGATTTACTAAAACTGGAGAGTGCCAAATCCAGTGCAGCTGTGCATGGTAGCCAATCAGCATCTAACTTCAGCTTGTTCAATTAAGCTTTGACAAAAAAAAAAAAAAAAAGGAAGGGGAAAAAAAAAAAAAAAAAAAAGATTGGTTTCTATGCAGAGCAGCACCAGATTTTGCACTCTCCAGTTTTAGTAAATCAACCCCATAGTCTATTGGTTTACATCCACCTGCAAAACTTACATAAACATATCTAAATTGCAGTACGTATTTTACTATAGTGGTTCTATGTCTTATAGGACAGGCTCTGTACTACTCCTAAAGTCCTGAATCTGGTGGGACAATAGGCATAATTAGAACAAAAGAAAATTACATGAACATTCTTTTTCTCAAACACACACTAATGCGAACATATATCCCACGTGAAATACCTTGCATTACTCACACTTTAATTCTTATGTTCAATCATCTTAGACCTCTAGAAGAATATAACAACTATATTATTTGCATTTTGGACATTGATTACTGTAATAATTTGTACACAGAGCTACAAGAGAAGAACAGTTAGCACAAAATGCTGCAGCTAATCAGGCTTTGTATTGGGCATAATCAGTGTTGCCAACCTCCCGCAGCATTTTTTACTGACAAAACGTGGAACATTTACTGACGGGGCATATTTTTTTGCTGACAACCTGAAAATTGTCAAAACTAAGACAATAGATAATTAAATAAATAAATATGGAAACACTGACAATACCCATAACAAGTTATTTGCCTGGTTTACCATCAAAAAGTCAACACAACATGACAAATTCTCAGCCCCTGATATTTACAAACAGATGTAAAAAAATCACAGATTTTTACAAACTGTCCGTAAATTTACTGACGGTTGGCAACCCTGGGCATAATGTACCAATGTCCCATATACTCCAGAATTTCCTTAATAAAATAAAGAGCCTATATTATGGAGAATCCATTTGGGGAGTATGATGCCATATTTTGGCTTACTAATGGCTGTGGCAATGGGGAGCACCTTGTAGATACCTCACCGATTCTCTTTCTAAAGGTTATAAGAAGACAACATGCAAGTCAGATCGCTAGCAACTAAACAGATTCAGCCTCAAAAAATCACACACAGACCAAAATATAAAAAAAACAAAACAAAAAACATAACTAATATGCGGAACCAAGGAGCAAGAACATATAAATACTTACTTGCCAACAAGAGAAGCAAATGGCTGAACTTGAAGAGATGTTCCCATTACAATAAGGAGGTCAATCTTTGGGAAATCCTACAGACACAAGGAAACGTTGCATTAGAATAGTCTAATAAAGAAAGTTATAAGGGAAAGTACAAATAAACAGCCAATTAAAACCCTCATCCCGAAAAGATTGATTCCGCCTAGCACTAGGGTCGTCTGTTGAAATCTCATGGCCCTACCCGACTTGCTTTTTCTTCCCTTACTTCCCCTTCTTCCGTGCTAGAATCTTTACTGGAGTTGTCCTCCAGCTGTTCCAGCGCCCCCTGTTCATCTATGACTGGTGCTGATGCATGGGCCTGAGGTGCTGTGCAGCATATGAAGTACTTGGTTGAGATACATCCAAAGGACCTGGCTCTGGCAGAGAAGATCTAAACTATTGAAAGTTTTAACCATCTCTGCATTCATGGTGTCTGGAATTTTTTTAAACCTACAGCTAATTTATTTTTTGGTTAGAGCATCAATGCAATCTTGGCAAAGCACTTTTTTCCAGGTGGATGACAGCTTTTGTTTGCACGAGGCACATTTATTTTTAGGGACATCTCCCTGCCCTGCTCCCTCTTTTTCTTCGCGGCTCTTACCCTGCAAGGCACAAGCGAACACTGAGCGGTAAAGAAAATAGCCAGGTGCACCAACAAAAATACACCAGTGAGAGGGGAAGACCACCAGAGACTCCTGCACCCTGCTAACTATTCAGTGTACATAACAAACACTATCACTAGTGCCCCTCCTCCAGTGTAAGGTAACAGCGCTGATGAGCCTACATTATTCGCTTAACCTAGATCCAGGATCTGCACGCGTCCCCCGATCCACCTCCTCTTCAGCAGCCATCTTCATTGTAGTGCAGGGAGTCTCAGGATTGCCGCTTCCTTATGTGCACCAGTCCGAATGAGCCCCGCCCTTGTCCGTCCCTGCAGGCCCTAGATTGGATCCTGTGGATTGGGATGTTGGTCCATGGTGCAGCGATTTGATTTTCCCCCGTCTTCCATCCAGGATAGTACCAGACACCGGTGGCCCATAATCAAGATGGCTGCCGCACTACCTGGAGGATACCGGAAATGACGTGCCCTCGGCGTTCCCGGCTCCACAATGCCTGCGAGGACCAGGTGCGCCTCCTCTGTGGCTCCCCCCTAATGGACACCAAAAACGGGAAGAAGGGGTCCCCCAATCCCCCCTTCCATACCAAAGGTATCAGGGGGCCCAGAGTTCCCCAGCAAACCCTCCCCAGGGACACTGCCCCAGTTAAGGAGAGGCCAGGATCGGGAGGCTCCTGCCACCTAGCACGGAGGCTTGACAGCATGAAGCTTTCTTAAAGCAAAGGAAACACAAAATACTGAGGGTCTCTGGCTCTCACCTGTATTTAAACCAATGTGAATTGTGTTTCCTGTGCTAGGTGGGAGGAGCCTATCTCATTAAGCTGTCCTGGAAGATGACTGGGGAATAATCGTTCAAACTCATTTTCAAATAACGAACACTCAGCCGTAAGAGCAAACAATTTTGCCATCATGTAATTACTAAATTTTGATAGATAAATCGTTCAATGGACATAAATGAATCCATTTTTTTTGTTTAGCTGGTCTAATTCATTAGCTGCAAGTACACCATTGCAAGTACAGCATTTTAAGTACAGTGAATGAGATATTGCAGGAGACTGAAGAGATACTGAAAGAGATTGGCTTGGAGTTTGCACCCAACTCATCTGTGTTTCTTTTTGCTGACCATTGCTTGAGAAGAGGAAAGGAATTTGGTCAGGTGTCTGCTATTGTGCATTTGCTAATGAGACTAGCCCATTAAGGTGCTACAATTGTTGCTGGGGGAGGGGCTGTGAAGGAGTGTGTGTATATATAGAGAAATACTCATTAGCTGGTCTAATTCATTAGCTGCAAGTACACCATTGCAAGTACAGCATTTTAAGTACAGTGAATGAGATATTGCAGGAGATAGTCAGGAGGTAGGCTGGAAGGTGGAAAAAAGAAAAAAAAAAAGGTAAGATTTGTTTGACTTAAATTTACAAATTTTCTTATTTTTTTTTTTTTTTTTTCTCTCCTCTTTAAAATGGCAGACTTGGTTCAGTGCAGGAATTGTTTTGCATTTATTTCATGTTCCACTCTTTGGAGATTCGGATGCTGTCAGATCTGTAGACAATTCTCCTTACTGCTGCAGGAAATTGCATTTTTGAAATCAGAGATATTTAAATTATCTGTTAAACAAACTCCAGCTGGGACTGCTGCAATGCCACTGCCACAGAGGACCCCCAGAAATGGCAGATGGGTTACTGTAGGTTCAGGAAGACTTAGAGGGGTGGATAGAAGACATGTCCCACAGTCGGTGGTTCTCCAAAATTCATTTGCAGCACTCTCAGAATGTAAGGAAAACAGGGATATGGACTCAAGCACAGTGGGTGAGAAAAGATCGACTCCTATGTCTAATGTATGCAAGACTGCAGCCAAGGACAAAAAAGATAAAGTGAAGTCTCAAAGGAAGCAGCTGTTGCTGGGTGATTCAATCATAAGAAGTGTGGAGCTTAAAGAAAATGGTTTTGTGAGATGTCTCCCTGGTGCTACTGCTAGACGAGATAGAAGACGTATTATTAATATTGTTAAGCAAGCAAAGCAGGAAGGGGACGTGGATGTTCTTGTCCATCTAGGGACAAATGACCTGGCTTGCGATGAAGTGTCAGAGGTGAAAAAATCTTTTATCACACTTGGAAATGACGTACAGGATTTTGCATCCACCATTTCATTTTCTGAAGTTCTGCCTGTGCATAATGTTCAGAATGATAGGCAGAGGCGCATAAACGAGTTCAACATATGGCTTAGTAAATGGTGTCAAGAGCAAGGATTTGGCTTTGTTTCTCATGATAGCTCTACTTGGAATAGAAAGGAACTGTACAAAAAAGATGGTTTGCATCTTTCTCTCAAAGGAACAAATGTACTTAGTGAACAACTCCAAGAATTTGCGAAAGAGTATTTAAACTAGGAAGGGGGGGCAAAAGAGTGGAATTACAAGAGTCCAATTGCCCCCCGAAACAATGCCAGAACAGGTCAGAAGCACAGAGGTTAAGAAATGATAAGCTCAGAGTCCTGTCTACAAATGCTCGCAGTTTAGGTAAAAAAATCAATGAACTTGGGTCAATTATGGCATCTGAGAATGTAGATTTAGTGGCTGTTACGGAGACATGGTTTAATGAAAGAAATGACTGGGACATAACCATACCAGGGTACTCTTTATACAGAAGAGACAGAGAAGGCAAGAAAGGAGGAGGAGTGGCCCTGTATGTGAAAGATAGCATTAAATCTAACCTAATACAAGTTGGTGAAGCCAACATAGAGTCAGTTTGGGTTACGTTGCAGTTTGCTAATCATGCAGTAACTCGTGTAGGTGTGATATATAGACCACCTGGTCAAGTCAAAGAACTAGATGATCTACTAGTTGAAGAAATAGCTAAAATGACAATGAAAGGAGAAGTCATCATTATGGGAGATTTCAATCTTCCAGATATAAACTGGAAAACCAAAATAGCAAGTTCTACCAGGAGTACAGATATTCTAAATTCCCTACTGGGGTTGTCTCTGCAACAAGTGGTTGAGGAGCCAACCCGGAGGGAGGCCATTTTGGATCTGGTATTCACAAATGGTGATTCGGTATATGATGTCATTGTAGGCGAAACCTTGGGATCCAGTGATCACCAGTCAGTGTGGTTTAATATAAGAACTGTGAAAGAGTCACACCACACAAAAACAAAAGTTTTAGATTTTAGAAAAACAGACTTTTCAAAAATGAAATTAGTCATAAATGAGTCCTTATCAGACTGGAACGGATTACATGGAGTCCAGGAGAAATGGGACTACTTAAAAGGTGCATTATTGAAGGCAACAGAAAATTGCATTAGACTTGTCAGTAAAAGCAAAAAAAGGAAGAGACCACTGTGGTACTCAGCAGAAGTGGCCCAAATCATTAAAAATAAAAAGCTAGCATTTTGTAATTATAAAAAAACCCAGAGCAATGAAGATAAGGAAATCTACAAGATTAGGCAGAAAGAGGCCAAGCAAGTTATAAGAACTTCTAAAGCGCAGGCAGAAGAAAAACTAGCTCAGTCTATGAAAAAGGGGGATAAGACATTCTTCAGATATATAAATGAAAAAAGGAAATTAAAACAAGGAATAACTAAATTAAAAACAAAGGACGGAAGGTATGTAGAAGAGAATAAAGGGCTAGCCGACTGCCTTAATGAATACTTCTGTTCAGTTTTTACAGAAGAAAAAGGAGAAGGACCTCCACTTCAAAGGATGACTAATGAATCATTTGATGCATGTGTCTTTACAGAGGAAGACGTTCTAAGATTGCTGTCTAAAGTGAAGACAAATAAGTCACAGGGTCCTGATGAGATACACCCAAAATTATTAAAAGAGCTTAGTGGTGAGCTGGCAAAACCAATAACAGATTTATTTAACCAATCATTAGTAACAGGAGTCGTCCCGGAAGATTGGAAATTGGCAAATGTCGTGCCCATTCACAAGAAAGGTAGTAGGGAGGAATCGAGCAACTATAGACCTGTGAGTCTGACATCAATAGTAGGCAAATTAATGGAAACCCTATTAAAGGATAGGATTGTGGAACATCTTAAATCCCATGGATTGCAAGATGAAAAACAACATGGGTTTACTTCAGGGAGATCATGTCAAACAAATCTTATAGATTTTTTTGACTGGGTGACTAAAATAATAGACGGTGGAGGTGCAGTAGACATTGCATATCTAGATTTTAGTAAGGCTTTTGACACTGTCCCACATAGAAGACTTATCAATAAACTGCAGTCATTGAGCATGGACTCCCATATTGTTGAGTGGATTAGGCAGTGGCTGAGTGACAGACAACAGAGGGTTGTAGTCAATGGAGAACATTCAGAACAAGGTCATGTTACCAGTGGGGTACCTCAGGGATCTGTACTGGGACCAATTTTGTTTAATATCTTCATAAGTGATATTGCAAAAGGCCTCGATGGTAAGGTTTGTCTTTTTGCTGATGACACAAAGATATGTAACAGGGTTGATGTTCCTGGAGGGAAACGCCAAATGGAAAAGGATTTAGGAAAACTAGAAGAATGGTCAGAACTCTGGCAACTGAAATTTAATGTGGATAAGTGCAAGATAATGCACCTGGGGCGTAAAAACCCAAGGGCAGAATATAGAATATTTGACACAGTCCTGACCTCAGTATCTGAGGAAAGGGATTTAGGAGTAATTATTTCAGAAGACTTAAAGGTGGGAAGACAATGTAATAGAGCAGCACGAAATGCCAGCAGAATGCTTGGATGTATAGGGAGAGGTATAAGCAGTAGAAAGAGAGAAGTGCTTATGCCGCTGTACAGAACACTGGTGAGACCTCACTTGGAGTATTGTGCGCAGTACTGGAGGCCATATCTCCAGAAGGATATAGATACTCTAGAGAGAGTTCAGAGAAGAGCTACTAAACTAGTACATGGATTGCAGGAAAAAACTTACCAGGAAAGGTTAAAGGACCTTAACATGTATAGCTTGGAAGAAAGAAGAGACAGAGGGGATATGATAGAAACTTTTAAATACATAAAGGGAATCAACTCGGTAAAGGAGGAGAGCATATTTAAAAGAAGAAAAACTACCACAAGAGGACACAGTTTTAAATTAGAGGGGCAAAGGTTTAAAAGTAATATGAGGAAGTATTACTTTACTGAGAGAGTAGTGGATGCATGGAATAACCTTCCTGCAGAAGTGGTAGCTGCAAATACAGTGAAGGAGTTTAAGCATGCATGGGATAGGCATAAGGCTATCCTTCATATAAGATAGGGCCAGGGACTATTCATAGGATTCAGATTCAGATATATTGGGCAGACTAGATGGGCCAAATGGTTCTTATCTGCCGACACATTCTATGTTTCTATGTTTCTATGTTTCTATGTTTGTTTTGTCACATATGCCTAGTGCAAACAGTTCAAGCAAGAAACACATTACACTTTCTATTTATCGTTCGTTTGGTGGAATTTTCCAAACTGTTCCTTCGATTTTTCAGCTCTGAAAAGTTAAAAAAGATTTTCTATTTGTGCCCATCAACTGGATGAAAAACGAACTAATGGAACAAATGACAGATTTTCAAATGATTTTTCGGCTAGTGTATGGCCAGCATAAATGTACAGTGGGTACGGAAAGTATTCAGACCCCCTTAAATTTTTCACTCTGTTATATTGCAGCCATTTGCTAAAATCATTTAAGTTCATTCTTCTTCCTCATGAATGTACACATAGCACCCCATACTGACAGAAAAACACAGAATAGTTGACATTGTTGCAGATTTATTAAAAAAGAAAAACTGAAATATCACATGGTCCTAAGTATTCAGACCCTTTGCTGTGACACTCATATATTTAACTCAGGTGCATTCCATTTCTTCTGATCATCCTTGAGATGGTTCTACACCTTCATTTGAGTCCAGCTGTGTTTGATTATACTGATTGGCCTTGATTAGGAAAGCCACACACCTGTCTATATAAGACCTTCCAGATCACAATGCATGTCAGAGCAAATGAGAATCATGAGGTCAAAGGAACTGCCTGAAGAGCTCAGAGACAGAATTGTGGCAAGGCACAGATCTGGCCAAGGTTACAAAAAGATTTCTGCAGCACTTAAGGTTCCTAAGAGCACAGTGGCCTCCATAATCCTCAAATGGAAGACATTTGGGACGACCAGAACCCTTCCTAGAGCTGGCCGTCCGGCCAAACTGAGCTATCGGGGGAGAAGAGCCTTGGTGAGAGAGGTAAAGAAGAACCCAAAGATCACTGTGGCTGAGCTCCAGAGATGCAGTCAGGAGATGGGAAAAAGTTGTAGAAAGTCAACCATCACTGCAGCCCTCCACCAGTCGGGGCTTTATGACAGAGTGGCCCGATGGAAGCCTCTCCTCAGTGTAAGACACATGAAAGCCCGCATGGAGTTTGCTAAAAAAACACCTGAAGGACTCCAAGATGGTGAGAAATAAGATTCTCTGGTCTGATGAGACCAAAATAGAACTTTTTGGCCTTAATTCTAAGCGGTATGTGTGAAGAAAACCAGGCACTGCTCATCACCTGTCCAATACAGTCCCAACAGTGAAGCATGGTGGTGGCAGCATCATGCTGTGGGGGTGTTTTTCAGCTGCAGGGACAGGACGACTGGTTGCAATCGAGGGAAAGATGAATGCGGCCAAGTACAGGGATATCCTGGACAAAGACCTTCTCCAGAGTGCTCTGGACCTCAGACTGGGCCGAAGGTTTACCTTCCAACAAGACAATGACCCTAAGCACACAGCTAAAATAACGAAGGAGTGGCTTCACAACAACTCCGTGACTGTTCTTGAATGGCCCAGCCAGAGCCCTGACTTAAACCCAATTGAGCATCTCTGGAGAGACCTAAAAATGGCTGTCCACCAACATTTACCATCCAACCTGACAGAACTGGAGAGGATCTGCAAGGAGGAATGGCAGAGGATCCCCAAATCCAGGTGTGAAAGACTTGTTGCATCTTTCCCAAAAAGACTCCTGGCTGTATTAGACCAAAAGGGGGCTTCTACTAAATACTGAGCAAAGGGTCTGAATACTTAGGACCATGTGATATTTCAGTTTTTCTTTTTTAATAAATCTGCAACAATGTCAACAATTCTGTGTTTTTCTGTCAGTATGGGGTGCTATGTGTACATTCATGAGGAAGAAGAATGAACTTAAATTATTTTAGCAAATGGCTGCAATATAACAAAGAGTGAAAAATTTAAGGGGGTCTGAATACTTTCCGTACCCACTGTACTAATAAAAAAGTAATGGGTTCTCTTTCTCTGACAGGAAAATGAAGACGAAAATAATAACAAAACTCGTTTGTGGTCAGCTCTTCTCAATGTATCCTAACTGGGTAAATCCAAACACATTGCTCGCAAAATAAATTAGGATCTTCTCCCATTCTGCTCTATGTTAGTGGTGCTGTCATTCAACATAAAGCAGTAGAGCACAGGCCCATTAAAAGCAAGGCATGAGACGGTGCCAAAGTCCTGCACTCGTTTTTCTTTGTAAAGTAAGTAAATGTTTTATCTTGGTTTCATTGATTGATTTTAGAAGATTCTCGTTTTAAAATCGAATGCGGTTTTAATTTATTAAAGAGTGATATGTAAGAAACAAAGAAATGGTTTTAGCAATTTGTTAGGAATAATTAAACAAAAAAATGAAACAAACACTATCTACTTACAGATTTTAACGCTGAAAAGAAGCGGGATGGCAGACTTTCCCCAAAAAATACAATATCTGAAACATAAAACTTCCCATTAAGCAGTGAATTTATTATATCAAAGCGGTATTAAACACAAAAGCAAAAGTTTATTATATATTGCAGCGTACTGACTGTTAGATGTGATGGCTGCATTAATTTTCTTTTTTAGACTTTCTTTCCTTTATTTTCACCTGGTGATCCAGTCAGTAAGTCTGTTTTTTTCAACAGACCAAGCTCTCTCCCAGATGTATCAGTTACAGGGACGGTACAAATCATTTAACGTTGGCAGGAGTGTTTGAATGATTAGCTTTTATTTATTCATGTAAAGCTTTTATCGTAATAGAAAACACTGTTTGCTGTAACTGATTATAAAGTGTTAGCTGGAGTTTGCCTTCAATTTGTTAGTTTATTTAAATTTGCTATAGCATTTAACACTGCGATAGTGCAGCGGGCAATCTGACACTAACTACGCTGAGGGGCGCTGGATAACTGCCATTAACAGTTTGACATCGATAGTATGTAAACTTCTGGAGGGGATGATAAGGGACTATATCGTAGAGTTTGCTAAAGACAACAACATCATCAGCAGTAATCAGCACGGGTTTACAAATGGGCGTTCTTGTCAAACCAATCTCTTAACATTCTACAAGGAGGTGAGCTGTGAGCTAGATAGGGGCAGACCAGTGGATGTGGTGTACTTGGATTTCGCTAAGGCATTTGATACAGTTCCCCACAAGCGCTTAATTTATAAAATAAGGTCGGAAGGTATCGACAGCAGGGTTTGCTCTTGGATACGGAACTGGCTAAAAGGGCGTGTCCAAAGGGTGGTAATAAACAGCGCATACTCAGACTGGTCTGAGGTAGTAAGTGGGGTCCGCCAGGGCTCAGTCCTTGGACCAACCTTGTTCAATTTATTCATAAACAGCATTGAGGACGGGATCAGTAGCTCTATATCAATTTTTGCAGATGACACAAAATTGGCCAGGGCAATAACTACACAGCATGAAGTAGATATCCTACAGAATGACCTGGACAAAATTACAGAGTGGGCAACGACATGGCAAATGAGGTTTAACGTGGAGAAGTGTAAGGTTTTGCACTTGGGGACTAGAAACATAAAAACACAATACACGTTAGGGGGGGAACCCTTGGGGGAATCAAAAATGGAGAAAGATCTGGGAGTCTTGGTTGATGATAGACTAGGCAACAGCATGCAATGTCAAGCGGCAGCTGCCAAAGCCAGCAGAATATTAGCATGCATAAAGAAAGGGATGTATTCCAGAGATAAGACTATAATCCTTCCACTTTATAAAACTCTGGTCCGACCACATCTGGAGTATTCCGTCCAGTTCTGGTCGCCAGTCCTCAGGAGGGATGTGTTGGAGCTGGAGAGAGTCCAGAGAAGGGCAACTAAACTGATTAGGGGATTGGAGGACCTTAACTATGAAGAGCGTCTGCAATCGCTCTATTTATTCTCCCTGGAGAAGAGACGCCTGAGGGGGGACATGATAGCAATTTATAAATATCTCAATGGGGATCTCAGCTTAGAAAAAAAGCTGTTCAGTCGAAGGGATTGCATGAGGACTCGAGGGCATACAATGCGATTAGAGGAGAATTGTTTTAACCTCAGGCAACGAGGAGGGTTCTTTACGGTTAGGGCTACAAGATTGTGGAATTCTCTACCACAAGAGGTGGTTTCTGCAGAAAGTATGGTGGCTTTCAAAAGACTCTTAGAGTCCTGACTCAAGGATCAGGACATTAAGGGCTATGTGAGATGATTACAGCCACACACACCTACACAGGTTGAACTGGATGGACTATTGTCTTTATTCCATCTCAACAACTATGTAACTATGTAACATCACCAGTGACATTAATACAGTGATCAGTGATAATACTATACACTGTCACTGTACTAATGACACTGGCTGAAAAGGGGTTAATATCTAGGGCGATCAAGGGATTAAATGTGTGTCTAACTATGTGTAAAGTGTGCTGCTTTTACTACTAGATCGCTCAGTTTCTCATCCCTGTTTTGCAGGGATGAGAAACTGACATATTGCTCCCTCTGTACAGAGCTCTGTGTTTTTTAACAAAACAGAGCTCTGGGCTGTGACTGCACACAGTCGATTAGCAGGTCCCGGCCGTAAATCATTGCCCGGGACTTGCTCACCGGCTCCTGCTGTGTACAATTACAGCGGGGGTCGCACATGCATGCACCCTAAACCCGGATATAGGCAGCGACATATGGGTACATCGCTTTGCTTACAGCTTGTAGGCGCAGTTGCTGATCTTCAGAACATTTTCCATCATGTTCCTTCAACAGAAGTCAACTAAATAATCGACTTCTGCCGAGAGTGGATGGTCCCAACCTGATCGAAATATGGGGGAGGCCCCACTGGATTGGCCAAATTTTAATCAGTGTATGGCCAGCTTTTGCGACCATTTACAACTTACCAGGTTTGACCAAACTGTTACACTTTTCACACTTAGGGATCAGATCAGAGAAAATCTTTTCTGAAAAGATAAAAATAATATATTATAAAAAAAAAAATTCTGCCGAAATCAAAATTAAGTTTTAGCTTTGTAAAACTATATGATTCAATTACTAAAAAGAGATAAAAACAAACACTCTAGTCTTAAAGTGTCATTAAAAACTATCAATAAATGCTGTATTACATGCGGTTTATACTCACTCAGTCACTATAAGATTTGTTTTCTCTATTCTGCAAAAACCCTGGTTAATCCTGCTGTTTTCTGTCTCCCCCTCCTGTCCATGTCCCCACTACAGTTAGGGATTTTGCAGAGCAATGTAGACAGCTAGTGCACCATGCTCAGTTTTCAGTGGGTTTCTATGCCGAGCATTCCCTGAGCAGCCCATGTGACTATAGAGTCACACATGTGGGCGTATACACAGTGGTAAATGACAGCCCACTCCCTCCCTCATCCTCCATGCCCACTAACCAGCTAAACACAATGGGGGTGGGATATTACATGTAGATTGATTGAGGCTTTACCTCCCTGTTATTCTAAGACTCAGGCTGGAGGGGTGTGACACAGACTCTAACTATTAGAATACCACCCACACCATGTTATTACCAAAAAATAATAAAAATGTGATTTCAAATCAATATTAGCATGACAATTTAAAACAGTTTATTACTAATAATTGTTTTTACTAATAATTGTATGACAGTTTTTAAACAGTTTATTAATGATATATATTTTTTTTTTTTTTTTACTCCATATCCCAAAAGCTATTTTTTTTTTCCAACATATGACCAGCAGCAGAGGACTAGATGCTCCTCCTGCCACTGTTTCCCTATATACAGGCTGAGAAAGATCTGAGCTATGCGACAGCTGTATATCCATTAGGAAAGAAGGTACTTTGATTTTTTTTTATTAAAATAATTACAGAGCCATCATCCATATACAGAAAGAGAAGGGATTGTTCTGTAATGTAAATTAAACAGTGTGTGTTTAGTATCACTTTAAGAGTGAAAAAACCTGTAAGGGCTCTTTCACACGGGCGATCCGATCAGATCCGCCTGTCAGTTTTTTAGACGGATCTGATCGGATCCTCCATGCAGCTCTATGGGGGAGCGGATGTCAGCGGAGACACCTCCACTGACACCCGCTGCCATCCGTATCCGATCCTGTCCGTGAAATCTGGACGGATGGAAACCCTATTTTTCCATCCGTTCAGTGATCGGATCGGATGAGAACGGACAGGTGGTCCGCTCTCATCCGATCCCCCATAGAGGGCAGCGGGGGCTGTGACACCTCCCTCTCCGCTCTGCGAGCGGAGACGGAGCTGTCATCCGCCGGCTCAGTGGGGATCGCGGATCGATCCCCGCTGAGCAACACGGATCCGCCTACGGAGGCGGACCGTGTGAAAGAGGCCTTAATGTTCTCATCTATACAGCTCGGTAAAGAAAATAAAGCAGATTGTGCATTAAGAAGAAACTATGCCCCACCCTGCTAGCCTTAAAACCCAAATGAAAAATCCCTAAGGGCTCTTTCACACATATAGTCCGTCGGACGGACTCCGTTTTTCTCAGCGGGGATCGATCCGCCGATCCCCGCTGAGCAGGAGGATGACAGTTGTTCTCCGCACTGTATGCGGAGACACAGCTGTCAGAGCCCCATACATCTCTATGGGGGAATCGGATGGGAACGGACCGTCGGTCCGTTCTCATCCGATCCTATCTGATCCGATCAGCTGGACGGATGGAAAATAGGGTTTCCATCTGTCCAGATTTGACGGATCGAGTCGGATCGGATGTCAGCGAACATGTCTCCGCTGACATCCGATGCCCCATAGAGATGCATGGGGGGACCGTTCAGATCCGCCAAAAAAACTGACAGGTGGATCTGAACGGTCCGCCTGTGTGAAAGTGGCCTAAGTGTTTAAAAAAGAAGCCTTAGAAAAAAAAAAAATGGAAAAGATGGGCTAAACTACACAATCTCATGGCACTGGCAGTCAGCCTGTAAGTGGTTTCAAACCCTAACTTGATGACATTTAGTTTGCTAAAGCACTATGGGGTTGGTTTAATGAGGCAAACAGGCTGTTTCTCTGTGCAAGGGAAGTTGTGTTTCACCCGAGAGCTTAGTGAATGTGGTGAAGTTTCACTTTTCAAAAAAAAAAAATCACAGAATACACTATTAGATTACATGCAATGAGAAAAAAAAAAGCATTTTCGCTTGCACATAATTCGCATTATTCACTAAGCTCCTTTGCCAAGTGCATTTTCCCTTGCAGAGTGAACAGTCTATTTAACAAACCAAGCCCTGTGTGTCAAAAAACTGTCATGCCTGCTTTTCATAAAATACTGTTTTTTACTTTCAATCGCTGTTGCATTAGTGCTGCTGATCTCCACTGGCCTCTTTCAGCTACAGTGCATCTGGAAAGTTTTTTTTTTTTTTTTATTAAATCTTTTTCCTTTTCTTAACATACAATATCTGAACAACAAAACAGAAAAAAAATATAAAAATATGAAACAACAGAATTAATGCAGCCAAATACCTAGGACAAACACTCCAAGGCATTGTATAGTTTTGTACATTGTACATTTTGTTTTGTTACAGCTTTTTAATGGATTAAATTTATTAATTTGCCTCAAAATTCTACAAACAATACCCCATAATGATAAAGTTAAAGAAGTTTGTTTGAAACTTTTACACATTTATTAAATATATAAAAAAAAAAAAAAAAAAGTCACATGTACATAAGTATTCACAGCCTTTGCCGTGACACTCAAAATCCTGTTTCCACTGATTATCCTTGAGATGTTTCTACAACTTGATTGGAATCAACCTGTGGTAAATTCAGTTGATTGGGCAGGATTTGCAAAGGCACACACCTGTCTACATTAGGTCCCGCAGTTAACAGTGCATGTCAGAGCACAAACCAAGCCATGAAGTCCAAGGAATTGTCTGTAGACCTCTGAGACAGGATTAGATCGAGCCAAAAGGCACCTGAAGGACTTTCAGACCATGGGAAACAAAATTCTCTGGTTTGATGAAACAAATATTGAACTCTTTGGCCTGTATGGCAAGCGTCATGTCTGGAGGAAACCAGGCACCGCTCATCACCTGGCTAATACCATCCTTACAGTGAAGAATGGTGGTGGCAGCATCATGCTGTGGGGATATTTTTCAGGGGTAGGAGCTGGGAGACTAGTCAGGATCAAGAGAAAGATTAATGCAGCAATGTACAGAGACATCATTGATGAAAATCTGCTTCAGAGCACTCTGGACCTCAGACTGGGGTGAAGGTTCATCTTCCAACAGGACAACAACCTTAAGCACACAGCCAAGATAACAAAGGAGTGGCTACTGGACAACTCTGTGAATGTCTGTGAGTGGCCCAGCCAGAGCCCAGACTTGAACCTGATTAAATATCTCTGGAGAGATCTGAAAATGGCTGTGCACCGACGCTCCCTATCCAACCTGATGGAGCTTAAGAGGTCCTGCAAAAGAAGAATTGGAGAAACTGCCCAAAAATAAGTGTGCCAAGCTTGTAGCATCATACTCAAAAAGACTTGAGGCTGTAATTGGTGCCAAAGATGTTTCATCAAAGTATTAAGCAAGGGCTGTAAATACTTATGTACATGGGATTGTTTTCATTTTTTATTTTTAAAAAATTTGCAAAGATTTCAAGCACACTTTTTTCACATTGTCATTATGGGGTATGGTTTGTAAAATTTTGAGGAAAATAATGAATTTAATCAATTTTGGAATAAGGCTATAACATAACAAAATGTGGAAAAAGTGAAGCGCTGTGAATACTTTCCAGATGCACTGTACTTCCTACCTAAACGGACTCGCTCCAACATTGTTAAACATCATTGTTCTGGTTCTGCTTCCTAACGGCGACAACAGTGTACCATGCCTGTGCATGGAAACGGCTGCGTGTAGTTATTATTTGTGTGTGTGACAACAGTGACAACACAAGAGTGCAGGTGGAAGACAGTTGTCACCCAATAACAGCAAGTGTCTAAACAAGACAGGAACAATGAGAGTTATTCCAATGAAAGCTGATGTTTTACAAAGATTCTAAACATCAGACTAACAAGAAGAAGCTTATACAAGATTTTAGTGATTGGGTCTACACATCACTGTGTTGAAGTTATAGATTAGCCTTTAATCTCTCGAACTGCAGAGAGTGAGACAGCTTGTAATGGAACTAGCAAAAAAGACAACAAAACTGCAGGATGAGAGATAAAGGGATTCATCATACAAAACTGATTCAGTTGTGTCTATGCAGCCTGGGAGGTCTTATTAAAACTAAGGCTGGCCATACACTATACAATTTTCTTGTTCAACTTTCCTTTAGATTTACCAAAACCATGTAATATATGGTCAAACCTAAACACTTTCAATTTGTATGCAGTCAGGCAGGCCCTTGCACTACATAGTTTAAGGTAAATCTAAAGGAAATTGAATAAGAAAATTGTATAGTGTATGGCCAGCCTAAGAGGTCAAGTGCTCAGACCCTAGAGGTCTCTTTTGTCATAAATCTCCCCCTTTCTTGTCAGCAGTAATGTGATCTGAGCTCGTGCAACTCAGACCACATTTACAGCTCGCTTCGTATGCCGCTGCGATGTTACTCCCGCACACATGCGCTGTAGTGATGTCACTACGGCCGGGCCATTAAGGCGACCAAGCTTACAAAACCCAGAAGGAAGTCCAGGCGAAGATGGAAGCACCGAGGGAGTCGTGACAGCGCAGTGCTGGAGGGTTCTGTTTGCAGGCCTTTATAATGTACTAGTATGCGATGCATACTAGTACATTATGACTTAAATCTGCAGGGGGGACCATTTTTTAACATTTTTTATGGGGACTTTACTATCGCTTTAAAGTGGAACTTTAGTCAGAAAATGAAGTCCTGCTAGATAACTTCAGGCTGGCCCCTCTTGCAGGTATACACTATATTACCAAAAGTATTGGGACTCTCGCCTTTACACACACATGAACTTTAATGGCATCCCAGTCTTAGTTCGTAGGGTTAAATATTGAGTTAGCCCACCCTTTTCAGCTATAACAGCTTCAACTCTTCTGGGAAGGCTGTCCACAAAGTTTTGGAGTGTCTATGGGAATGTTTGACTATTCTTCCAGAAGCGCATTTTTGAGGTCAGACACTGATGTGGACGAGGAGGCCTGGCTTGCAGCCTCTGCTCTAATTCATCCCAAAGGTGTTCTATTGGGTTGGAGGTCTGGAGTCTTTGCAGGCTAGTCAAGTTCCTCCACCTCAAACTCGCTCGTCCATGTCTTCCCAACTTTGTGGGAACAGTTTGGGGATGGCCCCTTCCTGTTCCAACATGACTGCACACCAGTACACAAATCAAGGTCCATAAAGACATGGATGAGCATGTCCTTGAGTCCTGACCCGATAGAACACCGATAGAACACCTTTGGGATGAACTAGAGCGGAGACTGTGAGCCAGGCCTTCTTGTCCACATCAGTGCCTAACCTCACAAATGCACTTCTGGAAGAATGGTCAAACATTCCCATAGACACGCTCCAAAACCTTGTGGACAGCCTTCCCAGAAGAGTTAAAGCTGTTATAGCGGCAAAGGGTGGTCAAACTCAATATTGAACCTTACGGACTAATGTCATTAAAGTTCAAGTGCGTTCCAATACTTTTGGTAATATAGTGTAGCTATGTAAAACATTAGGCCGATCTGCTGAAAGCCTTAACGAGGTTGTAACCAAAAAAAAAAAAAACCCTGCAAGACAAAGGCATAATGAGCTAGTATGCATCGCATACTAGCTCAATATGTAATACCTAAGAACGAAGTTGTTCCAGTGGTGCCCACTCACCCCTGACATTTTCCCCAGAGTTTCTTCTGGATCCGCGGGCTCCAGTGGTGATTGGCGTGCGCGCGGGAGCCGCCATACACAGCACGGGGGTCGGAAGGAATGGCACCCGTGGCTGTTCCTTCAAAGCGCGTGCGCCAGTGGTGTCGCTGGCTGCATGTACACTAAATATCTCCTAAATGGTACACATTTAGGAGATATTTTCACTACCTCTAGGTAAGCCTTTTTGTAGGCTTACCTTTAGGTAAATAACTGCAGAGGAAGTTTTCTTCCTCTTTAAACTGGAATTAAACCCTCCTATCCTTTACAGCCAAGGAAGCTGCTTCTGTTTGATCTGCAACTGCCATGGTGCTGCACATGTAATCACTCCAGTCATTTGATGGTTTGACGGTTTGGTTGACGACGCCAGCAAATGTGACAGTTAGTATTCCCTGCATTTATCAGGAATGTAACTGTTTTTTTGAAGCCGTTAAATAGATTGGGTTAGTTCCGCTTTATGTGTTATTGCTGTTCAGGGACTCCGGGCTTCAGCAAAATGGCAACCTCCAGCAAGAAGAAACAAGAGCAGTGCTGGAGGCAATTAAGAACACACACTAATTTTGGTGGCATATTTATTAATGTGGAATGTATGTTCCTTGTTAAAAAACATTATTGTTTATCAAGCTGTTATGGGTAAACATCCGCTTTAAGAAACAGTGAGGATAATTTAAAGGAATCCCATTACGCTTGGTTCACACCTATGCGTTTTTTTAGTGCATTTTGCAGTTTGCAGAAACGCACTACAGTCCATTTAACATGGTTTCCTATGGTACAGGTTCACATCTATGCGTTTTTCAGCAAGTGTGTTTTCAGAAAGGGTCAGGGTTTTTTTTCCCCGCAGCAGATTGCATTTTGCATGCAATAGACTTCAATGGACCCACACCAAAAATGCAAGTGTTGCATTTCCAATGCCTTTTTACATGCATTTTGCAAGAGTTTTTTTTCTTTAACAAACAGTGTATATAGCTGGTTACTAAGGAGCAGGCTGGTGAGTCGTCAGCGGCTTCCCCCCACCCCAATGCACCTTGTCCCCATGTGGATGGGGACAAGGGCCTCTTCCCCACAACCCTGGGCTGTGGTTGTGGGGGTCTGCGGGTGGGGCTTATCGGAATCTGGAGGCCCCCTCCATGTAAATGAGAACCCCTAACCATTCACCAAAATGTAAAAAAAAATAAAAAATGTTTTATTAAAAAATAAATAAATCAATGTCCCCGGATGTAGATCCCTCGTCAATCACGACGCCATGTGACATTTCTTAAATAGACTAGAGATGAGGCCACTTTTTTGGTGAATGGGTACTATGTACCCCATACTCATTCACATGGGGGGGGGGGCTGGAATCTGCAGACAGAGCCCCACAACCACAGCCCAGTGTTGTGGAGAATAGGCCTCTGTTCCCCATCAACATGAGGACAAGGTGCTTTAGGGTGGGGGCCCTCAAGCCCCCTACTGCACCCCCCCATGTTGAGGGCATGTGACCTGCTATGGTTCAGGAGGGGGGTGCTCGCTCATCCCCTCCCTTTCCTGAGCTGCATGCTCAGATAAGGATCTGGTATGGATTTGGAGGGGGGACCCCATGCCGTTTTTTTTAAATTTTGGCTTTGCCGGCAATAAAAAAAATAGTCAAAGTTTTTTTTTTACATTCAGCTGTCAGCGGGGGACCTGTTAAGGATGGGATGGCTGGCTTTCCGGCCCACTCCTTAACAACCAGCTATACACAGTTTATTAAAGAGATAAAAAAAAAAAAAAAAAAAAAAAAAAAGCAAAAACACATGAAAATCGAAAAAATGCAAAACGCGCCTGAAAACCGCATAGATGTGAATCTAGCCTTAACACTGACCAGCTGATCAGTCTGCTGTTGGCTCATTCAAACAAAGTAACTTGTAAGGTTTTATTATAAGTAAATAAAGAAAATCTGGATGATGAGCTGCATGATACCTTTCATCCAAGAAAGAGAATACTCCTCTCTACAGAATGTTCCAACACAGTGAGAGGTGTGGAAAGTTCCATGAGCCTCTACCAAGTCATCAGAAGAGAGACCAGCTACCCGTTCGAGTGTATCTATGTTCTAAAAAGCAAACAGAATATGGAAAATGTTCCAAAATAGTAAGATGATGACAAAAACAATACTGAATGGTGTGACTTTACATTACATTAACATTATATTTTATATTGTTCATTACTTTTATGTAATTACAATACATTATGTAATTCTTTGCCTACTGTGTAAATCAAAGGGGCAAAAGCAGTAATACCTGAGTGTAGCACCGAAGTAACATTCCCTTTTCTTTCATCAGACGCATAAAATAATGACAAACAGTTGGCTGCAAAAAAAAAGAAAGAAATAGCAATAATATTTGCTGGTAAAATAAAAAGTATGCAATGAAACCAAGAAAAAATACAGTGCATTGCGAAAGTATTTGGCCCCCTTAAACTTTTCGACCTTCTGCCACATTTCAGGCTTCAAACATAAAGATATAAAACCTGTAATTTTTTGTGAAGAATCAACAACAAGTGGGACACAATCATGAAGTGGAACTGAATTTATTGGATATTTCAAACTTTGTTAACAAATAAAAAACTGAAAAATTGGGCGTGCAAAATTATTCAGCCCCTTTACTTTCAGTGCAGCAAACTCTCTCCAGAAGTTCAGTGAGGATCTCTGAATGATCCAATGTTGACCTAAATGACTAATGATGATAAATAGAATCCACCTGTGTGTAATCAAGTCTCCGTATAAATGCACCTGCACTGTGATAGTCTCAGAGGTTCGTTTAAAGAGCGGAGAGCATCATGAAGAACAAGGAACACACCAGGCAGGTCCGATATACTGTTGTGGAGAAGTTTAAAGCCGGATTTGGATACAAAAAGATTTCCCAAGCTTTAAACAACCCAAGGAGCACTGTGCAAGCGATAATATTGAAATGGGAGTATCAGACCACTGCAAATCTACGAAGACCTGGCCGTCCCTCTAAACTTTCAGCTCATACAAGGAGAAGACTGATCAGAGATGCAGCCAAGAGGCCCATGATCACTCTGGATGAACTGCAGAGATCTACAGCTGAGGTGGGAGACTCTGTCCATAGGACAACAATCAGTCGTATACTGCACAAATCTGGCCTTTATGGAAGAGTGGCAAGAAGAAAGCCATTTCTTAAAGATATCCATAAAAAGTGTCGTTTAAAGTTTGCCACAAGCCACCTGGGAGACACAGCAAACATGTGGAAGAAGGTGCTCTGGTCAGATGAAACCAAAATCAAACTTTTTGGCAACAATGCAAAACGTTATGTTTGGCGTAAAAGCAACACAGCTCATCACCCTGAACACACCATCCCCACTGTCAAACATGGTGGTGGCAGCATCATGGTTTGGGACTGCTTTTCTTCAGCAGGGACAGGGAAGATGGTTAAAATTGATGGGAAGATGGATGGAGCCAAATACAGGACCATTCTGGAAGAAAGCCTGATGGAGTCTGCAAAAGACCGGAGACTGGGACGGAGATTTGTCTTCCAACAAGACAATGATCCAAAACATAAAGCAAAATCTACAATGGAATGGTTCACAAATAAACATATCCAGGTGTTAGAATGGCCAAGTCAAAGTCCAGACCTGAATCCAATTGAGAATCTGTGGAAAGAACTGAAAACTGCTGTTCACAAACGCTCTCCATCCAACCTCACTGAGCTCGAGCTGTTTTGCAAGGAGGAATGGGCAAAAATTTCAGTCTCTCGATGTGCAAAACTGATAGAGACATACCCCAAGCGACTTACAGCTGTAATCGCAGCAAAAGGTGGCGCTACAAAGTATTAACTTAAGGGGGTTGAATAATTTTGCACACCCAATTTTTCAGTTTTTTATTTGTTAAAAAAGTTTGAAATATCCAATAAATTTCTTTCCACTTCATGATTGTGTCCCACTTGTTGTTGATACTTCACAAAAAATTACAGTTTTATATCTTTATGTTTGAAGCCTGAAATGTGGCAAAAGGTCGCAAAGTTCAAGGGGGCCCGAATACTTTCGCAAGGCACTGTAACTAGGCATTCTAATGTCTTGGGGACAGTTCAATAAAGCATTTTCATTGCTGCATGAGGAAGACTTTCTCCAAATTGATGTAACCTTTGTGACACTTTTGGAGACTTTAGTTCCGACATGTGTGTCAAATTCAATAAGTTCTTATTTGCAATATTATTCTAATGTCGCTATGGTTGCGACAAATTCATTCCCAATTGAGCTCCAGAAGATTTACCCCCCCTTGATGACCAAGCCCTTTATGCTATTCGGCACTGAGCTACATTAACTGGTAATTGCGCAGTCATGCAACGTTGTACCCAAACAAAATTTATTTTTTTTTCCACACAAAATAGAGCTTTCTTTTGGTGGTAATTGATCACCACTGAGTTTTTATTTTTTTGCGAAAAAAATAAAATTTTTGAAAAAATATATATATTTTTTTTACTTTCTGCTATAAAAACCAATAAAAAATATTAAAAACACAATTTGTTCATGAATTTTATTCTGTTTTTATTTTTTTATACTACTAATGGTGGTTTTTAATGAAACTGCGCTAGTGCAGCGGGCAATCTGACACTAACTACGCTGGGGGGCACGGGCTAACTGCCACTGACATCACCAGTGACATTAATACAGTGATCAGTGATAATACTATACACTGTCACTGTACTAATGACACTGGCTGGGAAGGAGTTAACATCTAGGGCGATCAAGGGGTTAAATGCGTGCCTAACTATGTGTAACATGTGTAAAGTGTGCTACTTTTACTACTAGATCGCTCAGTTTCTCAGATTGCTCCTTCTGTACACAGCTCTGTGTTGTTTACCAACACAGAGCTCTAGGCTTTGAATGTGCACAGCGATCAGCAGGTCCCGGCCATGAATCATTGGCCAGGACTTGCTGACAGGCTCTTGCTGTGTACAATCACAGCGAGTGCCTGGCAGGGGGAGCAAATGTGCGCGCCCTTAACCCGAAAGTGGGCAGCGACATACGGGTACTTCGCTTTGCCTACAGCGGCCGCTCACCCTTAGTGCATTGCGGGCAGGCATTCACCAAGTGGTTAAATGAGAAGTTTACTTTTGGGAACTCTTGCAAATACACCCCCCCCCCCACATTGCGACAGCAGGCCGGGGATCTTCTTACCGCTGCCACAACTTGAAAAGAATGTGGCCGTGCGGGTCTCTGCCCACATGGCCGTGTCATTAATTCACAGAGTTCTGTGAATGAATGAACTACAAGTATCGACAGCCTATGCGGCTGACTGCTTTTAGTTCTCAAACTACCAGACCGCTGATGAGCACTCTAGGAGGTTCATTGTTTCTCCTAGTCATTGTGTAACTGCCTGCCCATATAAGGTTTGAGCAAACAAATACACTGACAGTCTGCAGGAGCCTGAGACTGCACCCGTGATCTGCTTATGTTGGTGTTTCCTAAAAGATAAGTTAATCTTTCTAAAAAAAAATAATAACAATAAATGATATTTTTTTTGCCGGTAAAAAAATGTGCATTTATTTTTTTTCCTTAGGCGCCTGCAAAAAAATTGGCATTTATTATTTATTTTTTTTTAGAAAGATTAACTTATCCTTTAGGAAACACGAACATTTTAGATATAAGGAAACTGTCAGTAAATAAGACCATGGTCATGTTGGAATCATTTCTGTGAATTCTGGTGAATGTAAACAATGTAACAGTTGGCACTTGCTGGGGGCCTCACTCATTCCGGAAATAAAACCGCCTTTTAGTGCAAAGTCTATGGCAGGCTGCAGTTGGACAGGGCTAAACAATGTACCAAGTGCTACATGCTTTTAGGGCTTTGTGCATTCAGGGATGAATGCTTGGAACAAGGGCTGCTGTTAGAAATCATGGGGCCCTGTACAGCCTACCTGGCAGGGCCACCCACCGAATACATCAAGACAATATTTTCAATAAAAATAAACTAAAATTATTATTAGCAGACACAAACGTAACAGTGAACTTGTGTGAATTAGCCCTTTTTAATTGTTTTTTAAATTAAAAAAAAAATAATTTATTTTAAAAATGTTTACAATTTTTTTAAATTAATTCATTACAATGTGTGTTGTTTTTTTTTTTTTTTTACAATTTGTTATTTTTTTTACAGGACAGGGAAGCCTGCAGTGCTGCAGAGGGGCGGCACAGTGAAAGTGGGGCACACGGGGAGAGGGGGGATCAGAAGCAGGCAGAACAGGGAGGGGGATCGGTGTCGGAGAAGCAATTACAGGAATGATGCCCTATGTCTGTGTCTCTCTCTGCAGTAGCCGAAAGCTGGCAGGAGTGGGAGAAACTGGCTTTCAGCTGCTGCGGAGAGCCGCACATTGCTTCATTCTGTAATTGCCCCTCTGCCCAACCGCATTGATTCCCCATGCTGTTGGGGCCCCCCTGTGTGCCTGGGCCCCCTACAGGAGGCTGGTGGTCCCCCCCTATCAGTAGCCCTGCTTGGAACACCTGAAATGCAAAAGACTTTAACAGGCTGCAGCAAGAAGGGCATGCTAAAATGCCAAGAAGGATGCAGAGCAGTTAGATGCCTCCCATCATGTGCAAGGGGTTTTAGATGTTCACAAGAGAACCTGTCACACAGTGCGCCGTCTGTGGAGGTCTGTTCTGCTCAGCAGGGGATCGATCCGCCGATCCACGCTGAGCAGGCGGATGACAGCTGACATCTGTGTGCGCAGACGGAGCTGTCAGATCCCTGCTGTCCTCTATGGGGAGATCGGATGAGAACGGACCGCCTGTCCGTTCTCATCTGATCCGCCAGATGGATGGAAAATAGGGTTTCCATCCTTCCGGATTCCACAGACAGGATTGGAGAGCAGCGGGTGTCAGTGGACATGTCACCGCTGACATCCGCTGCCCCATAAAGGTACATGGAGCATCCGATCAGGTCCGCCTGAAAAACCGACAGGCGTATCGGATCGCCCGTGTGAAAGGACCCTTACTAAAATGAGTCTATTAAGTTGATACTCCATTGCCAGATAATAGAATAAGGTGGATCAACATATGCGAAGAGTGATTTCCATTAAGACTGCTCTCACTACAGATGCAGTCCACCCATGCAAGTTTAATGTATGTCAGGACATGTATTGAAATGCAGTATAGTGGACAGATCAATATGTAGAAGCATAGTTATTAGCGGGCTATGCTCCAGTTGGTGGCATGACTGACAGTTGTAGTGCTTCTGCTCAGCCCGATCATATTGCTCGAGCAGCTTCACCTGTGAAGTGGTACTGCAGCTGTCAATTGTGCCACAGGCAGGGCATAGAGAGCTAATAACTACACCTCTCTCTACACAATGAACTTCAGGATCCGACTCTCAAGTATTTTAGGCCCAATTCACACATAGGAATAGGGCTGTTTGCGATTACCTGTGGGAGACTGTATAGGTACATGTGAAATCAATAGGAGCTTGAGAGTGCCAGCAGGTATTTGTGGCAGTTTGCATGTAATCATTCATGCAACAATTACCTGCAAATGATTGGCCCTGGGCAGACCATCTGCATCAAGGATGGATCGTCTGCTGGTAATCACTGCATATAGCTATGGGTGCTCAAATTGCTTTCAATGGGCTTTCTGCCCACAGATTATCACAGGGAACCCTGCTGAGTTTTCCATAGGCAATCACAAACCACCCCATTCACAAGTGTAAATGGGGCCTTACTATAAGTTTACCTGATTAGCTACAGATGGATTTCATTGACTGCAACCGAAGCTCCCAGCAAGTGCCATCTAATACAATGCTACAAATTTATGTACATCTTTCCGACAGGTACATGAATCTGTTGCAAGCAACAATATTGGTTGTATAAGGGCTCTTGCCCCCCGGCTGTTCCTAAGGCAAACGGGCGTAAAGAGTAAAATCTGCCTGTCAGGGAGTATCGGCTTACCCATACAGGATGTATGGGTAAGCCGATACATTGACAGTGTGCAGGACACCTGCATGGAATCAGCGATCTGCTAATCGTGGGTGCAATGCTTTCCAAGCTCCTGCAACAAAAAATAATAAATGCACAATTTTTTACCCGGAAAAAAATGTGCATTTATTTATTTAAAAGTGAACTTATCCTTTAAGGGTCATTAGCAGCGTCCAAGAGAGGTTTTTTTAAAGGGTTAGGTTTCTGTGTCATAAATCAGCATTTAAATTCTTTAATATCATAAAACATTACATTAACAATCTTGTACTTACCTTGAACTGACCGGGATAAAGTTCTCGAGCTAGCGCAAAAAATGGTTCTGGATTTTGCTATAAAAAGAAACATTTATTAATTTACAGATTTATATATTTTCAAATTTCATTTCAATAGTCTTTCATATTTCCAATATATATATATATATATATATATATATATATATATATATATATATATATATATATATATATATATATATATATATATATAATCATTTTACATAATACAGAATATTTGGTTTTATTCACATCAGTCCTTTTTCCCCAAAGCAGTTAGCAGTCTAAGATCTCAAACAGGCTAGAAACAATTTGCAAGGAAGTAAGCTATTCTAATAGTATGTTTTGAATTATGATAATTATTAATATCAGTATGTTTTTTTTTATTTTACTTAATGATGTACAGTGTATATTTGTGCAGCTGTGTATGTACTTTGCTATATGTTGCTGTACTATTCCTTAAAGTGACAATAAATGATATCCCTTTGCTCCAAAATTAATCCATACACATCCGCTATTTAAAGGGTTTGTTACCCCAACATTTCATGATATGTGCCTGCTGTACCATGTACTTGTATGAGAAAGTCTCCTGCTCTCTTTGTATTGCTTCCCTTGTGTGAAATCTCGGGAGTTCCTGCCAGTCTCTCTGCTAACTGACAACGCTAAGCAGGAGAACACACCATGGTCAGTTCTCTAGCTAAGCTGGAAACTCGGCCTGCTCTCCTCCAATGATCAAACTTGTCATGACACACTCCCCCTGCACTGCCATTCACTGGGAAGCCCAGTGTGCAGTTGCTTTTCCTCCCATAGCTCTTATGCAGCGGAGACCAAAGTGAATGTGATCACTTCTAAAAAAGTAAAAAAAAAAAAAAGTATTTACAATGTTTTTTTTTTCTTTTATATATCTATACACAATCATGTTGCCTTTCATTTCTATTTTAAAATTATTTTTTTTTTTTTTTACGGTGATCTCTTTATTTGCCCAGTAATCCATTTTTCATGAAATGGCTTCTTACTGTGTTTTTCCCACTCTTTATATTGTCCTCCAGGAACTACCAAACCTCTTGATTTCCTCCCCATTTCCATTTGTTTGGATTGAGCAGTGCACTTTGATTGCAGCCATGTGCATTTCTCTATGCACACTACAAATCCAAAAGCCCATTGCCCCTAGGCCATCTCCATCAAACAAGAAAGAGTGGCTACTTTCCTACATACAGTGGGACCATGCAGAATTAATTAAGAGTTTTTAAGAGGAATTACAGCAGCAAAATAAAAAAAAAAAAAAAGTCTTTAAATCCCTTTTTTAGTATGTGCACTTCCAGTCTATTTTACTTTTCATTCCTTCGGTGTCCCTGCAGTGTAATCACAGACAACAGTACTTGCTGTACTAAGAAGCATTGCAGATGGTGAAGAGGTGGGGAGCAGGCTCAAGGACACACAAATGCATAGTCTGGTTTTTTTGGTCACTGCAGTTCTGCTCACAGCCAACTCCTTAAAGTGCCTCCTGTATTTTTAATGTGACCATTGGCTGCACAGAGAAGTCCCAAACATTACAGTGTCTGGGTTTCAGCTATACTGTATGTAGCAGCTACATATCGAAGTGTCAATACTGACAGCTCCCCAAAAAGCCTTAATGCATTTAATAATGTGCTGCTGTGCACATAAACCCCTCTCCGTGCATTTTTCTAAAACTGTCACTGTATTTCTAGCAACAGCCAGGGCTGCTCACAGGGAGCTGACAATATATACAGAATCAGTCCATTTTTCTGCAGCCATGCTGCGTCTTCAGAGTATGGTATGCTCTGGCTTCAGGCATTGTAGGAGTATATGAAATGCTTATGTAACAGTACAGGACAGCTGATAAAAAACTTCTCTGCAGACTGTCAAACATTTCACTATGATGACCAAGAATTATTTTTACTAGCTACTAGGCACCAGGAAAAACAAGTTATATCAGGCCACATAATGTTTTATTAAAATGTACCTCTTGTCTTGGAGAACACAAGATTCCGTAACAGAGGCAAACAAAGAAGGTAAGTTTTAGATCCCTGGTGCCCAGCAAGCGACCCACTGGCCTTCTATGTGTAGTACAGTGGCAGTGGGGTACTGAGCGCTGAAACCCTTTCTGCGATCCAGCACTGAAATAAAGGCTATATTATCAGGCAGAGTGATCTCTGTCCGACAGTATAGGTCAGTGTTTCTCAACTCCGGTCCTCAGTGCACACTAACAGGCAGGTTTGCAAGAAAACTGAAATACATCACAGGTGATATCATTTGCTGCTCAGTGATTGCAGTATTCTAGTCTGCATCCCCTCAAGGTAATACTTAACCACTTAACGACCGCCCACCGCAGATATACTGCGGCAGGCAGCCGCTGCTGGGCAAAGTGACGTTTGGGTACGTAACTCGCTCAGCCGCCTGTGGGGGGCGAGTGCGCGCCGCCGGACGCGCGCTCCCGCCCCCACTTGTTTACTGAGATCCCCGCACGAGTGACCGGCGACTCCGATGCCCGCCGGCGACTCGCGATCTCCCGCTGGAGAGGGAGAAAGGCAGACGGTTGATGTAAACACAGCCGTCTGTCATTCTCCCTGGTGTAACTGCAGAGACTATAGGATCCTGCTATGTAGGATCGTATGTCTCTGTGGTTACATCACAAGCCACGCCCCCCCACAGTTAGAATCACGCCCCTAGGGATACATTTAACCCACTGTTTACCAATAAAGTTAACCCCTTCCCTGCCAGTGTCATTTTTACAGTAACAGTGCATATGTATAGCACTGATTACTATAGTAATGTCACTGGTACCCCCAAAAGTGTCAAAAATGTCAGTCAAGGGTCCGATCTGTCCGCAGCAATGTCGCAGTCCCGCAAAAAAAAAAAAAAAATTGCAGATCGCCGCCATTACTCGTTAAAAAGAAAAAACAATAAAAATGACATAAATCTTTCCCGTAGTTAGTAAACGCAATAACTTTTGCACAAACAAATCAAAATACGCTTATTTTTTTTTACCAAAAATATGTAGCAGAAAACAAATTGGCCTGAAATGGTAAAAAATTTAGATTTTTATATTTTTTTGGGGGAATTTCATATAAAAAAAATGTGAAAAATATTGTTATTTTTTCAAAATTGTCGCTCTTTTTTTGTTTATAGCGCAAAAAGTAAAAATCGCACAGGTGATCAAATACCACCAAAAGAAAGCTCTGTTTATGGTAAAAAAAAGGACGTCAATTTCATTTGGGTACAGCATCGCAGAACTGCGCAATTGTCCGTTACAGTCACGCAGTGCCGAATCGCAAAATAGGCCCTGGTCTTTGAGCAGCCAAATCCTCCGGGGCTTAAGTGGTTAAAATCTGGCCTGTTAGTGTGCCCTGAGGACCGGAGTTGAGAAACACTGGTATAGGTCCATGGCCTCAAACAGAAGAAGCTGCCCATTGGCTCTCATTCTTTTTTAGGTTTTTGGATGCGTGATTGTAGAGCACCCTAAGCCAGCCATAGACTGTTTGAATCTTGGCCGTTTCAGCAGGGACCAGCTGAGTTTCGAACCATGTATGGCCAGGCTGATTGTACTCAAGTTGACTGATTGATTAACTTAGGTACAACCAGCCTGTCTGATTTTTCTTGTGATTATTCACGGTGTTCTCCCAGCTGGGACGGCTCCCCCTGCTGGGAGAACCCAATAACTCCACGGGAGGGATTCCCCAATCAACACTGACTGCACTGATGGGGGAATCAAGTAATTTTCTTTCCTGCAACCCATAGTTGCAGGGAAGAAAAGCTCCATCAATAGCCGGCTTAACTTAATTTAATTTGAAACGAATTATAATTATTATTATTATAATACAGGAATTATATAGTGTCAACAGCTTGTGCAGCGCTTTACAATATAAGGGAAGACAATACAATTCAATACAGGAGAAATTACAGGGCCCTGCTCGTTAGAGCTTACAGTCTAGAAGTGAGTGAAGTGAAACAAAAGGCAATAATTATGAATATGAATCATCAGTAGATCTTCAGCCCATACCTTTTAAATGTATTAATTTTAGTTTACAGATTGTTAACAGGGAATAGAATACTAAATAGAGCACCAGACCATGCAGAGTATTTTCCTGTACCAGTCCCTGAGCATGAACAGTAAGATAAAAATTTACTGAAAGGTATCAGTACAGAGGGGTACCTACACTGACCTCTGGTTTCGCATTCATAAGAATGCTGTTAATTCGCCATTGAGTACTTACCTAAAAACAGGAGCAGTACTTCTGTCCCACGCTGCTGCCTCTTTGTGGAATGCTTCTCCAGCTGCTGGTTGTTGATGTCAGCAGCTGGAACTTTAACAGTGCCTTTGAGCAGATATCAATCCAGCCAGTGGTATCAGCAGTAAAAGTAAGCAGGGCACTGAAGTCCCTGTTAAGGCAATATAAATTCCTGGAATGGTGTTGTGGCAGAATCCCTGGAGACCTCCCATGGAACCCTAGAACTCATGAGCCCCTGGTTGAGAAACCCTGGGTTAGACCAACAGATTCACCTTTCATGTTGGTTCTGTACATGAAGTGATATAAATGCTCAAATTCGCTAAATAAAGTAGCTCAAGTATTAACAAATGTACATATTCCAAGGAAGTCATTTCAAAGTTTTCAATTATTATAAAAGTGCCTACCCTGAGATCAATCCAGAAGATACTGTATATACTCGAGTATAAGCCGACCCGAGTATAAGCCGAGGCCCCTACTTTTACCACAAAAAGATGGGAAAAATGATTGACTCGAGTATAAGCCTAGGGTGAGAATGCAGGGTGGCTGGCATGGTACAGGAGAATGCAGGGTGGCTGGCATGGTACAGGAGAATGCAGGGTGGCAGGCTTGGTACAGGAGAATGCAGTGTGGCTGGCATGGTATAGGAGAATGCAGTGTGGCTGGCATGGCACAGGAGAATGCAGTGTGGCTGGCATGGCACAGGAGAATGCAGTGTGGCTGGCATGGCACAGGAGAATGCAGTGTGGCTGACATGGCACAGGAGAATGCAGTGTGGCAAGCATGGTACAAGAGGATGCGGGGTTGCGGGCATACTAGTGCGGCTGTGTTTCACTAACCTGTTCCAGAGGAGCCTTCATTTTAAAAATGGCGCCGCCTGGCGCCGACACGTCATTGCGCACGCGCCGCCGCCGCTCGGGAAAGCTGGTATACGTTCGGCTATTTCCGGCCTGTCCCGAGCGGTGGCGGCGCATGCGCGGTGACATGTATACGCCGGGCGGCGCCATTTTTAAGTCTTAAACACGTCGGAGCGGCTGGGAACTTTTTTTTTTTTTTTGTTGACTAGAGTATAAGCCGAGGGGGACGTTTTCAGCACAAAAAAATGTGCTGAAAAACTCGGCTTATACTCGAGTATATACGGTAAGTGGATTTTAATATTCCTACTAATATTATATTTTGTACTTTCTAATATAACTGAAGAATAAAGAATTCAGAACGTCACATGCAGACACTAAGATGGATGCAATTAATGATGTTCTTTTTTGCTTTATAAATATAATTAGAAAATCCAACATGACCTTACCTTAAAGAATCCAATTTCAAAAATGGCTTCAGGATATGGCAAGTTGTACTTCTGAAGATTGGAATACAGTCCACTGCCTGGTGAACGGAAGTCAGGGATTCCTGCAGCTTTAGAAAATCAATAAAAAATTGCTAAAGACCTTGTATATATATTTTTTTTTTTATTTGAAAAAAAATGTATGGATCAAATTGAAAAGAGGCAGAGAGAGAGACATGGGCCCCATTACCCAACCACCACCCCCTCCCCTCATTTTCATTTAAATCAAATAATCCAACATATAAACGATTTATACGAACCATGTTTCGAGTCTATTAACAAAACAATCTGATCACTGAAGTTCTGGTGGATCATACAAAATAAAAACAGAACAAGGATAGTAAAAAAAAAAAAAAAAGATAGTAAATGACTTACATGTTGAGATACCTGCTCCAACCATAAACACCACATTCTTGCCTACAATGGAAAAAGACTGGGATTAAAAATATACCATTTCAAAATGGTGTATAACGTTCCTACTGAAACTGGATTAAGAGGCATTATTTTAGCTTCAATGTATAACACAATTGGCTGATATTCATAAAGTAAAACTTTATTGTAAACAAAATGCACATATAATAAATGAATATTTGCACCTGTTATTCTTGTAATAGGAGCAGCTACTGATCAGTACCTTGTTATCACAAGTGCAACAATCACATTGTACAAATATGTATTTTAAAAGTGGAACTATACTTAAAAATTAGCTAGAAGGAAGGCTTTTTATGGCAGTAGAGACTTATTAGGTCTCTTCTGCTAAAAACTGGGTTTTTGTAATCACATTGAAAATCCTTTTCTTTGAGTCTATTGAGATATTTAGCTTATGCTACTGCCTACAGGAAGGTTGGACACTGGTAAACAAAAAACTGTAGTGGCAGCCCAGGATAATAGCTCCTGCTACCAGTATGCCCCAGTTGTAAAGCTTAGTACTGGCAGCATGATCATAAATGGGATGGAAGGGAACCTGTGTCCCTGAATGGACTCCAGGAAAATAATTTTACTGTAAGTTTCTTTTTCATCCATTGAGAAACACAGATGACGTCCACCTAGTAAAAACTAGTGAAAAGAAGAGCAAGTGTCAGACTTGCAAATCTATGAAACTGTTGTTTGGTCCCAAAAAGCACTAGCAGATCGAGTAGAGTGTGCCGTGACAAGAAATTGTGGAATCCCATCCCTGAGACCACAAGCTTGGAGTATTATGTCTGAACCACCTAAAGATAATGGAATGAGAAGCCAGTAAATCCTTTTAGGGTCAATTCAGGATGACAAAAAGTAAATCTGTCTTCCTGTCAAGGTCTTACCTTGCCTTCCTGTTGGCAGCCATCTTGGACATGTGCAGACTGCTGTCTCTTAGGCCCCTTTCACACATGCTGTCCGTTTGTCTGTTTTTCATCCATCCGTTGACGGATGAAAAACGGACATCAATGCATCTCTATGTAAAAACGGATGACAACAGATGATCATCAGTTAACATC
Organism: Pelophylax lessonae; assembly: GCF_965119305.1. Taxonomy (NCBI): domain Eukaryota; kingdom Metazoa; phylum Chordata; class Amphibia; order Anura; family Ranidae; genus Pelophylax; species Pelophylax lessonae. Next base: position 217,124,829 of record NC_138769.1, on the reverse strand, counting down.
CGTTTTCATCCGCTTCCATCAATGTCCGTTTTTTTTGAACGGAAGAATGCCCTATTTTTCATTCGTCAAAAAAACGGATCGGACGGAAAACAGATGACAACGGATGAAAAACAGATGACAACGGATGAAAAACGGATAACAACTGACGAAAAACAGATGACAACTGACGAAAAACGGATGACAACTGACGAAAACGGGTGACAGCTGACGAAAAACGGGTGACAACTGACGAAAAACGGGTGACAACTGACGAAAAACGGGTGACAACTGACGAAAAACGGATGACAACTGACGAAAAATGGATGAAAAACTGATACATTTTGACGTGACTGAACTGATGAACTGAACGGACCGTATGTGTGAAAGGGGCCTTATAAACTCTGTTTGCATCATCACTTGCCTGCTGCCTGGGCGTCGTTTAGTGATGATGTTGCACACCTGACTATATATATCACCTGATGGCTTGCAGTCCTTGCCCTTGTGTTTGTGCTCCAAGGTGCATCCCTGCTAGCAGTCTTCTGTTCTCCGTGCTCCTCCATGCATGACCTGGCTTGGCTGAAGACTTTCCTGGCTCTCGATCCTGCATCGGCAGGCTACTGGACTCGACCCCGGCTTGGATGACTACCCGCTTCTAGACTCAACCCCAGCTGAGATGACTACCCGCTTCTAGACTCAACCCCGGCTTGGATGACTACCCGCTTCTGTACTTGACCCCAGGCTGTTCCTGATTTCACTCCTCAGTCTTGATGTGCGTTTATTGTTGTTGCCCTAATAAACTGCTTTATTTTACTTGCATCTTTGTGTGGTCTGGTTTCCTGGCACCCTGACACCTCCTGAAAGAAGCAGTGGCTAAGAGACAGTCTCTTATAGACCGAACCACATCCAGAAAATAAAAGAAAAATTTCCTTTTTGTGAACTGAAGCTGGACACTACCTTAGGCAGGAATGAAGTACTGGACCTCAATACAAACTTGTGTCTAGCAAAACCAGAAAAGCTTGCTTGCACTGTAAATTTTTACATCAAATCCTGATTTAGTTTTAGTCACAGTCTTTTGACTCAAATGCCATTTTGGTTTTAGTCGTATTTCAGTCATCAGAATTGTTTTAGTTTTAGTCATATTTTAGTCAACAAATCTCCAGTACATTTCATTTGACTAAAACCTCCAGTACCCATCTGAACTTCTGCTTTCCTCGGAGCTCCACCTGTCTGTTATAGCCCTAGCCCCCTGACTCTATCAGAAAGCTGTATTGGCTGAGAGACTCAGGCTCCCTCTGTCTGCCTGCTGCCTGGGAGTTCTGGAACAATGCCCTGCAAACCACATGACAGGAACTCCTCCATTGGATACGTGTCTGTCTGGATGTGACATGGTGAGTGTTTCCCCTCCCAGCAAGCTAGAAACGCTTAGCACTCTGTAAAATAACAGCCTCCTCAGACTGTTCAGTTCTCTGCCCTGTGCACTCCCTCACCCCCATTTACTTTGTCATCCCCACTTCCAGGTCACCTCCCCATCCTCAAAGTATAATGCACTGTACCCTGTGCACTCCCATTTATTTCCCCATCCCACTGGCAGGTCACCTCCCCATCCCTAAAGGATAATGCGCTGTTCCCTGTGCACTCCCATTTATTTCCCCATCCCACTTACAGGTCACCTCCCCATCCCTAAAGGATAATGCACCCTGCCGTGTGCACTCCCTCACTCCCATTTACGTCCCTATCCCCACTTGCAGCCTGGCTTTACAGCCAATAGACTTTACCGTTTTTTGCATTTTTTTATATTTTAAAACTGCACTTCTCTTTGTCAAAAAAAAAACAATATTTTTGTTTGTTTAGGAAACTTGGTTTTATTTATAAAGACGTTATATATCATAATGGCTAACTCTGTGTTTGTAGTGCATGTTCAAACCTTAATACCATAAATAATAAATATATATATATATATATTTATATTAGGTATTTACTCTAGGAGTATATAATGAGTTTAGAAATTCTAGAGCAGGATTTACCATTAATTTTTCCCTTGGAACCCTTGACATGGTATAGCAAAACTTTGTAACCCCAACAAAAAAATGTGTGCCGTAGAGCAGCGCAGCGCAGCGCAGCACAAACCTTTCAATGAGCAGAGTGTAATGTTCTCTTTTGCTGGCAAATTTTTTAAAAATCTGGTTTAATTGTTGACAATTGTCTGCAGTTGCATCAAGTCGATTTTGATATTTTGTTTTTGTTGCAGAGTAAAGCGAGAATCCAGTTTCACATAATGTGCTGGCGAATGGCACCAGAACTTTGATTGCCCACTTGAACAATTCTGGGTATTCTTCGCGTAAATAACCCCAAAAAGCAATACTAAAAACTTCTCTAAATTTTTGGCTTAGTTGACTGTCAGAAGTTATATCGATCAGATTCTCAAAATCTACATCAGAAAAATTGGCTGGCTAGCCTTTTATGAATGGATTTCGGACCCAGTTATTGTTTTCATTGAAGAATGGAAAATACTGAATACTAGATGTGATTAAATGGTGAAGACAATCTACAATTTCTTTGCGAATTTCATCTTCAAGTTCATTTACTGATTCTTCAAGAAAATCCTTAAGGCCCCATGCACACGGGGCGTTTTTAACGCCGCTGTAAGCAGCGTCAGGCGTTTTCTTTTTGCAGCCTAAAAACGCCCCTCCATGTTATTCTATGGCCTCATGCACACTCAGACGTTTTTGAGCTGTAAGTGGCCTAGGCGTTTTTAAGCTGCAACAAGAACCCACGACCTGCGCGTTCTGAGGACCAGCGTTAGAGCGTGAAAAAACGCCTGACGCTGCTAAAAGCTGAATAACGTTGCTTAACGTGCGTTAAGCCACGTTATACGTTTTTTTTTCTTCCATTCAAAATCAATGGTTCCCTATGGGAGCCTATTGATTTGAATGGAGGTCGCACCGCAACACCGCAAGTCGGATCCGACTTGCGCTGTGGGAATCTTGAGGGGGAACTCCACGCCAAAATGGGAAAAAAAACGGCGTGGGGGTCCCCCCCAAGGTTCCAAACCAGGCCCTTTGGGTCTGGTATGGAATTTGAGGGTAGCCCCATGCCGAAAAAACGGCGTGGGGTCCCCCCCAAAATCCATACCTGACCCTTATCCGAGCATGCAGCCCAGAAGGCCAGGAAAGGGGAGGGGACGAGCGAGCGGCCCCACCCCCCCTGGACCACACCAGGCCACATGCCCTCAACATGGGGGGGTGTTGGTGCTTTGGGGCAGGGGGAGCTCTGCACCCCCCACCTCAAAGCACCTTGCCCCCATGTTGATGAGGACAAGGGCCTCATCCCCACAACCCTGGCCGGTGGTTGTGGGGGTCTGCGGGCAGGGGGCTCATCAGAATCTGGAAGCCCCCTTTAACAAGGGGGCCCCCCAGATCCCGGATCCCCTCCCTGTGAATGGGTATGGGGTACACTGTACCCCTACTCATTCACCACATAAAAGGCAGTGTATGGAAATAACGACAGGAGACGTTTTGGAAAGTTTATTAAAAATCTTCATCCGACTCTTCTTGTCTTCTCCTCTCCGGGGTCTTCTGCTCTTTTGCTGTCCGCTCTTCTTGTGTTCTTCTCTCCTGGGTCTTCTGCTCTTTTGCTGTCCCCTCTTCTGCTGTCCTCTCTTCTTTTCTTCTCCTCTCCGGTCTTCTGCTCTTTTGCTGTCGGCTCTTCTTCCTCCGGTCCTCCTCCGACGACGTCTCCAGTGATTATGCCGGTCTCCGGTCTCTGCAGCTTATTATATAGCCATTAGGGACGTGGCCCCGATGACGTCATCGGGAGGCCCCGCCCCCTCATGTCACAGAAGACGTCATCTGTGACATGAGGGGGCGGGGCCTCCCGATGACGTCATTGGGGCCACGCCCCTAATGGCTATATAATAAGCTGCAGAGACCGGAGATAGGCATAATCACCGGAGACGTCGTCGGAGGAACGGAGGAAGAAGAGCCGACAGCAAAAGAGCAGAAGACCGGAGAGGAGAAGAAAAGAAGAGAGGACAGCAGAAGAGGGGACAGCAAAAGAGCAGAAGACCCAGGAGAGAAGAACACAAGAAGAGCGGACAGCAAAAGAGCAGAAGACCCCGGAGAGGAGAAGACCCCGGAGAGGAGAAGACAAGAAGAGGCGGATGAAGATTTTTAATAAACTTTCCAAAACGTCTCCTGTCCTTATTTCCATACACTGCCTTTTATGTGGTGAATGAGTAGGGGTACAGTGTACCCCATACCCATTCACATAGGGAGGGGGTCCGGGATCTGGGGGGCCCCCTTGTTAAAGGGGGCTTCCACATTCCGATGAGCCCCCTGCCCGCAGACCCCCACAACCACCGGCCAGGGTTGTGGGGATGAGGCCCTTGTCCTCATCAACATGGGGGCAAGGTGCTTTGAGGTGGGGGGTGCAGAGCTCCCCCTGCCCCAAAGCACCAACACCCCCCCATGTTGAGGGCATGTGGCCTGGTGTGGTCCAGGGGGGGTGGGGCCGCTCGCTCGTCCCCTCCCCTTTCCTGGCCTGCCGGGCTGCATGCTCGGATAAGGGTCTGGTATGGATTTTGGGGGGGGGACCCCACGCCGTTTTTTTGGCATGGGGCTACCCTCAAATTCCATACCAGACCCGAAGGGCCTGGTTTGGAACCTAGGGGGGGACCCCCACGCCGTTTTTTTCCCATTTTGGCGTGGAGTTCCCCCTCAAGATTCTCACAGCGCAAGTCGCCCCGCAAGTCGGATCCGACTTGCGGTGTTGCGGTGCGACCTCCATTCAAATCAATAGGCTTCCATAGGGAACCATTGATTTTGAATGGAAGAAAAAAAAAACGCTGCTAAAAGCAACGTGGCAAAACGTGCAATAACGCCAATGGAAAAAGCTACTGAAAGCACGTTTTTACAGCTGCTTTTTCCGGCGTCAGAACTAACTTTGACGTACGTTTTTTCTAACGCCCTGTGTGCATGGGGCCTAATGCCCCATACACACGTGCAGATTATCTGCAGACTTTTGTCTGCAGACTTACCTTTTCTATGTAGTGCAAGGGCCTGCCAGATTGCATACAAATTGAAAGTGTTTAGGTTTGACCTCATATTATATGGTTTTGGTAAGTCTGCAGACAAAAGTCTGCAGATAATCTGCACGTGTGTATGGGGCATAAGTGTTGGCAAAGAGTTCAAATTATTTTGCTCAACAGATGAGGTCCGAAACTGCAGCTTACGAGACAGTGAAAATATTTTCTCTCTTGCATTAAAAATATTAGTGTTTTTTCCTTGATGTGATAAACAGACGTCATTTAATTTTGTGAATTTGTCTGCAAGATATGCTACTTTGGATAACCACAGAGTGTTTGTTAATCGATCAGATAATCCAAATTTATGATCCTGGAAATATGCAAACAACTCTTGACACAATTCAAACTTTCTAACAAGGACTTCACCTCATGATAGCCAACGGACTTCTGAATGCAAAAGCAGAGTAGAGTGGTGACTACCCATATCTTCACATATAATTGTAAATAGTCGTGACTGCAATGGTCGACGTTATATAAAATTAACAATCTGGACCAATTCGTCTAGCACAATTTTAAGTGAAATTGAAATATTTTTTGCTACCAGTGCATGTCTGTGAAGAACACTGTGAGAACTGGTGCTGTTTTTTGCTACATTTCCTATTCGTGTCACAGCACCTGCCACTTTACCAACCATTGATTTGGCACCATCACTGCACACGTCTACACATTTGTCTCAATTTATACTGTGTGTGTTCATGAACTTCTGGATACAGTTAAATATGTTCTCACCAGTGGTATGAGTTTTCAAAGTTTCACACAGAAGCAAGTCTTCTTCAATCTGTTTGTCAAAATTATATCTAACAAAAACTAACAAAATTGAAAGTCCTGCAACATCTGTGGACTCGTGTAATTGCAGTTTGTACCCATCACATTGATGCAGTCGAGAAATTAGTTCAGTATGGATGTCATCAGCAAGATCATGAATACGGCGCAAAACTGTGTTGTTGGAAAGTGGCGCAGCTTCAATTTTTTTACTCAACTTCTCACTTAAAATACATGACACTATTTCTTTTGCACATGGTTTTATTAGGGATTCCCCAATTGTGTGTGCTTCTCCTGCAAGTGCTATGCGGTAACTCACTCAGTAAGAAGCCTCTGGCTTTTTCATTAGCATTTTGAAATTTTTTGCTCATAAATTGTTTACTCTTCTGATACTCCTTTAGCCTTCACTTAATAAAGTCAATGTCTTTATCATCATACTCGGCATGGTTTTGCTCAAAATGGCGACGTAATTTAGCAGGTGCTAATGAATTGTTTGGCAATATTTTATTGCAAAGTACGCATTGTGCTTCAGGACAATCTTCATTTCTAGCACTTGTGAATCCAAATGACAAGTAGCGATCATTATATTTTCTTTTCTTTGTTCGAAAAGAAGATTGGCTAGCATTGTGTGCTTTTTTTTTTTGACTTGTCACTTGTCTCTGATTTTTGAGGAACAGTAGAAACAACTATTTCAGGCATGTTTAAAGGATTTTTAGTTGTCGATCATGTCGATCTTAAAAAAAAAACAAAGGACTTCCCTACTCCAGAGCCATATTTCTGAGTTACCAAGCCAGGCACAACCTGTTTCTTGGTGATAGAAGAATCAATTTATCTGGAGATCAGATTGACTTGCCCACAACAGAATGTTGCATTGCAGAGGTCTGAAGTGAAATTGGGCAAATGGCACTGCCTCAAAGGAGACTACCATCAGACCTAAGACTCTTATGCAAAAGCAGCTGAAAAAAGATGTTGTAAAGATCTTATTTGTAGGTTCTCCAGCTGAAGGAACAGTCTAGCCTGGTCTGAGTCCAGGACTAGACCTAGACACACCAAACATTGAGTTGTTTCCAGCAATTTGTGAAGGCTCAGGACCCATCCAAATTACTGTAACATCTAAATAATCAACATTACATTGTTTGACAGAGCCTGCTCAAACTATTCCATCAACAGGATGGAATCCCAATATGGGGAAAAGACAAGATTGCAGCAGGGCTGATGCTGGGGCCAGGATAAGGCACAGGAATGCACTTGTGGTCTCCATGATCAGAATCAACAAGTAACTGGGTGATTTGCATGACTGTGCTAAAAACCACAGCTGAGAGGGGATAAGGTCCAGGTACACTCGAGAGAGAGCCAAAAAAGACTCAGAGAATGGGACAGACGCTAAGAGCAGAAGATTTAATGTTTATGTTTCCAGGCTGCAGACATAGGCACCATTAATAGGCATGCTGCAAACAGTCCCAAAAATGTTAGTAGAGCAAGAGCTGCGAGCACCCAGTATAGCTGTACTTCCGCCTGCCTTCAACCCCCCCCCCCTTCCACCCCTGTGTCTAGAATCAGACATGTTGTAACTGTGTGACGGTAAGGCAACATATAGGCTCAAGGTAAGTGGCAAGGCTTTAGGTCAGTGGGAACAGGGAATAGTGGAGCTCAAGTGACCTAAGTAAATGAAACAACTTTGGGTGCTCAGTCCCCCCCCCCCCCTACTCACTAAGTGAGTCTTCAGAGACAGGGCAGCCACCGGAACCTGGACCCGGAACATGCTTTGCTGCTAACGTTTATCACCAAGAAGTCTGAAAAGCATCCCACAAGGAATCCTGGAAAGCAGCAGTGTAGAGAAGGGCCTTCACTGAACAAAAACAATCAAAGAAAAAACAGCTACCAGAAAAGAAGACTTAAACAATAATTCTAGAGCCATATTTCATGGTTAACTCTAAACTGATGACCTGTAAAGGCGTTATAGTGTCGCCTATGGAGAACTTTGGGTACCATCGTTTTTACCGATTCCACAGGTGTGCGCAATTTTAAGACTTGATATGTTTGGTATCTATTTCCTTGACACAGCCCTATCTTTTATATTTTGCCAAAAAATGGGTATACTATTGTTTGTTTGCACAAAAATTAATTTTAATGTTTTTTTTTTTCCTGAAAATATGTTTGGTAAGTAACTGCGCAAGTGTCCAGTCATTTCTTCTCTCCAATCAGCTCTCAGAGCTCTCCTCAATGAGCTCTGCTAAGTGTGTGACTTTAGCCCTCCACGCCCTTTTTTCTGACAGCTCATACAGGCTTAAATATTCAACACTTTGAACAGATGTAGAGAAGAGAAGACTGCAGACAGATACAACATATGTAGGAGGATTTGTTCCATCTCTGTGTATCACCTGAGGCCAGTCACTTCACTGGGTATATGAAAGGGTTTACAAATAACTTTAGGATGTGAAATACCCTATTACATATAAATATGATACAGTTTCTAAAACATCATGGCAAAAATCTTGCTAATATGTAACTTACATTTTTCACTAAGCATGAATTTGCTTACTCCTTCAAGGGTTAGTTCATCAAGGACTTTTTCTGGAGTGCCAATGCCCAGCGTCCGGGAAAAAAGATCGCGCAGGAAATCCACTGAAACAAAAGAGTAACTTGTTAAATCCCTCTGAAGAGTTTTTAAAACCACAGATAGGGTACAATTCAGGTATGTAAAGTACAAAAATGCTAGCTAAGTGGAGCAGTCAATCAAAGTGCCCTTATTCTTTAAAGGGGTTTCCTATTTCAAAGAGATAATAGAAAAATCTTCCATAATATCTCAAAAGCTTTCCTAAACATATACATGGAAATAATTCCAAACGTACCATAACTGCAAAATGTTTTAAAGTTTGATGTTAAAAAAAAAAAAAAAATTCTAGACATACGTTGTATTACCTAAATGTATTAACTAATGTGATATCCTGCGAGGTCTTCGGGGCACGGTTGGTAGCCCTGGTAGGCTCACGTATGCGTTTCACAACAAGCGGATTTGGGACTTGGCAGTTGAGAAGCTGGGCTGTTCTCCCCTTCACGAGGACACCCCCTGTGGTTTAATAGACACCTCTGAGAGCTCCTGCTAGTTCCGGATCCGCGGATTTGGATACAGCATGGCATATATCAGCTTTCCCATGTTATCCGCGATGGCCGTCTTAGACAGTTCGATCAGTTGAAGGCCGAATTTCGACTGACAAACTCCATGTTTTTCCGGTTCCTTCAACTGCGCCATGCCCTACGTGCACAGTTTGATGGTACTTACCCCCAATTACAACCGTTAGATGTCCTGCGGGGAGATGAACCTAGGCAACTGATCTCGCTATTTTACGACATGCTACTTACCCCATCGGCTACGAAGCTGGCTTATTCCCTTAAGCCCGTCTGGGAGGAGTCTGCTGGGGAGCTAGATGATGTGGACTGGAGTGAGGTGCTGGAAGTGGGCAGGCTGGTGTCTCCTAAGATGTCTGACATGCTAACACAAACCTATATTTTGCATAGGGTGCATCTTACTCCTGTTCGAATGGCGAAGTTTGACCCTTCCCGCAGCCCGGACTGTCCTAACTGCTCTCTATTCACTGGTACCTTTGAGCACCTAATCTGGCAGTGCCCTCGTGTTAACTGTTTTTGGCAACAGGTGGTTCATTTTTTGCACGACCAGATGGGTTCTCCGGTCTCACTGGATCGTCGGCAATGTCTTTTGGGTTTATTTCCAGATCTGGAGGTCAATAGGAGCTCATTGATATTTATGCATGATACGTTGTTTAGTGCCCGAAAGCTGTTAGCGCGCAGCTGGATGCAATCCTCACCCCCTACTCTAGCTGCCTAGATTGCCGAGGTGAATGCTACTCTGGCATATAAGGAACTTATTTATGTTAATAGGGGTTGCCCTGCTAAATATCACAAGGTTTGGGATAAGTGGCTGCAGTCGCTGCAGATGTTCTCTCTTCGCTATGTGCTACTTGGGGACCAGTAGTAGTTTTTACTGTATATTTGTTGGATGGGGCGCGGTGTATTTTCTTGCTCCGTGTATCTTACAGTGTTGGACTGGAATCACTTGGACCGTAAGGGGACCCTTCTTCTCTGTTTTATGTTTTTGTTTTAGGGGGGTGGGGTGGGATTTGTTTGCCTTTATCTCATTATGGGTTTATTTTGATATTCGATGCTTTATCTGCCTTTAACTGTAAAGATGACTACGCACTTGTCTCTGCCTCTTCTTTTTTGATGCTTGTTGTACTTCCACAGTTCAATAAACTTTGTTTTTGATTTAAAAAAAAATGTATTAACTAATCAGTTTATTGTGGAGATTATTTACGGTATTTAACCTATTTTTACTGGAAATTCAGGTAACACTTGGATTCAGCCATGATCTAATTTATTTACACTAACACTGCCATATAGAAACTCATAGCTGTGATCATTTATGACTTTCTAAACAGTGCATGATGACATTTCAAAGACTTGGATCCAAACTTCCAGCTTAGTCTTGCTGTACCAAAGGTCTACCAAACTGTCTAACATGGTACATACACTTACTAAACTTCAAAGCAGTGTGAACCTCATGTGTACAACTGGTCGAAGACATGATGACTTTCAATTTTGATTAAAGTTTTAACTCTTTGAATTGGTGCAAGAATTCCTTTTCTTATATCATTTACTTTTTTTAGTTGCTACTATACTGTTTGTTGCTTTGTGAGTAAACTCTAATGCTACAGTTGAAAACACTGTTCTACCATGACAAAAAACAAGTTTAAAGCTGAAATTCAGGAATTCAGCTCCTTTGTAAAAAGAAGCTATGAGTTAAATCCAAGGAGCTGCATGACATCTCCTGGGATTTTCTCTATTATTTGCATCCGACAGCTTTATTGCGCTCCCCAGAAGACAGCTATTGTTGTATTTACGGGAGCCCAACGCTTCAGGTCTAAGCATCGTCAACATTAAAGTCGGTGCAGCTGCTATGCCTGCCCCTCCCTTTCTCCTGCCCAATCACAGAAGCCTTTGTATGATGTGAACTCATTCACAAAACACAAAGGCTTCTCTGAATGGGTAGCAGATGGAAGGGAAAGGCATAGCTGCTCTGCGAGCCTCTCTATGCTAGCCAGACATGGGTAAAATTGTTAACAATTCCAGCTGAACGGACCAAAATTCAAGCCATGGGTGGCTCTTTGATTTGAAAATTGAGGGAGCCAGGTGAAAAGTTCTTGCCTTAACAGTGACTGCAGCCAATGCAAGATGCAAATGCCGTTTAGGTATTCTGATAGCTGAGGGGGCAGTGGTTGTCAGAAGCCATTAGCGGGCAGTTGAGATTCCCCCATCCACGTTGTCTGGCATGGATGGAGGTATAAAATGGTTTCTCTTGTTCGGGGCCGCAGGAAAGAAGTTTATGTGTGTATTACTGGCCTTAGTTCGTAGCCCTATGGGGGCTTTGACCTAATCAACTTGGTCAGAGCCAACACAGGGCTTCTTCTCTCCTATCTTTGCTCCTATAGGCAAATAGAGCAGCAGAGAAAGGAAGAAAAGATGAGACGATATTGTGAACTGTCATTTGTTCACCTGTTTCTTGTACAAATGTACACTTTTTTCTTTTGCATATGTTTAAAAGACTTCATGGCTTAATTGTGAAAAATAATAAAAGATATTTAACCCAATAATCCCTGTCTCTGTCTTCTCTGTTTTATGTATTACTAGACACATTCCTACTTCCAAAGCAGATCAGAATCTGCCTAGTGGCTGGGAGACACTTCTTAGCACATTTCTTTTTTGTGCATGATGATTTATGTGTGTGAGAGACAGCATAGAGCCTGCAATAGGTGTAATTCTCAAATTACTGTCAAAAGGGGATTGGTGGACTGGTACTCTAAAGCTAGTCATATACCATTTGAATTTAGTTTGAAAATGTTCTTTTTTTTAAGGATTTTCGTTTGATTTTCTAATGTTGGGTCAAATCAAGGTTCATTTTCGACTACAGTGACAAGTTCAAAGGAGCAGGATGGAAATTTTTTTCTCAACCAAACTTGTGTGAAAGTGGTTTCCTGGATTCGGCCGGCATGTCTATAGCAGAAACGTTTGTTGATACTACGATCCTTCTCATGTGGAAATGTTCCCTTTATTGGATATGCACTATACATCCTAGGTGATGTTGGAAAGCTATATGCTTTCTGAGTTTTGTATTCATTTGCACTCAATACTTGATTGTATTCATCCCTGGTTGGGGAAATATTTTCTGTAGGGCTTTGTATGCTTCTGCTTAGACCAATGGGTTATTTTTCCAGTCTTTCATTTTAAATCCTGTGGCTTGACGTATGGGATTTACTTTTGTGTTTTTATGTAGGAAAGGTGTATATTATATCTCGAACAATCTGTCACACATCCGGATATTGAGGAAGCCCAGACTGTGGGCGAAATGCATCAATCCACCGCACTGTAGGAAGTGTTTTATTATGTGATACTTCTTCTGTACGCTTTATCTTCATGCGTTGATTTTAATACTTTGTCTCCAATAAAATTTACATATATATTTTTTAGAACTTGCTCTTTTGTGAGATTTTTTTGCACATTAAAATCCCCATTTTCCTCGTCTGCAAGGTTTTTCCCTTGTCAGACTTGGTGTATTTTTAGAATTACCTGGAAGCAATTACTAATCCTTAATTTTTTGATTAGAAAAGTCAGACAGAGTAGTGCAAGATAACATTTATATTAGGTCTCTTTTTTCCTATTATGCCACCCTGACTGACACACATAAATAGCTTACTTTCTGATGCACTGCTGCTTTCTTCACTGGAATCGGATTCCTAAAAAAATAATCAAATATTTATTACTTATTAAAAAGGTATTTATACAATGTTAACAATTCATGCATTACTTCATATATTTTACAGTCACATCAGTCCCTGCCCTCTAGGAGCTTTTCATCTAAGATCCCTAAATCTGGACACACTATACTGCCTCGTACGATAAAACTCACTTTCGACCTGATCACACGATAATCTGATTGTTAGTACACAGCTTTCGACAGCCGATCACAACAGTTCGTCCAACAAAATCCGAAGGGACAAACAGGAAAACTTCTGTGGTATGATATTGTTTAATCAGTACAGTAGGAGTCCGCTAAAAATCGATCGACAAAGACCGCGCATGATCAGAAACACTAAAACAGCACGGAAAAAGCCTGGCTGCCACTGTTTTTGTTTTGCACCATCTGATACGTAGCTACGCAACCAGGAAGCTTTTCCGCAATCGTACAAAAAAAATCACACATTTAGTACGCATTGTTGAATTCGATATTAGTATCATGCAACAAAATGCGAACGATTAGTCGTCCGATTAGCCGAACGTGTGTACGAGGCATTATTTTTACCTTCAACTATGTAGTGCAAGGGCCTGCCTGATTGCATACAAATTCAAAGTGTTTAGGTCTGACTTCATATTATATGGCTTTGGTAAGTCTGGAGGAAAAAATCGTATTGTGTGCATACATGCACACATAGTCCAGGGCCACTTTAGACAGGAGACAATTAACCTACTGGAATGCCTTTGGAGTTTGGGAGAAAATTGGAGTACCTGGAGGAAACCCATCCAAGAACAAGGAGAACATGCAGATTCTGTGCAAATAGTTTCCTGACCGCAACGTTAGCACTCATAGTACTGTTTGTCAAAAATAACAGTCTCAAGACTATCCTTACAATACTGATTAGACAATTTATATCACGATCCAAAGAGTCAGTGAGTTGTGTACCTCCGATTCTTCCTCCCTGGGTTTGAGTTCCTCACTTTCTTTTGCCTCTGTGCAAAAAAGAAAATAAATCAGTATATGTATTATATACCTTCATTTTACATAATGCATTAGAAAACATTGTGAAGCAATTCCAGTTTTTGTTCTGTTATTTAATATTTCAGAATAAAAGATCCTTTACCAGTATAGGAATTCCCCTACTATGCTTAAAGTGGTTCTAAAGCCTTAAGGTTTTCCCCTTAATGCATTCTATGCATTAAGGTGAAGATCCTTCTGTGCTGCAGCTCCCTCCCAGACCCCCCTTGCCTGCTGAGCCTGGTCCGATCAAGCAATGTGCACAAGCGCAGCAGCTCCAGCCGCTGTCTCTCTCCTCATTAGACAGATTGATAGCAGCGGAACCATTGGCTCCCGCTGCTTATATATTAAATCCTGTGACACGAGAGCGGGGGGGCAGGGAAGAATCTTGCTGCCTGTGTTAATGAACGCAGCAGCAGGGCTTGTGAGTGAGCATGCACGGGTGCCCCCATGGAAAGCAGCTTTCCGTGGGGGCACCCGACAAAGAGGAGGGGCCTGGAGCGATGGTGGGGGAGCCCAGAAGAAGAGGATCGGGGCTGCTCTTTGGAAAAGCACTGCATAGAGCAGGTAAGTATAACATGCTTGTAAAAGGGTACCTACAAGCCTAGGTATAAGAGGTGCTGCTCACCCTACTAATTATTACAAATACCAAAAAAAATATCTCCCAAGGGCTTTTAGGCAGCAGGAACAATGAATGTACAAAATAAACAAGCAAAAAATTGGGGGAGCAAACCCTGAACATGTATATCTAAAGCCGGTGCAGCTATGGACCAAGCAACATGTATATTAAAAAAGAATAGTGCAACCATGCAAAAGAAATGGCTATCAAATATGGAGACAATCCATAAATAAAAATGGGGGTTTAGTCCCACCATATGGCCATATCGTGCTCAAGCCCACCACTGCGTCAAAGTACCCCATTATCAGTGGGTCCTACACTATCCATGAAAAAGGGGTGAATCCAGCCTCTTTTACCCTTGGAGACAACACTCCTTGCTGGGAAGGTGTGCTAATGCACTGCAGGGGACTCCTCCTATATCTACTTGATAGAGGACACCAATAGAGTATAGGTGTGTGTGGGGGATGGGATGCTCAACCTCATAAGTCTGGTCAGACCGAATACATAATAAACAAGCAAAAAATTGGGGGAGCAAACCCTGAACATGTATATCTAAAGCCGGTGCAGCTATGGACCAAGCAACATGTATATTAAAAAAGAATAGCGCAACCATGCAAAAGAAATGACTATCAAATATGGAGACAATCCATAAATAAAAATGGGGGTTTTAAAATATAAGCTCTGGTGTGCCCAAATTTACAATAAACGTATGCCCTAAAGACAAATGGCAGGTGACATTATTTACGGGAATTTCCAATAATTATTATTTTTTTTTAAATCAGATAGTTTTTATTAACAAAATAAATGGTACAATAAGATGAAAACAAGAGACATACAATGAACAGTAGGTCAACCAACATGTATCTGTGTGTGAAACCAAATAGGTTTGTACATTGGCATTGCCATTCAAGTAATCAGTCACAGTATATACAACTAGAACATATGTAATCCAATCTTCAAGATCATTTAGTCAAAAGTGATAGTCATTGCAGCTCCATAGACATTTATCTCAGCCTGTACCGTCTGTCTCCTGTACTTGCCCAACCGCACTATCCCATGTTATCAGCCATATTGTCAAGCCTATATGTCAGAAGCTGTAAGGCCTCCAGTGCTAAGTGAAACAAGTCATCTCACCGTATATTTAATACCAAATAATCTTCGCTTTTTTTTTTTTTGTGCACTTTAAAAGAACGCAGAACAAAACTAAAACTACACACTACGTTGCCTCTGCATTGAACCCTCACATGTGACATAGTACTTTTACTTACTGGGATTCATTAGCGGTACCTGTCTAGAGTTATTATTGGATCTACACAGTTTGACCTCAAGAGTCATTCATCCTGCAGGTGGAGGAGGTCGTCCCTCCAAGAATTCTATAAGACGCCAACTGTACCGGAGCTAATCCAGGAACATCCAACCAAGCGTCCCCCATATACGTTCAAATTTCCTAGGGCTTCCCCTATGCTTATAGGCAAGATTCTCCCTAATAAGAATCCCAGTCACCTCCCCAACCCATTCTGAATGAGTAGGGGGGTGTAGGAGAGAGCCATTTCCGCGCTTAAGGTTTCCTGGCTAGAATAGCAATCTGTGTATGGGGAGGATACAATTCATCATCTAAACCAGTACCCAAAGGAGTGGTGATGCTCATGACAACCTTGACCTCATTTTGACATATAGTCATGTTAGGTCTATGTTAGTAATCAGATTGTAAACATTCTTTATTTAAGAAAAAAAAAATATATATATATCTTGCTGAACGTTATACTACCTGCAATGGGTTTGCACAGAGCAGCCCCAATCCTCCTCTTCTGGGGTCCCCCGCAGGCATTCCGGGCTCCTCCTCTTCTCTGTGTGTCACTACAGGAAGCTGCTTCCCATGGGGGCACACATGCAAGCTTGATGCCAAGCTGAGCTGTATGTGTCTATTGACACACACACTGTGATGCGCCCCCGCCCGCTGCTCCCTCATCACTGGTTAATGACTCCCGCTGCTCACGATTTTTTTGCTTAGAAAAAAAAAAAATCACAATTCTTGGTGTAACATCATCTTTTACATTATACAAAAAAACTTAATCGTTTCGTTTTTTTTTTTTTTTTTTTTTTAATTATTGAAGTGTATTTTTTCCCAAAAAATTGCGTTTCAAAGACCGCTGCGCAAATACAATGTGACATAAAATATTGCAATGACTGCCATTTTATTCTCTAGGGTTTCAGGCTAAAAAAAAAAAATGTATACAATGTTTGGGGGCTTTAAGTAATTTTCTAGCAAAAAATACTGATTTTAAATTTGTAAGTAACAAATGTGGTTAAACCAGACCAAAGTTCATCCCTTTAAACTAAAAGAACCAAATGATACAATGTTTTTTTTTTTATCTCTCAGCACTGAGCAATGTTGAGATAAACTTTGCCTCTGCCTTTTTTTTTTTTTGACAGCTGTCAACAGTGAACAGCTCTGCACTGAATCGTGGAAATGCCGGATTAGGATGGTGAGGGGGGGTTGAATCGATTAATGATTAATCATGTAGCTCTAGGGGGGAGCTGATCATAAATGGTTATTTTACCTTAATGCGGAGAATGCATGAAGGTAAAAATTTTAGCCTTTTCAACCACTTCAACCTAATATGAACATGTGGCTATGTTAGGTGAATGATGTCAGCAGCATCCCCACTCTTTTTGCGCACATGCAGCTGTGGGATAGAGCTGCACAATTAATTGTTACAAAATCGTGATCACAATTCACCCCTCCCTCACAATCTTAAAATGACATGTCTTTGATTCATACAGAGCTGTCCTCTGCTCACCCACAACTGTCAAAAAAAAAAAAAAAAAGAGCCTCCCAAATGTTTATCAACATTGTTAACCACTTCTGGACCGGAAGATTTTCCCCCTAAGGCCCCATTCACACTAGTGCGACTTGTCCCGCGATTTTGGACCGCAAAATCGCATGACAAGTCGTTTTCCATTATTTTCAATGAGCCCCATTCATATCATTGCGTTTTGAAGTCGCACCGACTTCAAAGTAGTTCCTGCACTACTTTGCCACGATTTTAATGCGTTTTGAGGCATATAGCCTTGCCATTGCTTTCAAAATAGCGTCAAAATCGCGTCACATTAGTGTGAAAGGGGCCTTAATGACCAGGCCATATTTTGCAATTCGGCAATTCGTTAATATAACGGGCAATTGCGCAGTCGTGCCATGTTGTACCCAAATAAAATTGATGTTCTTTTTTTCCCACAAATAGAGCTTTCTTTTGGTGGTATTTGATCACCTGTGTGATTTTTATTTTTTGCACTATAAACAAAAAAAGAACGACAATTTAGAAAAAAAAAAAAAAAAAAAAACAATAATTTTCACTTTCTGCTATGTAACATTCTCAAAAAAAAAATTAAAAAATCAAAAGGTTTTAACATTTTAGGCCAATTTGTTTTCTGCTGCATATTTTTGGTAAAAAAAAAAAAAAAAAAAAAACGCAATAAGCGTATTTTGATTGGTTTGTGGAAAAGTTATTGCGTCTACAAACTGGGGGAAAGATTTATGCAATTTTTATTGTTTTTTTTTACTAGTAATGGCGGTGATCTGCGATTTTTTGCGGGACTGCAAGATTGCGGTGGACAGATCGGACCTCTAACTGACATTTTTGAGGGGGACCAGTGAACTTACCACAGTAATCAGTGCTAAAAAAAGGGACTTTTGCTGTAATAATGCCATTGGCAGGGAAGGCGTTAACCCTGTGGGTAATCAAGGGGTTAAATGTGAGCCTAGGGGAGTGATTTTAACTGTAGGGGGCGTGGCTTTTGAAATGACCATAGAGACATGTGATCCTATATAGAAGGATCACATGGGCTCTATGATCATTCCAGGGAGAAGAACGGTCAGCTGTGTTTACAACAGCTGACCGTTCTTCTCTCTCAGCGGGGAACGATCGCGGGTGTCAGGCGGCAATCGGAGCTGCCTGACCCACACATTGGCTTCCCCGCTGCCAAGTGGGGGCGGGAGTGCGCCGCCGGCGGGGGGGAACGTGCCCCCTAGCTTAGCGCACGTGACCGACGTAGGTCTACGTCAGTTTGCGCAGGAGAACCCCCCTGCTGCAGTAAAAAGGCGGCCTAAACAGTAAAGTTAGCCCAGTTTTTTGTATAATGTAAAAGATGATGTTACGCCAAGAGTTGCGATCTTTATTCTAAGTAAAAAAATCGTGATTCTCATTTTATCCAGAATCATGCAACTCTACTGTGGGGTGAGAGAACCTCCCGCCAGCTGCTGATTGGCCCAGTACTGACAGCTTACTACCAGGTTTGGAATGAACCTAAGATCATCATTAGTCCCCATTACATGCACTGAATATTATGGGAGACCCTTTGGTGATGTCACTAGGGGTCCCCTATAACAAAATAAATTGACCACCAGTGCTTTGAACAATGATGCTCCTACATTGTCCACATAATGCAGTAGATCAGATTGTTTTAAAGTATAACTAAAGGCAACATTTATTATTTTTGGTAACTTTTCTGGATGGATTGGAACTCCCTGTCAGATTTCTATTACTGTTACCCCGTTAGGGAGAATCATTCTATTTTTCCTTCTTACCATTACCAGCAAGAGTAAAAGTGAAAGCAAATCCCAAATGTTGAGTTGTCATTAAAGTGTTACTAAATCCACAATAGTAAAATCAGTCTGTATATGCAGTAAAGCATGCTTGTTATACTCACTGTGGAACCTATGGGGTTAATCCTCTGCATTGGGTTAAAAAGGCTGTTTTATCCTGTCCTCTCTAATCCTCCCATTCTTCCACTGTCCCCCAAACCATCTCCTGATAGAACAGAGCCTTGGAGGTATTCTGCACATGCTCAGTTTGGTGTGTATTGCTAGAGTTTTTTTTTTTTTTTATTGGGAGAGTGTATGTGATCAGCACAGGGCCAATCAGCACTGTCTAGACAGAGGGTCAGGGGTCAAGCAGCCTCATAGAACAGTCAGAGGAGAATGAAAACTCCTCCTACAAGCTTTACTCAGACACTGATAGAAGTCACAAGACTGCTATATACTGCTGATGAGAAAAGGTATTTAGCAGTTTATTTTTACTATTGCATGTCCATGTTCTGTGAACTGTGGGAGCCCGGATATAGTGAATGCAGGGTCCTGGGTTTAGTAACACTTTAACCGCCCACCGCACATTTACTGTGGCAGGGCGGCCGGGCTGCGCGAACCAACGTATCTGTACGACCTGATGTCCGCCAGGACCCGCCGATCTTTCCAGAGAGAGGCAGAACTGCGGTCTGCCTATTTAAACAAGGAAGATGGCCGTTCTGTCAGGGGAGAAGATAGAGATATTGTGTTCCTGCTAAACAGGAACACAGATCTCTGTATTCCCCCAGTCAGACCATCCCCCCACACAGTTAGCAAGCACTCCATAGGGACACATTCAACCCTTTGATCGCCCCTGATGTTAACCCCTTCCCTGCCAGTGTCATTAGTATACTAACATGGCATATTTTTAGCACTGATCACTGTAGTAATGTCACTGGTCTCCAAAAAAGTGTCAAAAGTGTCCGATTTGTCCACCGCAATGTCGCAGTCCCGCTAAAAATCGCTGATCGCTGCCATTACTAGTAAATAAAATAAAAATGAAAAAAATTGTCATAAAAATATCCCATAATTTGTAGATTCGATAAAGTTTGCCCAAACCGATTAATTTCAGCTTATTGGGATTTCTTTACCAAAAATATGTAGCAGAATACACCTAAAATGATGAAGAAATTATTTTTTTACATTTTTTTATTGACTGTGTTTGATAGCAGAAAGTCAACATTTTTTTTTTCTTTTTTTGTTTACAGCGCAAAAAATAAAAATCAGAGAGGTGATCAAATACCACTAAAAGAAAGCTCTATTTGTGAGGACATCAATTTTATTTGGGTACAGCGTCGTATGAACACACGATTGTCAGTTAAAATAACGCAGTGCCATACCACAAAAAAAATGGCCTGGTCATTAGAGGGATGACTCCAGGGCTGAAGTGGTTAAAACAGGAATAGAGAGGAAATTGTCCACTGGGGACACTGGTACTGGTGAAAACCAGGCATTCCCTGGCTTTGGAGGTATTTGCTCTCACTTCCTGTTTTGGTTATGGGACAGGAAGTGAAGGGAATTCTCCCCAAAGGGACACTCCCTCCCATACTCTATCCAAAAATCAAATGTTTTGTGTTTAGTCCTACTTTAACCACTTGCCGACCAGCCACTGTTCATATACTGCGGCACGTTGGCTCCCTACGTCGCTTGGCAGGACCGCTAGCGTGTGCCCATTCGCCATGGAGAAGCCAATTTGCAGGCCCGGCAGCCGCAATTGCCGCCAGGCACCCATGAACACACCCAGTGGAGACTGAACGGCGGTCTGCCGTTGTAAACACAGCAAATTTGTGCAAATAAAGAGAATTACGGGGCTGCTTGTTGGAGAAAACTGAGTGCCGGTTCACATATATGCGATGCGGGAACCCTGCGAATCCACTGAGGGTTCCCACATCGCATTCAACTCAAAGGCAGTTCACACTGCCTTATGCGAATCGTTGGGGGTGTCAATACAAAGTTAACGACACGACACCCCTAGATCAGTTTGCATATTGTAGTGCGAACTGACAGTTTGGACATGAATCAGATCGCATAGGTGTGACCACCCATGTGATCCGATTGTGGTGCGGACCCAAAAAAGGGTCCTGTGCGAGTTGTGTCCGAATTTGACGCAAATTCAGTCATACAATCTGTATGGCTGAATTCGCATCGCACAGACATTGCATGTTATTTGCAGAGCAGTGCGCTCCGAATCACATGCGATGTCTGTCATTGCACATATGTGAACCGGGATGGAGACTGGAGGCGGTAAATCATTCCGGTCCAGAAGGGGTTAAATATTATAAGAAATATAAGAAATATCCCCCATGCACCATTTGAAGCAAAAAGGAGTTGTATGGTATTTTTCATTATGATTTGGCTAGTGATCACATTATATCAGGGATCCCCAAACCAGAAGTGAGACGTTGCTCCGGTCCTCCAAGACCATAGAGGTGATCAGAGATGATCTGGTCTCTGGTAACCTCTAGTAGCAGAACTACACATCCCCTGAGGCATTGGAAAACTCTGACATTCACAGACATGACTAGGCATGATCGGAATTGTAGATTCACAACAGCTGGAGGGCCATAGTTTGAAGACCCTGCTGTATATGATCTGACCGGGGCTCTAGCCTATAATGCACCAAACATCCAGATGTGATTGCAAACATCTATGGCCAAATCTGTCAGTCCAGTCTGCCCATAGAAGAACATTACATGAGAGCAGCTGACCTGATGCAATAGCAGACATACATGACAAGTCACACACAACCACCCTGGTTAGCACTGCCATGGAGTACACTGCATATGTCAGCCCTGGAGTCTGAGATATAGGTGACAGTTAGAAGACACATGACACACAGAGCAGACAGAAGAGGAAGATGGGGAGACAACAACAAGCCTCTATTCACTCTCTACTACCTGCAGCCATGAAGACTCCAGCTGCTTCCCGAGTCAGACGGACAACTACAGGTCATGTGATCAGCAGACGCCCCGCCTCCGCCCTAACCCGATTGGAGGGGCGTCTGACAGCTGTGGTTGGCTGGTGACAGAACCCTGGTGATAATCTCTGTGTGTTGTAGGCTGATCTGTCCCCACCTCTGCTGCAACCGTGCACAGTTACAGATCCTGGGAGGAACCTTTGTTTCAGATCCTCACCACAGAGCATTTTTCATCCTTTTAAACAAATCTAAAATCGTTGTTACCATGTAAAGATGAGACATTGGGCACAATTTACTTATTGCATGTGTGATCACTTAAAGGGTAACTCCACTTACCAGACATCCCAACCTGCTAAAACAAATTTCAGGGAGGTGCCCCCCCCCCACGCACGCCGCCGCGCCACCCCCCCTACGCACGCTGCGCCCCTCACGCACGCCGCCGCCGCACCCCCCCCCCCTTTCCAATTTAACACAACCAGAGAATAATGAGATGAAATGTAATCAGTATACCTGGTGCTGGTACTGGTCACTGGTGCTGGTACTGGTCACTGGTGCTGGTACTGGCCTGGTCCCTGGTGCTGCCCTGGTAACTGGTGCTGGTCACTGGCCTGGTCCCTGGTGCTGCCCTGGTAACTGGTGCTGGTCACTGGTGCTGGTACTGGCCTGGTCACTGGTGCTGGTACTGGCCTGGTCACTGGTGCTGCCCTGGTCACTGGTGCTGGTACTGGTCACTGGTGCTACCCTGGTAACTGGTGCTGGTACTGGTAACTGGTGCTGGTACTGGCCTGGTCACTGGTGCTACCCTGGTAACTGGTGCTGGTACTGGTAACTGGTGCTGGTACTGGCCTGGTCACTGGTGCTGCTCTCTTGTCTGTGCTGGCCTCTGGGTTTAGGTTAGGTCAGAGTTAGTCAGTGTTGCGGCCGATGATCCAGCACGCGCCAAAATGCCTCTGGAGTGGAAGATGCGGCTGAAGTACAGAGCAAAGCCGCTGCTTCCTCTCTGCCGATCCTCCCACAGGCGGAGTGCATGTGATCATATCACTCCGCCTGTAAGCTGGTTCTACAGCCGCTCCGTCGGGCGTTCATACTCTCACTGCACAGGCGCTGACACTCTGCATCCACATCTCCTGACTGTGACCGGGATATTGCCCTGAGCTTGCGGGTGTCCGTGAGCTCAGGGCGGAAAGCGGCAGTCTCCCGCGACTTGCGGGAGACTTGAGATGTCTGACTTACGCGGGGAAAAAAAATAGCAAATAAAAAACAATATATCTTATACAATTGTGACACAAATCTTATTGTAATTGAATGGTATTAATAAAAAGGACCTTTCCTAACCTGATATATCGACACTCTGTCTCTTCTTTTGAGGGGATGGAGCTGTTGAAGACCAGTGGCGGCAGGTGCTCCATGGGCCGGGGGGGGGGGGGGGAACCGCACAATACCTCCCCCACCTCTGGACCACAGCAGGCTGCACACCTTTCCCTCTCCCCCCCCCCCCCCCGGACCACAGCAAGAGAGGAGAGGCTGAACAGGCAGGACTCCCCCCCCCCAACCCTGCTCACTGTGACTGGATGCAGCAGCAGGCGGCGGCGGCAGCTTCGGCTTCTTCCCCGTCTTCTGCGTCTCCTCCCTCCTCCTCCATGGCCAATGGCATGGCTTCTTCTTTCAGCCAATCGGGAAACGGGTCTTGAAACCCGCTTCCTGATTGGCCAGGAGGAGGACCCGTGTGACAATAGCGAATTTTCATTCGCTATTGTCAAACAACTGTGTGGGCTCGGGGCGCACTGCTCTGCGCCCCGAGCCCACCCTTTTTTTTCAGCCTGTGAGAGCCTCCGGCTCTAATCACCTGGCCAAAAAAAAAAAAAGCCCAATTGAACTCCATGCGTCCGGCGCCCCGCATGTAGATTAGGGGGCCGGATGCATGGATGGGGGGGCGGTGCCCCTGTGCCCTGTATGACCAGCCGCCACTGTTAAACACCCTCAAAATTTATGTTAGATATGAATCTATGCTGTCCGGCTCTCCAGAATCTTATTCACTGAACCAACCCTTGTGGTATAACTCTATCCTTACACATTTTTCTGACTTCCCGGATGCAAAGCTCTGGGCTAGGAAGGGCTTTAAATATACTCATCAATTGTATAATAATGGCATCTTTAAAACATTTTCCCAATTTAAACAAGATTTCTCGATCCCCAACTCCTGGCATTTTAGGTACCTCCAACTGAAGCATGCGGCCTCAGCACAATTTCGGAGGGGAGAGGTGTGCCTGACCAATTCTGTTCTGGTACCCATTCTAAGCTAATTTGTTCATACTACAGTACTCTAATCCGGAGTGTACCGTCCCGCTTGGACTCTATACTGGCCTGGTGGACGAGAGACATTCCGGATTTGAAGCAAGATAATTGGAAAGAACTGCTTAGCATAAGGTGACCAGATTTTTAAAATGAAATCCGGGGACATATATATATTTTTTTTTATTGGCAAATGGCACAGGACTGCATAATACACAGAGCACTGGGCACAGGACTGCATAATACACAGAAAGCTGGGCACAGGACTACATAATACACAGAGCACTGTGTACAGGACTGCATAATATACAAAGCGCTGGGTACAGGACTATGTACATAATACACAGAGTGCTGGGCACAGAACTGCATAATACACAGAAAGCTGGGCACAGGACACCATAATACACAGAGCACTGTGTACAGGACTGAATAATATACAGAGTGCTGGGTACAGGACTATGTACATAATACACAGAGCATTGGGCACAGGACTGCATAATACACAGAGCGCTGGGCACGGGACTACACAATACACAGAGTGCTTGGCACAGGACTGTATAATACACAGAGCATTGGGCACAGGACTACATAATACACAGATCGCTGGGTACAGGACTGCATAATACACAGAGCGCTGGGCACAGGACTACACAATACACAGAGTGCTGGGCACAGGACTGCATAATACACAGAGCGCTGGGCACAGTACTACATTATACAGGGAGCGCTGGGAAGAGGACTACATAATATACAGGAGAGTGTTAGGCATATAGTATAGGGTTCAGAGGTTTGCTATGCACAGAGGACACCCCCCATCCATAGCTCACCTCTGCACACTTCTCTCACAGATTACCTCTGCAGCCACCTCTTAGCCCTTCCCCCACAACAGCTAAAATCTCCATCTCTCCATGCAGCTGTATCAGCTCTGACCCCTGCTCCCCCATTGCCCCCACCTGTGTAAAAACAGACCCCCCTCATCTCCTGTTCTCAGCCCAGCAGGGGGCGTCAGCATCCGAGCCTTCAGGCTCTCTCAGCCAGCATGGGATGCCCTGTCTACATTAATCCGGCCCAGAATCCGGGGACAGTGTCCTCAATCCGGGGACTGTCCCCGGAAACCGGGGACGTCTGGTCACCCTAGCTTAGCACCTACTTTACAACAGCAATTTCGGCCAGGGATATGTTGATCCAAATTCGGATCTTCCATAGGACATATTTTTACCCCACATAGATTATTCCTAATGAAGGGGAGAGACAATTCAGAATGTCACAAATGTCGTACTGCCCAAGGGAATCTTTTACATATGTTGTGGAGCTGTGATAGGATAAGACCTTTCTGGTCCCAAGTAACACAATTTGCCATGCTAGTCTCCGTATCAAAAACTAATAGGTTACTAAAGTACGAAAATTCTCATGTTAGAGTAAAAATTCGGAACGTTTTTGGTGTTTCCCGTTAAATACCGCATATGAGCTATGGTGAATTGACATTTTCATTATCCAATGCGTTAAAACATAACTCCACTTTTGTTGAGAAAAAAAACATTCCCCTCTGGGTGATCTCTGTACATTACAAGGATTTTAGCAAATTTTGTTGCAGATTCCTTCATGTTGTTATTCTGAAGAAATCATTGTTTGTTCCTCTGTTCTCCTGTGCTGAGTGGGTCAAATGGGAGTGGTTTCATAATCAGCAACCGGCTGTGGCAGCTGCAGGGCTCTAATGAGAAAATCTATTGGGCCTGCATCCCTTTAGACATGTTTCTATTGAGAGTATGTTCCTAAAAAATGACATTTTTGTTGCAGGGGATGCCAGAAATCCTACTTATATCTTAACCACTTGCCGTCTGCTCACTAGAGCTCCACTGCGGCAACGTGGTCCGTTATCGTCTGGCGACGTAGACCTACGTCGCCAGACGCTCCCCTTTCTCGGTGGCACGCGCGCGCTGCCGGAGGCTCGCTCCCGCTGTATTCAGTCACAGCGGGAGTCGGGCCAGGGGAGGAGCAGCGGCAATCGCCGGGGAATCGAGTGTGGAGATCCGCCCGCTTGTGTAAACAAAGTGGGCGGATCTCCTAAGTGACAGGCAGGGTCAGATTACAGGGTTCAGCATAGCTGAACCCTGGATCTGTCCCTGTGTCACTCAGTCACCTCCCCCCCACACACGTTAGTAAGCACCAGGCATACATTAACCCCTCCCTCTCTAATAAAATTAACCCCTTCCCTGCCAGTGTCATTTTTAAAGTAACAGTGCACATGTATAGCACTGATTACTGCAGTAATGTCACTGGTACCCCCAAAAGTGTCAAAAATGTCAGTCAAGGGTCCGATCTGTCCGCCGCAATGTCGCAGTCCCACAAAAAAAAATTGCAGATCGCTGCCATTACTCCTTAAAAAACAAAAACACCAAAAATGACAGAAATCTTTCCCGTAGTTAGTAAACGCAATAACTTTTGCGCAAACCAATCAAAATACACTTATTGTGATTTTTTTTTACCAAACATAGGTAGCAGAAAACAAATTGGCCAAAAATTTAAAAAAATTTTGATTTTTACATTTTTTTGGGGGGAATTTCATATAAAAAAATGTGAAAAATATTGTTATTTTCTCAAAATTTACGCTCTTTTTTTGTTTATAGCGCAAAAAGTAAAAATCGCACAGGTGATCAAATACCACCAAAATAAAGCTCTGTTTGTTGGAAAAAAAGGACGTAAATGTCGTTTGGGCACGGCGTTGCATGACCGCGCAATTGTCAGTTAAATTCGCACAGTGCTGAATCGCAAAAAGTGGCCCAGACGCAAAACAGCAAAATCCTCCGGTGGTAAAGTGGTTAATGCAGACTTCTGGGAAAATTGGTGAGCCAATCACACAAGCAGGAAATTATGTTTCTGAGGTGTGATCAGTACACATTCTTTTTTGTTTATAGCACGAAAAATAAAAATTCCCAGAGGTGATCAAATACCACCAAAAGAAAGCTCTATTTGTGGGGAAAAAAAGGAAATACATTTTATTTGGGTACAGTGGCAGACGACTGAATTGTCAGATGAAGTAACGCAGTGCCATTTTGCAAAAAAGGGCCTGGTCAGAAAGGGGGGGTAAATCTTCTGGAGCTGAAGTGGATAACACTGTTATCTCATGAGATCTTTTGGAGGAACTTTGTTCCCTATCAACAAATGAGTGTAATGTCGTACAGCACATGCATGACATGATGCACTTAACATGATGTGCTTTGATCTGGAACATGCACAGTGTGACAATACTGTAAGATATTGTGAGATCTTGCAGCTTTGGTGTGACATCTATCTGATAGCATCTGTGCGTCTGGGGCTACATCACTAGTGTTTTCAGGAAAACCAGGAAGAAGACACAAAAAAAAGTTTTTTTCTTTTTAAAGAAACCATTGTTAAATAATTTCACATCTGCAATGGAGAGGTGCATGCTGATGTGAATTTTATTAATGGGGGTGAGGAAGTTCACTTTTAAAGCATTTTTTATATTTTATATCTAATCAATAAATGCAATAAAATACCTGTTGATTCTGCCAGAAATCTAGTGATCTGATAACTTTGTCACATTATTATCAGTTACATTATTCTCAACAATCTGGGTACTACAAAACCCTCCCCATCTATGGCATTTAAAAGAGTGGAGAAGGAGGTTTTTGTAGTTCTAACACGGAATGACAACATTGCTCATACAGTGCTGTGTGTGAGAATTGTCACCTTAAAGCTGGCCATACATGGAATGAAATTCAGACAATTCATCATGAACTGGACGATTTTTGATTTATGAATGGGCAGGGAGGTTGTACAGAAGTCGATTTACCAAATTACTTCTGTAAAACCGCCCTGTAGGATTTTCCCCAATGGATCAGCACCACAAGCTATAGCTGACAGCACTGATCAGTGTACTAGAGCTGGGCTGGGTAGGGGAGATGCGAGGAAGCTTTTGGAGGGGTGGTTGTATGTACAAAGTGCATTTCTGAACTCTGCATTTTGAAGGGTGTTGGGGGGGGGGGGGATGGTGGTTGAGTTACTGCACCTATTATCTGAGAAGAAAGCCCTGAATAAATTGATATATTCTTACAGATACAACCATCTATCACCAATTGGCTGCAGCACTGATTTGTGTAGTCTGACAGCAGAGTCCCTGCTGTCAGAATACAATAGCACAGTGGACAGTTATGTGTAGATAGGGAAATCCATTTGGTTTTTAAAAGAAAATAAAAAGGATCCATCTACAACAAGCTTTAGATGTGGTGGCTGCATAGGCTTTCTTTTTTAGGATTTTTTTCCTTTATCTTAACCTGATGATACTACCGGTAGGGATGGGCCAAACCACTCCCTGTTCAGTTCGTACCAGAACTTTTGAACATCGCGAACGTTCTGAACCAAACTCCATTGAAGTCTATGGGACCCGAACTGAAAAAATAAAAAGTGTCTATTTTGAAGGCTTATATGGGCATACAATGGTTATGGGGGCCAGGGTACCGACCTGGGGAACATGTATCAATGAAAAAAGAGTTTGTAAAAAACTTCATTTTTAAATGAGCAGTCATTTACTGCTACTTAAAGTAAAAGAAAAAAAAAATGAGAAATAACAATAAAAATGAAAAATTTCAATATAGTGCCTGGGGGGGTCCCCTGAGCCCCGGTTCACACTTGTGCGTGTGCGGGGTTCGCATGTAATGTCGGAGCGCACTGCTCCGACATTACATGCGATCGGCTGTGCGGTGCGAGTTTAGCCATACAGTTTGTATGGCTAAATTTGCACCGCAGCCGCAGCAAACACGCACAGGGACCCTTTTTGGCAGCCGCATCAGGATCGGATCGCACAGCGGTTCACACTTGTGCGATCCGATCCTGTGCGAACTGCAAGATCGCACTGCGATATGCGATCAAACTGGGGGTGTCGTTAAGATTACATTGACACCCCCAGCGTATCGCATATGGCAGTGTGAACTGCCGGGGGTGCGTGTGCGATGCGGGAACAGGCTGCGAATTCGCAGCCTTCCCGCACTCGCATAAGTGTGAACCGGGGCTTAGTCTGCTTGTAAAGTAGAACATCTGTACTGTGTATAGAAGCTGCTGCAGCAATAATTGCATTTATAAAGTAAAAAAAAATTACATTTTCCCTGCAAGCTTTCTTTATTTTGTAAACAACGGCTTGAGGAGCCAGTCTGTATGATGAGGCCACAATGTAATGCACTGGGAAAAAGATTCGAAATTTTTGGGATAAATTCTGGTGTCTCTTCCGCAGACTTTGGATAGAAGTAACAGGTGCGGAAAAATTGGTCTTTGGGTGTCGGAGGTGCCTTCATACCGTAACGCTATAGAGATACTTTTGATGAAAGCAAGAATTGCCTTTCCGATCCAGTCTGCCTGTCAGTTTATCAGGCGAACCTGTTTGGATGCTCCATGCAGCCCAGAGGAGACATCGCCGCAGACACCTGCTGCTGTCCAATCCAATCCTGTCCATAAAATCCGGACAGATGGAAACCCTATTTTCGATCCGTCTGGAGGATCAGATAAGATTGGATGAAAACTGACAGGTGGTCTGTTTTCATCCGATCTCCCATAGAGTAGAGCAGGGATCTGACAGCTCCCTCTCTGCAAAGTAAGCGGAGACGGAGCTGTCATCCTCCTGCTCAGCGGCGATCGGCTGATCAATCCCCGCTGAGCAAAACGGAGTCCGTCGGGCACACCGCCCGTGTGAAAGGGGCCTCAGTGTCAAAAATGTAAATGATATGCACCTGTTAAACAGGTTTGGAAAAATTGGTCTTTGGGTGTCCATGGTGCCTTATCACCGTAACCCTTTAGAGGTACTATTGATGAAAGCAAGAAATGCCTTGCTGTCAAAAATTAAAATGATATACACCTGTCAAACAGGTGCGGAAAAATGGGATTTTGGGTGTCCGTGGTACCTTCACACCGTAACCCTATACAGGTACTCTTGACAAAAGCAAGAATTGGCCTTGCTGTCAAAAACTGAAATGATTTGCACCTGTCAAACAGGTGCAGAAAAAATGGTCTTTGGGTGTTAATTGTGCCCATGAATCCTACACCAAAAAATTTGTTCCAAATAAACTCAACACCCACAACGCTAGGCAGCCTAGAAGTCTTGCAGAGATTCCACATCCCAAAAAAACCTAAACAGCGACATCAGCATCAGGGACTTCACAGCTGCTCGTAATCCAGGACTGGTTAATTTTGATAAATTGCAGCAGGTCCACTGAGTCTGTGGACAGACATGCCCTATTAACAAAACCTCCGGAAGCACTAAATGCCCATTCGGAAAGCACACTGGATGCAGGGCAACCCAGCAGCTCAATTGCATACTGGGCAAGTTCAGGCCAGTAGTCTGTTCTCATGACCCAGTACCCAGTGGATCATCAACTGGAAAGCTCTTCATTTTCTCTCTATTTTTGCCCCTAGATAATTGTCCACCATATTAATCAGACGCTGCCGATGGAATGTGAAAGCTAACAGCCCTGGGCGCCGAGGACTAGAAAAATTGTCAAATGCATCATTTAGGTGGCCCCCTGCTCCACTGCTGCTCTCTTGACCAACAGAAGCCTCAAAACTAAGTTTTCCACGACACTGCAACCTACCAGCATCAGGAAAAGTGTTAGGTAAACTCCTCTTTGAGGTGTTCTCAAGAGATTTCATCTTTTGCTCTATCTGTGGGGGCAGGATGAGTTCTGAGACTTTCCCCTTGTAACGTGGCCAAGGAAGGTTGTCAACTAATAGTGATCCTTCTGCTTGATGCAACGTATTCTCGGGTCCTTTCACAGGCTTTGAAGCATGAGGGAGCCCATGCACCGCAAGTTTGCAGAGGCATGAGAAGCAAACTCCTCGAGGTCACTGAGTATTAAAGTATCTGAAACTGCCTCCTCCCAGCCATGTACTACTCCCAAGGGTTCTGGGGATGGAAAACGATCCTTAAGGTTTGACGTATGTCTTCCTCTGCTTCAATGCCTCCAAAACTACCAGAATCCTCCTCCTCCCTCTCCTCTTGTGTGATCTGTGGCGTAGGAGGAATGGTGTCTGCATAAAGCGTGCCATGAGAGGAAAGAAGTCTGCTCCCGCAGGAACACAACAGGGATTGTGTTATGATGCATGCATTGTCTCGGCTCATTATCCTTGTGGCCTGCTCAAATGGTGGCAGTACAATGCATGCATTTTTTATTAGCAGCCATTGGCGTGGGAAACAAAAGCCGAGCCGGCCTGAGGCTGTTGTTGTGCCATACTCACACAGGTACTCGTTGACGGCCCTCTGCTGCATGTGCAGCCACTGCAGCATTGCCAAAGTCGAGATCCACCTGGTGGGAAAGTCACAAATCAGACGGTTTATGAGCAGGTGAAATTCCCGCTGAATTTCAGCCAACCGAGCACTGGCTGCGTTTGACTGCTTGCCATTGCTACGGACTCTTCTGGCCTGCTTTGGCAGATCTTCCAACCCTGGGTACCTATTTAGGAAATGCTGAGCCACCAAATTGAGGACATGTGCCAGGCATGGCACATGTGTCAACTTTTCCTGTCTAAGGGCGGACAGGAGGTTTGTGTCATTATTGCACACTACCATTCCTGGCTCCAGCTGTCATGGTGTGAACCACCTCTGGGCCTGCTCCTGCAGAGCTGCAAGAATTCTGCTCTGGGGTGGTTCCTGTCCCCTAGACACACCAGCTGAAGCACTGCATGGCACCTTTTAGCCTGTCTCATTAAATAGTCCCTTGAACACTTGGGGGGTACTTGTGGTTCATAGGACAATTCAGCAGAGCAGGGCATAGAGGAGGAGGAGGAGGAAGGGGTAGAGCTGGCAAATCTAGCATCATCACCACTAGCTGTATGGAGATGTGACAGGACAACAAGCTGCAGCACTGAACCCTGTCATGCATCCTTCAGAGTTGCAAGCAGA
Organism: Pelophylax lessonae; assembly: GCF_965119305.1. Lineage (NCBI taxonomy): Eukaryota > Metazoa > Chordata > Amphibia > Anura > Ranidae > Pelophylax > Pelophylax lessonae. Next base: position 217,092,825 of record NC_138769.1, on the reverse strand, counting down.
ATTACGAGTCTGCTGTGAATAAAATATATTGTCCCTGACCTAGCTTGTTGGACCACAACATTGCCTTCCACTTGATGACACAGAGCTGGAACGGATGGCGTTACGTGAAAAGAAATAGCTGTAAACTGTGAACCTGCCATTGTGGTACAGCACATTCTGCAAGTTATCAGAAGGGGCAGAATCCACCAAAAGGAAAGGCAGAAGTTGTAAAGCCAACAGCTTTGACAAGCTTGCATTTAGCATGCTTGCATTTGTAGATGGCAGTGACTATTTTTTTATTTTCGCTGCAGCAGATGGGGCAGAGAAATTTGACGGCTATAGTCTACAGCTAGTGGAGTGCTACTGGCAAATGTGCTGCAAGGACCTGGAACACCCTGTGCTATACCATCATCCCGGTCAGTGGAGGCTGCTGAGAGGTCATGAGGTATAGTGGGGGTAGACTGAGGTAAGTAAGGAGGAACAGAATTGCACCCCTTTTGTGTGGCTTTTAGGTGCTCTTGCCAATGAGCAGAGTGGTGGGAGCTTAAATGCCTTGTCAAGCATGTGGTACCCAAATGGCTGGTGTTTTTGCCATGCTTAATGTGCTTGAGACAAAGTTTGCAAATTGCAACAGTGCGATGGCCGGCACATGTGCTAAAAAAGGCCCAGTCAGCTAAGCTGTGGGAAGGGTGCTGGGAAATAATAGCTCCACAATGCGTTGGAATAGGGTGGCTACACTCTACTCTGCCATGATGGCTGCTTTGTTTGGGTTGTGTCTCACCCTCACTTTCCTCCTCTGCTCTATCCGGCACCCAAGTCGCGTCAGTGACCTCATCATCATCATCTCCTCCATTCTCATTATCACTGGAGACAACTTGGCAATATGCTGCGGCTGGGGGAACATGACTGCCAATTTGTGTACCAGTATTCTCCCCTCTTTGTAGGCTCATGTTCCTAGCTTCCCCAACCTCAGAACCAACATCTGAATCAAGTAATGGTTGTGCATCTTCAAGGAGCAAGTGGCTGACGCTGTGTTCAAATAACTCAGCTGACTCCTCCATGACTGTTGCTGGGACTATGGCAGGAGTAGCTGTGGACAAAGAGGCAGAATAAGCCACTCTGGCAGCCGCAGTGGACTGTACACTACTTTCTGCTTGGGTGACGGAGGATGAGGATGGTTTAGTAAACCAGTCCACCACCTCCTCTGCATGCTGTGGCTGGATAGCCTGGGCAACACCACTAAACAGAGGAATTGATGCCCTGCCTGAGGACTGACCACATCCACCTTTGACACATATGTTGCTGACCCCCTCACAGTGCCATGGGAAAAACTACCTCTCCTCGTTGGCCTCCCAGACATGATGGGGGGGGGGGGGGTGCTTTGTAACAAAATGTAATAAAGATGTGGAAATGTGTGCATGGATGCACTTTAATTAATGGAAAGTGGTGTTTGGTGCACTCACTACACAGACACACTCCACTGTCACACTACAATATACTACAGTAAAACTGCACTGACACACTGAAATATACTGTGTTAAACGTGCAGTAAGGCACAGAAGTATACTGCGTTAAACGTGCAGTAATGCATTGAAATATGCTGTGTTAAACTTGCACTAATGCACTGAAATATACTGCATTAAATGTGCAGTAACACACTGAAATATACTGCGTTAAAAGTGCAGCAACGTACCAAAATATTCTGTGTTAAACGTGCAGTAATGCACAGAAATATACTGTGTTAAACGTGCACTAATGCACTGAGATATACTATGTTAAACGTGCAGTAACACACTGAAATGTACTGCATTAAATGTGCAGTAATGCATAGAATTATACTGCGTTAAACGTACAGTAACACACAGAAATATACTGCGTTAAACATGCAGTAACGCACTGAAATATACTGCGCTAAATGGCACATAAGGCACTAAAATATACTGTGTTAAACGTGAAGTAAGGCACAGAAGTATACTTCGGTAAACATGCAGTAACACACTGAACTATACTGCAGTAAACCTGCCCTGACAAAATAAACTGCACTAATGTAAAAATGAATGGTCACTACACTCAGACTGACTGAACTATCACTAGATTCATACTAAAGTGACACTAAATTGTTTTGGGGGGAGGGTCATTTGTGCTGGGGGAATGGGGGGCAAAGATTTGTGCTGGCAGGGGGGATTTCAGCAGGGGGGTGGAATTTTACTGGAAAGAGGGGGCATTTATGCTTGGGGGTAAGCATGCAGATTAATGCTCAATTTTTTTTTTTTTTTGGGGGGGTACAGTTTGGCATGTTCGCCCTCAACTCTAGATGACCTTGTACCAGCACTGCCTACAGATTTATGAAGCCAGTGCCATTATTACAGTAACAGTGTATATTTTGTAGCACTGATTACTGCAGTAAAGTCACTGGTCCCCCAAAAGTGTCAAAAATGTCAGTTAGGGTCCGATCTGTCTGCCGCAATGTCGCAGTCCCGCTAAAAATCGCTGATTGCCGTCATTACTAGTTAAAAAATAATGACATATCTTTTCCCTAGTTTGTAGATGCGATAACTTTTGCGTAAACCAATCAAAATATGCTTACTGTGTTTTTTTTTACAAAAAAATTGTAGCAGAATACAAATTGGCCTAAAATTATGAAAAATTTTGATTTTTAATTTTTTTATTGGGAAATATTATATGTAGCAAAAAGTGAAAAATATACATATATATTTTTAAGAATTGTTGCTATTTTTTTGTTTATAGCGTAAAAAATAAAATTCGCACAGGTGATCAAATACCACCAAAAGCTCTATTTGTGGGGAAAAAAAGGACATCAATTTTATTTGGGTACAGCGTCCGCGCAATTGTTGGTTCAAGTAACGCAGTGCCGAAGCGCAAAAAATTAGGGGGAAAAAAAAGGGGGAAAATCTTCCAGTCCAGAATTTGGGACTAAGATGCACAGAAAAAAAAACACTGAGTTACCCTAAAGCAAAAGTTGAAAATGTGTACTCAATTTCTATAAATAAAAAGGTTCCTCACCTCTTTTCATCCCATGTATACGTGAACTGCTAGATGAAGAAGATATGTACAGTATATGTGTGCTGCTGTATGGTGCTGTTTGCAAGTATGCAAAATCTTCTTATATTTAATCTGATTACCGCTGACTGACTTAGAACATTCAGCCTGCCATGCATAGCATTCATTTTAAAGAAATCCGTTTTAATTAATCAGACACACTGGATTTTTCTTACAGTAACTTTTTACTGCCTTTTGCTGAAGCTACCTGTTCATTTTTTTCCAAAACAGTTTGCCCCACACACATAAAAGCTTACAATCTAATTGGGAGGGGCAAGTGGTACAAAATGTAATAACTGTTTTATGAGCTGGTGGGGAAAATAAACAATTTTAGGTGGAGGCCAGGATTTTTTTTTTTTTTAATGAATTCACGCCTCGGGTCTATTGTGCAGTGTGCAAGAACACAGGATTTTGTTCTAATTATAGTGGTTGTAAACCCTTACATATACCAAGTGAAGTAACTGGCCTCAGGTGATACAAAGAGATGGAACAAATCCTGCTACATAAGTTGTACCTGTCTATCTGCAGTCTTCTTTTCTCTACATCTGTTCAAAGTGCTAAGTTTAAAAAGCTTGCCTGAGTTCAGAAAAAAGGAGGCAGAGGGTTATTAGTACACTCTGCAGATCTCAGTGAGGAGAGCTCTGAGAGCTGATTGGAGGAGACACGCCCCCCTTCACACAGCACACAGGAACAGAGCTGAGGCTGTCAATCAGCTGGAGATTCCCCCCGTCAGCATTTTTCTCTCGGTGTCAGGAAAACTTGTTAAAAGTGATTCATGTTGATAGCAGAGGAACAAAGCAGCAGATAGAGATGACACTTAGTGCTCTTAATTGAGACTTTATAGGGATGTGCTTTGTTCATATTTCCTTTTTGAGGTTTACAACCACTTTAATTTGCCCCATGAGCCCATGATGCAGTGCGCAGAAACACAGGATTTAATTTTTTTAAAGCTGGGTTCACAGTAGCTGCGGCCGTGGCTCACAGCAGGGGTCCGGTGCATCTCTGTTCTCCATTTCAGGTGCGAATCAGGTCTGACTTTTTGCCTGAATTCAGACCTGAAACAGACCAGAAGAAGCACAGGACCCTTTTCCAGTGTGGACCGTGGCTGCCCCAGAGTTGTGTGAACAGACTCCATTGGGGGGGGGAAACCCGCATCCAATTTGTATAAGTATAAACCGAGCTTAGAAGAACAAAAAAATGTCTGGATGGACGCACTCCGATGCAATGCTCATTTATTGGAATAAATAAAATCCATACAGCATTGTAGAGGTACAGCTGACGTGTTTCGCATCTACATTAGTGCTTAGTCATAGCTAAGCTGGTAGCTATCCTTCTATTGAGGATCACAGGTCTCTGTGTTGATTCCACAAGCCCACCCCCCTCACAGTTAGAAAACACACCCGAGGCATACATTTAACCCTTTGATCGCCTCTGGGTTAACCCCTTCCTTGCCAGTGTCATTATTACAGTAACAGTGCATATTTTTAGCACTGATTACTGTAGTAATGTCACTGGTCCCCTCAAAAGTGGCAAAAATGTCAGTTACGGGTCTAATCTGTCCGCCGCAATGTCGCAGTCCCTCTAAAAATCACTGATCGCCGCCATTACTAGTAAAATAAATAAATCAAAATGACATAAATCTTTCCTCTAGTTTGTAGACGCGACAACTTTTGCGCAAACCAATCAAAATACCTTTATTGGGATTTTTTTACCAAAAATATGTAGCAGAATACAAATTGGCCTAAAATGATGAAAAAAATTAGATTTTTACTTTTTTTTATTATTGGAAATGTTATATAGCAGAATGTGAAAAATATTGTTTTTTTTTTCCGAATTGTAGTATTTTTTTGTTTATAGCACAAAAAAATAAAAATCGCATAGGTAATCAAATACCACCGAAAGAAAGCTCTATTTGTGGGGAAAAAAAGGACACTAATTTTAATTGGGTACAGCGTTGCACGACTGCGCAATTGTCCGTTCAAATAACGCAGTGCCGAATCGCAAAAAATGGCCTTATTATTAAAGAGGAAGTAAACCCTAAAAAAAGGAGAAAAAAAAAAAACCTGCAAAGACAAAGGCATAATGAGCTAGTATGCATCGCATACTAGCTCATTATGAAATACTTACCTTAAACCGAAGCCCTTGCAGTGCCGTCCACTCAGCGACAGGGTGGCTGACATGTCCGGCCGCCCTGCTTCCTTGTTTGCGTCCTCCGGGCCATCTGATTGGCTGGAGGCGCGATTACATCATTCCCGTGCATGCACGCGGGAGCCGCCGTTCACGGCACTGAGCTCTGAAGGAACGGCACGGGTAAATATCTCCTAAACGGTGCATGTTTAGGAGATATTTATAGCACCTATAGGTAAGCCTTAATATAGGCTTACCTATAGGTAAATGTCAACAAAGTGGGTTTACAACCACTTTAAGGGGGAAAAAATCTTCCGGTCCAGAAGTGGTTAAGAGTCCATTCAGACTAGCGCGACTTGTCAGTCGACTTGGTCGCCTGACAAGTCGCGGTCGGTCGCTCGCCATTGAGTAGTACAGGACCCGTTCTAATAGGAGCGACACAAGTCGCTCTGACTTAGAAAAAGGGTCCTGTACTACTTTGGGGCGATCTGGAGGCGACTTGCATTGACTTCAATTATATGAAGTCCGTGCAAGTCGCGCCGAAGTCGCAGTGCACAGCAGGTCGCCCCACAAAGTCGTGTTGCGCCAGTCTGAAGGGGCTGTAAATCATGTCCCAGCTCATCTTCTTCTTTAAATACCTAACCACGTGCAAGAAAAAAAAAACAGGATCTTTTATTGCACATGATAGAAATCAGTGATAACGTGTAACTACATGAGATAGTGATCATTTTTATATGGAAATAACACATACCGCATGTCTTTTTTTATAATGATATCATATATTTATATTGAAAAAAATAAAATTGTATATTTTTCTATAATAGGTGATTTTTTTTAAATGCAGATCACTATTGCTAATCAATCACCAGCATCACACGGAAGTAGCAGACAGCAGTGGGACGCACTCTTGCGTTCCACCCACCGGAAGTGGCTGATGAACACCGGCCTGTAGTTCCGGGTCTACCTGGACCGCCCGCTGTAGGCATGGTATCTTTGCAGTATTAGCAACCGAGGAACAAAAGGTAAGTGGAAGTATGTGCAGCACGGCTGTAGCTCCGTGGTGCAAGAGTTATGTGTGGCGAAAGGTAAAGCTGGCGGGCTGGAGCCTGTGCTGTCTATGTAACAATAGAGAAGGCTGGGCGTTCCTGTGTGCTGTACAGAGTATAACTTCCTACAGAGGACGGTGCTGTGATTGTAGGGATGCTCACAGGATACTCTGCATGCTTGCTAGTATTCGTTTTTAATTCAATGGAGCAACCAGCATGCCTGCCTATTGTATGACTCTGAATGGCACTGTTGTGGCTGGATTGGTAATTGGGGTTTATTAAAAAAGTCAAATTTTTAATGTTTAATTGGAGGCTTCCTTTCTTTTTTTTTTTGCTATCGTGTCTTTAGATGCTTTTTAAAGTGTCTCTGTCACTAGTTAAAATGTTGTAGGAAAGACATGCCTGTAAAGAAAAGGGTTAACTAAGGTGCTGCCGCTCTTTGTTTCCAGGTGGGCACCTTTGCTTCCGCCGGCCCCTATGTGACACCTCTGTCCTGTATTCATGTAGATTAAATCTGTTGCCAGCCTTCTGTTGTCCTTCTGTTTTTTATTCTTGTAAAATCACATATAAAAGCATGTGATAGATTCACATAGGGCCGGGCCGTCTCATAGTGAGAACATGGGGTGGTCAGGTATCTGACACATTCATACATGTCAGAGGCTGAATTTTTATTTATTTTTTTTTTTTTTCAGCCTTGGTGTCTCTTTAACGGGCCATACACACAATCCAATTCTCTTTAGATTTTCCAAAACCATATAATATGAGGTCAAACCTAAACACTTTCAATTTGTATGCAATCAGGCAGGCCCCTGCACTACATAGTTGAAGGTAAATCTAAAGGAAATCTAACAACAAAAGTTGTATAGTGTGTATCCAGCTTAAGAGAGTGAATATTGGCGGCATGGGGGAGTATTAACCTCTTCAATCCTGGGCACTTTCACCCTCTTCCTCACCAGACCATCTTTCAGGGCTGTCGCACTTTGAATGACAATTGTGCAGTGTTGCAACACGATACCCATGTGAAGTTTAATAATTTTTTTCACACAGATGGAGCTTTCTTTTAGTGGTATTTATTCACCGCTTGATTTTTGTTATTTTTTGCTAAACAAACAAAAAATGTAATTCCTTTTTTTTTTTTTTTAAAAAGTTTTTCTTAGTTTCTGTTATCTAAAATTTTGCAATAAGTGATTTTTCTTTATCACTGGTGGGCGCTGATGAGCGGCACTGGTTGGGCTGCACTGTCCGGCTTAGTTCTCACTGCTGAGACCTGAAAGTCGACTTTGCTGCACCTTCAGGGAATGCTTGTGAAATCTTCTTGATCCGACTTGGAGGCAATTTCCATTAAAGAGGAAGTAAACCCTCCTCAGGAAGTTGTACCTATAGGTAAGCCTATGTTAAGGCTTACCTATAGGTACTGTAAATATCTCCTAAACATGTACCGTTTAGGAGATATTTACATTTGATGCAGCCAGTGACGTCACTGGCGCATGCGCTCTGAAGGAACGGCAGATCGTGCCGTTCCTTCAGAGCCCTGTGCCGTGACCGGCGGCTCCCGCGCGTGTGCGTGGGAGTGACGTCACCGCAGCTCCGGCCAATCAGATGGCCGGATGCCGCGATCCCGGAAGATGGGCGACTGTACATGTCGCCTGTCATAGAGGTAAGAGAGCGGCGCGGCGAGGGCTCGTTCTAAGGTAAGTATTTGATAATGAGCTAGTATGCGATGCATACTAGCTCATTATGTCTTTATCTTTCAGGATGAAAAGAAAAAAAAAAATTATCGGTTTACAACCTCTTTAAAGTCTATGGGCACAAGTCAGGTAGAAGTTGCCTTGGTGTAGTACAGGAACCTTTTCTAAAGTCGGAGTGACTTCAGTAGTGCTAATTATGACAGCTTTCATTGGTTAATATCAGATTTCGCATGTCACATGACTTGGCGTCCCAAAATGCGTATCCCAAGTCACGGCATTGTGCACTAAGCCTTAATCTGTGCCCTGATTATCAGTGTAAAGAATGTACTGAGAGCCTTGTCAGTTATCGGCTCTCCTTTCCTCACACAGACACCGTGCGTGAGGAAAGGACTGCCGTGAACCAGCAAGTCTGTGTCCGTGTGACCAGCTGTGATTGGACACAGCTGATCACATAGTAAAGAGCTTCTGTGATTGGCCATTTACCCTGATCTTTGATCTAGAGCAGTGGTCCTCAACTCCGGTCCTCGGGCCCACTAACAGGCCAGATTTTAAGTATTACCTTGGGGAGATGCAGACTAGAATACTGCAATCACTGAGCAGCAAATGAGATCACCTGTGATGTAATTTAGTTATCTTGCAAACCTGGCCTGTTAGTGGGCCCCGAGGACCGGAGTTGAGGACCACTGATCTAGAGGACACAGCGGTCAAAAAGCACGCCCCAGGGGATGAGGTTTTGGGAGGATGTCCATGAATGCCCTCCCAGTGCTACCCGACTGCGCTGTAGCCATCTTTCGGATACAGCGCGGCCGGCAAGTGGGTTAAGGGACACTAAACAATATCCTTGTTTTCCAAATATAACCCTTACACAATAACTACTTTAAGGCTAAATTCACCTTTAGGCCCCATGCACACAGGACATTTTTGCAGCTGCTGTTAGCAGCGTCAGACGTTTTTTTTTTTTTTTGTTGCAGCTGCAGAACGCCCATCCATGTTATTCTATGGCATCTTTTAGGAGCTCCAAGTGGCATAGGCATTTAATAGCTGTAAAAAAAACCCAGGACCAGTGCGTTCTGGAGCTGCAGCGTCAAGCTGTAAAAATGTCTGACGCTGCTAAAGGCTGAATAACGTTGCTTAACGTGCGTTAAGCCATGTTATACGTTTTTTTTTTCTTCCATTCAAAATCAATGGTTCCCTATGGGAGCCTATTGATTTGAATGGAAAGTGCACCGCAAGTCGGATCAGGATGATCCGACTTGCGGTGTTACTTAAGCTGTGAGAATCTTGAGGGGGAACTCCACGCCAAAATGGGGAAAAAATGGCGTGGGGTTCCCCCCCCAGGTTCCAAACCAGGCCCTTCGGGTCTGGTATGGAATTTGAGGGTAGCCCCATGCTGAAAAATCAGCGTGCGGTCCCCCCCAAAATCCATACCAAACCTTTATCCAAGCATGCAGCCCAGGAAAGGGGAGGGGACGAGCGAGCGCCCCCCCCCCCCCCCTGGACCATACCAGGCCACACGCCCTCAACATGGGGGGTGTGGGGGCTTTGGGGCAGGGGTGGCTCTGCATCTGCACCCCCCACCCCAAAGCACCTTGCCCCCATGTTGATGAGGACAAGGGCGTCTTCCCGACAATCCTGGCCGCTGGTTGTGGGGGTCTGCGGGCAGGGGGCTCATCGGAATCTGGAAGCCCCCCAGATCCCGGACCCCCTCCCTATGTGAATGGGTATGGGGTACATTGTACCCCTACCCATTCACCCCATAAAAGGCAGTGTATGTAAATAATGACAGGAGACATTTTGAAAAGTTTATTAAAAATCTTCATCTTCTCCCCTCCTGCTCTTATGCTCTTTTGCCTCCTCTGGTCTTCTTCTTCTTCCTCCGGTCCTCCTCCGACGCTGTCCCCAGTGATTATGCTGGTCTCTGTAGCTTATTATATTGCCATTAGGGGCGTGGTCTCCTGGTGACGTCACCGGGAGGCCCCGCCCCCTTATGTCACCGACAAATTTTAAACCGTGTGATGTTAGGTATCTATTTACTCAGCGTAACATCATCTTTCACATTATACAAAAAATTGGGCTAACTTTTTACTGTTTAGTTATTTTAAATTCATTGAAGTTGTTTTTTTTTTTTTTTTTTTTTTTAAATTGCGTTTCAAAGACCGCTGCGCAAATACAGTGTGACATAAAATATTGCAATGACTGCCATTTTATTCTCTAGGGTCTCTGCTAAGAATATATATATATATGTATGTGTGTGTGTATATTTATACTTGGGGGTTCTAAGTTAATTTTCTAGCAAAAAAATACTGATTTTAACTTGTAAACAACTAATGCCAGAAATAGGCCTGGTCTCTGTGGAAAGCCTATGAGGTCTAAGCTGTGTAACCAGAGGAGCTGAAACCAATAGATAATAGACAATCCCAGGTTCTGCATTGTGCCTGCACAGGTAATGGGAGACTTGGAAAAAGCAACAGAACACATCATGTTGCAGAGTAATTTAAAATAAAAACTCCCCAAAAACGATACTTTCTTTCAAATACTTGTTGATTTAATTTTTTTTTTCAATATTCACTTTTCTTTTGTTTTCCCTTCTTCTAGGTTCCCAGCATGTTTCAAACCGGATTGCTTTGTGTTTGACAATGAGCATCAACTCTTCTGGAGAAAATGGCGTGGGAAGTGAAACTGGTGAAAATGGGGCTACTATAGTAGCCGAATCCATTGCTATAATCATCATTGACATTCTGATATGTCTGGGCAATCTTGTCATTGTAATCACATTGTACAAGAAGTCGTATTTGCTTTCCCTCAGCAACAAGTTTGTGTTTAGCCTGACGTTATCCAATCTGCTGCTGTCTATGCTGGTGCTTCCATTTGTTATTGTCAGCTCTATTCTGAGAGAATGGATATTCGGAGTGGTGTGGTGCAATTTTTCTGCTCTTCTTTATATGTTGATCAGCTCTGCCAGTATGCTTACTTTGGGCATAATTGCAATAGACAGGTAAGTCGTATTAACATACTGCTGTTTACTAAAGTGTGTAACAGTTTTTGCTTGGGCCAAATTTAATTCAGAAATAAAGGCATCATACAAAACCTTAGGAGCAGGCAGGCTATTTATTGCAGAAGAGACATAAATTAAAACACATCAACCTACCTAAGTTCATAGTCTTTGTAGTATGTAAGCTGAGTTGCACATGCTCAGATCATTTTATACAGCCAATACGGTCCCTGTGTGCTGGGATGACGGACACCTATGCATGCATTGAAGTTATGTCATTCCACGCTGGTCAATGAAGATGACACTCGGAAGTAGCTGGAAAGAAGATTCTGGCATTAGCGAGGGCTTTTGAACCCCCTGTTGAGGAAAGTATTATAACCTTAGTTGCACTTTTAAAGCAGGGATTCCCAAACTACGGCCCTCCAGTTGTTCAGGAACTACAATTCCCATCATGCCTAGCCGTGTATGTGAATGTCAGAATTTTACAATGCCTTATGGGATGTGTAGTTCTGCAACAGCTGGAGGGCCGTAGTTTGGGAATATCTGCTTTAAAGTGATGTAGATATTGACAGCGTTATTCAATAAGTCAGAGCAGTTATGTAACATTAAATGTGCCAACTAGTCTTTTTTTTCCCCTTTAACCACTTAAGCCCCGGAAGATTTTACCCCCTTCCTGACCAGGGGGTTTTTAGCGATTTTAATTTATTTTTTTTACTGCGTGACTTTAACGGACAATTGCGCGGTCGTGCGACGCTGTACCTAAACGAATTTGACGTCCTTTTTTTTCCCACAAACAGAGCTTTCTTTTGGTGGTATTTGATCACCTGTGCGATTTTTTGATCATGCGCTATAAACCAAAAAAGAGCGTCAATTTTGCAAAAATAACAATATTTTTCACATTTTTTTTTAATATGAAATTCCCCAAAAAAATGTAATCTAAATTTTTTTAACATTTTCAGCCAATTTGTTTTATGCTACATATGTTTGGTAAAAAAAAGCGTATTTTGATTGGTTTGCGCAAAAGTTATCGCGTTTACTAACAAAGGGAAAGATTTCTGTCATTTTTGGTGTGTTTTTTTTTTTTAACGAGTAATGGCGGCGATCTGCGATTTATTTTTTTTTTTGCGTGATTGCGGCGGACAGATTGGATCCTTGACTGACATTTTTGACACTTTTGGGGTTACCAGTGACATTTCTGCAGTAATCAGTGCTATACATATGCACTGTTACTGTAAAAATGACACTGGCAGGGAAGGGGTTAACTGTATTGGAGAGGGGAGGGCTTATGTGTGTCCTAGGGGCGTGTTTCTAACTGTGATTGGACATGGCTACTAGTGTAAAAACAGAGATCAACGGTCCTACATAGTAAAACCGTCTGATCTCCATTTTTACACAGGGGAGAATGACAGGCGGCTTGTTTACATAAGCCGCCTGCCTTTCTCCCTTCCCAGCGAATGATCGCGAGTGACCGGCGGACATCGGGTCCGCCGGTCACACGCACTGACTTGTTGGGGAACGAGCCAGGGCGGGCGCGCGCTCGCCCGCTATTGGCTCACAAGGGAGTGACAGGCTAGTGATATACCGGTACGTCACTTCGCCTGGCCGGGGCTGACCGCCGCAGTATATGTATTTGCGGCGGTCGGCAAGTGGTTAAAAGAGAAGTATGGGATTTTTTTTTTCGTTTGCAGAATCATACTTACCTTGCTGGATGCTGCATCTGCCCTCTGCTGGCTCTAGGACTGAGAACCAAGTGATCAAACACCACCGATAGCTCGGTTCTCAGGGCTCCCTGAGCAGAGAGCTGGTGACTGGCAGTCACTGCTGTCTGCTCTGCCCCCCTATTGCTCACTAGAATGCTGGGCGGTGGATGGAGCTGGAGCGGCCGGCTCAGACTGTCAGTGGCTTGCTGAGCCGGGTTCCAGTCCAGGCATGTGGACAGATCCTGACTTCATTGTCACAATCTTGCCCGAGTCTGGACTGTCTCTGTGACATCAGCAGACAGCGGAATTCAGCCCGCTGTCTGCTAAAAACGAGTCACAGGAGTGCAGAACAAAAAACGAATTTTAGCTGTACTTCTCCCTTAAGCCCCGGAAGATTTTACCCCCTTCCTGACCAGGGGGTATTTTGCGATTCGGCACTGCGTGACTTTAATGGACAATTGCGCGGTCGTGCGACGCTGTACCCAAATGAATTTGATGTCCTTTTTTTCCCCACAAACAGAGCTTTCTTTTGGTGGTATTTGATCACCTGTGTGATTTTTTTGATCATGCGCTATAAACAAAAAAAGAGCGTCAATTTTGCAAAAATAACAATATTTTTCACATTTTTTTTTATATGAAGTTCCCAAAAAAAAAAAGTAAAAATCAAAATTTTTTAACATTTTCGGCCAATTTGTTTTATGCTACATATGTTTGGTAAAGAAAATCGCAAAAAGTGTATTTTGATTTGTTTGCGCAAAAGTTATCGCGTTTACTTACAAAGGGAAAGATTTTTGTCATTTTTGTTGTTTTTTTTTTTTAACGCGTAATGGCGGCGTTCTGCGATTTTTTTTTTTTTTTTTTTTTTCTGTACTGCGACATGGCGGCGGACAGATCGGACCCTTGACTGACATTTTTGACACTTTTGGGGTTACCAGTGACATTTCTACAGTAATCAGTGCTATACATATGCACTGTTACTGTAAAATGACACTGGTAGTGAAGGGGTTAACTTTTTTTTGAGAGGGAGGGGTGGTGTGTGTCCCTAGGGGCGTGATTCTAACTGTGATTGGCTGTGGCTTGAGCTGTAGGAACAGTGATCAACGGTCCTACATAGTAGAACCGTATGATCACTATTCCTACACAGGGAAGAATGACAGGCGGCTTGCTTACATTAGCCGCCTGCCTTTCTCCCTCTCCACCCAACGATCGCGAGTGACCGGCGGACATCGGGTCCGCCGGTCACACGCGCAGGGGAGTCCGTGACCGCGCCTCCGGTGGCGCGCGCTCGCTCCCCAGAGCCTCACAGGCTAGTGACGTACCGGTACGTCACTTTGCCTGTGAGGGGCTGACCGCCGCAGTATATGTACTTGCGGCGGTCGGCAAGTGGTTAAGAGCTTATTAACATTAACATATCCAAAATTCACATCGATGCCAAAAAGACCCTGCATATTTGCTGGAAATGTGTATTGTTTGTGCATGTCAATGTCAACAATATGTTTTCAGTGGCACCTGTGTTCCTGAATACTGTTGGTCTGAAAGAGCAATTTATGCAAATCTCACAATAACCCTCAGCAGTCATTCAGGCAGTATGGAAGCAATGGAATCAGTATCTGTTTACCAGTCACCATCTCAGGAAAGGTTCTTACTATAACATGAGGGAGGAAAAGAAGTTGCAGGGCATGGCAGCTCATAGCTTTTCTTATATGCGTTTTTCCTTTTTTTATACATTGATCATACTTTTATATACTGTAACCAAATAAAAAAAAAAAAAGAGGGAACAGAAGGTATGGTGCACTAATGAAACCACTATATCTCCACTGCCTGCAGTGTACTAGAGCTGGAAGTATAACCTTCAGAGAATGTTGGTTCTGCACTTACAGCTGAGTCGGAATAAATGAAAGTTTATACCTCTTGCAATAGCATCAACCAATCAGAGAACGTCATTTGGGTTAATTAAAGTGGTTGTAAAGTTAGTTTTTTTTAACCTTAATGCATGCTATTCATTAGGGTAATATAACCTTTCTCTGTTCAGATGGTGTATTACAGTACATGCTGTTCTTACTCACTCAATTACTATGAGATTTGTTTTCTGTATTCTGCAAAAAACCTGGTTGATCCTGCTGTTCTTTATCTCCTTCTTCTGTTCATGTCCCCAAATCAGGCAGGAATTTTGAAGAGCAGTGTTGGCAGCTCTGCACATTTTTCACTTTTCAGTTTCTATGCGGGGCATTTCATCCCTATCACATCAGAGCAGCCCATGTACAAAATAGTCACACACGTGGGCATATACACAGTGGAAAATGACAGCCCATTCCCTCCCTCCTCCATGCACACTATCCAGCTAAACACAATGGGGGTGGGATATTACATGTGTATTGATGGAGGCTTCACCTCCCTCCTATTCTATGACAGGAAGGGCGGTGACACAGCCTGGGACTGGCCAAAATCCTCTCTCACCAGGTTATTGTCAAGAAATAAAGATTTGATTTCAAATATACAGTCATCGTCCACTTTATTAGGTACACCTTGCTAGTACCTCATTGGATCCCCTTTTGCCTTCAGAACGGTCTTAATTCTTCGTGGCATAGATTCAAGTGTTGGAAACATTCCTCAGAGAGTTTGATCCATATTGACATGATAGCATCAAGCAGTTGCTGCAGATTTGTCGACTGCACATTCATGATTCAAATCTCCTGTTCTACCACATCCCAAAGGGGCTCTATTAGTTTGACATCTGGTGAATGTGGAGGCCATTGCAGTACAGAGAACTCATTGCCATGTTCAAAAAAACAATTTGAGGTGATTTGAGCTTTGTGACATGGTGCATTACCCTGACAGAAGTAGCTGTCAGAAGATGGGTACACTGTAGTCATAAGGGGATGGGCATGGTCAGCAACAATACTCAGGTAGGCCGTGGCATTTAAACGATGCTCAATTGGTACTAAGGGGCCCAAAGTGTGCCAAGAAAATATCCCCCACACCATTACACCACCACCACTAGCCTGAACTGTTGATACAAGGCAGGATGGATCCATGCTCTTTCATGTTGTTTACCCCAAATTCTGACCCTACAATCTGAATGTCGAAGCTGAAATCAAGACTCATCAGACCAGGCAACGATTTTCCAATCTTCTATTGTCCACTTTTGGTGAGCCTGTGCGAATTGTAGCCTCAGTTTCCTATTCTTAGTTGACAGGAGTGGCACCGGGTGTGGTCTTCTGCTGCTGTAGCCTATCTGCTTCAAGGTTCCATGTGTTGTGCATTCAGAGATGGTATTCTGCATACCTTGGTTATAATGAGTGGTTATTTGAGTTACTGTTGCTTTTCTATAATCTCAAATCAGTCTGCCCATTCTCCTCGGACATCAACAAGCCTCTGACATCAAAATGGCATTTTCCTCTACACAACTGCCACTCGCTGGATATCTCTTTTTCGGACCATTCTCTGTAAACCCTAGAGATGGTTGTGTGTGAAAATCCTAGTAGATCAGCAGTTTTTGAAATACTCAGACCAGCCCGCCTGGCACCACAACCATGCCATGTTCCAAAGTCACTTAAATCCCCTTTTTTTCCCCATTCTGATGCACGGATTGAACTTCAGTAAGTCGTCTTCACCACATCTAGATGCCTAAATGCATTTAGTTACTGCCATTTGATTGGCTAATTAGCAATTTGTGTTACCAAGCAATTGAACAGGTGTACCTAATAGTGGCCGGTGATTGTATATTTGTATGACCATTTAAAACGGTTTGTTGATGTTAATAATTTTTACACTGTATTTCAAAGGCTGTGATCAGCAGCAGAAGACTAGAAGCTTCTTCTGCTTATGTTTTCCTGTAGGCATGCTAGGAAAGATCTCGGTCATGTGACAGCTGTATATTGATTAGAAAAATGATACTCGTGTTTTTTTTTTTTTTCAAATAGGGACAGAAATAGAAGTGACATTGTGAATTAAAGTGTGTGTTTAGTATCCCTTTAACCTTCTACATGTGAAAATATTGTGTTCAGCTTTAGCTTGATGTGGGGTGGTTGTTACATAGACTTCATGAAGTAATTCCTATTCTATTGAATATTTTTTGCACATTTGCCAAAAATCATTCCCTAGGAAAAGGAGACATTGAGACGCTTCTTTCTGCTCTTGGAATTAGATTGCACAGCTGCTGCCTCTCAGCAGTTGACATAAACTGTTGCTTCAGCCTGGTCTTGTATGGTTTATGTGTCAGGTTTATTTTTCTAACAGTAGAAGTAGGAGTTCAGCTGTTGGGAGAACTGTGATCAGATATATTTGTTGCTTTATTCTTGCCACATTCTTAGCAAAATGGCTCTCAGGCTAGAATTCACTGGCACGATATTACAAGCCGCAACTGTTTTTTTTTTTTTTTGTTTTTTTTTTTATAGCTTTGTCTGTCGTGTAGCTTAAATTTGAATCCACGGAATGCATTTAAATTAACAAGCTTTTTTTGGTAACCATTTTGTCGCACTTTTAAAATGCGGAGTACTATAAATGGTCAGGTTTTTAACAAATGGGACAAATTTATTTACCGCTTAAAGAGGAAGTAAACCCTCCTCGGCAAGTTGTACCTATAGGTAAGCCCATGATAAGGCTTACCTATAGGTACTGTAAATATCTCCTAAACATGCACCGTTTTAGGAGATACTTAACCTTCGATGTATCCAGTGACGTCACTGGCGCATGCCCTCTGAAGGAACGGCCACTCGTGCCGTGACCGTCGGCTCCCGCGCGCGTGCGCGGGAGTGATGTCACCGCGGCTCCGGCCAATCAGATGGCCGGATGCCGCGATCCCGGAAGACGGGCGACTGGACATGTCGCCCGTCATACAGGTAATCGGGCGGAACGGCGGGGGCTTGTTCTAAGGTAATTATTTCATAATGAACTAGTATGCGATGCATACTAGCTCATTATGTGTTTGTCTTTCAGGGTAAAAAGGAAAAAAAAAAGGGTTTACAACCTCTTTAACCACTTAAGCCCCGGAGGATTTTCCTGCTAAACGACCAGGGGGTATTTTGCGATTCGGCACTGCGTGACTTTAATGGACAATTGCGCGGTCGTGCGACGCTGTACCTAAACGAATTTGACGTCCTTTTTTTCCCACAAACAGAGCTTTCTTTTGGTGGTATTTGATCACCCGTGCGATTTTTACTTTTTGCGCTATAAACAAAAAAAGAGCGTACATTTTGCAAAAATAACAATAATTTTCACATTTTTTTTATATGAAATTCCCCCCCAAAAAAATGTAAAAATCAAATTTTTTTACATTTTCGGCCAATTTGTTTTATGCTACCTATGTTTGGTAAAAAAAATCGCAAAAAGCGTATTTTGATTGGTTTGCGCAAAAGTTATCGCGTTTACTAACAAAGGGAAAGATTTTTGTCATTTTTGTTGTTTTTTTTTTTAACGTGTAATGGCGGCGATCTGACCGCGCCTCCGCGGGCGCGCGCTCGCTCCCCAGAGAGCCTCACAGGCGAGCGACGTAGACCTACGTCACTCTGCCTGTGAGGGGCTGACTGCCGCAGTAAATATACTGTGAGCAGTCGGCAAGCGGTTAAAGCCCAGGCCTATTTCTGACACTTGTTTACAACTTTAAATCCATATTTTTTGCTAGAAAATTACTTAGAACCCCCCAATTTTTTTTTTTTTATTTTTTTAGCAGAGACCCTAGATAATAAGATGTAGATCGTTGCAGTACTTTGTCACACCATTTGCGCAGGTGTCTTAAAAATTGCACACTCGTGGAATGGCGACAAACATTGGTACTTAAAAATCTCCATAGGCGACACTTTAACATATGTTACAGAGGAGTTCTAGGGCTAAAATTATTGCTCTCACTCTAATGATCACGGCGATACCTCACGTGTGTGGTTTGATCACAATTTACATATGTGGGCGTGACTTGTGTATGCGTTCGCTTCTGAGCGCGAGCTCGGAGGGACGGGGCGCGTTTAATTTGTTTGTTTTTTTCTTATTTATTTTACCTTTATATTTTTTACACTCTCCCTTTTAAAAATGTTTTTTTTTTTTTTTAATCACTTTTATCCCTATTACAAGGCATGTAAACATCCCTTGTAATAGAAATAAGCAGGACAGGTCCTCTTTAATGTGAGATGTGGGGTCAAAAATACCTCAGATCTCACATCCTACACTAAAAAGCAAAAAATATATATATATTTTTTTCCAACAAAAGCGGCCCTTTAAGTGACGTATGATGGGGCTCCGGTCCTCCAGACCATAGAGAAACGTGCGTCGGGAGCGTGAGACCGTAGAGTTCCGGTGTGGTGGAGCGCAGATGCGGAAGCGGCGTCCCATCCACCTGACCAGCCGAGTGAATTGTACTTTAAGGCGTTCTCATACCGCTATGGAGTAAGTGCAATCTTTTATAATAAACCCTTATTATCTGACGGTATTACACTATTGGAGTTTCCTTTATTTTGCATTGTGATGTCCGGAGCCCTGGAGTTTCCTATGGCAACTGGTTTATTATCTGCATGATGTGAAGACAGTGTTGAGGATAACCCAGGATAAATTTAGCAGTGTCAGCATGTGTCAGTCAATTCCCCAATAACTCTGGCCAATTTTCATACCAAAATAATCCTTATGTGTAATATAGCAAATGGTAAACTATTTAAATAAAACCCCTGTTTTTATAGGCTTACAAATGGAAAACAATGTGTTTTATGTATTTATTTTTAATGCTGTAATCCAGTGGTGGTTAAAGTAGAACTATAGGCAAAACTTTTGCTTTCATTTTGGATAGAGTGAGGGAGTGTCCTAACACCTGTCAGTTTATTTTTTGCCGTCTGTGTCCCATTGTGGAGATTTCCCTTCACTTCCTGTCCCATAGCCAAACAAGAAGTGAGAGGAAATCTCTGCAAATAAAGGGAATCGCGTGGGCACCTTGAGGTCACCAGAACTATTGTCCCCAATGGAAGATTCCCCCTCTATTACTTTTCTGGGGACATCCCAAAATTGGGGATTTTATTTTACTTTCAATGATGATTAAGAGGGCAAATCTCCCTAAAATCTCCCTGGGGCACAGAGAGCAATAAAAACTCACAGGTGTTCTAATTCATGTCCACTATATCCAAAAATATTGCCTTTTAGTTGTACTTTAAATTTCCTGATATAGAGGGTCTTAAGTAAAAGCCCCTGACCTCACCAATCGAGTCACACACAATGTGTGTGTGTGTGTGTATGTATGTATGTATGTGTGTATATATATATATATATATATATATATATATATATATATATAAATATGTGTGTGTGTGTTAGGTCCATATATATTTGGACACAGGCACAATTTTCATACTTTTTGACTCTGTATGCCATCAGAATAAAATTAAATGAAACACTCCAAATTAGTGCAGACTTTCAGCTTTAATTTAAGGGTTTGAACATAAATATCAAGTATAATTTTTAGGAACTGCAACCATTTTTATACGCAGTCCCCCCCCCCCCCCCCATTTTACATTTTTGACAAATTAATATAATCATAAATAAAATTTTAATTTTTAATATTTTGTTGGGAATACTTTACTGGCAATGACTCCCTAAAGTCTGGAACCCATGGACATTACCAAAGGCTGGGTTTCCTCCTTTCTGATGCTTTGCCAGGCTCTAACTGCAGCTGTCTTCAGTGGTTCTTTGTTTGTGGGTCTTTCTGCCTTTAGTTTTTACCTTCAGCAAGTGAAATGCATGCTCAATTGGGTTTCGATCAGGTGATTGACTCGGCCATTGCAGAAAATCCACTTCTTTTCCTTCAAAAGCTCTTGGGTTGCTTTTGCATTGTGTTTTGGAGAATTGTCCATCTGTACTGTGAAGCGCCATCTAATTAACTTTGCTGAATCTGGGCTGACAGTATTTCTCTAAACACTGAAGAATTAATCTAGCTGCTTTCATTTTCTGTCACATCATCAATGAACGCCAATGTCCCAGTGCCACTGGAAGTGCAGGCATGCCATCACTCCCTCCACCATGTTTTACATGTGACGTTTTGTGCTTTGGAACATGAGCTGTTCCAAGTCTTTCCGCACTCCGCGTCATTCTGGTACAGATTAATCTTAGTTTCATCCCTCCAAAGAATGCTTTTTTTTTTTTTTTTTTTTTTTATAGAGCTTTTTTTTGCAACATCTAATCTGGCTTTTCTTTTCAGGCTTATGAATGGTTTGCACCTTGTGGTGAACCCTCTATATTTGCTCTCATGAAGTCTTCTCTTAAATGAAGACTTTGACAATGATATTCCAACCTCCTGGAGAGTGCCCTTCACTTGCCTGAATGTTGTGAATGGGTTTTTCTTTACCATAGAGAGGATCCTGTGATCATTCGCCACTGATTTCTTCCATAGATGTCCAGGACTTTTTATGTTGCTGAGCTCACCAGTGCGTTCTTCTTTCCTCAGAATGTACCAAACTGTTGATTTAGCCACTCCTAATGTTGCTACCATCTCTCTGATGGATTTTTTTTAGTTTTTGAAGCCTTATATTGGCCGGTTTAACTTGCATGGACAGCTGCTTTGAATGCATGATGCAGGTTCACAGCAATAGATTCCAAATGCAAATACCACACTTAGAATCCACTCCAGACTTTTTACCTGCTTAATTGATGAAGAAAAAAATGGGAGTAGCCCACACCTGGTCATGAAACCGCTTTTGATTAAATTGTCCAATTACGTTTGGTCCCTTGAAAAAGGGAGGAATGCTTTTCTTTAAGAGCTGTAATTCCTAAACCCTTCCTCCGATTTGAATGTACATACCTTTTTTTAAATTAAACCTTAGAGTGTGCACTTTCAGCCCATATCCATTATATAACTATAATTTGAATCTGTTTTGGTTAATAACTGGGAAAAAAATTAAAATTGTGCCTGTGTTCAAATATATATGGACCTAAGGGCTCTTTCACACGGGCGGTCCGATCAGATCCGCCTGTCAGTTTTTTAGGCGGATCTGATCGGATCCTCCATGCAGCTCTATGGGGCAGCGGGTGTCAGCGGAGGTAACCTCCGCTGACACCCGCTGCCATCCGCATCCGATCCTGTGCTGAAATCTGGACGGATGGAAACCCTATTTTTCCATCCGTTCAGTAATCGGAGCGGAGCGCATCTGATGAGAACGGACAAGCGGTCCGCTCTCCTCCGATCCCCCATAGAGGGCAGCGGGTGCTGAGACACCTCCCTCTCCGCTCTGCAAGCGGAGACGGAGCTGTCATCTGCCCGGCTCAGCGGGGATCGCGGATCGATCCCCGCTGAGCAACACTGATCCGCCTGCGGAGGTGGACCGTGTGAAAGAAGCCTTAGGGCTCTTTCACACGGGCGTTCCGTATGTCCGTTTTTCATCCCATCCGTTTGCGGATGAAAAACTGACATAATGTATCTCTATGTAAATACGGATGTCAGTGGATGACCATCCGCTGACATCCGTTTTTCGTCAGTTCAGTTCAGTTCAGTTTTTTTGAACAGAGGAGAACCCTATTTTTTCTTCCTTTCAAAAAACGGAATGGACGCAAAAACGGATGTCAGTGGTGTCATCCGCTGACATCCGTATTTACATAGACATGCATTATGTCAGTTTTTCATCCGCAAACGGATGGGATGAAAAACGGACATACGGACCAGATGAAACAAGTGTCATCCGTGTCCGTTACAAAAAAAAAAAAAAAGGACCTGATCGGGCAAAAAAAAAAAGGAACGCCCGTGTGAAAGAGCCCTTACTGTGTGTGTGTTCAATTTTAAGTAAGCACCTAGTTATGGAAAACAGACTGCAGGGGCCCTGAGAGCCACCCAGTAAGTACCAGAGAGATGCAGGTTGGACACCAGGCGTGTAAATTGATAAATACAACATTAAAGCAGAAATATAGGCAAAACTATTTTTTATTTTTCATTTCTGAGCAACCCCGATCAGATATATATTTTTTTTTTTGGACATCTGTGTCTCATTGAGGAGATTTCCCTTTACTTCCTGTTCTATAAACCAGACAGGAAGTGAGAGGAAGTCCCTGCAAATTATAATAATTCCTTGGGGACCCCCAGGTTACCAGAACTAGTGTCCCCAATGGAAGATTTCCCCTCTATTACTTTTCTGGGGACAACCTAAAATGTGGGATTTTCTTTTACTTTTAATGATAATGTAAACAGGACAAAGAGAGAGGGGGAATCTCCTTAATAGGGATACAGACAGCAATAAAAACTGACAGGTATTCGAATCCCTCTCTACTCTATCCAAAACTTAAAGGTATACTCTAAATCTATAGCACTGCAGCTTTTGACTGCATTCACACTTCACACATCATGTTTTTGTGAATTGCACCTAGGTAGCCCATTCATTTCAGTGAGCTACAACTACTACAACCTTTCATATTCTAACCAAAATAAGTATATTTTATTAATTTTGAATTACCTTTTTTTTTTTTTTAGGTATTATGCTGTCCTTTACCCCATGGTATATCCTATGAAGATTACAGGGAATCGTGCAGTGCTGGCTATAGCATATGTTTGGCTCCATTCTCTCATAGGATGTCTTCCACCCCTCTTTGGATGGTCCACACTGGAGTTTGATCATTTCAAGTGGATGTGCGTTGCTGCATGGCACAAAGAGGCTGGCTATACTGCCTTTTGGCAGATTTGGTGTGCTTTGCTGCCTTTTATTACTATGATGGTTTGCTACGGCTTTATATTTCGAGTTGCCCGAATAAAAGCTAGAAAGATCCACTGTGGAACTGTCATTATCGTTCAAGAAGCTCCTCAGAAGAATGGGAGAAAAAATTCAAGTACTTCTACATCTTCATCGGGGAGCAGAAGAAATGGGTTTTCAAGTATTGTCTATTCAGCCAACCAGTGTAAAGCTTTCATAACAATATTAGTAGTTATTGGTGCTTTTGTGCTTACCTGGGGGCCTTACATGGTTGTCATAAGCACTGAAGCCTTACTGGGGAAAAACAGTGTTTCTCCCATAATGGAGACTTTAGCTACGTGGCTATCATTCACAAGTGCAATTTGTCACCCCCTTATTTATGGACTTTGGAATAAGACTGTGCGTAAGGAGCTTCTAAGCATGTGTTTTGGCAACAAGTATAGAGATCCATTTCATCAGCAGCATAGGACTTCACGAATGTTCAGCATTTCCAATCGGATAACCGGTAGGTCCTGTAGAGTTTTGTTTGTAAGTTGTGACCATTGTGAAAATGTTTTCTAAGAATGTGAGAACTAGTTCTTATGTCTGACTCATACCCAAGTTCTTCAGATATGACAATAAAAGGCATCCTTCCATGGAAATACATATTGCATTTAATAGGCATTTCATCTTGTAGCAAAATTGAATTGCTTTGTCTTCAAAAAGGGTTCTGCACATTGTGGTGTGCGCTCTGATAAAACAGAACTTTTCTTTGCTAAGTTGCACAGGAGAGTGCCTTGACCCCACGAACATGCCAGTTATTTTCACTGAATGTTGCACTACTTATTACTTGGGCTGTTTCCAGCTGATAGGATTCAGCTTCATGCGTTTAGGTGGGAATGCGGCCTAAGTGAAGCTGAATCAGAACACACAACATTTTGCTGTGCTTTGTGGAAACGCGCTGCACGTTGCGCTTCCTATTTTATTGTTAATGACACCCCAAACGTGGTTAGCAGGCATGTGACAAAACGCGCTACAGATGCTCAAAAATGCACACTGAAAAACGTGTGACGCTCTATGACCGAAATGGTTCTGGAGCTACTTTGAGCTGTTGGTGGTGAGTAGGGCAGCCCATTCAAGTGAATAGGCTGCCCTATGTGCGACATGTGTTAACACTCCAAAAACATGCAAAAAACGTGAGCAGGAACGCTTGTTCTTGCTACGCTCAGGTGTGAATGGGGCCTAAGAGGGAACTCCTTGTCCTGGAACAGGTCCCAACATTAACCACTTACCAGAAGGTTTTCCCCCATAATGACCAGGCCATTTTTTGATACGGCACTGCGTTTAACTGACAATTGCACGGTCCTGCGATGCTGTAGTCTAATAAAATTGATGTCCTTATTTTCCCACAAATAGAGCTTTATTTTGGTGGTATTTGATCACCTTTTGCGATTTTTATTTTTTGCGCTATATACAAAAAAAAAGCCACAATTCTGAAAACAATATTTTTTACTTTATGCTATATAACATTCCCAATAAAATAAAATTTTCATCATTTTAGACTGATTTTTATTCTGCTGCACATTGGGATTTTTTTATACCAAAAATAAGTGTATATTGATTGGTTTGGGCAAAAGTTATTATGACTACAAACTAGGGGGAAGGATTTAGGTCATTTTTATTTATTTTGTTACTAGTAATGGGACTGCGACTTTGCGGCAGACAGATCGGACCCCTAACTGACATTTTTCACACTTTTGGAGGGGAACAATGACATTACTACAGTAAACGGTGCTAAAAACATGCACTGTTACTGTACTAATGACACTGGCAGGGAAGGGGTTAACACCAGGGTTGGTCATAGGGTTAAATGTGTCCCTAGGGGTGCTTTATAACTGTGCTGGGGATGTATTTACTGAATGAAAACATGTGTTCCCAAATAAGAGGAACACGGGATCCCTGTGTTCATTACTGACAGAACAGCGATCCCCCATTCTGTCTCCATGGGAGCGATCGAGGGTGCTCAGCGGCAATTGCGGCTTCTATATCTGCTGATTGGATCCCCCTGTGCCGAATGGGTGCGCACGTGCAACCCTACTTGCGGTCTCGCGAAGCGGCGTACAGTTACGTTGTTTCGCAGGACAGGGCCGACCTGTCGCAGTATATGTACTGCTGGCGGTCGGCAAGTGGTTAATGTAATTCTCATAAACAAAATGTAGAGAGAAACCTTTGCAGTAGTAGATTTTGTTTTACTCCCTATAATGTGGCTTAAAGTGGTTAAGCCACTGTTTGATATTGCTACAATCTCCTCTGTTATATTAACCACTTCCCCCTAGGACGACGTCATATGACGTTGTAAACTTTGCGGGGGTATACCGGGATGATGCCTCTAGCTAGAGGCATCATCCCGGTACCGTTGTTTGAAGCCGACGGTCGGCTTTCCGTCGGTACCGATCGATGCGGCTCGGGAGCCGCTCGATCGTTACCCTGGGTGGCGGGAGGGGACGTCCCCCCCTCCCGCCGCCTTCCGCGGCTTTTACCGGGGCTCCCGTCCCACCGGGAGCCCCGAGCACCCAGCCGGCGCGTCCGCCGGCTGGATGGAGTCCCGATGAATGCCGGAAACGGCATCGATCGGGTCTCCGATGACGTAACCCGGAGGCGGCGTCCATGACGTCACTTCCGGGTTAGTGTGCTGCAAAACGGCTGTATGCAAAAACGCCGTTTTCGGCGTTTTGCATACAGGGAAGTGTAGTGGAGGGGTTGAGGGTCTTTTAGACCCTCGATCCCTCCATAAAGTGTACCTGTCACTGCATATTGCTGTCACAAGGGATGTTTACATTGCTTGTGACAGCAATAAAAGTGATCAGATTTTTTTTTTTTTTTAAAAACTGTAATAAAGTTAAAAAATAAAATAAATGGGAAAAAAAAAAAAAAATTTAGCCACCCCGATCACCGTTAGCTCGCGCACAAAAAAAAACGTAAACGGAAGTCGAACCGCGAATGAAATCGCTATTCAAACCACACATGTGAGGTATCGCTGCGATCGCCAGAGCGTGAGCAATAATTAAAAAAAAAGAGCTACAGTCTAACTCTAAACTGGTAACCGTTAAATAAATTTAAAGTGTCGCCTATTGAGATCTCTATTGACCGTAGTTTGTCGCCATCCCACAGGGGGGCGCAATTTTAAACCGTAACATGTTGGGTATCTATTTACTCGGCATGACATCATCTTTCACAATATACAAAAAAAATGGGCTAACTTTACTGTTTAGTATTTTTTAAATGCAGTGAAATGTAATTTTTCGCAAAAAAATGGCGTTTTAAAGACTGCTGCGCAAATACCGCGTGACAAAAAATATTGCAATGACCGCCATTTTATTCTCAAGAGTCTTTGCTAAAAAAATATATATAATGTTTGGGGGTTCTAAGTAGTTTTCTAGGAAAAAATACTGGTTTTAACTTGTAAACACAAAGTGTCCGAAATAGGCCTGGTATGGAAGTGGTTAACTTATGTGCCGAGTGTTTGTGTTTTTTTTTTTTTTTTAATAGGTCGTTGCATACCTTTTTTATAGCGGCGCTCATGTGACCGCCTCTCCAGGTCTGATAATTACAGTGGGAGGGACTGAGAATTCCCTGTTGACGTCAGCCAGAAGGAGGAGAGAGGCGGGCTGTCATGTGAGCAACACTATGAAATAAGATATACAGTGGCTTATTTTTAAAAATAACATACACTGGAGCACATCATTAATTATAACAGAGGAGATTGTAGCAATAAGACTCAGAAATGATAGCAGCAGGAGGGGAGGGCCGGGGAGTGTTTCGGAGCTGACAGGCAGGCAGGGAGGGAGAGGGGACAGAGGAGAGACAGTAAATGACAGAGGCACGTAAACTGACCACGGTGTCAGGGCTCAGCAGCCATGATAAATCGTGGTCAGTTTACAGGAGGGAGGGCAGAACCAGGCAGGATCAACCAGCTGTTTTAGATTATACAAGAAGCCAAATTACACAGCACAAGCACTGTGCTGTATAGCATGCTTTAAAGAAACCGAGAAAGAGAAGTATGGCCAAAGCTTTTTTGTGCGCTTACTTTTGTACTCCTGTGACCCAGAATCAGCCGACAGAGGGCTAAAGTAAGCCGATGTCTCCAGTGTCAGAATATATCCCAAAAATGTCAGGCTGCACCTAGATGCCTGACAGGAGGCAGCTGGCTCAGCCTCTCGGGCCCTACTGAGAGTCTGAGTCAGCCGCTATCATCCCCTTCAGTCTCCCACTCCATTGAGTGCTGGAGGGGCAGAGCACAGAGCGGTGACTGACAGCAGCAGTCACGTAATCACTCAGTTCTCAGGTTTGGAGCTGGCAGAGTACAACTGCAGCATCAGATCGATGCTACAGCCGTAAAGATGAATATGCATTTTTCGTTTAGCAAGCATTTTTGTAGCCTTTTTTATTTTTGTTTTTTTGGTTTTGTACTCCTCTTTAAATAGGTACAGTTGGGCAAAAAAGTATTTAGTCAGCCACCAATTGTGCAAGTTCTCCCATTTAAAAAGATGAGAGAGAGGCCTGTAATTTTCATCATATGTACACTTCAACTATGAGAGACAGAATGGGGGGGAAAGAATCCAGGAAATCACATTGTAGGATTTCTAACGAATTAATTGGTAAATTCCTCGGTAAAATAAGTATTTGGTCACCTACAAACAAGCAAGATTTCTGGCTCTCACAGACCTGTAACTTCTTCTTTAAGAGGCTTCTCTGGCCTCCACTCGTTACTTGTATTTATAGCACCTGTTTGAACTTGTTATCAGTATAAAAGGCACCTGTCCACAACCTCAAACAGTCACACTCTAAACTCCACTATGGCCAAGACCAAAGAGCTGTCAAAAGTCACCAGAAACAAAATTGTAGACCTGCACCAGGCTGGGAAGACTGAATCTGCAATAGGCAAGCAGCTTGGTGTGAAGAAATCAACTGTGGGAGCAATTATTAGAAAATAGAAGGCGTACAACATCACTGATAATCTCCCTCGATCTGGCGCTCAACGCAAGATCTCACCCCATGGGGTCAAAATGATCACAAGAACAGTGAGCAAAAATCCCGGGACCACATGGGGGACCTAGTGAATGACCTGCAGAGAGCTGGGACAAAAGTAACAAAGGCTACCATCAGTAACACACTATGCCGCCAAGGACTCAAATCCTGCAGTGCCAGACGTGTCCCCCTGCTTAAGCCAGTACATGTCCGGGCACGTCTGAAGTTTGCTAGAGAGCATTTGGATGATTCAGAAGAGGATTGGGAGAATGTCGTATGGTCAGATTAAACCAAAGTAGAACTTATTGGTAAAAACTCAACTCGTCGTGTTTGGAGGAGAGAGAATGCGGAGTTGCATCCAAAGAACCACCATACCTACTGTGAAGCATGGGGGTGGAAACATCATGCTTTGGGGCTGTTTTTTCTGCAAAGGGACAAGGACGACTGATCCTTGCAAAGGAAAGAATGAATGGGGCCATGTATCATGAGATTTTGAGTGAAAGCCTCCTTCCATCAGCAAGGGCATTGAAGATGAAACGTGGCTGAGTCTTTCAGCATGACAATGATCCCAAACACACCGCCCTGGCAATAGAGTGGCTTCGTAAGAAGCATTTCAAGGTCCTGGAGTGGCCTAGCTAGTCTCCAGATCTCAACCCCATAGAAAACCTTTGGAGGGAGTTGAAAGTCTGTGTTGCCCAGCGACAGCCCCAAAACATCACTGCTCTAGAGGAGGTCTGCATGGAGGAATGGGCCAAAATACCAGCAACAGTGTGTAAAAACCTTGTGAAGACTTACAGAAAACGTTTGACCTCTGTCATTGCCAACAAAGGGTATATAACAAAGTATTGAGATGAACTTTTGTTATTGACCAAATACTTATTTTCCACCATAATTTGCAAATAAATGGGATAGCAGACAGGACTTTATTCTATACTTAATAACTTAACCTAAAATAAAGAGACTGTACACCAATCTGGAATTATAAAAGGCCGCGGCCGTTTTAATACTTGTATAATAAATTAACATTCAGTAAACATAAACTTTAACCTGATCACTACGATCCAGGCTACCAATAAAGTTATATATAACCACCAAAAATTATCCAACACATATTCATCTCTTGAAGCAAATAAACAACATCAAAAAACATCGTCCCTCTTTGCACCACGCAAAGATGACCCAACAAGTATAAACTGGCCGCGACAAACAAAAAGGGGAGGGGGGGAGGGGAACAAAAGCTGTGATCTTGCCACGAAGTCCTTCTTGAGGTGAGTGGAATCTTCTTGTCCTGAGCCCCCTTAAGTATCTCACAGGCAGGCTCTAAAGGCGGGAAGAAACAGGAACAAACTAGTTTAACTACCTAATCTCCCTAGCTACAGAATAAGCCCCACTCCGATTGGGGCTTATTCTGACCAAACATGGGCTTCCCTACCTAAGATGGATTCCTAAAGCTTACCTAGCCTGTCACTATCCCATCTAGAAAAAGGGGCTCATTCAAGCCCCTTTTTCTTTACATTCTTTAAAAATCAGACAATGCGATTTTTCTGGATTTCTTTTTCTCATTTTGTCTCTCATAGTTGAAGTATATCTATGATGAAAATTACAGGCCTCTCTCATCTCCCATAAGTGGGAGAACTTGCACAATTGGTGGCTGACTAAATACTTTTTTGCCCCCACTGTATGTTAAAAGATGTCCCCCTTAAAATGTTTTGAATAACAATAATGTATCTCTCATTAGTTGTTATGGATTTCAGTAGATCAGTTGTTCATAACAAAGAATATGAAATGCATGGTCTACAGTTTTAACAGAATGTCTTTACAAAGAAATGGTTTATAAAACAAAAATATCTGTCATTCCTCAGGAAATGAAGGTGAAACGCTAAATTCTTGTCAGCATGATTTGCATTTGCCTTGAACACTTTTTTTTTTTTTTTTGTGCTTAGTAAAAGTACCAAAGGAACTTTGGTTCCTTGCTAGAAAATTTACCAAGTCAATTCCCCAGCACAGCCCCTACTAACATGCACAGATTCATAACGCTTTTCCCTTCTGTGCGTCTCTACTGGCTGGTCACGGACAGTTTGTTTCATCTTATTCATTTAGGGGGGCATGAGAAAAAACACAGACTTCTCCATCCACACAAACTAGGTGGATGGAAGAATTCTCCCCTGCGTCCCACCTTCACACGGGGACGTTGTATTCTCACAGCGTGATCCATCAATGTCAATATACACTGATCAGCAGCTGCAGCCACCAATCGATAGGTTTTTCAGTATGTCCCTTCAACAGACGATCAAACGGTTGACTTCTGTAGAGCAGATCAAAATTTGACTGGTCCCTGCTGAACCAGCCAAATTTGAGTTACTTTACTTCTGTGCTGGCCCGGCTACTCACCTTCCTACATAACTTTTTATTGTAGCTACTGGTATAGGAGCAAAGGGAAATACTATAGTGTGTATTGAGCGACAACTGTGATTCTGCTGGAGTTGCTATTGACATATTCAAGATGGCAGCGCCTAGCATCAAACATTTAAATTCATATATATTATGGGAAGGTTTTGGTTGAAATTAAATGTTTGGCGATGGCTTTAAGCCTTTCTGATACCAGAGCAAAGGCTGAGCCAGCTAAAACCGTGCTTAAAATATCACAAATGACACAGAAGAAACTACTAGCGGAAGTTTTATTCAGCATTCTCATTGACTTGCATTGTCAATGGTGATGCAGCAGTCCAAAGCCCAAAAACCATTGGAGTAGAAACTTTCATTGACACAAAGCAGCGCTGGTGCTGTTGTAAGAGGTTTTATGTATACACAGGGACATTTGTATTATAAAGTTTGACACCGTGTTTTTTGAGCTTTGCTGAAAATGATGGCAGTAGATGGCCACATTATTGGAGCCCTTAATGTAAATGTGACTTTATATATTTTATTAAATTATTCTCTGTGGAGTTCCTGACAGAATATTGATATCATTGTGACTAATGCACAAATTTGTGTTAACCACCTCACGTCTTAGTTTTTCGTCGTTTGAACGAAAAGAAAACCTCACAGGTCAGGTTGGAGCCACTGTACGAGCAATCCAATATTAGTACAGCGATCGATCTCCCCTACTGTGCTATTGTGTTCTGACAGGGCCCCCCCCCCCCCCCCCGCCAGGATGCTCTGGTCAGCGCTCTTCGCCATTGGCTGAGAGTGTTGATCGGGAGCAGTTTTCCATCATGACCCTTCGACAAAAGCAGGCCGAACGACTGATCTGCTTTTTCTTTTTGCTAGAAAATGACTTAGAATCCCTATATATATATATATATATATATATATATATATATATATATATATATATATATATATATATATATATATATATATAATAAACAAAGGCCCTGGAGAATATAGCGGGGGTTTTTGCATGTATTTGTGCCATGGTTTTTAAATGCAATTTAAAAAAAAAATACACTTTAATGCAAGACTCGACAAATCCCAGGTGCCAGGTCATAATTGCGACTATAAATTGCCTCCTGGCACCTAAGCTTTTGTCAGCCCATTCACTTGTTAGCACCAGGCACGAGTAATTCCTAAAGCCGCTATGCCTCAGTGCGGAATTTCTTCTTACTCCTGTTTGTTGCAGCCCCCCCTTTTTTTTTCTCTGGACGAGCTCTGTTGGACCTTAGTCCTGGGTGCAGCTAGCAAGGCTGTTCGGTCCTGGAGCCAGACTGCCAGCCTGTCACTCCGGCAAGCGGAGACAGTAAGGGCTCTTTCACACGGGCGATCAGATCCTATTTTTCCATCCATTCAGGGATCGGATCGGATCAGATGAGAGCGGTCAGGCGGTCCGCTCTCATCCGATCCCCCATAGAGAGCAGCGGGGGCTGTGACACCTCCCTCTCTGCACTGCAAGCGGAGACGGAGCTGTCATCCGCCGGCTCAGCGGGGATCGGCGGATCGATTCCCCCCCTGAGCAGCACGGATCCGCCTACGGAGGTGGACTGTGTGAAAGAGCCCTTAGGATGGTTCTGGGAAGACGGCAGAGGAAGAGAGTGGAGAGAGGCGGCCAGCATCTGCGGGTATAGTGATTTGTCTCCTGTATAGAGTGTAGTAGAGGCTCACAGACACACGTGGGTAGCCATTCACGTGGGGAGCTCATTCCTTCAGGCTCTGCCTTGTACTACATGTATTCAGGGCTGAGCCCCCTGCTTATCACTCCCATCCTCTGCTGGGGCCCATTCACACCATGGAACTACAACGGTCTGGGTGAACGGTGTACAGTACAGTGCTTGGGCCCCAGCTGCTACATCATTCCCCCCCCCCCCCCCCCAATAAAACTGCACTGACGGAATATGCTGTAGGCAGCTCTAGGTGGGAATGCTGGAACTGGTGCGTACAGGATCATCCCCTCAACCCCCATAGTGAGCACAGGGATCAGGGGAGCCCCCATGGTGAGTGTGGGGATCATCACCCCCCTATGACAGGGCTCGACAAAAAAGCTAGCTCCTAACTTTTTTAGCTGGTTCCTAGATTCAAAGCAAATTTATCAAGCCCTGCTTTATTGAATTTTAATGTAAGGAAACACAATATATAACCCAATTTTTTTTTTTTTTTTGGGGGGGGGGGGGGTAAAATAATAAAGATGTTACGCTGAGCAAATAGATACCTAACATTTCATGGTTTAAAATTGTGCACTCTCTTATCAACTTCAACACCCCCTTCCTGTCCAGACCAATTTTCAGCTTTCAGCACTGTCGCATTTTGAATGACACTTGTGCGGTTGTGCAATGCTGTATCCAAATTACATTTTTATCATTTGTTTTGCGACAGATAGAGCTTTCTTTTGATGGTTATTTAATCACCACTAGGTTTTTATTTTTTGCATAAAAGATTTAAAAAAAAGACCAAAATTTTTGAGAACGTTTTTCTTAGTTTCTGTTAGAAAATGTTGTAAGTAATTTTTCTCCTGATGTGCACTGATGAGGCTGCAGTGGTGGACTGCACTGATGAGGAGGCACCAATATGCAGCATTGATTGGAGGCACGGATTAGCAGCACAGATAGGCAGCATGGATAGGTGGCACTGATGGGCGGCACTGATGAGCAAACACTAATGGGCACTGGAAGGCAGCACTGACTAGCATCACTGCGGGGCATTGTTGGGGCTGCACTGATCATCAGGGTACTGATGATCAGTACCCTGATTATCTGTGCAGGTCCCCACGTGAGAAAATGCAGCTGATTCGCTCACCACTCCTCACACGCTGTCGGTGAAAAGAAAGGAGATAACCTGTGATTGGACACAGCTGATCACATGGGTGGAGAGCCTCATCGTCGGCTCTTTACCGAGATTGGGGATACGCCGTGTCCCAGGGACACAGTGCGCTCCCGATCGCTGCGTCCCAGAATGGGAGAATCCACCCTGCCTCTGTCATTTGTCTATACTGCGGGCAGGAAGTGGTTAAAGTTGTGCACCCTCGTGGAATGGCGCCAATCTACAGTACCTAAAAATCTCCATAGGCAATGCTTTAACAAGAAGTAAGGTAAATATTGCACCCTTATTCTCAACCCCCATCATTTAACTCTTGCAGGGCAGAGAGGCATCTGTGCAAGGGTAGTTTTTTGTGATTTTTGGAGATGGGCTTTAAAAAGAAAGCAGAATCTACACAGCAGTTCTGACTGTATGAAGCCCTGAACTGTTAACCTTTTCATTGCCAGAGCCGTTTTTGCCTTTTTTGCACATGTTTAGAAAAACAATTTTCGGTCTGAAGATTACACAAAACCCCCAAACATATCTTTTCTGAAAGCAGACACCCCTAGAGAATAAAATAGTGGTGGTCCCAAATTTTTTGTCACGCGTTAACGTCTAGGCAACACAAAATTTCAGTAAAAAACACACTACACTGAATTTTAGGGCAAACAAATGCAAATAAATGCAAACCCACATTTTTGATAAAATATAAGAGGTTGCACCGAATAGATACCCAACATGTCCAACCTTAAATCTGTGTGCACCCATGAAATGGCTAACTATAGTACCCTATATTTTCTATAGGCAGTTTAGTGTTACGGAGGAGGTCTTGTGTTAGAATTATTGCTCTCGCTCTGGCGTGCGCGGCGACATGTAACGTATTGTAATCAACGTTTTCACCCTGCATGTCTCCCCTGTGCTCCATTGAATGTTTAGTAATGCAGATCTCCTTGCAAAACATCTTTTCCTGGTTAAACTAGCCAGGGACACCGAGAGCTTAACCCGGAAGTGACATCAGAAACGTTGCTTACTGGGTCACAAGAAGAAGGGGAGGAGAGCAGACGTGTGTCCGCTCTTCTCCTTCCCCTCCAGCCGCCGGCACCCGCAATCTTACACCTGCGCCCACAGATGGCCAAGCGGAGCCTAGAATAGAAAGCATGGTGGAGGGAAGGGGGGCGGTCTCGACGGTGTACGTGAACAATCGTGCGGCAGCGCTGCTTTCACTTGACAGGCAGGAGTCTGCCTTTCAGTTTCACACACAGTCCTGGTGACTGCAGCCACCGACGCATGGACTTGACAGCGAAAGTGTTAAATGAGTAACTCCACTGTTGAGAAAAAAAAACAACAATCCCCTCTGGGTGGTCAGTGTAAATCGAAGGGATCTCAACAAACTTTGTTGCAGCGTTCTACTTGTTTCTGCTCTAAAGGAATAGCTGTTAGTTAGATCATGTCTTGTGCAGTGTCTTTCGAACAGGAGTGACTATAAGCAGCTGATGAACTTTCAGAATTCTGATGAGAAAAGCTGCAGTATCTGCACCCCTTTGAAAGCTAATAACCCTTAGGCAGTATCTCATCGAAAAACCCACCTTTGCTGCAGGGGATGCCTAAAGTTCGGTTCACACTACTGCAGCCTGAAAGTTGCGCGACTTATGGTGCAACTTTGCCAGGAGACTTCCTGGTGACTTGAGTGCTTCTTTGATGCGACTTGATCTGACTTTGATGCGAGAGAGGAGCTACACCGCAGGGAATGCCTGGGTAATCTTCCTGTAATGTCAGATACAAATCCAATTAATATAGATGAGAATCCTACATGGAGGGAACTTCCAATAAAGTCTATGGGCACAAGTTAGATAGAAGTCACCTTGAAGTAGTTCAGGAACCTTTTCTAATGTCAGAGCAACTTCAGAAGTGCCAATTAGTGCTCATTGACTGACATGGGATTTTACTTATCATGCGACTTAGGGTCTCGCAAGTCGGATCCCAATTCTTGGCAGTGTGAACCGTGCCTAAACCTGACCTGTATCTTAGTGCCAAGTTCTTCACCCAAGCATTAAATTGCATTTTTGGAGGCTTTCTGTACACCAACTGTATAGAAAACTTCCAGGTTGCCATATCGCATTGGATTTTATAAAAATTTACAGTGGCTGCAGCGTGAAAAGGAAAGTTGAATTTTAATAACCTTAAATGATAACATGGCTTCTGTTGCATATGTATAAGGGCTGTACCAAAATTAATGCAAAAGTGGGCACAGGATTTTTTTTGTTTTGTTCTAATTTCACTTTTTGGTGGAAAAACTTCGTCTTCACCCTTCTTCCCCCCCCCCCTTTCTTCCACCTCTTTTCTTTCTTCCTACTTTTGTCACCGCTCCCCCTCCTCCTCCTTCCTTCCTTCTTCCTCCTCTTTCTCTTCTATCTTTCTTTCTCCTCCTTCCTCCCCTCTAATTTTCCTCCCCTCTTCCTTCTCCTCTTTCTCCTTCCACTTCCTCCTCCCTCCTCTCAACTCTCTCTCCTTTCTTCATGTTCCTCTTCTTCCCCCTTTCTCCTTTCTTGCTCTTCCTCATCCTCTTCTTCCCCCTTTCTCCTCTCTTGCTCTTCCTCATCTTCTTCTTCCCTCTTTCTCCTCTCTTGCCCTTCCTCATCTTCTTCTTCCCCCTTTCTCATTTCTTGCTCTTCCTCATCCTCTTCTTCCCCCTTTCTCCTCTCTTGCTCTTCCTCATCCTCTTCTTCCCCCTTTCTCCTCTCTTGCTCTTCCTCATCCTCTTCTTCCCCCTTTCTCCTCTCTTGCCCTTCCTCATCCTCTTCTTCCCCCTTTCTCCTCTCTTGCTCTTCCTCATCCTCTTCTTCCCCTTTTCTTCTCTCTTGCTCTTCCTCATCCTCTTCTTCCCCCTTTCTCCTCTCTTGCTCTTCCTCATCCTCTTCTTCCCCCTTTCTCCTCTCTTGCTCTTCCTCATCCTCTTCTTCCCCCTTTCTCCTCTCTTGCTCTTCCTCATCCTCTTCTTCCCCCTTTCTCCTCTCTTGCTCTTCCTCATCCTCTTGTTCCCCCTTTCCTCTCTCTTGCTCTTCCTCATCCTCTTGTTCCCCCTTTCCTCTCTCTTGCTCTTCCTACTTTTCTTCCTTTTTATTTGCTGTATTTCCCCCACACAAAACTGTAGTTACCAATAAAAGGAGGAACTGCTTGCTTATGATCTATTTTAACTCAACACATGCATTTTATCAAGACTTACTAATGAAATTTGATTTTGTGACACGATCTTATACATTTCAGTGCTTCTATCTCAATGCTGTTGTGTTACTACTTTGAGGAATCCAAGGCCAAAACTGGAAGTCTGAAAATACCAAAGCATATATGTTGTTGGTTATTTTAGTTCCAATAATGTTGCAATTTAATTTCCTAGATCTTGGCTTATCTCCACATCTAACTGCACTGATGGCCAGCGGGAAGGACTCCGATCACCAAAGCACTACAACAAATACTGGAGTCAGCTATTCAAATGATTCTGGTACGGTACTTTCTTTTTTTCTTTTGCATATTATAATAAATAACATGGTAATAACGATTTCTCTGGAGCAGAGCATACTGGGATAATTTATAGAGTATTGCACTGATAAATGTGTTTATAGAGCAAACAATATAAGACAAGCTAATATTGTAAGAAGTTTTTTTCAATCTTTTGAAAACCGTCTGTCAACCTCAAATCAACAAACAGAATTTGCTTTTGCTTGGGGGAAACCCAAGATGGGCTTCTTTGGCTCGAGCCTACCCAATTGTAGCAAACCCAAACTAGAAAGAAACTACACAGCATTCTTCTCCAAAGTGCCTAGATGTATTTTTGCGGTAGCATGTTTACTTATAATAACTAATAACTGAGAATAATGTAATTTATACAATTGCTGGAATCCGAAGACACTTCAACTTTGGATTATTTTATTTTGCAGTCTGAACTCCAGTCAAACCCGTTTTTATGTTCCTCTAATGGATTTTTAGAGAGCTGAAGTGTAATCGCATGGTCAAAACATATATAGCTCTCCCCTTCCCAATGTATGGATCAATCTCTAATCTTTTATTTGCCAAATAGTGCATGTAATGAATATTACAAAAATCACAATACAGTTTCAACCTGGGACTAAATCCATATCAAACCAGTGTTCATTAAAGTAGAACTATAGGCAAAACTTTTATTTATTTTTTTTATTTTGACTAGAGTAAGGGAGGGTTATAACCCCTGTAAGGTTTGTTTCTGCTCTTGGCCCAGTGGTGAGATTTACCTTTATCTTCCTGTCCCATAGTCCAAACAGGAAGTGGGGAGAAATCCTTAAAAATTAAGTGAATCACTTGAGGACCCCTAGGTCATCAGAACTAGTGTCCCCATTGAAAGATTTCCCCTCTATCACTTTTCTGGGGACAAAGTTTTTCTTTAACTTTCACTTTCAATGATAATGGTAAACAGGACAAATCGAGAGGGTGAATCTCCCTAAGGCCTGGTTCACAGCTATGCCTTTTTTTGGTGCTTTTTGCAGAAACACACTACAGTCCATTTAACACGGTTTCCTATGGTACTGGCTCACATCTATGATTTGTTCAGGTGCTGCCTTTTTGGAAAGGGTCAAGGACTTTTCAAACACAAAACGGTGCATTTTTGGTTCAATGAACTTTAATGGAGATGCTGCAGAAAAGCATGTAGTGCGTTTTTGATGTGAAAGAAAAAAAAAAAAAGCATACAAAACACACCACAAAAAGCACTGCAGACATAAATTAAAAGCAAACTGCATAGGTGAGAACAAGGCCCAATGGGGGCACAGACTGCAATAAAAACGGACCCGTGTTCAAATCCCTCTCCACTCTATCCAAAACTTAAAAGTTTTGCCTTTAGTGTATAATTTTAAGCGGAGTTCTGGCCTCAAACGTTTTTTTAGAAAAAAATACTCCATAAATAGTGATCCATTGCCCTTTAAATAACCGCTATTCTCACAGTCATTAGTTTTGTAGGGTATGATTTGTGTGAAATTCTTACTTATAAAATCAGTGTCTAACCGCGGCCATCTTTGCTGTGGTCATCTGAAGCCGCAGTGTAATGATGTCTTGCCTTCTTCCTGCTTGTAGTTCATTCTGGCTACCCAGAATGCACAGCAAAATCTCGCGCATGCGCAGTACTATGCGATCGGCATAGTACGGGTTTCCATAGTAGGCCGCCCACGTCACTGCCCATTGCCTCCTGGGAGTGATGAGTAAGAGCTCCCAGGAAGTAACGGTGCGGGCCGCGGCCAAAGAGGGAGAAAGTGGAAGGAAGGGAAGTATATTTTCCTAAAAAAACAAGGTAAGTAAATAAAAAAAAAAAATGGGATTATCCAATTCTTTTTCAGGTTATTTACAGCAAGCGGATGGGCCAAAGTTGCTTTTGAGGCTGGAACTCCGCTTTAAGTGCACATTTATATAAAGTGCATAGGTGATTGTTCTTGTCAGATCTGCATAAAATTAGTTTGTACAAGTGCACAAAAAAAAAAAAAAAGTTTTCAATAGATTTCAACAAGTCTTTGTGTGACCAGTCTTCAATAAAGTGCAGCGAATAATATGTTAGAGAAGATTTTCCATCTCCAAGTTTTCATCTTGTGGCAACCTCCACCTAAAAACACTCCAACCCCTTTAGCAATAGTATTGACCCCTATAATTATTAGGTATAATCATGCCTAAGAGTTTTTCCATATAACATGAGGACCTCCATCCTCTTCTTATCTCCGTTTTTCCCAACTACAGCTTTGTACAAGAATCAATAATATGTGGCAAATGAGGACACATCATAGTTCTAATTGTGTTTATCGAAAAATTTTTAGTTAAAAATCATAAAACTCAGATTTTGCAAGTGCTCGCCCAGTGCTAAGAATAAGAGTGTAAGCTAAAACAGGACAGTGCACACCAGTGTCGTCTTGTGTGGTATATGCTGTCTGATATGAACTTCCACTCTAGTCCCGGTTCACACTTGTGCGATGCGGGAAGGCTGCGAATTTGCAGCCTGTTCCCGCATCACAAACGCACATCTGGCAGTTCACACTGCCATATGCGATACGCAGGGGGTGTCAATGAAATGTTAACAACACCCCCAGTTTGATCGCATATCGCATAAGTGTGAACCACTGTGCGATCCGATCCTGATGTGGCTGGAAAAAAGGGTCCTGTGCGTCTTTTGTGCGGGTGCAGTGCGAATTTCAGCCATACAAGTGTATGGCTGAATTTGCATCCGCACATCCGATCGCATGTAATGAAGGAGCAGTGCGCTTAGAATTACATGCGATCGCCGCACTCGCAATAGTGTAAACCGGCCCTATCCTGCTTACTGTGAAGAACAGCGGAGAGGTAGACTAAGACTGGAAACGTTGGGTCAGTGCCTACCCCTTAGGGCTCCATTCACACCTCAGCGTTTTGTAGCTCGAAGCTCCAAAACGCTGGAGAAGAGAAAAATCAATTATACACTCTGGAGTTGGTTCACATGTTCACTCCAAGTTGCCTGAAGCTCAAAAAAGTTCTGGAGCTTTTTTTGTAGCTCAAATTGGGCAGATTTGAGCATTCCCCCCCCCCCCCCCCCGAAATGAATGGAAGTGCGCCAGTTGCCCGTTTTTGTGCGCATTTTGTTGCTTGTTTTTGCATGATTTTCTACTCCAAATGAAAAATGTAAAAAAAATAATGGTGGGTAATATATGAATAAATGTAAAATATATACACATATAACTAAAAATGATAAATAAATGATAAAATAAATGAATATTATCTAATAATACATAAAAAATAATTAACCCTCAACCTTAAAAAAAACATTAAATCAATAATAATAAAATGAACATCCAAACCCAAACAAATATATATAATTTTTTTTTCTTTTTGTGTTAGGATGTTTTTTATATATATATATATATATATATATATATATATATATATATATATATATATAAATATAAATGTTTTTTTATTTTTATTGGGTTGGGGGTTCATTATTTATTACATAGTATTTATTTTTTTATGATTATTTGTGTATTTATTTTACATTTATTCATTTTTTGTTCTGGTGAGTAGTAGTAGCAGCAGTATTAACACCCCAACCCTAAAAAATAATAACCCTAATCCTAACCCTACCTAACCTTAAGAGTCCATTCAGACTAGCGCGACTTGTCAGGCGACTTGGTCGCCTGACAAGTTGCGGTCGGTTGCTCGCCGTTGAGTAGTACAGGACCCGTTCTAATAGGAGCGACACAAGTCGCTCCGACTTAGAAAAAGGGTCCTGTACTACTTTGGGGCGACCTGGAGGCGACTTGCATTGACTTCAATTATATGAAGTCCGTGCAAGTCGCACCGAATTTGCGGTGCACAGCAGGTTGCCCCACAAAGTCGTGTCGCGCCAGTCTGAATGGGCTGTAACTCTAACCCCTTACCATCATAATAAATGAATAATAATAAAAACCTAGCAACAACTGATGCAACGGATGATAATTTTCTCTATTGGCTAATAAAAAAAAAAAAAAA
Organism: Pelophylax lessonae; assembly: GCF_965119305.1. Classification (NCBI taxonomy): domain Eukaryota; kingdom Metazoa; phylum Chordata; class Amphibia; order Anura; family Ranidae; genus Pelophylax; species Pelophylax lessonae. Next base: position 217,051,845 of record NC_138769.1, on the reverse strand, counting down.
AAAAACACCAAAGCTCAAAAATGCTGTATAAAAACACGCAAGTCGTGCCAAAATAGTGCATAACAATGCACCAAAAATGCTCAAAAACACTACGCTCACGTGTGAATGCAGCCTTAAACTACAGCATCTTAAATGTTTGTGCATTTCATCAGTTTTTCATCAGTATAGTTTTGAAAAGCTTACCATTTAAAATTGAAATCACCAATTGCTTGAGATTGTTGTGGTGTAGAATGATAGCAGTCATCACCTTCTGGGATTGACAAAAGTAAGTTTTTTGTTTTACCAGATTTCCTTTCATGGCTCTCCTCTGTTACCATTTAGTTGTCATAGGTATATAACAATGACATTGAATTCATTGCAAAAAAACGTTTAAAGCGGTATTAAGCCCAAACCAAAAATGTAATATGTTGCAACTTACCAGTCATTAGATGTGGTGGCTGCATTCATTTTCCTTTTTTAGGCTTTTTTTCCTTCTGCTTTCACCCAATAATCCAGCCAGTAAGGGTTCTATCACACAGCCTTTAAAAATAGCTGGTTGGGTTGTGTTTTTAATGCTTCCTGAATGCCTTTCAATGCCACTCAAAATTGGTAAAATAGGCAGCATTAGTGTTGGCTCGCGACAAAAAAACCCTGCCTGCAGAGTTTGTCAGGCATTGATGTTTTGTGAGTGCCTCTGCCTCTATTTACCTTTATTGAAACGCACTGAAAGCGTGAAGTAAACACCCTTATGGTGCTTACAGTTTTTAAGGTGCGATTGCAATGCATCAAAAGTGATAATTTCCAATTTTAGCCTTGTAAAAAATGTAAAAATATCTCACAGAACATTTGAGGAGCATTGACTGATGCAATATGAATGCCTGTACAACACATCCAAAACGCTAATTAATACACTTTAAGGCTGCTTTAAAATTCAATGGCTGTCTGAAACAGCCCTACCAAACGTCTAGCACTACAGTGTCTACACTCTGGATAAGGGAATAACAATGCATTTCCAAGCATTTCCAACCTGGGTGGAGGGGGTTGTTAGGTGTTCTAGTAAATATAGATACACAAAAAAAAAAAACTAATTGAGGCCAAATTCCAGCACTTTATAGGCAGTTGCAACAACAGGTCTTTTTTTTTTTTTTTTTACCTTTTTAATGATAAAGGTTTTACATCAAAGCTGACAATTGTAAGCACCCCTGTCAGCGGTAGCTGGTTTGTCTCATCTCTGTAACTGCTACATCTGCAGGAGAGCTTGTTCTTTTTAAAAACTTCAGACTTACTGGCTGGATCACAAGGTTAAAATAAAAGAAAGAAAGCCAAAAAAAAGAAATAATATAAGAATTGGTAAGTTGCAATATAACAAATGCTTTTTGGGTTTAATAATGCTATAAAAAGTTAACTCCTTTTAGTTTCACACACATTATTTGCTTAGAATTCTACTTTTACTGTGAAGTGTATTATTGTGCTTTTGTTTTGTTGCCTGATGTGGAAACAGTGGGTTGCCTTGTTGTCAGGTCCAGCAGTAGGGGGGAGCTCTCTTCTGACACATGCTATTGCATTACTTGGGGTGTTTCAGGCCACTGGGTGATTCAAGTACCAGAAAAGTAAGGCTGTAAGGGGACTTTAACTTGATCTCTAATCTTGAATTGGCTTCTGTGTCCAGTAATTGGGGAATGCCACTGCCATGAGTCGTCAATAGAATACTCTATCCATAATTGTCTCTTTTTTTAAAGAAAATTTGATTTCAGTCATAATGTTTGTACTCTGCTCTGTAGGTACTGATGTAATGCTGCTTGAAGACTTCAGCTCTGATAGTGCCCAGCACCCACGTCTTCTCTCTTCAAGAAGAAAAAGTTCTGTTACATTTGAAGATGAAGTTGAGCAAAAACCTGGTATGTTTTTTTTTTTTATTATTTTAAACTTGCAAACAGTGTATGCATATGAAATGTATGTACAAGAGCTGTTTTCCAAAGGAATTGTATTTCTCTTTCGTTCATTGACGGACACAGCTCCTGATATTCATAACCATTGATTTTTACTGCCCTCTACAGGAGTAGTACACTCAGCTGAGAAAAAAAATCTGGCCACGCCTATGGGCAGTCCCAGGGGGTATACTCCGTCTCCCTGCTATAAGTACTCTTCCACCGTAGTCAGGAGTAAGAACCTAGTTCCTTTCTGGGATCTCTGGTCCTGGCAAATTTTTTTTTTAGATAAAAATTTTTTTCTCCTGTGAGATCTACAATCAACTGCCGGACTGGGCGATGGGCTGGATAATCTACTTCCAGTGGTAACCCCAATTTGGCCAGCGAGCATGCACAGACCTTGGCTCCGCACTAGGTTGGCCGAAACATAGCCCCACTGAACGGGGGCTGGCCTGCGAGTTAAACTGGTGAGGGGTTCTGTCTGGAGCGGTGCCCACCTTGTTCCTGTTATGGTGAATAGCTGTCGCCCATCTCCCCTGGAGGGTTTAGGGGTGGACATGGGCCCCCCCTCCATTTAAGCTGGGGTTGTGTGGGTGGGCTGGTCCACCTCCTGCGGTGAAGGCAGGGCGCTGTGCTGGCGATAAGGGCTGGGGGGGGGGAACCTGATGATCGGTTGTGCTGGGGGGGGGGGGGGGGTAGTGGTACCTGGTTGGACTTCTGCCTGGGTCTGTCCTTGAGGCCTAGGAATCCCTCCTGGATCCCTGGGAGCCTCATGGTGCCCCCATTTTGTTGTAGCCTCTATGTTTCTCTACACGACAGTCATGTTTGTGTAGTCCGGTGACCATTTTGCAGTGGTTTGCTGTTGAAAATGGCGGCGGCCATGACAATGGAGCCCTGTGGGCGACGATTTTGGCGGTGGTAGCCCCTCCTTATCCCCGGTGCGGACTACTGGATCTTTTCACTTTCTGATCGCTGCATGTGGAGTGCAGACTATTCTGGTGGCTGCAGGTGCCCGTTTCTGCTTGGTGGTGAGTTTGGTGGGGTTCTCTCCCTCTCTGCTGCCAGCGCGGTGGGGGTTTTCCCTTTGCAGTGTGTTACACTTTTTGTGGGCTCCCCCTGGTGACTCAAGGAGCCTTTGGAGCACATCTTCCTACCTGACCCCCCCTCTCAGGCTGCAGGGCTTTCCTGGGTCCCAACTATACTTCGATGCATGGACGGCAGTCCTAGAGTCCTTTGTGTCCCGGGTGGAGGTGGTTTTCGGGCGACAGGCTAGCAAAAAGCGACCCTGCCTTTCCCTGCCTCATCTGTCAGATATTGAATCTGATTCGGCCGCCGCAGACGTGGGTCACCCTGCTGGGTCTGCGACCACGCGCCCGGAAATTCTCAGATAGTGAGGATGATTCCTCCACATCTGCAACTGCACACGAAAAGGCCCTGGAGGATACAATCAGTGCGTGAGACCTTGAAGATGGAGGACACAGCTGTGACAGAGGCGCAGGTTCCCGTTGGCTCTCACAAGCCATCCAGAGCGGCAAAGGGATTTCCTTTCCCCGCCTATTTTGACAGAATTGTGGCTAAAGAGTGGGGACGACCAAAGCTTCCCCTTGGGGTCTCTAAGCGATTTTACTAGGCTTTACCCTAGCAACCAGTTAGTCTCTGGCCTTTAAGGATCCAGATGACAGGAAGGCAGAGACTGTGGCCTGTAATATGTACACTCTAGCTGGTTCGGCATTGAGGCCGGTATTCACCATTGCCCTGGTGTCCCAAACTCTGACCGAGTAGGCTAAGCTTTTACGCCGTGACCTGGAGGGAGAACAGCTCCCTCCTGCCTTTGCTGAGCTGGCGGACCAGCTGGTCCAGGGTCTGAAGTTTATCTGTGATGCCTCTTTGGACGCGGCTCCCCTAGTGGCTCGGCTCGCTGTTTTGGCAGTGGTCCTTCAGTGTGTCTTTTGGCTTAATTGCTGGCTGCGGACCAGACTTCTAAAAAAAAAAAAGCCTTGACTGATCAAGGGGATCACTTAGAGATAACTATAAACATGTTGTACAATGTAACATTTGGTTCTTTTAGGTTCATATTAGGTTAATTTGGTTCTTTTAGATTAAAGGGTGGCACTTCGGTATGTAGCTGAGGTCAGTTTAACCACTTAAACCGAAGCTCCACCCAAAAGGGGAAGTTCAGCTTTAATTACTAATGACTAAGCCTTTTCTCTTACGTCCTCTGACAGTCGCCGCCCATTCGTACAGTCTTCACGTTTGGGTATTGGCTTTCCCCTGCAGGAGCAAGCTAAGCAGTAATTTTGATAATACTACAAACATTAACATGTAGATACACCCACAGGGGGCCATCCCTCTGGCCAATTTCCTCCAGCCAGTAACACTCTAATCCAGTTCTTTGCTGCCTAGCGTCAGGAGTAGGCTAGGTTTTCCCTGCTGGGACCTAGTGTCTCAGTTTTTTTCCTTCTGTTTTATTTCGGAAAAATGAATTTTCCTTTTAAAAATAGCCTTTTATTTTTTCTCACCTATGCTAGTCAGAATTTGGAGGACTACAAGCGTCGGCAGAACTGGGCCTCACACTGGTTAATATAGAACCTTATGGAGTCCCAGTCTTCCATCGAGCGTCGCAGGCTTTTGGTACGCCCAGGCCTCGCAACGACAGTGCCCCTGGAAGGGGGGCAAGCCTGCAAAGTTTTCATATCTTCGCTGGGATGTCTCAACTTCGGAATGCCCGGGTGTTGCTAGCATCCTTCCTGGCTGACAGCACCCCCCACCCAGGTTGGGAGGTCTCCCGTGTCTGAGCGGTGCCCACGTTTGCGGTATGGTGAGTACTACTACCCCTGTGTCCCTTGGAGCAGGTTTTGAGGGGGTATTGAGTGGGCCCACTCTGGGGATGGCGGTCCTCTGGGATAACACGTGACCGCGCTGCGGTAGACGCACTTATTAGCTCCGTTAAGGAGACTTTAAATCTTGATGATGAGCCCTCCATGGCAGGTAAGCGGGTTTCCTTCGGGACCCGCAAGGCTCTGAAGTTGGGTCAGGTTTTTCCTTGTCCCGAGGAATTTCAGGAAACGGTAAATGACCAATGGCGTCGCATTAAGCAGACGCTGGTTGTACCTAAGAGATTTAAGTACCGTTATCCCTTTGCGGATTCGGTTGATACTTGCTGGACTGTGGTTCCTAAAGATGACCACACTGTTTTCAGACTGAATAAATCCACCTTGATGCCGTGGAAGACTCCCCGGTGTTTAAGGACCCGGCGGATAGACGGGTGGAAACGCTTTCCCGCCACATGTATATGGTGGCAGGTTCCCTGCTGAAACCGGTGTTCTCTGCCTCTCACCTTAGTAAACAGAACCTACAGGGTCAATCGGCATAAAGCATTCAGACCAGTCTCCACTGCCAAGGTACACGGGGCCAGTCAGCAATATTCAAATATCACATAACCTCAGACTCTTCACCTCATGGGGGTAGCTGTCCCAGAATAACCTCCGCAGTATATGAGAAAGACATAGAAAGTATCTAATGCTCTCCGTTTGATACAACCAATTTATTGAATAAAGGTGAAAAATATGCACTCACGTAAAATGCAATGTTTCAAGCCAAAATGCAGAGCGTGCAAGCGTGTTACTTTACTTCCTGGTGTCCTCCAAGATGGCCGTGGGTCACGTGACTTCCCCCCCCATAGGCGTTACGTCCTTCAGTGGGCGGGACTTCATCAGTGGGGATATATATTTATTTATTAGCAGAGACCCCAAGGAATAAAATGGCAGTCACACTGTATTTGCGCAGCGGTCTTCAAATGCAGTTTTTTGGGAAAAAAATGCACTTTAATAAATGAATAAAAAAAACTAAACCGTAAAGTTAGCCCAATTTTTTTTTTTTTTTTGTATAATGTGAAAGATCGTTTTATGCTGAGAATCATGAGAGAATCGTGATCTTTATTTTAGGAAAAAAAATTGTGATTTTCAGTTTATCCAGAATAGTGCAGCTCTACCACCAAGGCAACAAAGGAGTGGCTCAAGAAGAAGCACATTAAGGTCACGGAGTAGCCTAGCTAGTCTCCAGACCTCAATCCTATAGAACCTGTATAGGGGGATCTGAAACCTCAAGTTGCCAAGCAACAGCCATAAAACCCTAAGGATTTAGAGAAGATCTGTAAAGAAGAGTGGACTAAAAGCCTTCTTGAGATATGTGCAAACCTAACTACAAGAAATGTCTTACCTATTGCAATTATAACCCTGCTGACCACAGTTGAAAGGCTAAGGCAATATTAATCCAAAGAAACCAAAATGTAATCTATTGCAATTTACCATTCCTTGGATATGGTGGCAGTGTTTAGTTTTCTTCTTTAGGCTTTTCCCCCTCTGTTTTCACCTGGTGATCTGGCCAGTAACACACTTAGAGTGCCTTCACTTTGGACAAAGGAGCACAAGGGAACATTTGGACAGCGGCATTGTCAGTCTGGGTGCAGGGGAGTGTAAGATGGTCTAGTACATTTAACACATTGAAGACAAACGCCAGCTATAACTCTATAGGTAGTTTTTGCATTTTTTTTTTACCTTTTGGGATAAAGGTTTTATAACAATTAAAGCTGATCTTTGTAAGAGTTTTAAGTCTCATCCCTGTAACTGCTTTATCTGCAGGACAGCTTGTTCTGAAAAAACAAAACAAAAAAAGCTGGGTCACCGGGTAAAAATAAAGGAAAAAAGCCTAAAAAAAGAGTAATTCAGCCATAAAATCTAAGAATTGGTAAACTGCAATGTAATACTGTAAATGTTTGTTTTTCAACACTGCTTTCATTGGGGCATTGTGGTAACAAGGAATTCTGTCTGGTGATTTTCCACATTTTTGCTGGGACTGCGAATATCGAACCCACTAGATCTGCTGTGAACCCGTGGAAACTGTGAATTTGAACATAACCCTTAGTCACCCATGATGGGTTGGCTGAAACCGGTTCAATAAATCTGTGAATATACATTTAATTAACAAACCTGATTCTTGGAGGGCTTTGGGAAGCAGCCCATTAATTAATTTCTATTATTTCACTAACTTTGCATGTCCATGCCTTCTGTATAGCCTGTATATGCTGTTCTGAATAGCTACAGATTTAGAACTATTCTTGGAACATTTTATATTTCTAATATGAGAATGTTTTTAATTTCAACAGATGTCAGCAAAGAATCCGCAGAGGAAATAGCTTCAAGTTCATCTTTGGAATCCTATGCCTTTAACTTGGCTAAAGCAATAGAAATGGATGCAAAAGTTAGCTTGTTTGGAGAGGAATTAATGCGTCCAACCCCTGCGCCAACCATTGCAGGGAATTCTGGTACAAGCCGAGGTGGCAGGAGTCATTTAATCCAAAAGCAGAAAATTGTCCTGCAGAGTATTGACGAAGGGCCTGTTTGAGGTTGCAATTTCCATGATTAATTACTGAAATCTGTGTTTGGGCTTCTCAACAATTTGGCCACTCAACAATTTGGCCAATCTATCATAGTTTGTGTATTTAATTCCATCATTTCTTCTAACTGTGGAATTAAAATGGGAGCAGACACCCACTAAAGTTGATTTTTTTTTTTTTTTTTTTTTGCTTTGCATATAGTTGACAAGGGTTAGAAACTCCTTCAAGTTTTATTCTAACCTGTGCCCCCATTGGGAAAATGTCGTTTTTCTTTTCAGATGTTGAAAGAAATTTCCCCTGATTTCCTGTCTTATTGATGTAAGTAAGTGGCAGGAAATCTTCTAAAAGCAGGCACAGTATTAAAACCCTAAACTTTATTACCTTTCTCCTTTATTCAAAGCAAAAAAAATGTTTTGTTTAAAGTGGTTGCAAACCCTTACATATACACAGTGAAATGACTGACCTCATGTGATACACAGAGATAAAGCAAATCCTCCTACATAAGTTGTATATTATTTTTCTGCAGTCTTTCCTAAATCCGTTCAAAGTCCCAAATTTATAAAGCCTGTCTGAGCTGTCAGAAAAAAAGGGGGCAGGGAGCCGAAGGTACACTCTGCAGAGCCCAGTGAGGAGAGTTCTGAGAGCTGATTGGAGGAAAGGGACATACACCCCCTTCACACAGCACACAGGAACAGAGCTGAGGCTGTCAGTCTGCTGGAGCTTCCTCCCGTTACCTTTTTTCTCTTGGTGTCAGGAAAACATGTCAAAAGTGATTCATGCTGATAGCAGAGGAAGGAGGCTGTCACTTAGTGCTCTTAATTAAGACAAGCACACACTATAGAGGGAAATGCTTTGCTCATATTTCATGTCTGAGGTTTACAACCACTTTAATTGCTGTAATGCAAACTCATTTTAAAGCATTATGCCATGCAAAAAGGAACAATAACTAGGCATCGACATCGTTACAGGTGACAAATTCACTGCCTTTTAACCACTGCTAAGAACGTCACTGCTGTTTTTGTAATGTTTTATGGACTATTTGCAAAAGTGTTCTAAAGCAGTGTGTGTCATTTTCATCTTTTTGTGGCTAGTAGCAGGTCTTATCCTCCAGATCCTGCCGTAGAATAAGCAATCAATCTTCTATGCTGTTAGTGAAACTGCACTTCTGCCTGTTTGCAATGCCTTTGCTATCCAGCCACGACCATTAGCTTGGTTGTAGAAACACTGCTTTTCAGCAAAATACAGTAATCACAAATCCTTTTAGCAGCGAACTGAAACATGGTTAATTGCTGTACAGCGTTACACCACCATATCTCTTTATGCCTAGTACAGAGGATGAGAAAATCAGACGAAAAATACTGCTTTTGGAGCTGTCGTACGATAATCTGATAGTACACAGCTTTCGAGAGCCAAACAAAACAAACGGTTCATGTGAAAAAAATCCAAAGGGACAAGCACAACATTTTTTCTTGTGCAATAACAGAACGAACGATTTTGGTGTAATTCATAGGGGATTTGTGCAAAAACATTTGTGTGACCAAGACCACTCATGTCTGGAAATTAAATAATACATTACAATACAAATAATACATTACAATACAACACATTACATCACTTCGAAGTTGTATTCTGCCGTACAACAATTTTCATAACTTTAGTAACTTATTGGTTTTTGATATGAGACTAGCAAGCAAAAAAAGCACATGATTATTCCACCGATATTCTTATTGTGTGTACTAGGCATTACACTGCCTTACTGAATAACCCCACTTGTATTTGCCATACTAATTGGCAGATATAATTACAAAGTCAAATTTCAGTTATGTGCAGTGATCAGTAATAGATTCCAGAGTACGTTGAATATGGTTTACTTACTTTCATGGGTCCATGCAGACTGTTTACTTTTGTGTTATTTAAGTGTCAGTCCATCAAGTTCTGATATTACAGTACATCCATAGGTGGCCTTTTTTGAGCCATTGACTGTCTCTTTTCCTTAATTCCATGGGGATTCTGGAGTCAAGATATCCTCTCCTGAGTATTGGCCTCTACATTTACTTTCCTTGTAGTTCCATTACTTCTATTATAGCTGGGTCTTTGCCCCTTCTGCTGCTTTCTCAAATATTTAATAAATGGAGCCTACACCAGGAAGTAGTCGAGGTAGGTGCTTATATCTTTGAATTTAGCTATATAAATCTTGCTGCAGAGTCGTACAGAGATGTTAGAAAACAGTATTTAAAGGATAAGTTCACCTTTAGAACATGTTACATGTTCTACCCTTTTTTAGTGTAGAACTTGTGATATGGTGCAGCCTCTCCCTTTGGCTCTGCCCGCAGGGCCATGTCATTCATTTATGGTTTCCTGTGAATGATAGTACAAGTACCGTCAGCCATTGAACTGCGAGGGCGCTGGTGAGGGCTTTCATAGTCCAATGATTTTCCTACTCACAGGTAACTGCCTGCTCATAAGAGGTACAAGCAGACCGCTGTGCTGAGCATTTGCAGGAGCTGATTGCAGGTGTAATGTTCTGCAGGCTCCTTAAATAATTAAATGCACATTTTTTTAACCTGCAAAAAAAGTGCATTTATTATTATTAGAATATTTATTTTTAAAGTTGAACTTCTTCTTTAAACTAATCACGACCATGTACTTAAAACTGACTTATCAGTCTTTGATGGACTAATCTTTAAGTAAAGCCCTTAGTGCAGGTACAGGTACTGTTGATGACACTGTTATAAGATATTCCTTTTTGTATGAGGGTTTATTTTTTTTACTTTTGGTACGGTTAATCTGTTTTTATAACTACAGCACACTTAAGTTTGTGGCTGGATTGTATACAGCACTAGGTATATTTTCTTCATAGCACTAGATCTTATGTTTACATGTATTTATTATATAATTTGTTTTTACATTGAATGTGCCTGTTGGGAAAAGATTTTTTCTCTTTTGGTAATTGACGGACACAGCTCCTGATCTTAATAACCATTGGGTTATACTGTCCCCCTACAGGAGTAGGACACTATGCAGAAAAATAGTCTGGCTACGCCTATGGGCAGACCCAGGGGCGTATACTCCCTCTCTGCTGTAGGTACTCAGTTTTTTTTTATGCCTAGTCAGGAGTAAGGACCTCAGTCCTTGCTGGGATCTTTGGCCCTGGCAGTTTTTTTCTTTTTAGATTTTATTCTCCTGTTTTTTTTTCCCTGTTGAATCTATAATCAACTGCCAGACTGGGCGACGGGCTGGATAATCTAGATCCAGTGGTGACCCCAGTCTAGCCAGTGAGTGCGCACAGACCTCAGGTCCACGCTATTTTGGCCACAACATACCCCCACCGGATGCCTCACAAGCTCGCATATGACTGGGTCTGGGCCCGAGTCTCAGCGTTTCTCCTGGCCGACAGCCCCCCCCCTATTTCTATGGAGAGGAGGTTCTGTCTGGAGCGGTGCCTGCCTGGTTCCTGGTATAGTGAGTAGCTGTCCCCCCCCCCCTCTCCTCCTAGAGGGTTTTGGGGTGAAATGGGCCCATCCTTGGGACGGTCAGACCCCCGGGTTCCCCTCCTTCCCATCAGGCACCCCCTTTCATCTGGCCCCCCATCCTACCCCCCCTCCACTAACGCTGGGGCAGTGTGGGTGGTCAGGTCCATTTCCTGGTGTGGGGGCTGGGGGGTGCGCCGCTGGTGACCAGACAATCGGCTGTGCGGGGGGGGGTTGTACCTGGTGGGGGCTCCTGCCAGGGCCCCACATCCTGCTTGGGCCTGTCCTTGAGGCCTAGGGATCCTTCCTGGGTCTCTGGGAGCCTCGGGTGGGGCCAACATTTTGCTGTAGCTTGTGTGTTTCTATGCATAGTGGCCATGTTTGTGTAGTTCAGCGGCCATTTTGTGGTGGTTTGCCATTGAAAATAGCGGCGGCCATTACAGTGATTTCCGTGGTGGGAGCCCCTTCTCATCCCTTGTTGCTGACTCCTGAATCTCTTCACTTCCTGATCAATGCACGTGGAGTGCAGATTATCCTGGTGGCTGCAGGTGCTTGTTTCTGCTGAGTAGTGAGTCTTGGTGGGGTTTTCTCCCTCTCTAAGAATCGCTTGGTGGTGGTGCTGCCAGTGCGGTGGGAGTTTTCCTTTTGCAGTGTTTTACACTTTGTGGGGACTCCCTGGTGACTCATGGAGTCTTTGGAGCATATCTCCCCACTTGATCCCCTCTCTGAGCCTGCAGAGCCCTCCGGGGCTCAACCGTCCATTGATACACGGACATAGTCCTTTGATCGAGTCCTTTGTTTGCCAGTGTGTAGGTGGCTTTCGGGGAATGGGCTAGCAAAAAGCGCCTCCTGCCTTCCCCTGCCTCATCTGTCTCATCAGATCCTGAATCTGATTTGGCTGCCACGGACGTGGGTCACCCTGCTGGGTCTGCGACCACGCACGCGGAGTCATCAGATAGTGAGGATAATTCCTCCACATCTGCTACCGGGCACGAAAAAGTGCTGGTGGAACCACTTATTGTATCTGTGCGTAAGACCTTGAAGATGGAGGACGCAGCTTCAGCTGTGACGGAGGCACAGGTTCCCTTTGCCACTCACAAGCCATCTAGAGTGGCAAAGGTGTTTCCTTTCCCCACCTATTTTGACAAAATTGTCGCTAAAGAGTGGGGATGACCAAAGCGTCCCATTGGGGTCCCTAAGCGATCTACTAGGCGTTACCCCTACGAGGAGTCCCTTATTAAGAAGTGGACTGTTCCAACGGTGATGGACCCTCTAGTTTCCAGATTGAACAAGGCAACCATTATTCCGGTTAGAGTCCATGGTCTTTAAGTATCCGGCTGACAGAAAGGCGGAGGCTGTGGCCCGCAATATGTACACTCTGGCTGGTTCGGTACCGAGGCCATTATTCACCATTCTCCTGGTCTCGCAAACTCTGACCGAGTGGGCCAAGCTTTTACGGCTTGACCTGGAGAGAGAACAGCTCCCCCCTGCCTTTGCTGAGCTGATGGACCAGCTGGTCCAGGGGCTGCAGTTTATCTGTGATGCCTCCTTGGATGCGTCTCCCCTAGAGGCTTGGCAGTGGTCCTTCGGCGTGTCTTTTGGCCCAATTGCTGGTCTGCGGACCAGACTTCTAAAAAGGACTTGACTGATCTCCCCTTTCAAGGGGATCACCTTTTTGGGGCTACCCTGTATGACATCATTAAAGGTCTCACAGGGGGAAAGAGTAATTTTCTTCTGCAGGCTACTAAGGGCAAGGAACCTCGTCGTAGATGTGGGCCCTCCTTCTTGGCTCATAAAAAGATTTTCTCGTCCCTCAGGGTCGACTGACAAGGGCTCAAAGCTTTTCAGGGCCTCCTCTGGAGAATCCAAATGAACCTGGTCTTGCAAGTCGAGAGAGGGCTTCTCCAGACCCGAGTAAAAGGCTCCTTCAGCACGAAGGTGCGCCCTCATCTGTATCGGGGGTGGGGGACATCTTCGCTGGTTTCTGGACCCGTGGACTTCCCTGGTACAAGACAAGTGGGTCCACAAAGTAATTCGGTCCGGCTACAAGACCTGTTACTTCAGGGGGTAATTGTCCTGGTTCTGACTTCAGAACGTTTTCAGGGTTTTTACTCAAACCTGTTTACAGTTCCCAGGAAAGAATGCAGGGTGTGTCCAATCCTGGACCTCAAGGTGCTGAACTGTTTTGTGCATGTGCAGAATTCAGGATGGAGTCCATTCGCTCGGTGGTGGCATCCCTACATCAGGGGGATTTTCTTGCTTCTATCGACATCAAGGATGCTTATCTTCACATTCCAATATGTGCTGGTCCCCAGTGCTTCCTCCGGTTTGCCGTGGGAGAGGAGCATTATCAGTTTGTGGTGTTACCCTTTGGTCTCACCTCTGGTCGTCGGGTCTCCGCGAAAGTGTTAGAACCGTTGTTAGCATTGTTACTCCAACGGGGGATTGCGATAATGGGATACTTGGGCGACCTCCTTCTGCAAGCTGAGTCTCTTACTGCTCTGGTGGAAAATCTGGAATTTCCCTTACGAACTCTGAGGGAGTTCGACTGTATTCTGAATTTTCAGAAGTCTGCTCTGGACTCGGCCTTAGTCAGCGTGCTCCTTCCTCTGGACAAACTCCAGATACTGCAGGCTGCAATTCGTCTCCTGCTGTCCAGCAGATGGTCATCCCTCTGGACTTGCATGCCGGTGCTGGGCCTGATGTCCATACGAGGTCCCTGCAAAGGGAGATTCTGGCCAAATGGGACAAGACTCCGCAGTCTCTGGACAATCAGATCCGGCTGAGCCAGGGAACGAAGGAGTCCCTGATATGGTGGCTTCACTCTCCGGCGCTTTGGCTGGGAAAATCCTTCCTTCCCTTGTATTGGAAAGTGATCACCACGGATGCCAGCCTGTCTGGCTGGGGAGGTGTCCTCGGCAAAAATTCCACTCAGGGGATCTGGAAGTGTCCAGACTTTGTCAATGTCTTGGATCAATGTCTTGGAACTCCGAGCGATCAGACTGTGCCTGGACCATTGGACGGATCATCTTCAGAGATGTCCAGTGCCCATTCAATTGGACAATGCCACGGTCGTGGCTTATGTTAATCACCAAGGGGGCACAAAAAGTGTCCTGGCGGCTCTGAAGGTAGCCAGCATTCTAAGATGGACAGAACGGTTCGTTCCAGCCCTGTCCCGGGGTGGAAAACTGTCAGGCCGATTTCCTCAGTCGGCAGGCTTTGGACCAAGGGGAGTGGTCCCTTCATCCGGAGGGGTTTCATCAGTTGTCTCTGATGGGGCATTCCTGAGGTGGATCTGATGGCGTCTTGGCTCAATAGAAAGGTGCAGAGGTTTGTGGCTTGGTCATGGGATCCTTTAGCGGACACTGCAGATGCGCTGGTGGCCCCGTGGGGTCCATATAGTCTGATTAATGCCTTCCCTCCTCTCAAGCTTTTGCCAAGACATCTACACAGGATCGAGGCAGAAGGGACTCCAGTCATCTTAGTGGCTCTGGACTGGCCTCGCCAGTCTTGGTACGCCGATCTGGTGCAGCTGGTCGCTGCCATTTCTTGGAAGCTTCCTTTAACGGAGGATCTGCTGTCCCATCCTGCTTTACAGTCGCTGGCTTTGATGCCTTGGCTGTTGGAATGCCAGGTGCTGATGAATAGAGGTTTATCTGGGTAAGTGATTCCAACACTGTTAAAAACTAGGAAATCTACTTCTAGGAAGATCTACCATCGTACGTGGAAGATATATATTGCGTGGTGTGAGTCTCTTGGGGGTTCATCTTCGCTCCTCGGTGGCTTGGATCTTGACCTTCCTTCAACGGGGGGGTTGAACAGAAATTGGCCTTGAGTACCATCAAGAGCCAGGTGTCAGTTTGGCGGTCTTTTTCCAGCGACCCTTGGCCACACACTCCTGGTGCGTACTTTTATTGAGAGGGTCCATCATTTGTTTCCTCCAGTACATTCTCTGTTGCTGCCTTGGGACCTCAATTTGGTGCTTTTGGTCCTCCAGAAGCCTCCCTTTCAGAATCTTAGGGAGATTTCCTTGCTTTTGCTGTCTCTGAAGGTGGCTTTTTTGGTGGCTATCACCTCTGCACGAAGGGTGTCTGAACTGGCAGCGTTATCCTGTTTTTCACCTTACTTGGTGATTCACAGAGATAAGGTGGTTCTTTTCCCCCCTGTCCTTCGTTCCTCCCAAAGGTTGTCTTGAAATTTCATTTGAATAAAGACCTTGTGTTGCCTTCCCTTTTGTTCCAGGCCAAAACATCCTAGGGAAATTGCCTTGCATGCCTTTGATGTGGTCTGGGCAATTAGGGTGTACCTGGCAGCTACGGAGTCTTTTAGGAAGACTCGCTATTTGTGCTCATGGATGGGCCTCGGAAAGGGTTGTCTACTTCCTCCTGCGACAATTTCCAGATGGATCAGACAGAATTATTCAGGCCAATTCAATCGGGTCAGGTTCCTCCTTTCGCTGTCAAGGTGCACTCTACTCGGGCACTTAGTGCCTCCTGGGCCTTCCATCATCAGGTATCAGTGACGCAGGTTTGCAAGGCAGCCACCTGGTCGTCATTGCACACTTTCACAAAGTTCTATAACGTGGATGTGTTGGCATCTGCGGATGCTTTTTTTGGCCGCAAGGTTTTGCAGGCTGCTGTTTAGGAGACCTGATCCTCTGAGGGTGTATTGTTTTTTCAGGTGGGCTCAAGATGTTTTTGGATGAGCTCCTGTTGCCTGGTTGACTGTTTAGCCTTGAAATATTTTTTTGCTGTTCCCACCCCTTATGTTTAACACTGCTTTGGGGCATCCCAATGGTCATGCTCAGGAGCTGTGTCCGTCAATGAACGAAAAAGAAAATGGGATTTTTGACTTACCGTATAATCCATTTCTCTGATGTTCATTAACGGACACAGCTCCCACCCCTCTGTGGAGTTCTAATTCTTCTGACACTGCTTGTAACAAAACTGAGTACCTATAGCAGAGAGGGGAGGGAGTATACCCCCTGGGACTGCCCATATGCATAGACTGACTTTTTTTCTATCTAGTGTCCTACTCCTGTAGGGGTCAGTATAACCGAATGGTTATAAAGATCAGGAGCTGTGCCCATCAACAAACATCAGAGAAATTTTTTACGGGAAGTCAAAAATCCAATTTTTTTTTTTTTATATGCTAAGGAAATGTATATTGCACCAAATTATTTGAAGTAATTCAAGAGCATTTCTTTGTGCTTATTTCACATGGTGCTACCAGTAGCTTAACCTCCCTAGCGGTATTCCCAAGTGTGGCTCAGGGTTAATATATCAGTGCCAAAAGCGTAACCCCGAGCCACAGAATCAAACTCCCCTTCTTCTGCGATCCCCTGCCATCCTCCCGCTGTGTGTTTGGTCAATGCTGGCACCTTCTTCTAATTCCCTTCACTGCGAGGATGAACTGGAAAACAGCGACAGTGAATCGGAAATATTTGAAGAACTGAGCGATAGCGATTCATGGGAAAATTTGTCATCAGGTACTAAAAGTGACAACAGCGACAATTCTGCGAATGAGCTCATTGATGTGCGAACTTGGGTGATCTATTGACTGCGGTACAGATCAGGCAGTGCCCCCAAGATTCCTATTTACTGGAGCACCTGGTATGAAAGTTGACGTTGACCATGACAACCCCTTGGCATACCTACAATTATTTCTGACCAATGAGGTTATTGAAAAAATAGTTACTGAGACAAACTGGTGCGCTACGCATCAGAAGTTTGCAAGATGCAGAAAGTGGGAACCAGTGACCAAAGATGCCATTTGGAAATTTCTGGGCTAATAGTTCTTCAGGAATTGGTGGGGAAACCCCTGCAGAAGTGGTATTGGACAACAGATACATTACTTGCCACTCCATTCTTTGGCACGGTCATGTCAGAGTACAGAATCTCCCTCCATAATGAAATTTCTCCACTTCGAAAACAATGAAGAATTTGATTAAATTTATTATTATTACATTATAATTTATGATTTAGTGTTTCAAACTATCATACCCGGGATGTCTACTAGACTCTTGTTTGGACAGATTTAAGTGAGTTATTCCTAAGAATTACAGGCCTAAAATATAAAACAAGATATATTTTCATGCAAAACAATGTACCGCTTTTAGCACAAAAATTCTGACATAATCAGACTGCCAGGGAGGTTAATGCTTTATATCAGTATTCTGAAAATACCTAGCTAGAACTTGACCAGATAATAAATGTCAAATCAGCATATTCTAAAAGTATTTGTGGAAAATGAATCATGTTGGGATCCTTCATTATTTCTCGCATTTTTAGGAAGATTTATGAAGCAGGTACATATTTGATGAAAGTAAGACTGCCTTTATTTAAGGCAAAGAATTTTTAACAGTTTTATGAGTTTGCCCTGCAATCTTGGTCAAGTATGATATTTTGTGATGGATTAATTTGACTTTAAACGCAGTGTTTTTCTTCCCTAAATTCTCACAATTGAGATGTTGTCACAGGCATACTTTATATTGGAACAGTGTTAATTTTAGGTGGCTGAGGAAGGAATTTTCCAATACAGTCCATTTTCTGGTTTATAGGAATGGTAATTTTATATTTTCTCAAAGCCAAAGTTACTGGCTTCATGAACCTCTAGGTTAGTGATGGTGAACCTTGGCACCCCAGATGTTTTGGAACTACATTTCTCATGATGCTCAACTACACTGCAGAGTGCACGAGAATCATGGGAAATGTAGTTCCAAAACATCTGGGGTGCCAAGGTTCGCCATCACTGCGAGTCTAGGTTATGATATAATGTATCATGCTCCAAATTATATTTTTTAGATGACACCGAGCACAATACATTGTTTTCTCAATATATGTATGCAATGGTACTTTTTAAGTTATGGAATATTACAGTAATGGGTATACCAAAAAGATTTTTTGTTGTGGTTCAAAGAGAAATGTGCAAATGTTACAGGGGACCGTTTTTCACCACTCCTTTTAAACCTTGAAATGTCGTGGATGTGCAGTGTTATTTACTATTGTATTTTGAAAGCGTAATTTGTTTTGTACTCTGCTTGGGTTTGGCTTTATAGGAATATTGTACTCTTGTTTTAAACCTGCAGACGGTTTCTTTACATTTCAGTGGGTTGGGCAACATTTCTGCAGAAAACCTGTCACGAGAGAAATGTATTTTCTACCATTGTTGGCCACCTTGTGTAAAATGCTAGTTGTCTGGCTGACTTTTTTTTTTTTTAGTTCTTTGAGTTACTGACCTGGAACAGCGCTACCAGTGAATTTAGAATTTCTGAGTTTGCTTATCTGTTCCTGGTCATTGTTTAAAAAAGCATTGACACCAGAGGAATAGGATTACTGCCAATCATTTAATATTTTTAGAAAAACAGAGTTGATGTATGTCCCTTTTTGTGTTTTTTTTTTTTTTTTTTTTTTTTTTTTTTTTCATTACAGGTGTAATTGAAGGGATTTTAGAGGGAAAAAGGTGGAGAGGGGGCAGAAAGTTGTATAGTTTTCAACAACTGTATCAGTATTGGGCACATGACAGCATATTTTAGTGTGCGTGGTAATTAAACAATTCATCTTCATAATTAGAATTAAGTGCCACCTGGATGAGCTAATTTAATATACGACCAGCAGATATATGTAGACGACAGAAGCTGTCAAGTCCTGTTTAGCATACCAACGCAGGGTTACTGAATGCACTCCCGTAGTTGATGATCTTTTTAAAGGCAGGGAATTTTGCAATGGCTGTATGTTGCCAATTCTTGATGTAAAGTGCTTTTATATGCTTTTTTAGTGCCTTTGTCAGCAGTATTGCTGGTTGTAAGAACTACATGTTCCAAACATTTTACAGTACCTTGTTTATATAATTGGTGTCCCTACAGGCCATGTTTAATTGACCTCCTGTCAGACGTTCCACAGAAGACATCCTTATTCAATTGACAGTCTGCTTAGTTTATTCTACATGCAGCCTGCCTTTCCGCTAAGCAGTGAGGAAATCTGAATTTTCAGAGGCATATTTTTAGAAATTAGATTAAATGCATACACAGTGTGTACATGTGCTTGAACTAAACTTAAATCTCCGGCGTTCACTTCAGCTATTTGGAAATTATCGTGTAGATGTGCAAAATTTCTTGCTGCAGTTAATAAAAAATAATTAAATGTGCGGCGGTGAGTGAGCAGAACTAAGTATACCAGGTCTTCGTACAAATTAGTTGAAAGCCTCTAAAAATAACATTTGGGCTACTTGTACCTATTTACACCTAAATGGACAGCTGGCAAACCGTAAACTGCAGCAGTTTACTGTGCGTCAGCGGTCCATTCTGACTTCAATGAGCCAGTGTTAAGAGGGCAGTGTGGGGGCGCGATTCGGCCCATCACGCAGCTCCCTTTTTTTTGTTTTTCTTTTACACTCACCTTTTTTTTTTTTTCTTTTTTGAAGTGTACAAAAGTGACACTTCATTCATGTAACTGTACAGTGACATCTATGCTCCATTTTATCTCAGATCACTGCAGCGCAGCTCTGTGCTGTGTTTCAAGGTGAATATGGCACACATAAAACAATTGTTTTCTGTGTGTCCTAGTAGTTACTAGTGTTCTACAGTGCAGACAAAATTCTGGTCACCGCACCATTGTAAATTGGCTCTTTTAATCTGATCAAAATTTATCGCTGTAACCTTTTGCTGTGTTTTTTTTTTTTTTTTAAATATGAAGTCTGAATTTCCCATTAAAGATTGGGAAATTCATTATTTCAGTAAAAGGTTGGTTTGTGTGTGCAGATTTGTGTCTGCAAGGTGCAGACGTGAATGTGGTGAGCAAATTTACTTTTTAACAATGAAAGAGAGGGAGACTAATCATCTCTATTATTTTGAAGTTTGTTAGGTGAACTTTAAAGTAATATGTCTTTAAATTCCAATAGGCTCAGTTCACACTGGGGCGGCTCCAAAGTTGCCCGACTCTGAAGCTGCCCCGTACAGCACGACTTGCAAATTACTTCTTTAGTAGAAATCAACGCAAGCTGCTCCGAAGTCTCCCCAAAGTAGTGCAGGAACCTTTTTTCTAAGTTGGAGCGACTTGAGTCAATCCGATTTGAATGGTTCCATTGCAGTGAATGGAGCGCAACTTGTCAGGCGACTAAGTCATCTGACAAGTCACCCCAGTGTGAACCGAGCCTTAAAGTGACTGTTAAAAACTTAAAGCATGTCCTGCAAAGGAAAGTATGTATACTTGCCTGTGCTGCCACCAGTTTTCACAACCTTGAACTATACTTTCTGAAAAATATTCAGCATCCTACACTTTCAGGAGTGTCAGGAGCCTGGTACCCTTTTTTCACACAAGTCTTCTGCTGACACCTACATCACTACATGAGACATTACTGCCATAGGAACCATACTGTGCACTTCACATGCATTTGCTCTAAATTTTAGTGGAAGCTCTGCTGATTTCTATTATCCAATCATGTACAAGCAAAATTGCTATTTTTTTATTTTGTTTTTCTTACATGTGATTTAATGTATAATTTTCAAAGTGAAGCTTTACCTCATGTACTAAGCTCTGGAGCAAGTGAACTTGGAGTGCACAGTATATATTTCTTTAGTAAATGAACCCCAAAGTGTTTTGCTGCTGGTTTTCATTTGTACTTTGTGGCTGGTGCTTTTCACTGCAGTCTTTAACCATAGTTAGCAAGAATTGATGGATTCCAGTTGCTCTGATACCAATTTTCATTGTGACATGGTTCTCACTGACCTCCCCTGGATTTTCGTGAAAGATCTCTGTGTGACTGCAGAAAATGGGTCTTCAGTGACATGTTTTACTTCATGGTCTTGTATGCTGTAGGTTTGTCAACTAGCCTAATGTAGTTTGTTGCATTGTCAGTTGACAAGAAATTTTTCAACGACACCTTCATAAGCTTTCCAGGTACTTTTCTCTGGCCCCACTAACAAATCTTTGAACCACTTGTCATTGATGATGTATCTGATCTGTGAACCAATGACCGTTCCAGCCTTGTTTATATTAGCAGAGTGCCCTCCTGTCTCACTGCCTGATGATCAGCGGGTGCCGGCAGACATAGAATTTGCGGTAACCGCCGATCGGCTCCTGCTGAGTGTATTCACAGTGAGAGCAAGCCTTCAGCGGCGCGCATGCGCACCCCCTACCCAAAAGTCAGATCCGATATTTATAATCGATCCAGAGCAGGGGACCTGCCCCCGTAGCAGTAAAACTGCCATAGGGCGGACCTTAAGTGGTTAAACTTGGCATCAGTTTTTCTTGAAAATACCTGACTCAAATAATGAAAACCTTCAACTTCCTTTTTTCCATTGCTTTTACTATATTTTTCATCAATCCGTGTCCCATGTATTTTTATTCAATAGTTTGTATTGAATAGTAAAAAAAAGTTAAAAAATAAAATTTACAGCTTGTTCATCTGAGGTAACATAAATGGAGTATTAGCAATTTCAACAAACTAGTCGGTTAGAAAGCTTTCACAAAAAGACTGCAGAGGTAACTATTGTATCCATAAATCTCTGCATTCCTGATCTTTTGTCCCAAGGACTGGTTTACCACCTTGGTTCATGGTCGCTGGCTTTAAGCCCAGGTCCTAAGAGATAAGAATCTTAATGCATCTTTGTTTTTTATTCCTATTCTCCCTAGCTAGGAAAATTACTTCCCACAAGATATTCAATCAATCTGGGAAAGTTTACTTTGCGTGTGAGGCCCAGAAATTCCATCTTAGGGAGTACTCTGTGGTATGGATCCTGACTTTTTTTTTTTTTTCTACAGTCTAGTCTAAATCAACCGTTGGCCGAAGTACTGTCAAAGGTCAGATCCCTACTTTAGCATTGCCTCTCGTACTTTGGTAATAGCGTTCACACAGGGAGTAACTAGCATAGTTCCCTACCTTTTTGTCCACTTGTAACTTCATTGGATAAGAAATACATTGCTGCCTAGAGATCAGCTTTAAGTGACCCTTTGAAAAAGGAAGAGTCTTTAGAACATAATACAATAGTTTTCAATTGAGCCAGTCAGAATTATTCCTGAAAGTTGTATATAGTTTGCTATAGGCTAGCAGGTTAGACTAAAGTTTGATAGCTTTAATAGTGCAAACTTAACTATACTGTTCGTTTTAAAATTTGTGTTCAGATTAGGGATGAGTACAAGTTTTGTCCGAACCTAAATTGGGATCAAACTTGGAAGCAAGCTGTCGCTCCCACCAAATCGGTGCCAAATCGGCTGTATCCAGGGATATTGGAAATCATTTGCGGAATTCCTTGTAATGCTTGAAAGGTTGTGAAGGAGTACAAAAAAGTATGTAACCTGTTTTTTTTTTAAAGGTATTGTCAGCTTTTCTCACTGGCAAAAGACGCATGCATGATGCACATGGAGGAATACAATTCTTGTTTGCTTGAAACACAGCTAGAATAGTGCATCTAGACTCAGCTGAACATCTAGCTGTAAATTCAGCCTTCAAGTGATTGTAAAGTCTTGTTTTAAAAAAAAAAAACAACAAATCTGTTATACTTACCTGCTTTATGCAGTTGGTTTTGTACAGAACAGCTTGGATCCTCCTCTACTCTGGTCCATCTTTGGCTCTCCTGGCCCTTCCCTCCTGTTTGCCCCCACAGCAAGCAGCTTGCTGTGGGGGCACCCGAGCTGAGTCACAGCTCCCTGTGGCCATTCAGACATGGAGCCGCGGCCCGGCCCCGCCCCTCTCTCCTGATTTTGATAGGAATGGAAGCCAATCGTGACGTGCTGCTGTCTCAGCCAATAAGGAGGGGGGAGTCCCAGGCAGCTTAGACACTCCTGCAACATCGCTGGATAAAGATGGGCTCAGGTAAGTATTAGGGTGGCTGCTGAACACAGGTTTTATTATCTTAATACATAGAATGCATTAAGATAACAAAAACCTTCTGCCTTTACAATCCCTTTAAGCCCCGTACACATGGGCTGAATGTCGGGAGACGTCAGCCGGTTAAAAAAAAAAAAAAAAAAACGCCGGCATGCAGCCCGTATGTATGTGTCGTTCTGTGGAAAATCAGCAGCTGAACAGACTCCGGATTAGTGCTCTCAGCCAATGGCCTTCCCCCTGTCAGAACAGCTCAGCGGGTTGGACAAAAAAAAAAAAAATCAGTGTGTGTACCAGGCTTCAGGGCTCTTTCACACGGGCGGTCCGATCAGATCCGCCTGTCAGTTTTTAGGCGGATCTGATCGGATGCCCCATTCAGCCCTATGGAGCAGCGGATGTCAGCGGAGACATGTCCGCTGACACCCGCTGCCATCCGCATCCGGTCCTGTCCGTGAAATCCGGACAGATGGAAACCCTATTTTCCATCCATTCGTCCAGGGGATCGGATGAGAGCGGACAAGGGGTCCACTCTCATCTGATTCCCCATAGAGAGCAGCGGGAGCTGTGACACCTCCCTCTCCGCACTGCAAGCGGAGATGGAGCTGTCATCCGCCGGCTCAGCGGGGATCGGCGGATCGATCCCCGCTGAGCAGCACGGATCCGCCTACGGAGGCGGACCGTGTGAAAGAGCCCTTAGGGAATGCATTTCATGTTATTTATTGTGCAGAATGGGCACAAGTTAGTTCTGTAAAACATGTTAGAAGAATGTGGACATTTTTTTTGCTTCACAAACATTACTTCAGAAATGTTCTTTCAAGGCCTTAAAATTTTCAGATTCAGCAGAAACCAGACACATTTTGCTTTGTGTGTACTGCTCTCTGTTCAACAGAAGCTGGCCTAATGACTAGCTTCTGTTGAACAAGCCTGCTGGAAAATGAGTATTTGTTCAGCACTGGCAGCTGTGGCAATGATCTAATTCTAATTGGGCGGAGTCCCCACTGTCAGAATAGCACAGCAGTGGAGATCTCTGCATCCACATCGCTTGTGTTTTGACGTGGGGGGATCTGTGAGGTTAGTATAGAGATCTTGCCCGCTGAGCTGACATTGGCTGAGAGCGCTGAACAGGAATTGGTCGGCTAATGGTTTTCCAGCATGCTCGCCCAACAGAAGCTGGCCAAACGGCCAGCTTCTGTCAGACCGGCTGACATACACAAGGGCCGAATGTGAGCTGTTTTTTTTTTTTTTTTTTTTTATTGAAGCGGCTGCGGTCTCCCAACAATCGGTCCGTGTGTACGGTGCTTTAATCTGCTGTTTTTAGGAAAAAAATCTCCCCATGTATACCCTGCTTTTCTCTTGCATATAAAACACTAATATTTAAAAAAAAAACACCCATTCCTACTGTCCCCTTCTCTTTGCTTAATGTATAATTAGAACTGTATACCAATAATAAATATAGTGATGGCACTCCTTTTTTTAAATTTGTTTTTTATTTTATACGTTTCTTCAGATTTACATGTAGACAAAATTGTCAGTAGCAGGGATTAGGGGAATTTTTAACAATGACAGTGGTGCTTACAGTTGTCTTTTTATTCACATGCTTTATTTTATTATCTATCTATCTATCTATCTATCTATCTATCTATCTATCTATCTATCTATCTATCTATCTATCTATCTATCTATCTATCTATCTATCTATCTAGGCCTTATGCACACTGGACATTTTGCTAACTCTCCTAATCTATTTTCCTCCTGGCAGCAGAGTTTTGGCAGAAAGGACGCTTGTTAATTCGTGTAACGCGTTTAAGCGTGCCAAGCTCTTGGATGTTAATTTAATTGGCCAGAATAATAATTTATTCTAGCAATTGAAATAAACGCTCAAGCCCTAAACATGCCTAACACTTAGAGTAGGTTTGTTTAGCTGCATCAAGAGTTTTTTTCTGACAAAACACTGCTGCTCCTTGACGCACTTAGTGCCGGTTCACATTTATGCGATCACAGAGATTGCATGTAATTCGGAGCGCACTGCTCCTTAAATGACATGCACACATGTGCGGTGCAAATTTCAGCCATACAGTTTGTATGCCCGAATTCGCACCGCAATCGCACTAAAACACGCACATGACCCTTTTTTTTTTTGGTCCGCAGCAGAATCGGATCGCATGGTGGTTCACACTAGTGCGATACGATTCTGTGCGAACTTGCAGATCGCACTGCGATTTGCAATCTCAACTGGGGGTGTCGTTGACTTTTAATTGACACCCCCTGCGTATCGCATATGGCAGTGTGACCTGCCAGGGGTGCGGATGCGATGCGGCAACACACTGTATATTCGCAGCGTTCCCGCATCGCACAAATGTGAACTGGCACTAACTGTGGGGGTTTTTTTCAGCCTCTAAACACCTATGTGTGCATGAACGCCGAGGCTAACATGCAGGGGCATTTAGTGGCAGGGAAAAAAAAAACACCTCTAGGAGCAACCTAAAAAACTTCGTGTGCATGAGGCCTAACTGATACTGCAGCTGCTGAATCACACCTGGCAGTGTTTTAGTTTGTCCGAATCCCTTTTGCTGTCATTAGCGGAAAAGCTCGCTCATCATGTAAACATAAAGAAAACTATAAATGAAGGTATGTGAAAAAAACTTAATTCCCTTATGCTATTACATTATGCATTATCAGAATGCAGTATTTATTTAATTTTTTTCTTTGCTAGTCATTTTAAGGGGCTGACTTCATCTGCTTATGACATGAGCTGCTCTCTGAGTCATGCACAGAATGGATTGCTCTCACATGACTAAAACGTGCAGCCTCTGAAATGAGCAGACTGGCATTATTAGGCTGGCTTGAGTCAGCTTTTTAAAAATGTTCTGAGAGAAGCTTTTGATCTTGCATCCTTTCTCAACTCATGTGCCTCAGACTAGTTTGTAGCAGTAAAGCTGAACGTATTCTGCATTACTGAAAGTAAAGTCACTGCCCTGAAATGGTTATGCTGTTCAGGGGGCAGAAAATGGCAGCTTTAAACAAACTTGTCACACAGGTGTACTGCGTAGTGTGTGAATTTCTTTAAGTATGGTTTTTCATATGGTCGTGTATTTGTTTATAACCTGCTACAAGTTTGCCTTGGGAACTGAACTGTGTAGCTACGTATTGGTGCATTTTTGCTTCCCTGCCTTTTTTTTCCAATATTTTGTACTGTTTGCCAATTTTTTTAGCATATACTTTTAAATTGTCGTCTTTTTTTTATACATTTGTTTTTTGTACAGAATTGTAAATGCACATTTTGTATGATTTTCAGATTGACTGTATTAGTTGTCAATAAATCACATTTAGTAATAAAAATAAAGTCTTGTGTGTTTATTTATAAAAATCATTATATCAAAAATCATGTGTGTGTGTGTGTATTTAGATATATACACATACATATGCACATTAATTATCTATCTATCTATGGAAAAAGATATATGGCTAGAGATATACTGAGGAATTAAAGTGACACTGGTTTATGGGCAGTACTACTCTTCTAAGCTTAGAAAGTGGAGCAGATGATGCTCCTAATTAACAAAATAGTGCACAAGTCCCTATGTAACTAAAAGCAATCTGCTCCCTGTTCTATGTTAGGTTACAACACGGACAAATTCAGCTGGAGTTGCATGCTCCAGTCCCGGTCCCCTTCCTGTTGGTGGGTGCTTTGGGGAGGTGGATGGTCAATAACTCCATAAACGTGGCCTGTGCAGTGTAATTCCTGCACGAGCAGGGAGAGATGTGAGCTTTCTGCAGAGCAGACCATGCACCAGTTTCTATTTTACTCTGAAATAGAAACCGTTGTGGGTGGAGCAGAGATCTGAAATGGGTATATTTTCCATAATGTGGTGCACACGACAAATGCCACTTTTCTGTGCCATTTTAATGGGACAGTAACCTTTTTTTTTTTTTTTTTTCTCCCCTAAAGTCTAGTTTATACCATGTTTTGAACACTATTTACACAAGCCTTTAAACTGCATCTGTATTCACTAGTCACTGCCACATCCAGAGACATGGCCATTTGCTTTATATCCTGTTGCTTCAAGTGATTGTGTAAAGTCTCTTTTCTGTTTTTGTTCATTGACGGACACCGCTCCATATCTTTTGACCCTTGGGTTAAGCTGCTTTCCAGGGGGTATGTTCCCACTTCCTTCTCTAGCTCTTTAGTTTTTTTTCTGCCTAGTCAGGAGCAGGGACCTAGTTCCTTGCTGCGATCTCTGGTCCTGGCATTTTTTTGCTTTTTAAACTAATTTTTTTCTTCTTTTATTATTTCTGTTCCTATGTGAGCTACAAACAACTGCCAGACTGGGTGACAGACTGGATATCCTAAATCCTTACGGTCTTCCCAGTCTGGCCAGCGAGCGCACGCAGGCCTCAGCTCCACGCTAGGTCGGCTGCGACATAGCCCCACTGAATGGGGTCTGAGCAGCGAGTTAAACGCCTCGCGAGGACGCATAGCCCTGGTCGCGACCTGAGTTGCAGCATGCCTCTGGCCTGCAGCATCCCCCATTCCAAGATGGGGCGGTGGTCTGCCCAGAATGGTGTCCACATGGTTCCATGGTGTGGTAAGTAGTGTCCCCCCTCTCCCTTTGTGGTCCCTTGGAGTGTACATGGGCCCCTCCCTGGGATGGTCAGACCTCCGGATTCCTTTCCATTCCCCCAGCCTCTTTAAACAGTCACGGTGGGTCTTTTGGCCCCAACCCATCCCCCTCTCTGGGTGAGGTAGGAGCTGGCTTTGCTACATGCTCCTGAAGGGGGGGGGGGGGTGAATGTGGTTGTT
Organism: Pelophylax lessonae; assembly: GCF_965119305.1. Classification (NCBI taxonomy): domain Eukaryota; kingdom Metazoa; phylum Chordata; class Amphibia; order Anura; family Ranidae; genus Pelophylax; species Pelophylax lessonae. The sequence goes on along the minus strand of NC_138769.1, from coordinate 217,024,449 downwards.
GCTGACCGGGCTGTCTGGATTGTACCCTGTTTCATCATCCGCGCCTCACGTGGCCAGATCGGGCCGAAAATTTAGCTGCTTTTTTTTTTCAGCCTACTCGCGGCTTTCTGAGTGACTGTCCAAGCTGTCCGAGCTGCTGATCAAGCTAACAGAGCTGCCGGCCAGAACGGGCCCCAAATTTAGGCTGCGGCTTTGCGGCCTACTCGCAGCTGGCTGTCTGAGCTGTTGCCCAGGCTCTCTGGGTTGATGGAGCTGCAGACGGGCATCCGCCTACCGGGGGGGGGGGCATTTATAGCCAGCCTGGCGCCCCCCTTGAACCAGGGGGCGCTACATTTTTTAGCGCCGCAAAGCAGCCATTATTGTGTGGATGAGGGTACTCTGCCTGCGTGTCTGCGGGCCCCCCTCAAGGGGGCTATGTCCCCTATGGAGGACGACCCTCTTGTGTTTGTTTTTTTGCGGGTCTAATAGGTGGTCCTTAAGTGGACCTTTAGCCGGCGTCTCCTTGCGGGACTGTGGTCTGCGACCTTCCCCTGCTTATGTTCTCAGGGTGAGCTTGGCATATAGCGAATCTACTGGGTCTAACGGGACTCTTTCGGGTGCTCTGACGATGAGGATGATTACTCTCTTACTGCACATGGGCATGCAAAGGCGCTGGTGGATGTGCTGAATGTATCGGTGCGGGTAATTTTAAATATTGGAATGCAGCCATTACTGCGTCAGAGGCGCCGGTCCCCTTGGGGCCGCAGTTCCTCAAAAGTGGCAGGTTTTTTCCTTTTTCCTGCCTACTGTGACAGGTTTGTTGCGAGTTAGTGGAGTTGTTCTAAATGCAATATGGCGGTGCCTGAGCGTTTCGATAGACAGTATCCCTTAAGGAGTGTCTGTGAGTACATGGGCAGTCCCACCTATGGGGGACTCTCGGGTCTCCAGGCTGAAGAAATCCGCCATAATTCCGGTGGAGGAGTCTCCGGTTTTTTAAAAGATCCTTTTGACAGGAGACTTTGGTCCGCCACATGTTTTACTGTGGCCTATTCGGTCCTTGGGCCGGTGTTCCACCATAGCTTTGGTGTCCCTGACTTTCCCAAATGGGCAAAGATTTTGCTCTGGGATCTGGAAGGGGGAACAGCCTCCACCTGCCTTTATGGAGCTGGCGTTCTTTTTGGTCCAGGGGTTGCAGTTCGTCTGTGATGCCTCTCTGGATGCGGCTCCCTTAGTTTCCGGGCTGTCCGTGGCAGCAATGATTCTTCGGCGCATGATATGGCTAATATACTGGTCTGCAGACCAGGCTGTCTAGAAGGCCTTGTGTGATCTTCCCTTTTGTAGGGAATCGCCTGTTCAAAGCCTCCCAGGAAGGACCTCCTTCAGAGGTTCCTTTACGAACTAGGTCTAGTATGCAGAGAGCGGGTCCTTCCAGACCTGTGGACAAGGCCTTTTCTGCCTTAACGGGCGCCGTGTTTGGGGTGGGAGGAAGAAGTCTTTGCTTCCTCCGGACCCCTGGACCTCCCTGATTCAGACAGGTTGTTCCATGAGTTGATTGGCCCGGCTACATGATCGAGTCTTCGATCTTCTCCTCTAGTGCAGTTCTCTCCTTTCAACCTGTGTTTATCCCCAGACCGCCTGCGCAGTCTCTTCGGGGCGGTGTAAAATTTGCTTCTACAAAGGGTGATTGTTCCGGTCTCAGAATCGGGAGTGTTTTGTTTCATGGCTTTGATTCAAACATGTTTGCGGGTCCTAGGAAGGGAAGTGAGGTACTTTCAATTTTGGACCTCAAGTTTTGAACCATTATGTGCGGGTACAGATGTTTCGAATGGAGTCCATTCGTACAGTAGTGGCATTCTTACGTCAGGGGGATCTTCTGGCCTCTATCGATATTAATAAGGCTTACCATCATATTCCGTTTCTTGGTAAATCCTAAATCTAGTACATACCAATATATGTCTTTAAAATGACGGTGGAACAGTGTGCCTCCAATACAATACCATTTCCTCAGTATGGAGGGGAGTCAGCCCCACCGATGACTGCAGAGGTTCAGAAAGTACAAAATGTATGAAGCAAAAGAAGGGAGATCCTTGCACTACAGGTCCTAAGGTTCAGCTTGAGTTAAATTAAGAAAAATAGTGAGCAACACAGCAGTGACATCACCAAATCTCATGAGACTAACAGTGGCAAGCTACAGTGCCTTATATAATATCACACTATATGTATGCAACTATGAGGCTATATTCACAGGTAGTGAGCTTCAATTTATTTCAGGAGATATTCAAGACAAAAGGTAAATCTTTTATGATACTGCTTGGGCACAATTAATATTTCTTGATCTTCCCTACACCTTTCCCTAAATGTTTGAGTTCAGGTCCATTGTTATTAGGTTCCTACACTTTTTTTTATTCTGAAAATATTCTTTCTCTTTTGTTCACTGACAGACACGCTCCATGTCTTCTTAGACCCTTGGGCTTATGCTGCTCTCTCTTCAGGAGTAGGACTAGGCGGAAACCATTTTGGCTACGCCCCTGAGGCAGTCCAGGGGGTATACTATCACTTCCTGCTTATAGGACTTCAATTTTCTTTCTACAGAGTAAGTACCTGGGATCTGCGATCCTGGCATTTTTTCCTTTTTTAAATGGAATTTATTTCTTTTCTCTTTGTTATTTTCTGTTCTTGTGTGAACTACAATCAACAGCTGGATTGAGTAACGCACTGGATATCCTTAATCCCTATGGTCTTCCTAGTCTGGCCTGCGTGCACGACCACACTATTAGCTCCGCGCTAGGTTGGCCGCGACATAGCCCCACTGGACGGGGGCTGACCGACGAGTGAAACACCTCGCAAGATCGCATAGCCCTGGTCACGACAATGGTCATGATCAGAGTCGCAGCATATCTATGGTCGCAGCACCCCCAATCCAAGATGGTGCGGTGGACTGCCGGGAGTGGTGAGTAGTGTCTCTCCTCTTTTCTCTGGGAATTGCTGGGGCGGTCGTGGGCCCTTCTTGGGGATGGTAGGTCACCCTGTGTCCTTCATCCCATCATGGTTTCCCCTCTCTCCCTGGCGGGGTTCCCCCTGCATTGGTCACCCTCACCTGCCACCAGCCCTCTCCCCTAATCCCCCTTTTGGGGTGCATGGTTGTATCTGGGTGAGGGTGTTACATTGGTGGTGGGCAAGAAGGTGGTGAGAGTGTGACGCTGGGCGGCTCCCGGTTAGGGATGCCTGCATTTATTGCACTGCGGGGGGATCCCTGGGGGATCTCCCATGGTGGACTATTACTTCCCTGGGGTCCAGTGGGGTCCCGCGTGGCGCCGCTATTTTGCCATGGGTGGCTGTTTTCAGCCTTGGCAGCCATGTTTGTGTAGTCCAGCGGCCGTGTTTTGGGTTTCCCATTGTATCTATGCAGCCATTTTCTTGAAGTCCAGTGCGGTGATGTGCAGTGGGGGTCTCTAGTAACAGTGTCAGCACTTCCTCTTCGATCGCAGTGTGGCAGGCTGTTTGGCGCTCTGGATCCAGCTCTAGGTGCATTGTGGTGAGTCTCTGTGGGTATACAGTCCTTCCTCTGCTATATACAGAGCCACGGGTGCGCTAATCCTTGTGGTGCTCCGAGCGGTGTGCAGGGATTTTTTTTTTTTTTTTGACACAGGGCGGCTCTGCAAAGGCAGCCTAACAAGAAGCGCCCCCCGCCTTCACCTGTATCCTCTACTTCCTTTAGAGTCGGAGTTAGATTTGGCCGCTGCAGTGCTCTAAAGATAGAACGAATACTCTTCCTCTGCGGTCGCGCATGAAAAGGCGCTGGTGGAAGCATTGATTGTGTGTGTGGAAGTCAGCGACGCCGGTGAAGTTTGGCAACTGCAGATCTTCTAAAGTGACTAAAGTGTTTCCCTTTCCTGCCTATTTTGACGAGATTATTGCTAGTCGGTGGGGATCCCCAAATGCATGATTGGAATACCTCAGCGTTTCGCTAGGAGATATTCCTTGGAGGAGTTTCTCCTGAAGAAACTGACGGTTCCATCGTCGGTGGACTCTCAGATTTCCAGGCTAAATAAGGCCACACTTTTGCCGGTGGAGGATTCTTCATTCTTTAAGGATCCTGTGGACAAGAGAGCTGAGGCTCTGGTTCATTACCTTTTCACTGTCGCAGGTTCAATGTTGAGGCTGGTGTTTGGTATCCCAGACCTTAACGGGATGGGCAAACATTTTATGCCAGGATCTGGAAGAGGATCAACATCCTCCTGAGCTAGCGGATCAGTTGATCCAGGGGCTACAGTACATTTGTGATGCATCTTTGGATGCCGCCCCTTTAAGTATCTGTGACGGTGGTGATTCTTCACCGGATGATTTGGTTAAAGTACTGGTCGGCTGACCAGGCTTCTAACAAGGTGCTGACTGATCTACCTTTTGTAGGTGACCGTTTGTTCGGTGCCTCGATGGAGGAAATCTTTAAGGGCCTTATGGGAGGTAAGAGTACCTTACTTCTGCAGGTTGCTAGGGGCAAGGAACCTCTCGTAAACGTGGTCCCTTTTTCTTGGCTCACAAGCGGCCCTTTCGTCCGACTGGATTGCAGGAAAAGGGTTGAAGATCCACTCGTAACTTTGCGGGCGGCTCCATGAGAACCTGGAATGGTAAGTCAAAAGTGGGCACTACTGGTTCCGCGGACAAGCCTTCCCCAGCCTGAAGAGGCGCCCTTGCCTATATCTGGGGTGGGGGGGGGGTGTCTTTTTGCTTCTTTCTGGTCTCATGGACCTTGCTTATTCAGGACAAATGGGTCCTCGAGTTGATTTGGTTCGGCTACGAGATAGTTTCCGTCCTTGCCTCCGGCAAGGTTCCTTCTTTCAAATTTTCAAAGGGCCTTTACGGTGCAGTGCAGGACCTGTTAGCACAAGGAGTCATTGCGCCAGTTCCAGAGTCGGAACGCTTTTAAGGTTTTTATTTAAATCTGTTTACTGTTCCCAGGAAGGAAGGCAAGGGCCGCCCGATCTTGGACCTCAAGGCTCTGAACCCCTTTGTGCGGGCTCATAAATTTCGGATGGAGTCCATTCGCACAGTAGCGGCTTTTGTTCATCAAGGGGATCTTTTGGCCTCTATCAATATCAAGGACGCCTAACTTACCGTATTTATCGGCGTATAACACGCACTTTTTCCTCCTAAAAATGGAGGAAAAAGCAGCAGTGCGTGTTATACGCCGATATTAAAAATAAAAACGGCCAGGAAGCATTGCCGAGAGCAGAAGGGGCGGGCCGGGCCGAGGAGAAGGAAGGATGAGCTGTCATAAGAGCAGAAGGGGGTGGGCTGAGCCAAGGAGAAGGGAGAATGAGCGAGCGCAGTCATCGGAAGTCCCGTCTATGACAGATGTCACGCGTCTCGGCAGAGGAGGCGGGACTTCCGATGACTGCGCTCGCTAGTTCTTCCTTCTCTTTGGCCCGCCCCCTTCTGCTCTTATGACAGCTAGTCCTTCCTTCTCCTCGGCCCGGCCCGCCCCTTCTGCTCTCAGCACTGCTTCCCGGCCTTTTTTAAAACAAATGAGGTCAGTTCCAATGGCGCTTGCGAGGCTGCATATTTGGACATTGCGCTTGCAAGGCTGCTTATATGGACACTGCTGGTGGGCTGCATGTATGGACACTGCTGGTGGGCTGCATCTATGGACACTGCTGGTGGGCTGCATTCATTGACACTGCTGGTGGGCTGCATTCATTGACACTGCTGGTGGGCTGCATTCATTGACACTGCTGGTGGGCTGCATTCATTGACACTGCTGGTGGGCTGCATATATAGAGGCTGGATATATGGACACTGCTGGTAAAGGCTGCATAAATGGACACTGCTGGTGGGCTGCATTTATGGACACTGCTGATGAGGATGCATTCATTGGCACTGGTGAGATATCATTTGATTTAAAAAAAAAAAAAAATGTTCTGAGTTCAAAGCTGTTTATTTTAAATTTTAAGCTTTTTTCCTGAAATTTCTCTCCAAATATTGGGGTGCGTGTTATACGCCGATAAATACGGTAATATTCCAATATTTGTCGGGCATCAGCGTTTTCTTCGTTTTGCTGTGGGCGAGGAGCACTATCAATTCACGGCGTTATCTTTTGGTCTCGCTTAAGTCCTCTGGTTTTCACAAAAGTTTTGGCCTTGCTTTGGCAGAAGGGGATCACGGTGTTAGGTTACCTGCATGATCTGCTTCTGCGTGCAGAGTCTTCTTTGGCTCTAGAAGCCGACTTGGACATTACTGTGTGAACTCTACAGGCGTTCGGATGGACACTGAATTTTCAGAAATCGGCTTTGACTCCATCCACCAAGCTGGACTACTTGGGTCTGGCGCTGGATTCAGCATCAGCCTGGGTGTTTATTTTACAGGCGAAACTACTGAAGTTGCAGGATGCGATTCTGCTCCTGTTGTCCAACCATCAGTCATTGCTCAGGACTTGCATGCAAGTGCTGGGTCTGATGGTCTCCAGCTTCGAGGCAGTTTCTTTTGCTCTGTTCCATACCAGACCTCTGCAAAGAGAGATTCTTGCCAAATGGAACAAGGATCCACAGTCGCTGGACGATCTGATCCTGTTGAGTCGGGGTACGAGAGGGTCTCTGATATGGTGGTTCCACTCCCCAGCACTTCGCCTGGGAAAGTCTTTTCTTCCCCTGTATTAGACAGTGATATCAACAGATGCCAGCCTGTCCGGGTGGGAAGGCGTCTTGGGTGTATACTCTGCTCAAGTTGTTTGGGCTTAAGAGGAGTCCAGTCTGCCGATCAACATGGAGATTCAGGCGATCTGGCTTTGTCTGTCTCAGTGGACAGATCATCTGCAGGGACTGCCCGATGAGGATACAATCGGACAATGCTACGGCTGTGGCATATGTCAATCAAGGAGTGCCCTGGTGGTGTGGGAAGTAGTCAGCATTCTGTGGTGGGTAGAACTATATGTTCCGGCCCTCTCTGCTTTGCACATTTCGGGGTAGAGAATTGGCAAGCAGACTATCTCAGTCAGCAGACATAGTCAGTTTGAAAAAAGACACAAGTCCGTCTGGCTTAACCAATAAAAAACAGAAAAGCAAACCCAACCATACAATCCCATATACACAATCCTATTGATTGATCCAGAGGGAGGCAAAAAACCCCAGCAAAGCATGATCCAATTTGCTACAGCAGGGGGGAAAAAAAATTCCTTCCTGATCCCCTGAGAGGCAATTGGATATTCCCTGGATCAATTTTACCTATAAATATTAGTACCCAGTTATATTATGTACACCTAAGAAATAATCCAGGCCTTTTTTTAAAGCAATCTATTGAGCTATCCAGAACCACCTTTGGAGGGAGTCTATTCCACATTTGCACAGCTCTTACAGTGAAGAAACCTTTCCGTATTTGGAGACAAAATCTGTTTTCCTCTAGAGTGGATGTAAAGAGCGCCCCCTTGTCCTCTTGATTCTATCTCCCCTTAATCTCCTCAATAGAGAATAAATTCAGTTCCTCTAACCTTTCCACATAGCTGAGCTCCTCCATGCCTCTTATCAGTTTGGTTGCCCTTCTCTGCACTTTCTCCAGTTCCCTGATATCTTTTTGAGTACTAGTGCCCAAAACTGGACTGCATATTCCAGATGAGGTGTTACTAATGATTTGTACAGGGGCAAAATTATATCTCTCTCTCTGGAATCCATGCCTCTTGTTTGGAAACCGCAGCTTGGCACTGCATGCTATTATTAAGCATAGGCTTCTACCAGAACACCCAGATCCTTCTTCGCTATGGATTTCCCCCAGTTCCACTCCCCCCTAGTATGTATGATGCATGCATATTCTTAGCCACAAAGTTGCCCAATGAAACTGTGCATTGAGGTCAGCTTGTAAGTTGGAGACATCCTGTAAGGAAGTTATTCCACTGCAAAGCTTGGTGTTATCTGGAAAGACTAAAATGCTAATTTTAATCCCTATATATCCCTATATAATTTATAAAGATATTAAAAAGTAAGGATCCCAACCAGAGGTCAAGTCCTAGGAAAAAAAGTGTGGGACCTCACCCAAGATTCCCTCCCAAAAGTACCTAAAAGGCCCGTATTCTGTGCTAAACAGTGCAAATATCAATATTTAAACTATAATCGTGCAGATAGCGCTATTAGCAATGTGTTTAAATTAAGCAAAAGTCAAAAGCCATATTTCTCCATTTTACATGAAGGTCAGGTTAATATACCCAGCCAGCAAAGAGTTCCTCCTTACATCAGAGTCTGCAGGATTTCCCCTTACAGTGCAAGGGAACTCTGACATAAAAGGGAATTCTGCAGATCATGTTCTAAAGGGGAACTCTGATGTAAGGGGGGGGGGGGTCTCTGGTGACCAGAGACCACTTTATATCAGAGTCCACTGTGTTCCCCTTTACATCAGAGTTCCCACTTACATAAGGGTCTGCAGCATTGCCCTTTACATCAGAGCTCCCCTTCCCATCAGCATCCACAAAGTCCCCCCTTGCACTGTAAAGGGGAATCCTGCAGACTAATGTAAGGGGGGGGGGCTCCTGATATAAGGGGGAACGTTCATATCAGTGCCCACTTACATTAGATTTGAATTAGAATTACATTTGTATTCACTCCCCCTTACATCATTTCCCAGCCCCCCTCCCCAGACTTGCCTGGCAACACTGTCACTGACCTCCTCTTAGGTGCACCATGCTCTGGTTTTATCCTATGTCTCCTCTCCACAGTCCACAAATGTCTGACCTCTCCTGTGATCCCCACGGCGCTCCCACTCTTGACTCCTCCCCAGACACCCCCTCAGAGACTGCAGACAAGAGATGGTCAGAGTCTGAGATTACGGACACGACACAAGAGATGGTTAGAGGCTGTGGACATTGAACAGGAGGTGGTCAGAGGCTGCGGACATGACGGGAGGTGGTCAGAGGCTGTGGACGTGATACGGGAGGTGGTCAGAGGCTGTGGACATGATACGGGAGGTGGTCAGAGGCTGCGGACACGGTACAGGAGGTGGACAGAGGCTGCGGACTTGGTACAGGAGGTGGGCAGAGGCTGCGGACTTGGTACAGGAGGTGGGCAGAGGCTGCGGACTTGGTACAGGAGGTGGTCAGAGGCTGCGGACTTGGTACAGGAGGTGGTCAGAGGCTGCGGACACAGTACAGGAGGTGGTCAGAGGCTGCGGACACGGTACAGGAGATGGTTAGAGGCTGTGGACATGATACAGGCAGAGCAGCTGTTAGAAATCATGAGGCCTCATACAGCCTACTTGACAGGGCCCCCCCATCTGACCGACCTGGGGCCTCAGCCCGACCACTGCTCCCCCTAGCCGGCAGGCAGCAAGCAGAGAAAAAGGAGGCAGCGTGGAATGTGTGCCTTGGAGAAAAAAGGGATGTGGCAAAACTGCACTAACAGCGGGAGGGTAGGTATCAGATGTTTGAATAAATTTTACAAAATGCGGGTGTCAGGACTATATAATGTACAGAGTGTAGGGGTCAGGACTATGTAATGTACAGAGTGCAGGTGTAAGGACTATGTAACTTACACATTGTAGTTTTAGGAGTATGTACTGTACAGTTTGCAGGAGTCAGGGGTATGTACACAGTGCAGGGGTCAGGATTGTTTAGTGTACAGAGTACAGAGGTCAGGAGTGGGTAATGCATATAATGCAGAGGTCTGGGATATGTAATGTACAGAATGCAGTGGCTAGGAGGGGATAATGGCAAATGCAGCACATGAGGGTATAGAAAAATATCTCCCAATCACGTTCAGTGGCCAAATGCATCCCACTCCACTGAATGGGAATGCCTCAAAACCATGTACAACAAAACGCAGTTGCAGCGAGGTGGTGCAGGTATTAAAGGATTAAATGCGATGGTGAGGAGGCATCATAATGCTTCCTTGCCACCTGGCAAACACCCTCTGAAAAGTGATCAAATGTGGTTCACTCTTCAGAGGGCAACACTAGTGTACCCTAATTTACAGCAATTCCCCTCAGATGTGTCACTCCAAACGTGCTTGGTATTAGTCCCGGTTCACACATATGCGATGCGGGGACCCTGTGAATCCACTGTGGGTTCCTGCATCGCATTCAACTCCGCAGGCAGTTCACACTGCCATATGCGAATCGATAGGGGTGTCAATCCAAAGTAAACGACACCCCCAGATCTGTTCGCATATCGCAGTGTGAACTGTCAGTTCCGGCATTAATCGGATCGCATAGGTGTGAACACCCATGAGATTAGATTCTGGTGTAGACCAAAAAAGGGTCCTCCTGTGTGAGTTGTGTCCGAATGCAATGCAAATTCAGCCATACAATCTGTATGGCTGAATTGCATCGCACACACATCGCATGTGATTTGCAGAGCAGTGCGCTCTGAATCACATGTGATGTCTGTCATCGCACATATATGTGAACCGGCGCTAAGACAAGAATTTAAATACAGCATTGGAGTCCCAATTAGACAATCCCCCACTGTGCAGCTATCCCCCCCAACTTTAAAATGTTTAAACACCCACAAAAATTTGTAATGTTTTTAAGAATATTTAGTGCACACATTTCACAGCCCCCCATCACAGTGCCTCTTGCAGTCTGCCCCCCCCCCCCCTTCTCTCTAATCACAGTTCCCCCTTTTGCACTCTCTGCCTCCCCTGCACAGCCCTACCTTTGGCATAAACAGCTAAAATTATTAGCAATGTGTTTAACTTTGAGTAAGAGATTGGATGGAGACATGCTAAAGGAGATGGTCAGAGGCTGCGGACATGGTACAGGAGATAGGCAGAGACTGAAGACATGATACAAGAGATGGTCAGAGACTACAGACCTGATACAAGAGATGGTCAGAGACTGAGGACATGATACAAGAGATGGTCAGAGACTACGGACCTAATACAAAAGATGTTTAGAGACTGAGGACATGATACAATAGACGGTCAGAGACTACGGATGTGTTACAAGAGATGGTCTGAGACTACAGACATGATACAGGAGATCATCAGAGACTGAGGGCATGATACAGGAGATGGTCAGAGATTGAGGACATGATACAGGAGATGGTCAGAGACTGCAGACGTGATACAAGACATGGTCAGAGACTACGGACTTGATACAGGACATGGTCAGAGACTACGGACATGACCACAACTATCTAGAGATAAAGGGGCAGGCATATGCTGAAAATCATTGTCAGTGAGAGACTAGTTAGAGGGTCATGAATGGGCATCATGACTGCTGAATGGTATACAGCCTAAACCATTCACAGGCCTGTCTCCATATATTTACAGTGGATTGTTTGGAAGCACATTACCTGGCATCGTGTGGTATATTCCCCATTCCTTATTGAGGTGGACTCTATGATTGAGTCGGACAAGTGGGTCCTTAGGGGAGTTAAATGAACTATAGAACATGAGCCTGGTTATCTTGTTTCCCCTGGATCTATGAACCAGGAAGAAGAAATAAACTTTCACTAAGGACAAGATGGAATAATTGCTACTGATATATGGGGGTTCTCTACTACCTACATAGGAGAATTAATATAGACAAAATTCGACACTCATAGACACTATCTAACTTTAGGGACTGTGATTCTCCCTACCTGTCATCTAATCTTCGTTTACAGCAAGAAATATCGGTATTGCTCGGTCTCTCTGGCCCTGACGAACCCTGATGTGAAACGCGTTGGCTCATTGGGACCCACAAACCAAATATCATCTAAAGACTTCTTGCACCAACATCAGCTTGAAGCATGTATTGTTCCCACTATAGGCAAATATTTCTGTGCTGTGGTTTTTAACATTTGTTTTGCATAGAAGGGATGTTTTATATGTGCCTTTACACATCCCTGCGTGTATACTAATTTTGTTTTTAATACATTTAATAAATTAATTTAATTTTAATGTATTGATTCTCTGGTCTTCCTTCTCCCAATCAGCCTAGAAACCCCTACTTTATCTCTAGATAGTTGTAGTTGTATATTATTGGGGCATGGGCCTATCTTCTCGGTAATTTCTTGAGACTACAGACATGATACAGGAGATGGTCAGAGACTGCAGACATGATACAGGAGATGGTCAGAGACTGCAGACATGATACAGGAGATGGTCAGAGACTGCAGACATGATACAGGAGATGGTCAGAGACTGCAGACATGATACAGGAGATGGTCAGAGACTGCAGACATAATACAAGAGATGGTCAGAGACTGAGGACATGATACAAGAGATGGTCAGAGACTGAGGACATGATACAAGAGATAGTCAGAGACTGCGGACGTGATACAAGAGAAGGTCAGAGACTGCAGACATGATAGAAGACAGAAGAGCACTAGGGGGGCTGGGGGGCACAGGGGAAGCAGAGAGCACTGGAGGAGCTTAAGTGCACAGGGGGGGGGCTGGAGCGAATAAGGGGGGTTTGGAAAGCATTGCAGGGGGGTTGGAAGGCGCAGGTGGTGGAGAGCACTGGGGGGAGGGGGCAGGGAGAACTGGGGGGCAGGCAGGGAAAACCAGGGGGATGGAGAGCACGGGGGCGGGACTGCATATCACTGAGGGGGGTGGAGAGCACTGGGGGAGCCAGAGAGCATGGGGGGGGGGAGATGAAAAGCATGGGAGGGTTTAAGGGCACTGGGGGGCTAGGAGAACTGGGGAGTGGTTAAGAGCACTGGGGGGCCAGCAAAAGAAGTTGTATAGGAGGGGGATGGGACAGCTGCATATAGAGGAATTGATCTTTCCATATTCCTCCTGCAGCCGCTGAGATGAGGAGAATCAGGCATTCAGCGACAGCAGGAAGAATATGGAAAGATCTATTCATCTATATGCAGCTGCCCCATCCCCCTCCTATCCAGCACACGAGGCTCCTCAGGCACTCACCTTCTTCCCGCCGCCCTCCCGTGAGCAGTGTGGACTGAAGGAGCAGCCACTGCAGCTGCCTTCACATGGAGATGCAGGCGGCCTGGCAGCGCTGGGCAGGACACCTGCCTGACACCCCCAGTGCGTGGCATCCGGGGCGGCCCGCACCCCCCAATTGGTACGCCACTGGGGCCCCATTTGTTCCGTGGGAGCGGGGACAGTAAGTAGACTATTTTATCAGTTTAGGGGGATCAATCCGCCGCAGCGCTCCCAGCCTGTCACCATCTATTCATATTGAAGAGGCCGGTGACCAAGCTTCAGCTGTACAGCGCGTTGAGGCGGATTCATCCGCATAAACCTGAAACTGAGAAAATAGTCCACTTTCTGTCCCCGCTCCCACGGAACACAGGGGGCCGGAGACATTTTTTTTTTCTAAATAGCTGCACAACAAGGGATTGTCTAATGGCTGGTGGTCCCCCCTTGACACCGGCCCTGCCTGCAGGACGCAGATGCTTATGGGAACGGCGTTCCTGCTCTGAAAAAAGTACGGGAACGCCGTTCCCATGCGTTCCTGCAGGACTTGAGCCCTGGTCCCAACACTGAACCTTGTACACCACTGATAACCTTAGACCATTCAGAGTAAGAATCATTAACCATTACTCTCTGAATTCTATCTTTTAGACAATTTTCTATCCATTTACAAACTGATCTTTCCAAGCCTGTAGACTTTTCCTTACACATTAGTCGTGTATGGGGAATTGTGTCAAACGCTTTTGCAAAATCCAAGTATACTACATCCACAGCCACCCCTCTGTCCAAGGTTTTACTTACCTCCTCATAAAAAGATATCAGGTTTGTTTGACAACTTCTGTCTTTCATGAATCCATGCTGTCTGTTGCTTAAAATATTTTCTCTGTTGCTCATTGACAGACGTAGTCCTCGTTGATTCAACACAACTTGGGTTATGCTGCCCTCTACAGGAGTAGGACTAGACAGGAAAGAAAACATTCTGGCCACACCTTAGGGGCAGTCCCAGAGGGTATATCCTCTCTCTCTCTGCTACAGCAAATCAGTTTTTTTCTGTCTAGTTAGGAGTAAGGACCTAGATGCCTTGCTAGGATCTTCGGTCCTGGCAGGATTTTTTTCTTAGAAAGATTTTTTAGACAGCTTTTTTCTCCAGTGTTCCTGTGAGATCTTCAAGCAAGAAAGCTGGAACTGGGCGACGGGCTGGATGTTGAGATCCAGTGGTCACCCCAGTTCAGCCTACGAGCGCGTGCAGGCCATAGCTCCGCGCTGGGTCGGCCGCGACATAGTCCCACTGGACGGGGACTGACCCTGCGAGTTGAACGTCTCGCTTAAACGCCAATGACCATGAGTCACGGCGTCCGTATTGGTCGACAGCCCTCCCACCCCGGTGGAGAGGGGTACTGTCAGGAGTTGGCGCCCGCCTGGTTCCGGTAGGGTGAGTAGTATGTTCCCCCTTTCCCCCTGACGGGTCTTGTGGTGAACGCGGGCCCCTCTCTGTAATGGTAAGGATGGGTCTCCCCTCTATCCTATAACATGTCACAGATCCCCCTATTTGAGTGTGATTTTTGTGAACAAGAAACCAGGAGGCTTGGTTTAGGAGCTGACAATCTAATTGCAAAAATGTTTAAATGATTGTAGGCAGTGGCAGTACTAGAACATTACTGTGATAGTATAAGGTATCCTACCTGTCAGAAGCCACAGGGCGATGTCTATACATGTATACTGCATTCCAGATCATATTCCTCCAGCTAAAGCAGATGCCTCCCGACGGCCACGGACCGCATACGGCCCGCCAGGGTCCGGTACCGCCGGCCACGCTGATCACCATGAGGGTGAAGGCTTGTGAGGCCGAGATACTCCGTTATTCTGTACAGGCCGCCGCCATTGTCTGGTAGATCGCACGGGGCCGCCATTTTGGCGTAGCCTCGTGTCTCCAGCATGGGGGCGGCCATGTTTGAGGTGACCCAAACACCTCGTGGAGCTAGGGGAGGCGCCGGAAGGCTTGCAGAGGGGCGGAGCTGCTTCCTTGTTTCCCGGGAAGCCAGCCAAAAGACTTCCTGTCGGTTCTAGACAGTGCTGAGACAAGTTGCATTTGTAACTCTGAGCATCAAGTGGTGAGCCTTGGGGTCTATCTCTCTCTCTCGCTCTATAGGGGTCCCTAAGCAGGTAACACTGAGGGGCTTTGTGGCGCTGGGGGTCTGAAAAAAAAAAAAGTTTTATTTTTTTGACAAATTGATTTTTTCCGGGTAGTATCTGGAATTATCATGGACCCTGCCACACAGGTACCCCCACCGGTTTCCCTCGAGGGGGCCGCGGGACCCGCCAGTGCACAGAGTATGGATGCATTTACAGCAGTTTTGGAGTCTTTGGTGGCTCGGGTGGAGACGGCCTGTCAGGAACGGGGGTCAAGAAAGCGACCCCCGCCTACCCCTATATCATCTGATACTTCAGATTCAGATGCTGAGATGGTCATTGCAGCTGCAGGTCCCTCTGCAGGGGCTGTTGTCTCAGGTAAAGTTCCCTCAGACAGTGAGGAGGACGTTCATGCTTCCGCCATAATTCAGGAAGAAGCATTGGTGGACGCACTAGTTGTGGCGGTTCGGGAAACCTTAAGACTTGAGGTTTTACCGGCAGAGGCAACTGAAATAGAAATTCCCTTTGGTACTAGCAAACCCACCAAGACGGTGAAGGTTTTTCCTTTACCCAAGTGTTTTGGTAATAGGATTAAAGAGGAATGGGAGCATTCTAAGCTTACCTTTACTATTTCCAAGCGCATTGCTAGACGCTATCCGTTTTGAGGAATCCCTCATTAAGAAATGGACGGTACCACCAGTGGTGGATCCACCTATTTCCAGACTGAATAAAGCCACGGTTATTCCAGTGGAGGATGCTTCGTCCTTTAAGGATTCGGTGGATCGGAAGGTAGAAGCGGAGTCCCGCACTATCTTTTCCCTGATAGGATCAGCCTTTAGACCAGTAATTGTCATTGGTCTAGTTTCTCAGACATTAACGGAAGGGGCGAGATTGGTGCGCCAGGACCTGAAGGGGAAGGATATCCCCCAGGCAACATCTGATTTGATGGAGCAGATTATACAAGGACTACAGTTTTGTCTGTGACGCAGTCTTGGATGCTACCCCCCTATTAGGGCATGCATCTATGTCAGCGGTAATCCTCAGACGTGTGCTGTGGTTAAAATGCTGGTCAGCGGACCTAGGTTCCAAAAAGACCTTGGCGAATCTCCCCTTTCAGGGGAATCGCCTATTTGGGGCCACCCTAGATGAGATCATTAAGGATGCCACTGGGGGCAAAAGCACTTTTTTGCCACAGGCTGCTAAAGCTAAAGGACCTCGTAACAAGCGGGGACCTTTCTTTACCGCCCATAAAGGGTTCGTTCGCTCTGCTGGAGCAAGCGGGAAGGGCAAAACCCCTCTAGGAGGGTTCAAGAAGGGCTGGTCGGACAAACAAAAGACCGACTCAGCCAAACCTGAAGCAAAGGATTACACAGCCTGAAGGTGCGCCCCCACCCGGCTTGAGGATGGGGGGACGTCTTCACCGGTATTCAGAGCATTAGATCGAGCATCGACCACTGCTACCGGTGCGATTCTTCCCTTCCAACATTTAAGTACTACAGGGAGCGGTAGTTACCGTTCCCTGAACAGATCATTTTCTTTACCTTTTCCAAAGATTAGCCTCAGTTCCCCACAAGAATCGGATCCGGTTGAACAGACAGACCAAGGAGCCTCTAGCCGGGTGACTTCGGTCTCTAATGTTCAACCAGGAGAAATCACCACTCCTGATAGGAATCAGGTGTCTGATAAATGTGTGGGAACAGAGAACGATCAGACTTTGTCGTATTGCCGGGGCCAGATAGCTCTAGGGCAGCCTGGTTCGGATCCAGTCAGCTCCATCTGTCCTGGAAATTCTAGGCTAGCCTCGTCAAGCCGGTCTGGCCGACTTGGACAGGCTAGTCACGAACGCTCCTTGGGAACTTCTTCTCAGGGAGTGTCTGCGGTCTCAAGGACCGATCTTCCATTGTGCTTTACAGTCGCTGGGTTCAATGGCCTGGCCATTGAGACCCAGGTACTGAAGGACAGAGGGTTGTCAGCTTCAGTTATTCCTACGCTAATTAAGGCAAGGAAAGCAACTTCCAGCAAGGTCTATTATCGCACATGGAAGACGTATATCGCGTGGTGCGAATCTTTAGGATTTCCTCCACGTACCTATTCGGTGACCCGAATATTGACCTTTCTGCAAAAGGGGGTTGAGCAGAAGCTAGCCTTGAGCACCATCAAGGGTCAGGTTTCAGCGTTAGCAATCTTCTTTCAGAAGCCCTTGGCTACTCATTCCTTGGTGCGGAATTTCATCCAGGGGGTGCGGCACCTGGCTCCACCAGTCCGCGCGCCCTTACCGCCCTGGGATCTTAATTTGGTTTTGTCGGTTCTGCAGAAACCTCCCTTTGAAAATATCAGGGAGATTCCCTTGCTTACTTTATCCCAGAAGGTGGCCTTCTTGGTGGCTATCACTTCTGCACGCAGGGTGTCAGAACTGGCTGCATTGTCATGCCAGTCCCCATATTTAGTGATTCATAGGGATAAGGTAGTTCTTCATCCTAAGCCATTCTTTCTTCCAAAGGTGGTTTCAGACTTTCATCTGAATGAAGATATTGTACTACCTTCCTTGTGTCCTCAGCCCAATCATCATCGGGAACATGCGTCGCATTCCTTGGATGTGGTTCGGGCAATCAGGGTATACCTGAAGGCTACAGAATCGTTCCGTAAGACGGATTCACTTTTTGTGATCACGGAGGCGGCCACCTGGTCGTCGGTACATACCTTTACAAAATTTTATAAGATTGATGTGATGGCATCGGCGGATGCCTCATTTGGCCGCAAGGTTTTGCAGGCCGCAATTTGAGGAGACCGGTGGTCTACCTCGAGGGTTTTTTTCTGTTGGAATTTTCTGTTGAGTCTCATCTTTGATTGATGAGCATTGAAAACTTCTAGTTGGCACCGGTTGGGCCTTCTAGATTGGATTTGATTTCCATTTTCCCACCCCTCATTTGTGGTACTGCTTTGGGACGTCCCGAGTTGTGTTGAATCAACGAGGACTACGTCTGTCAATGAGCGACAGAGAAAAATGGATTTTCTTACCGTAAAATCCTTTTCTCTTAAGCTCATTGACAGACGTAGTACCCACCCCTCTGTTTTGAGTTGGGTTGGGTTAAATTCTCTAAACACTGCTTTGTGACATAACTGATTTGCTGTAGCAGAGAGAGAGAGAGGATATACCCTCTGGGACTGCCCCTAAGGTGTGGCCAGAATGTTTTCTTTCCTGTCGAGTCCTACTCCTGTAGAGGGCAGCATAACCAGAGTTGTGTTGAATCAACGAGGACTACTTCTGTCAATGAGCTTAAGAGAAAAGGATTTTACGGTAAGATTTTACAAAAATCAATTTTTTTCCAGCAAGAACTCATTTATGTGGTCTTTTTTTAAGCTCTCCAGTATCTTCCTGAGTCCTGACTATAGAAGTTAAACTAACAGGTCTATAGTTACCTGGCAAAGACTTTGATCCCTTTTTAACCACTTTACCACCGGAGGATTTTGCTGTGTTACGTCTGGGCCACTTTTAGCGATTCGGCACTGTGCGACTTTAACTGACAATTGCGCGGTCGTGCGATGCCATACCCAAATGAAATTGACGTCCTTTTTTTCCCACAAACAGAGCTTTCTTTTGGAGGTATTTGATCACCTGTGCGATTTTTACTTTTTGCGCTATAAACAAAAAAAGAGCGTAAATTTTGAAAAAATAACAATATTTTTCACATTTTTTTATATGAAATCCCCCCCCCCAAAAAATGTAAAAATCTACATTTTTTTAATTTTTTGGCCAATTTGTTTTCTGCTACCTATGTTTGGGAAAAAAATCGCAATAAGCATATTTTGATTGGTTTGCGCAAAAGTTATTGTGTTTACTAACTAAGGGAAAGATTTGTCATTTTTGGTGTTTTTTTTTTAACGAGTAATGGCGGCGATCTGCGATTTTTTTTTTTGCGGGACTGCAACATTGCGGCGGACAGATCGGACCCCTGACTGACATTTTAACACTTTTGGGGGTACCAGTGACATTACTGCAGTAATCAGTGCTATATATATGCACTGTTACTGTAAAAATTACACTGGCAGGGAAGGGGTTAATTTTATTGGAGAGGGAGGGGTTAATGTATGCCTGGTGCTTACTGACGTGTGTGGGGGGAGGTCACTGTGTGACACAAGGACAGATCGAGGGTTCAGCTATGCTGAACCCTGCAATCTGACCCTGCCTGTCACTTAGGACAGTGGTCCTCAACTCCAGTCCTCAGGGCCCACTAACAGGCCAGATTTTAAGTATTACCTTGGGGAGATGCAGACTAGAATACTGCAATCACTGAGCAGCAAATTATTTCACCTGGGATGTATTTCAGTTAACTTGCAAACCTGGCCTGTTAGTGGGACCTGAGGACCAGGGTCGAGGACCACTGACTTAGGAGATCCGCCCGCTTGTGTTTACACAAGTGGGCGGATCTCCACACTCGATTCCCCGACGATCAAGAGCAGCGGCGATCGCTGCTGCTCCTCCCCTGGCCCGACTCCCGCTGTGATTGAATACAGCGGGAGCGAGCCTCCGGCGGCGCACGCGCGCTGCCTAGAAGGGGGAGTGTCTGCCGATGTAGTACTACGTCGTCAGACCTACAAGAGCCACTTTGCCGCAGTACAGCTCTAGTGAGCAGACGACAAGTGGTTAAATATATGCACCACATTGGCCCTATGCCAATCCAGTGGTACTATTCCAGTCCTTAAAGAGTCCCTAAAAATTTGAAACAAAGGCTTTAAAATTACAGCGCTCAATTCTTTTAGGATGCATGGGTGGATGTCATCTGGTAGGTCTATAGTTACCTGGCAAAGACTTTGATCCACCTTTATTCTGTCTAAAGACATTGGATCAGGGTGAAGAATGGTCTCTTCACCCGAAGGTGTTTAATCAACTGTGTCTCTGGTGGGGGACCCCCGATGTGGACCTATTGGCCTCCCATCTCAACAGGAAGGTGCAGAGGTTCGTGTCAAGATTTCGGGATCCTCAGGCCCTGATGCCCTCGTGGCCACTTGGGGTCAGTATCCTCCAATACAACTTCTGTCAAGACTGCTATGCAGAATCGAGGTAGAAGGGATTCCAGTCATTTTGGTGGCTCCAGACTGGCCTCGCCAGTCTTGGTACGCAGGCCTGGTAAGGCTGGTAGCAGACGTTCCTTGGAAACTTCCTCTCAGGGAAGATCTTCTGTATTAGGAACCAATCTTCCATCCTGCTTTACAGTCGCTGGCATAGGCGGCTCTCTAATTAGGCAAATTAGGCAGTCGCCTAAGGCCTCGCACCTACAGGGGCCTTGCAGCCAGTGGTGGAGCGACAACATTTAGAAGGGCGCAGTCAGGGAAATCTCCCAAGTGAAATATTGCTTTAAATCCTCGGATATAAAAGTTGAAGCAGTGTGCTGCAGTCCCTTTACTGCAGCTGCCAGGTGTCTGTTGTCCGCTGATACTTACCCCGCCTTCTCTGCCTGGGGATTGGCCATTTGATCATGTAATCCTAAGATGTGGAGGAATCGGTGGGCATGTACCTGCATTAGTAGGAAGTGACTGCCCGGTCAGCTCACTATCCTATCATCGGTTATTGCTGTGGGAGGAGAGCTCTGCCCTGGCCCGGGAAAACATACAGGTAACCAGGCCCCGATTGTGATCACTCTGCAAGCTGGTCATAGATTTGCGGTGTCTACTATGCAAAGGGGGTGAGTAGCCCCAGGGAAGTTGGAAGAGTCTTAGAATGGTTGGTGGAGGAGGAGGAGGAGAAGAAGGCCACAATGACAGCACCCGAGGTGGAAGGTGAGGGGTAGCAGGGCTGTGATATTATAAAGCATATGGACTCTGTACATTATTGGTAGTTTTGGTTGGAGTGGTTCTTTAGATGTTTAACTCTGTGTTGTTTTTCCCCCCAGCTGTGAGGGACTGAGGAATGACAGCCCACTATGCTGGGACTGAAGAATCCTCAGTCCCTCACAGAGGGCACTACAAGTTCCAGAATAGAGGCTGCCATGCCTTAGTCCCCACAGAGGGCACTACAAGTCTTAGCAAAGCAGGCAGTAGTTCCTCAGTCCTCTACAGAGAGCAGTACAAGTCTTAGCATAGCAGGCTTCCATTCCTCAGGGAGGAATGGCAGTACACTATACTGGAATTGACAGTGCCCTCTGTGGTAACTCGGGTATGGCAGCCTTCTGCAGTGGGACTTGTCGTGCCCTAGACTGTGGCGGACTGAGGAAGGGAAGTGTAAGGGGGACTCTGGAAACTTTGATGCAAGGGGGAGCTTTGGTGACCACAGAGTTCCCTTTTACACCAGAGTCCCACCAGAGTCCCCAGCTTTCCCCCTCAAATCAGGGTTCCCAGAACTCCCCTTACTTCAGAGTCCCCAACATTCCCCCTAAATCAGGGTTCCTAGAACTCCTCTTGCATCAGAGTCTTCAGAGTTCCCTCTTACAGTGTAAGGGGGAAACTCTGGAGACTCTGATGTAAAGGGGGCTCTGTGAAATTTGATTTAAGAGGGGGACTCTAATATAAAGAGGAATTCTGTGGACTCTGATTTAAGGAGGAGATGCTGGGGAGAATCTGATTTAAAGGAAAACTTATGTAAGGGGGGACACTGAACTCTGATGTAAGGAGGGACTCAGGGAATTATGACCTATAGGGAAATGCTGGGGACTGTGATGTAAGAGCAGACATACAGTAAATATATATATGCATACATACATACCCGATGTTTAATGATCTTTGATTAAAGAAGAATTGGTTAGAGAAAATTCTAGAAACTGTGAATTCATAGTACAAAGGTTAAGGCTCTTAATTTATGCAATTTATACAGTTAATTTTTATCGCTTGAATTATCTTTCCCATTATGGGCGTGAGTGGGGCCTTAATGTCCAAGTTTTGCCTTAGGCCTCACAAAGCCTAGAGCCGCCTCTGGCTGGCTTTAACGGTCTGGCTATTGAAAGCCAGGTGCTGAAGGACAGAGAGCTGTCTGAGTCAGTGATTCCTACGCTGTTGAAAGCTAGGAAATCTACTTCCAGTATTGTTTATCATTGAGTTTGGAAGGCGTACCCTACTAAGTGTGAATCTCAGGGGGGTTTTCCCCGTCCCTTTTCTGTGTCTCGCCTGTTGGAGTTTCTACAACTAGGTGTAGATCAACGTTTGGCTCTGGGCACCATCAAGGGCCAGATTTCCACTTTGGCCATATTTTTCCAAAGGCCATTGGCGGCGAAGTCCTTGGTTCACACTTTTGTGCAGGGAGTTCACCATCCGTCTCCTCCGGTGCGATCCCTGTTACCTCCGTGGGATCTCAATTTGGTACTGTTGGTACTTCCAAAGCCTCCTTTTGAAAACATTTGTGAACTTCCTTTGCTCACTCAACACAGCAGGTGGCCTTTTTGCTCGCTATTACTTCTGCGTGTAGGGTGTCGGAGTTGGCTGCGTTGTCCTGTCGGTCACCTTACCTGGTGGTTCACAGGGACAAAGTGGTGTTACGATCCTGGCAGGTGTTCCTTCCTAGGGTTGTCTCAGGATTTAATTTGAATGAAGATATTTTGTTGCTGTCCTTATGTCCTAAGTTGAAAGATCCTAAAGAAATGGCTCTACATTCCCTGTATGTAGTCCGGGCAATTTGGGTGTACCTTGCGGTGACTGAGTCGATTCAGAAATCCGATTCTTTGTTCTTATGGAAGGACCTCGTAAGGGGCAGGCTGCATCTCCTGCGACCATTTTCAGATGGATCAGGCAGACGGTGGTGCAGGCATATTCTATTGAGAGTCAGGTTCCTCCTTTCCCTGTCAAGGCGCATTCTACGAAGGCGCTCAGTGCCTCCTGGGCCTTTCATCATCAGGCGTCAGTGGTTCAGGTGTGCAAGGCGGCTACGTGGTCATCTGTACACACATTCACAAAGTTTTGTAAGGTGGATATACTTGTATCTTTGGATGCTGCGTTCGGCCGCAAAGTTTTGCAGGCTGCGGTTGCAGAGGCTCCCGCCTCTTGAGGGTGTATTTTTTTCCTGGTGGTAAGCTCCAGTGTTCCTGGTTGAGCTCCTGTTTTACCTGGTTGGCTATGTTTATCCCTTTTTGGGAATTCTATTTATTGCTGTGTTTTTCCCATCCCTCATGTTGATACTGCTTTGGGACATCCCAAGGGTCTAAGAAGACATAGAGCTGTGTCCTTCAGTGAACGAGAGAAAACTGAATTTTTGTCTTACCGTAAAATCCTTTTCTCTGAGGTTCACTGACAGACACAGCTACCGCCCCCTGTTGGATTGAGTTATGTATTCTTCTGACACTGATTGTTACAAACTGAAGTCCTATAGCAGGAAGTGATGGTATACCCCCCTGGGGCTGCCTCAGGGGTGTAGCCAAAATTGTTTACACCTAGTCCTACTCCTGAAGAGAGAGCAGCATAAGCCCAAGGGTCTAAGAAGACATGGCCCTGTCTCCGTCAGTGAACCTCAGAGAAAAGGATTTTACGGTAAGACAAAAATGCAGTTATTGGTTAAATAGAAAAACCTGGCTACATACCCTGTTGAAATGCATATAGGGTCTTTCACATGTATATACCCATCTTGGACATTACGCATTTTGTAGTGATGTTTTCTACCTAATCGGGTTTAGTTTTGGATTTTACCCAACATGATACATTTTAACAAAAAAAACAAAACACTGTTTATATACTTCAACTGTAATTCATATAAAATAGTTCAATTTACTAAATGATAATCTAAAAACAAAAACCAGAGCTGTGTCCCTTTGAAGATTATTTATTTGTACAAAAATGTCTAATAGAATACCATTGTACTAATATACCCCATAAAAACGTGTCTGCTGAATGTCTTGCAACCCAGGAGAGCTTACTTATATTAAGCCATAAATAATTTAGGCTGCAGTGTTTTCCACATCAAGATTCAAATCCTTCAAACATCCAATGCACTGGAGAAATTGAAGAAAATTATTGTCCATAGGTAGCAAAACTTCCTTCTATGTTTTCTGCACAGCTAATGTTCCTGCATAGCTGCCATAGTTGCAGTTTTCATAGACAATTAGAAGGCTGTGAGGCAGTGCTGTGATAATAAATACATTAAATATATATATATATATATATATATATATATATATATATATATATATACAGTGTCAATCATAAATGTCCAATCCAATAACATTAATCACATCCGTGAAGAGTCTTCCCGGTATCCACAAATTGCGCCAAAAATCCAAAAGTGCTCCAAAACAAAAAATAATGTGTCACCCTCTGTGCTGCACACACCACTCCCAGCACTCGATTTCACTAACCAGAAGACTAGGACGCTCAAATTAATGATTGGCAAGCAAGCTTGTACAATGCATCCAGCTATAAACCAACTACCAGGATCCAGATTGTTGCCAATGGCCACAGTACTCTTGGACCCTTGGACAAAGTTGTTAGATGAAATGCATTAGCCTGCACTGCACGGTACTAAGGGGCATCAGACCCTTATCAGAAGTGATGTAGCGGAAGTCACCGCATGAGGGCCGGGTGGGACACCGATTCCTCGGCCACAAGTCGGAGGGGCTGATGCTCTTATTGGAAACATTGTTCTCTGTTATGCCTATATTGACCTTATGTTCGTAAGTAGGATTGATATGATTGGGAATAAACATCTATGCTTTTTAATGGGAATGCACTATTTGAAGCGTTTCTCTATTTCCTTTATGAGACCTACTGTATATGTAGTATTATTGGCCATTGGTAACAAGCCAAATCCTGGTGGCTGGTGTATAGGTGGATGCATTGTACAAGCTTGCTTGCCGATCAGTAATTTGAGAGGCATAGTCTTTTGGTGAGTGAAATTGAGTGCTGGGAGCGGTGTGCATGGCACAGAGGGTGACACATTATTGTTTGTTTTTGAACAATATTGTGTGGACACTGGGAAGAATCCTCATGGGTTTGATTAATCGTATTGCATTGGACATTTATGATGGACTTCTATTAATAAATAGAAGGCTATATTTTAGTACTCCACCTAAAGTAAGCTGACAATGTCTAAACTAAACCAGTTCAAATGTTTTAACAAGAATACATCTAGCCTCAGATGTGTTCCAGGCTATGGAGTGAAATAGTCATTACAGCATTGAATGGGACTATCTCTCTGCAATTTTCGGTAAATTTGTTTTTGATCCTCCGTATTGTAAGTATTGGAATAGCAAGACGACTATTATACAGTACATAATTCCTCAGGTATATGTTAGAGTGAATTGAATATACAGTCAGGTCCATAAATATTGGGACATCGACACAATTCTAATCTTTTTGGCTCTATACACCACCACAATGGATTTGAAATGAAGCAAACAAGATGTGCTTTAACTTTTTTTAACTTTAATACTTTCAGCTTTAATTTGAGGGTATTTACATCCAAATCAGGTGAACGGTGTAGGAATTACAACAGTTTGTATATGTGCCTCCCACTTTTTAAGGGACCAAAAGTAATGGGACAGATTAACAATCATAAATCAAACTTTCACTTTTTAATACTTGGTTGCAAATCCTTTGCAGTCAATTATAGCCTGAAGTCTGGAACACATAGACATCACCAGATGCTGGGTTTCATCCCTGGTGATGCTCTGCCAGGCCTCTACTGCAACTGTCTTCAGTTCCTGCTTGTTCTTGGGGCATTTTCCCTTCAGTTTTGTCTTCAGCAAGTGAAATGCATACTCAATCGGATTCAGGTCAGGTGATTGACTTGGCCATTGGATAACATTCCTCTTTTTTCCCTTAAAAAACTCTTTGGTTGCTTTCGCAGTATGCTTCGGGTCATTGTCCATCTGCACCGTGAAGCACTATCCAATGAGTTCTGACGCATTTGGCTGAATATGAGCAGATAATATTGCCCGAAACACCAGAATTCATCCTGCTGCTTTTGTCAGCAGTCACATCATCAATAAATACAAGAGAACCAGTTCCATTGGCAGCCATACATGCCCACGCCATGACACTACCACCACCATGCTTCACTGATGAGGTGGTATGCTTTGGATCATGAGCCGTTCCTTTCCTTCTCCATACTCTTCTCTTCCCATCACTCTGGTACAAGTTGATCTTGGTCTCATCTGTCCATAGGATGTTGTTCCAGACCTGTGAAGACTTTTTTAGATGTTGTTTGGCAAACTCTAATCTGGCCTTCCTGTTTTTGAGGCTCACCAATGGTTTACATCTTGTGGTGAACCCTCTGTATTCACTCTGGTGAAGTCTTCTCTTGATTGTTGACTTTGACACACATACACCTACCTCCTGGAGAGTGTTCTTGTTCTGGCCAACTGTTGTGAAGTGTGTTTTCTTCACCAGGGAAAGAATTCTTCGGTCATCCACCACAGTTGTTTTCCGTGGTCTTCCGGATCTTTTGGTGTTCCTGAGCTCACTGGTGTGTTCTTTCTTTTTAAGGATGTTCCAAACAGTTGATTTGGCCACACCTAATGTTTTTGCTACCTCTCTGATGGGTTTGTTTTGTTTTTTTGAGCCTAATGATGGCTTGCTTCCCTGATAGTGACAGCTCTTTGGATCTCATATTGAGAGTTGACAGCAACAGATTCCAAATGCAAATCGCACACTTGAAATTAACTCTGGACCTTTTATCTGCTCTTTGTAAATGGGATAATGAGGGAATAACACACACCTGGCCATCGAATAGCTGAGCAGCCAATTGTCCCATTACTTTTGGTCCCTTAAAAAGTGTCAGGCACATATACAAACTGTTGTAATTCCTACACCTTTCACCTGATTTGGATGTAAATACCCTCAAATTGAAGCTGAAAGTCTGCAGTTAAAGCACATTTTGGTTTTTTCATTTCAAATACATTGTGGTGGTGTATAGAGCCAAAAAGATTAGAATTGTGTCGATGTCCCAATATTTATGGACCTGACGTGTATATATATATATATATATATATATATATATATATATATATATATATATATATATATATATATACATATATATATATATATTTTTTGATAAGCCACTTAGACGTCTTCCTGGTTCCTGACATTCAATTGGGATCTTTCCCGAGCCTGGACCAGCTTTGTGACGTCAGCTGACAGTGGACTTTAGCCCGTTGCTGGCTGAATACAGGTCACAGGAGTGTAGAACGTAGGATCACCAAAGGAAGGGCAGATGTCGGGCTTTCTGTGTCCACAGGATCTAGATAAGAGGAGCAGTTCCACTGAAACTACTAGACAGCACTGCTCACATCCCCACGGTCGGCCACTCCCCCTGGTGCCAACAGTGAATGGGCTGACAAAAGTCCAGGTGCCAAGATGCTGTCCCCTCAAAATAACTCAACACACAGCCATTAATATCTAAACCGCTGGCAACAAAAAGTGAGTATACCCCTAAGTAGAAATGTCCAAATTGGGCCCAAAGTGTCAATATTTTGTGTGGCCACAATTATTTTCCAGTTATCACTTAACCCCCTTGGGCATGGAGTTCACAAGAGCTTCACAGGTTGCCACTGGAGTCCTCTTCCACTCCTCCATGACGACATCATGGATCTGGTGGATGTTGGAGACCTTGCGCTCCTCCACCTTCTGCTTGAGGATGCCCCACAGATGCTCAATAGGGTTTAGGTCTGGAGACATGCTTGGCCAGTCTATAACTTTTACCCTCAGCTTCTTTAGCAAGGCAGTGATCATCTTGGAGGTGTGTTTGGGGTTATAACCTTTACCCTCAGCTTCTTTAGCAAGGCAGTGATCATCTTGGAGGTGTGCTTGGGGTTTGGTATGTTGGAATACTGCCCTGCGGCCCAGTCTCTGAAGGTAGGGGATCATGCTCTGCTTCAATATGTCACAGTACATGTTGGCATTCATGGTTCGCAGGGGCGTACCGTGGGGTTGGCAGGAACGGCGCAGGCCGAGGGGGGGGGGCGGAAAAACAGTGGCAGTGTAGTGCAGAAGCAGTGACTTACTGCTCCTCCCGGTCCTCAGTTCAGCCTGCGCCCCCCGGGCCCTGCGTTTGGCACCCCCCCCCCGCTCCGCTTCAATCCCGGAAGCCGCTCGCCCGGAGCTCCTGTGTGTGTACACTGTGACTGTGTGTGTCGGACGTGCAATGGGCGGGCCGGCAGCGCCCCTCGTCACAGGGCTCCGCTCCGCCCACATGATGATCCGATGCCGATCTCGTCATCAGCAGGCTCCTAGGCAAGGCAGCTCCAGGCTAAGGCTCAGCAGGCTGCCGGGGGTGAATAAAGAATTCTGCACTCTCTCTGCCAGAGTGCCAGTGACTCAGTGACAGTGAGTGACGGAAGCTTAGGCTCCCAGAGTCCCAGGTACTATATTTGAACTTAAAAAAGAAGAAATATTATAAAATTGAATGTATACTATATATATTATATATAGACACAGGATATGGCGTCCTCTGTACTGCACTATTTATATATATATATATATATATATATATATATATATATATATACTGTACATATATATACGCACAGGATGTGGCATCCTCTATTATTATACTGCACTATATATATATATATATATATTTATATACTTATATACTGTATATATATAATATACGCACAGGATATGGCATCCTCTATACTGCACTATATATATATATATATATATATATATATATATACTTATATACTGTATATATATAATATACGCACAGGATATGGCATCCTCTACTATTATACTGCACTATATATATATATATATATATATATATATATATTATAGAGAAGGCCACATCCTGTGTGTGTGTGTGTGTATGTATATATATATATATATATATATATATATATATATATATATATATATATATATATATAGTGCAGTATAATAATAGAGGATGCCATATCCTGTGCGTATATTATATATATACAGTATATATATATATATATATATATATATATATATATATAGTGCAGTATAGAGGATGCCATATCCTGTGTGTAATGTGTGTGTGTGTGTATATATATATATATATATATATATATATATATATATATATAGTGCAGTATAATAATAGAGGATGCCATATCCTGTGCGTATATATTTTATATATATATATATATATATATATATATATATATATAAATATAAATATATTGTTTTCATATAATTTGAATACAGATTCTTATCTTTTATTATAGCATAGCACCTTTAAAAATGTAAAATTAGTTATATCAGAAAAAAATCTAAAACCTATTAGGGTTTTATATTTCTTCCGAATGTGATACCACATGTTTAGCCTAATGCTTATATGCAATATCTGTTTCTGAGTCAAAACAATTGAGAAAGGACTGTATAACCTAAACATTATCTTTAATGGATACGCAGACGATTAAGAATTAATGGAAATTGATGTAAAAAGACAAACAACAGAATATCTAACTCTTTAATTATGGGGGGGGGCGCCGATACAGCTTCTCGCCAAGGGCGCTAGAGACCCTAGGTACGCCTCTGATGGTTCCCTCAAACTGTAGCTCCCCAGTGGCGGTAGAACTCATGCAGCCCCAGACCATGACACTCCCACCACCATGCTTGACTGTAGGCAAGATACACTTGTCTTTGTACACCTCACCTAGTTGTCGCCACACACGCTTGACACCCTCTGAACCAAATAAGTTTATCTTGGTCTCATCAGACCCAGAACATGGTTCCAGTAACCCATGTCCTTAGTCTGCTTGTCTTCAGCAATGTATGTGTGCTTTCTTGTGCATCATCTTTAGAAGAGGCTTCAATCTGGGACAACAGCCATGCAGACCAATTTGATGCAGTGTGCGGCGTATGGTCTGAGCACTGACAGGCTGACCCCCCCACCCCTTCAACCTCTGCAGCAATGCAGGCAGCACTTATATGTCTATTTCCCAAACACAAACTCTGGATATGAAGCTGAGCACATGCACTCAACTTCTTTGGTCGACCCTGGCGAGGCCTGTTCTGAGCTGAACCTGTCCTGTTAAACTGCTGTATGGTCTTGGCCACCATGCTGCAGCTCATTTTCAGGGTATTAGCAATCTTCTTATAGCCTAGGACATATTTATGAAGAGCAACAATTCTTTTTTCAGATCCTCAGAGAGTTCTTTGCCATGAGGTGCCATGTTTAACTCCCAGTGAGAGAGTGCGAGCAATACCATCATATTTAGCACACCTGTTCCGAATTCACACCACAGACCTTGTAACAGTAAGAGTCGCATGACACAGGGGAGGGAAAATGGCTAATTGGGACCACTTTGGACATGTTCACTTAGGGGTGTTCTCACTTCTGTTGCCAGCAGTTTAGACATTAATGGCTGTGTTGAGTTATTTTGAGGGGACAGCAAATTTACTGTTATACAAGCTGTACACTCACTACTTTACATTGTAGCAAAGTCGAATTTCTTCAGTATTGTCACATGAAAATTGGTGTAATTTTTGTAGCTTTCTGCACTTGAATTATCTATTATGGTATTATGATATAAACTATGAGTATCATTTTGAAAACTGTTATGAAAATAACTAGATACTGCTATTCGTCTCTAATATACCTTTTATTGTTCTGATGTTTAGAAAAACTCAATAAAAAATTTATAGTCTAAAAAAAGAAAACACTTACTTGTAAAGTGCAGATAGATCTAGCTTTTATCTTCATCGCAAGGTGTTCAGCTAACTTTTTTCACATGCACTAATCAGCCATAACATTATGCACACCCACCATAACCCGTAGAGGTATGGACTTCACTGGACCTCTGAAGATCTGTGGGACCTGATACCAAGCCTTTAGTGGCAGATCCTTTAGGTCCTGTAAGTTGCAAGGTGGGGTCTTCACAGATCTGACTTGTTTTTCCAGCACAACCCATAGATGCTCAATTGGATTGAGATCAGGATAATTTGGAGGCCAAGTCAATACCTCCAACCTGTGTTCCTCAAACCATTCTTGAATTCATCAGACCAAGCCACCTTCTTCCTTTGCTCCTTGGTCTAGTTCTGATACTCACGTGCCCATTGTAGGCACTTTTGGTGTGGACACAGGGCTGCACAGGCACCCTGACAAGTCTGCGGCTACGCCACCCTATCCACAAAAAACTGTGATGCAGTGTGTTTCCTGACACCTTTCTATCAGAACCAGCATTAACTTTTTCAGCAATTTGAGCTTCAGTAGCTCTACTATTGGATTGGACTACACGGGCCAGCCTTCTCACCCCACGTGCATCTATGAGCCTTGGTCACCCATGACCCAGTCGCTGGTCTGCCGGTTTTCCTTTCTTGGACCATTTTTGGTAGGACCTGACCACTACAAGCTGGGAACTGCAAGAACTGCAGTTTTGGAGTTGTTTTGACCCAGTCATAAATCCTTACACTTGTCCATTTTTTCTGCTTTCAACACATCGATTTCAGGGACAACATGTTTGCTTCCTGCCTAATATACACTGTATTACCTTAAGTATTGGGATGCCTGCCTTTACACGCACATGAACTTTTATGGCATTCTAGTCTTACTCCATAGGGTTCAATATTGAGTTGGCCCACTCTTTGCAACTATAACAGCTTCGACTCTTCTGGGAAGGCTGTCCACAAGGTTTAGGAGTGTGTCTATGGGAATGTTTGACCATTCTTCCAGAAGTGCATTTGGGAGGTAAAGCACTGATGTTGGAGAGAAGGCCTGGCTCGCAGTCTGCACTCTAATACATCTCAAAGATGTTCTATCGGGTTGAGGTCAGGACTCTGTGCAGGCCAATCAAGTTCCTTCACCCCAAACTCGCTCATCCATGTCTTTATGGACCTTGCTTTGTGCACTGGTCCAAATAATTTGGTGAAGGGGGGATTATGGTGTGGAGTTGTTTTTCAGGGGTTGACCTTGACCCTTAGTTCCATAAGGCGTCAGCATACCAAAACATTTTGGACAATTTTTTGCTCCCAACTTTGTGGGAACAGTTTGGGGATGGCCCTTCCTCTTCCAACATGACTGCACACCAGTGCACAAAGCAAAGTCCGTAAAGACACGAATGAGCAAGTTTGGGGTGGAGGAACTTAACCTGATAGAACACCTTGGGATGAATTAGAGCGGAGACTGTGAGCCAGGCCTTCTCGTTCAATATCAGTGCCTTACCTCACAAATGGGCTTCTGGAAGAATAGTCAAACATTCCCATAGACACACTCCTAAACCTTGTGGACAGCCTTCCCAAAATATTTGAAGCTGTTCTAGCTGCACAGGGTGGGCCAACTCAATATTGAATCCTACAGACTAAGACTTACTGCGTGTAAAGGCAGACGTACCAATACTTTTGACAATAGAGTGTATCTCACCCACTTTCAGTTGCCATTGTAAGCAGGTTCAGGATATAGGCAGTGCATTAGACAAGTGATATTTGATATTTAATAATGATATCATTTTATATCTGCCATGTTGTCACATCATTCTTTTTATTTTTCAAATTTTGGTCCACACTTATATGACAGGATCACTCATATAACACAAAGATTTTTGAATTTTGATTTAATGATTTGACATATATATACACAAAGGCATATGAACAAAGATTTTTTGCATGCATAAAGTTACTGATATCTTACATAAATATAGTCAGTAAAATGTGTTTATAACCTTTTTACACGTTTTTATCTTTGTTATAAAAAAATGTTAAAGCAGTAAAAATCATAAGACCCTTCTTAATTAGTACTTACCTTAGCTACAGTATTATCATGGCTAATTAACTGATTTGTGTTCCTATATACTCAGTTTTAGATGCACTATCTACAGTCCCTGAACAGAATAACTTCAATTCTGGATTGCTCTGCAGTTGCCCTCACTGTTAGCTATAGATCAGCATGGACAGCCTGCCTAAAACTTGCCATAAATGGGTATAATTTTGAAAATAAATTCTTAAGAAAAGAATGTTCTAAGAAAGGTGATTCACTTTTCTAAACATTTGGGGGTCAAACTGGTGTTGGTTTTTGGCCACAGTGAGAAAAAAATGAAAAAGAACAGGATGGAAAAGTTTTTTCAAATTTCCAAATTTCTAACCGTGTTTTCACTCAGTAAAGTCCCCTCTATCCAAAATCAAATGTTAAAAGTACGAAAATCTTTTGAACAACATTGGAAAGTTCTGAGAATGTCCTGAAAAATTTGGACTGTCTTTTCCTAAGAATTTCTGTTCAAAATATTATCCATGTATGGCCAGCTTAACACAGATTACAAA
The DNA here is from genome assembly GCF_965119305.1 of Pelophylax lessonae. NCBI lineage: Eukaryota > Metazoa > Chordata > Amphibia > Anura > Ranidae > Pelophylax > Pelophylax lessonae. The sequence continues at coordinate 216,991,363 of NC_138769.1, read as the reverse complement.
AGAAGTCAACGTTTTAGGAAGTCACCATACAGAATCATCTGCACCTAAAAATATTTACTTTTTTATTTCCACAAAAGGCAATTATCTTTATATATTATTTGTAGTTTTACTTGACTGTATTGCTAAAAGCTAAGACTTCATTGTTTGTAAAAAAAACCTATCATGAGAAAAACAGGATGACTGCCATTGCTGACTTCCCTTCCTAAAATACTAGTTGCTAGTCTCTGAATTAGCATTTTCAAGGGATTGGAATAGGATATTTATTGGCATATTTCTTTAATGGAAGCTTTACTTTGAAGTTTCGATCTGTAGAATAGGTTAATAAAATGTGCCTGGCCTAAAATAGAACAAATGGAGCTGTGCAGTAAAAAAAAAGTGTAGGAAAGTTTCTGTTAGCCTTCAATTCCATCCCTGTGCATGTATGGAGCCCTTCCATCCCTGTGCATGTATTGAGCCCTTCCATCCCTGTGCATGTATTGAGCCCTTCCATCCCTGTGCATGTATTGAGCCCTTCCTTCCCTGTGCATGCATGGAGCCTTTTTAATCCATGTGCATGTATTGAGCCTTTCCATCCCTGTGCATGTATAGAGCCCTTTCATCCCTGTGCATGCATGGAGCCCTTCCATCCCTGTGCATGTATGGAGCCCTTCCATCCCTATGCATGTATGGAGTCCTTTGCATGCCAGATCCAGACTGTACATGGAGCTTGGACTCTGGCCCAAGTTGACCTAAGTCCCGTTATTTATCTGTCAAATGTAGCATTTTAGGGGGCAGTAGAAGTTAAATGATTGGGGCATAACTTACAGCCAGGAAGAGTGAGCCTAAAGCCCAACTTCAGCTTTTACTTTTTTAGATCTGAATTTTAATTGGCTTAAATTTTACTTTCTTTGGTTCCCCCAACCTACCCCATCTCGTCATCAACATGCTAATAAAATGTTCAAATAAAAGCTTTCCGATTTCATTATATACCTTATTTTCGATTCAGTGACATCATCTCTGAGTCTCTGCTGGTGGGAGGAACCAGTAGCGTGCTGTAGCTTTTAAAAACATTACTGCACCCTCAGTACTCCTGAGTATAATGTATTTATGTAAAATTTGTATCCTTAAAGAACAAAACTGTTGCTGCAATTGCTTAAAAAGTGTTAGATGGAGTTTGGCTTCAATTTGTTTGTGCATCTAACACTACCCTCCACCAAGACTGACAACTACTATTATTAGGTACCCTAAGGAGATGTGTTACTGGCCAGACCACCAGGTGAAAAAAATTAAGAAGAAGCCTAAAGCAGACACCACATCTAATGTTTGGCAAGCTGTCATATAATACATTTTGGGTTTAATACCTTCTTAAAGTGGTTATAAAGGTTAGAGGTTTTTACTTTCATACATTCAATGCATGAAGGTAATAAACCTTCTGTGGGCTGCTCCCCCAAAAACCCCCTTAATACTTATCTGAGTCCCCTCTCTATTCAGCGCTGTGCATGAGAGCCTTGCTGTCCTGAGTCTTCCTCTCCCCAATGGCTGTCAATCACAGCCAGTGAGCCAATGGGGAGAGAGTGGGGGCGGAACCGAGCTGCGGCTCTATGTGTCTTATGGATGTATAGAGCAGGGCTCGGGAGCAAGCACGCACCAGTGCCCCCATAGCAAGCGGCTTGCTATTGGGTGCATTGATTATAAAGGAAGGAGCCAGGATCATCAGTGGGGGACCCAAGAACTGAACCAGACTGACAATACTGTTATTAGGTACCCTAAGGAGGTGTGTTACTGGCCAGACCACCGGGTGAAAAAAGAGAGAAAAAACTCTTTTAAAAAAAAGAAAGACAAAGAAGAAGCCTAAAGCAGCCATCACATCTAATGATTGCCAAGCTCCCATATAATACATTTTGAGTTTAATACCTTTTTAAAGTGGTTATAAAGGCTGGAGGTTTTTTACATTCATGCGTTCAATGCATGACGGTAATAAACCTTCTGTGGGCTGCCCCGCCAATACTTATCTGAGCCCCCTCTTGATCCAGTGCTGTGCACGAGAGTCTCAGCTGTCCTGAGACTCCCTCTCTCTATTGGCTGTCAATCACAGCCAGTGAGCCAATGGGGAGAGGGTGGGAGGTAGGACTGAGTCACGGCTCTACGTGTCTTATGGATGCAGATAGCAGAGCTCGGGAGCGAGCACTCACCAGTGCCCCCATAGCAAGTGGCTTGCTATTAGGGGGCATTGATTATAAAGTAAGGAGCCAGGATCATCAGTGGGGGACCCAAGAATAAGGATCAGGGCTGCTATATGCAAAACCATTGCACAGAGCAGATAAGTATGACATATTTGTGTTTTTTTTTTTTTTTTTTTAGCCAAACCTTTAATACCACTTTAAGGACCAGACTTTGCAGGGATGCCTTGATGCAGCAGTATGGCTTAACAATTATTTGCATATGTAAGCAGTAGAAACCTCTGTTCTTAACCGAAACGTTTGAAAAAGTCATAATAAGCCTTTTGTGCTAACTAGATAGAGAGTATGGGAATATATATATTGTTCCCAGGCAGTCAATGACACAACCCCCGGACTGCTCACCACCCAGCATAAGAGCAAGAGGGCAGTGCTGTCACATGACCATTTGGACACAATTCTGGAATAAAGGTATGCTTGCTGTAAATTTGGCCTTATTCACATGGGCATACCTATGTATACACTTGTGTAGGACTGTTTTGACCTGCACAAGTTGCACGGGTGTTCTGTGTGTCCGCGTGCAGGCAGTCCCATTCATGTCTATTGGGACACAGGCACATAGCTGCTGGTTCCAGTTTGACAGCTGTGCGTGTCTCTAAACGCATACTTTAGCTGCTGCTTCCCAATAGATATGAATATGACTGCCTGCATGTGGATGCATAGAACACCTGTGCATCTCGTGATATCTTGGAAAAAGTGGGTCGTTCACACAGGTATACACCCGTGTAAATGAGGCCTTGTAGTAAGAGGTGGGAATAAGGGCAGGGAGACAAAAAACTAAGAGAGAGGGGTTTAAAGGAGCTGGCATTGGACTTAATTGTTGCCTTGGGGCCATTGAACAGCTTAGCCCAAGGGGTTGCATAGGCATTGAGTTAAGAAATAACACATAATCGTCACTCTTTTAGGGCAGGTTAGGTTCACAAATGGGGTTATTAAGAAAGAAAAGAGTCCCCACTTTAAGGTAGTTATGTCCAGTGTTGGAGGTTGTTCAAATAGATCTCACCAGTTTGCTATTTAACAGCAGACTTGAGGTGCCCAGAACTTTTTGATCTATTTAGCTCTTTTTCAGTGATGCACAGATTTATGCATAGAATTCCCCTCACTCATAAAACAGAACCATTCCCTAGACCAAATTAATCCTCATCTCCAGCCTGCAGGTCCCCGTCCTTATTGGTGCACTTCTTCCACATGCCACAAAACGTTTTTCTAAAACTGCATAGCACTTTTACGGGGCAAAAATTGCTTTATTGACCAGGATATGCACCAGCACTCCACTAGGAGACCTCTTACCTACACTACTGGGGCTTAATCATAGTACACTAAGATTAATACCCAGTAGGGGGTGAAACAAGTTAGCGAGAGGTCTCTATTCCTGTGCATGTGCTGTACAATAAAGCTGTTTTTAACCTTCAGAAATGGTGTGCAGTTCTAGAACGGTTTCATGAAATCCCCTTTGCTGGGTATTTACACATATTTTTTGCCATAAACTTTTTCTTTCCAAAACTGGTTATAATATGCACATGCCTGTGACTGTCAAGGGGATATTGCATGACCAAATTCGATAGGAGGCAAGAACTTACATGAATTATTCATCATTCTCTGTGAAAGTTTATAGTGAATATCAATGCAATGTATAAATTGAACCATCTTGTGGGTACCATTTTAGCCAGCATTGTTTTTGTCATGACAGTTTGGATTAAACAGTTGCATTAACAATGACCCTTACATGCATAACTGCCTTGGTACGTTTATCCAAAATCCAGATTTACATGTGTTACAGAATCAGACAGTCAAGTAGGTGCTGAAATTCTAAGGCTTCAGTGCTAATGTTCTGATTTTTCCATTCTTCTAGAAGTTTTCAAATTCACAGTCAAAGTCCGTCAGTCTGCAAACAATATACTTCCACTGACGATCCCTGAAAATATAAAAGAGTAAAAAATATTGTTTTTGTTGTTGATTTATGAATGTATTAAACTCTTCAGGAAAAAAAAAAACCTAAATAATTGTAATGTCTAAAAATGAAAATAATAGGAAAGTGACATATTTGTTCAATGATCAATGTGCTTTAGGCCAGTTGCACAAGGATATAAAAATGTACTGATGTTTATACTCAAGATCTTGTTAAAAGAGTAAAGTGTACCACAAAGACCTTGTGTAAATGAGCATAAAGGTGCGTATGTGTATACACATGTAAAATTCTTCATATAAAAAAAACCAGTATAAAATACCTTTCCACTGGTACTATATTTATCCCACTGCGGATGATAGATGCTAGAGATGTAGGAGGGGTCTGGTAACTTTCCAACATGATTTCTGGTCCTGCTAACTCATTACACCTTACTACAGTGTATGCACTCATCTATCAGGTCTTTGACTCCGGGATCCTGCTTACCCTTAAAACTTTTCTTTTGGGCTTGCCCCCACGGCCGGTGATAAGGCAGTACAGCTGGTCCTGTTGTACTGGGCCTGGGCCTCATGAGCTAAACAGGGGGGGCCTGGGCAGCTTTATTGTTCATTTCTGCCTAAATAAATAAATTGATTTTACTAGACATAGTTACATAGTTACATAGTAGGTGAGGTTGAATAAAGACAATAGTCCATCCAGTTCAACCTGTGTAGGTGTGTGTGGCTGTAATCATCTCACATAGCCCTTAATGTCCTGATCCTTGAGATGTAAGTCTAAGAGTCTTTTGAAAGCCACCATACTACCCGCAGAAACCACCTCTTGTGGTAGAGAATTCCACAATCTTGTAGCCCTAACAGTAAAGAACCCTCCTCGTTGCCTGAGGTTAAAACGCTTCTCCTCTAATCGCATTGTATGTCCTCGAGTCCTCATGCAATTCCTTCTAATGAACAGTTTTTTTTTTCTAAGCTGAGATCCCCATTAAGATATTTATAAATTGCTATCATGTCCCCCCTCAGACGTCTCTTCTCCAGGGAGAATAAATCGAGCGATTGCAGCCGCTCTTCATAGTTAAGGTCCTCCAACCCCCTAATCAGTTTAGTTGCCCTTCTCTGGACTCTCTCCAGCTCCAACACATCCGTCCTGAGGACTGGTGACCAGAACTGGACAGAATACTCCAGATGCGGTCGGACCAGAGTTTTATAAAGTGGAAGGATTATAGTCTTATCTCTGGAATACATCCCTTTCTTTATGCATGCTAATAATCTGCTGGCTTTGGCAGCTGCGCTTGACATTGCATGCTGTTGCCTAATCTATCATCAACCAAGACTCCCAGATCTTTCTCCATTTTTGATTCCCCCAAGGGTTCCCCTCCTAACGTGTATTGTCTTTTTATGTTTTTAGTCCCCAAGTGCAAAACCTTACACTTCTCCACGTTAAACCTCATTTGCCATGTCGTTGCCCACTCCGTTATTTTGTCCAGGTCATTCTGTAGGATATCTGCTTCATGCTGTGTAGTTATTGCCCTGGCCAATTTTGTGTCATCTGCAAAAACTGATATCGAACTACTGATCCTGTCCTCAATGCTGTTTATGAATAAATTGAACAAGGTTGGTCCCAGGACAGAGCCCTGGGGGACCCCGCTTACTACCTCAGACCAGTCCGAGTATGCGCTGTTTATTACCACCCTTTGGACACGGCCTTTTAGCCAGTTTCGTATCCAAGAGCAAACCCTGCTGTCAATACCTGCAGACCTTATTTTATAAATTAAGCGCTTGTGGGGAATGTTTTAAACGCCTTAGCGAAATCCAAGTACACCACATCCACTGGTCTGCCCCTATCTAGCTCACAGCTCACCTCCTCGTAGAATGCGAAGAGATTGGTTTGACAAGAACGCCCATTTGTAAACCCGTGCTGATTACTGCTGATGATGTTGTTGTCTTTAGCAAACTCTACAATATAGTCCCTTATCTTCCCCTCCAGTAGTTTACATATTATTGATGTCAAACTGACAAGCCTATAATTTCCCGGGATATGCCTCTGGCCCTTTTTGAATATCGGAATCACGTTAGCTTTCTTCCAATCCCCTGGTACATCTCCTGTCCTAATACTGTCAGCAAAGATCAGGAACAGTGGTCTAGATATAACCTTACTGAGTTCCTTGAGTACTCTCGGATGTCCGGGCCTCGTGATTTGTTTGTGTTAAGTTCATCCAGCCTTTCCCTGATTTCACCCTCTGTTAGACCATACCACCGCTCCTATTTGCTTACCATGATATAGATTACTATGATAAGAAAAAATTCCGCGCGAATGGATCTATTTGAATAATAGGCTGCAGCCTACCCCAAAAATATAGTATGACTATATCAGGGTGTGAGAAAAGTGGTAGGGTAATTGGCGCTGCCAGAAAAATAAGAACTATAGAAAATATATACAATGGCGTGTCTCACAAATCTAGGTATATGTAGATAAGTATATAAATAATATAGGCAATGGTCCTTAAATATACCCAATGGTATTAAGCCACAGTATGAAATGTGAATCTCAATAAATTAACCAACAATTCATTAATTAATAGCACTAATAAATGGTTAATAAATACAATAATAAAAAAAGTGAACAAGTGTGAATGGATAAAACTGTAAACAATGTCTTAAGACTAAAACAAAGTGACTTTGGTAATAAATAGTGTGAACACTAGGTGGCGGTGGTGATTAAATTAATAAGTGTGGATATCCAAGTAAAACAAGTAATGAATGATACCAAGTGCAAAGTGCTGTGATTATCATCAAAAGTAAATACAATACTAGAAGTGGAGAAGTCTCCCAATCCAGTGCAATAATGGATATCCAAGTGAAATATGATATGTAAACAACGTCAAAATAAAATTGGTTATAAAATATATATAATGTGCCAAGTGCAACATAAAGAAGATCCAGAATTATACAATAATAGAGATCCCAGGTATAAATAAATTAATTTCTGGTGGTAGAATAAATACTTAAATAGTCCGTATTATAAGTGAAAAAAAGTCCATAAATTATGCTCAATTAAAACGTCCAAAATCATGCAATATAGTAAAAAAGTGCCAAAGGAAATTTCATGAATGGAGGGTGTGCTTCCCAGTGTTGGATCAGAATGTGGGTGCTGGGTGGGGGGATCCCGTGCTCCCCTTCCTAAGTAGCCCGCACTCACCGGAGAGCGGCACCCCTACAGGGGTAACCAGCGTTGGATAATTGGGGTATTCCGCGGTTTACACTTGTTCACTTTTTTTTATTATTGTATTTATTAACCATTTATTAGTGCTATTAATTAATGAATTGTTGGTTAATTTATTGAGATTCACATTTCATACTGTGGCTTAATACCATTGGGTATATTTAAGGACCATTGCCTATATTATTTATATACTTATCATGATATAGATTACATTTCCCTGGACCCCATCACGTCAAAAGAGGGGCCCAGGAGTTGGGAGCAGAGGAGGGACTTTTTTTTTAATTTTCGAGGCGTAGGCAGATAAAGTTAGTGCTGCTGTTCTGCTGCATCTCAGGGGGTGGAGGCTGGGTTAGGGGGGCCCATTAGGAAGGCTGTATGGGGCCCCATGATTTCTAACAGCAGCCCTGCTTACCCCCTCAAAATTTTCTAAAACCAAACGTCTGTTATCACATCTCCTTACTGCAGCACGGTGTTTAGTGGCGCTTCAAAGGAAACAGCGTGAGCCACCTTCCTTGACGGAGCTCCACGTTAGGATCCGAAATGTCCAAAGAGTGGAATATTTACCGGCCTCCCTAAATGACATAATAGGACCTGGGAGTTGTGGCATGCTATATAGTTCCCCCTTGATTAACGCTGGTCATCATTGTGTATAGTCCTTCCTTTTCTGGAAGGGCTGGGTGTGGGCCTCACTGGTTCGTGAGACACGTTGGTTGTTTTTCTCTTTTTTTTTTTTTATCCACCTTATTTTCTCTTTTAAGTCTCCTTTTTAGGATATACTGCTGACTCCTTGTTTCTATTCACACTCTACACTCATATTGGCTTTGTTTAAAGCAGTAAGCTGAGTTTATAGTATGCTAATTATACCTGATATAACTCTTGATGTGCCTTTCTTGAGGGGTCCCATTGAGTATAACTGGGAATTTGCCCTCTCCCTCTTTGACAGAGCTGTATTATCAGATGAATATTTCCTGTTTATATGTTATTGTGGATTTTTTACCCCTGACTCTTCCTCTGTTCCTATCTGTATTAAAATACAATAAATGACAGTTGAAAAACATTTCTTCTTTATTGCCAGTGTTGCAATATACACATGTATAGACGTTGTGAGACGTTGGGGTTTCTTAGCTCAATGGTAGTGCCAAAACATTGAGTTTACTTCACGCCAGATATAGTTTTCAGGGCTTTCCTGCCCACTTTATTTAAAGGAAAGTCCAAATTCATACAGGTAGGTCTTTCCACGCAGGGGGTTCTCACCGTCACTATGAGTCAAACAAAACATTCAGCTTCCTGGCTCTCTTGTGGCAGCTTTACTCTCCAAGTACCTCTACAGGGTCCTCCTGACCATTAGTACCTTTTTGGTCCTCCTGACCATGAAACACGTTCCATTATTAAAATAAATACGTTAAAATACTCCAATATGTCTTACCTGCTCAAATTAAACCTACAGAATATATTGTGCTATGAAGAAGTGACATTGCCAGTGCTTGTGTCTAGGAAATATGTCAGCTTGCATGTTTCCTAATTCTTTCAGGGGAGGTTTTCATAATCTTTACTGATTGCAAAGACAATTATAGATTGTTATTGAATATCATTTCTAAGGTAAAAAACACAACATTTACTGAATTTCTAGATAAGCTTGAGTAGAAAAAGAAATCCATTTTGTGTACTGAACCAAAATATATGACATAGCATCCTGCCTGTGTATCTCTTATCTATGTTAATCTTGATGTAACTAAATGAAAATAAAATGAAAATAATCCATGCATTATATTATGTCACACAGTCTATTAAGACTTATTTAAATAAAATCCCCAATGTAATTGCTGCCAACTGTATGTATCTGTAATTTTAGAATTTCTAGCTATTTTGCAATAAAATATAAAAAAAAAATAAAAATAAAATACCTTTACTGTGTGTAATTACCGTCTGTGCAACAGCCTCAAAAATCTTTTTTTTCCTGCTTATTTGATAGATTCTTTACTTCAGTTGTCCTCAACCCTGGCCTACAGGGCCCACTAACAGGCCAGGTTTGCAAGATAACTGAAATACATCCCAGGTGATATAATTTGCTGCTCAGTGATTGCAGTACTCTAGTCTGCATCTCCCCAAGGTAATACTTAAAATCTGGCCTGTTAGTGGGCCCTGAGGACCGAAATTGAGGACCACTGCTTTACTTTATCTGCAGTTTTCTTCTTGTTGCAACTCTAGGGTTAATTATATATCTGTGGACAATGATTTGTGGAAGCTAGCCACTTCTCCTTAGGTGGACGTCATACGACGTCCTTGACTTTGAGTGGTTAAATCTGAATGATGCCTGCAGCTTTTTTTTCTGACGGCAATTTCCTGCACTATTAAAACAATCATAGCGGCTATTTGGCCACTTGATTGTTTTTACCGGCGGCGGGAGGGGATGTTCCCCTTCCGCCGCCCTCTGGTGCTTCTACCAGCTCGCCTGTGCGATCGGAGAGCTGGAGAATGAATCGGCCGGCGGCAGCCGTTTACCATAGAGAATAAAATCTCTATGATCTTCAGAGGGCGGGAGCAATGTTTTCACCTAATTACCGCCCTAGGCAGATGTAAACACTACCCTTTTTTTACCTGGAAAGGCTGAGATCACTTTTTTCTTTTTGATCTCAGGCCTCCAGCCTAGAGGAGAGATATGGGGTCTTATAGACCGTAAATCTTTCTGTGAAGAAAGCGGACCTCTCGTGCTCCATTTCTATTACAAGGGATGTTTACATTCCTAGTAATAGGAATAAAAGTGATCAAAAAAAATAAAGGGAATGTGTAAAAAATAAAATAAACAATAAAAAAAAAACATTTAAGTGCCCCCGTTACTGTATGTACGTTGCACCCATATATGTAAATGCCATTCACACAGCCTACATGTGAGGTATTGCCGCGAACTTTAGAGCAAGAGCAATAATTCTAGCCCACAACCTCCTCTGTAACATTTGTAAAGTGTCACCTATTGAGAGCTTTAAGTACCCAAGTTTGGCGCCATTCCTAGGGTGTGCGCAATTTTAAGGCATGACATGTTAGGTATCTATTTACTCGGCGTAACATTGTCTTTTTACATTAAAAAAATTGGACTAACCTTAGTGTTTTTTTTTTTTTTTTAATTCATGAAAAAGTTTTTTTTTTTAAAAAACGCATTTGAAAAATTGCTGCTTAAATACCGTGTGACATAAAAAGTTGCAACAACCGCCATTATATTCCCTAGGGTCCCTGCTAAAAAAACATATATAAAGTTTGGGGGTTCTGAGTAAATTTGTAGCAAAAGAATGCCTCTTTTTTGATATTTGTTTGTTTATTAGCCAAAAATAGCATACAACCGAGAGAGGGCCTTTTTATGTAGCTTTGAGGTCTGTATTGAAGATATACAGATCAAATGATATTACAGGTTTGTGGGATGTGTTAAAACTGTACATGGTTTTATTTAACCACTCAATGTTCATGGACAGCCTCAGAGAAAGCATAGTCTGGCAGTGCATGTTTTGCTGTAGAATAGTTTTTTGCTTTCGAAGGGGTTTTAAATTAAGAATGTTTTTCATCTTAATGAATTGTTTGCATTATGATAAAAAGCCTTCTATGTGTAAGCAGCTCCCCCCTCACCCCTTCTATATCCAGCAATGTCCATGGGTTCTTCAGCCGTCCGGGACTCTCTCCCCTGATTGGCTGAGACACAGCAGTGACACCATTGGCTCCCGCTGCTGTCAGTCAAACTCAGTTAGCCAATAAGGAGAGAGTGGGGGGCGGGGGCCAAACAGCAGCTCCATGTCTGAATGGATACAGGGGGCTGCAGCTCGGCTCGGGTGCACCCATAGCAAGCTGCCTACTGTGGTGGTAATCAACAGGAGGGAGGAGCCAAGAGCTCCAGCCAGGGACCCTGAGAAGAGGAGGATCTGGGCTGCCCTGTGCAAATCCACTTTACAAAGCAGGTAAGTATGACATGTTTGTTATTTTAATAGAAAAAAAAAACTGAGACTTTACAATCACTTTAATGGGCCATGCACACTGGGCTTAAAAAACGCTGTGTTACAGGAGTCTTTTTTTCTGCCTGTAGAAGCAGCTCAATGTTATCCTATATGTCCATGCACATTAGGCCATTTAGAGACATACCTGTATTTTAAGCTCAGGGATTAGAGGCAGAAAAAAAACACCTTCTGGATTGTGTTTTTGAGAGGAGTTTCCTGGCAGAAGAAAACCGTAAATACGCCTAAGACCCCGTTCAGACAGGGGCGACACGACTTGGTGGGGCGACCTGTGAAGTCGCGGTGCACCTTGGCGTGACTTGCACGGACTTCATATCATTGAAGTCAATGCAAGTCGCCTCCAGGTCGCCCCAAAGTAGTACAGGACCCTTTTTCTAAGTCGTAGCGACTTGTGTCGCTCCTATTAGAACGGGTCCTGTACTATTCAATGGCGAGCGATCCACTGCGACTTGTCAGGTGACCAAGTCGCCTGACAAGTCGCGCTAGTGTGAATGGGGTCTAAATGCATGTACAAAAAGCTCTATAAGAGTGTTTTTTTCTGCCAAAAGAACTGGTGTTTTTTTTTAAGACCAGTGTGCATGGACCTTTAAAGTGTCTTACATATACAGTAGAAGCAATCTGGTCTGACTTATTCTATTTTTTTTTTATCCAACTGCTCACTCCAGATATGTCTAGGATTTGGGGAGTTTGATAAGCTCCCAGATGCCTGTCTACCTTTCTTCTCCCCTACAGCCCCCCAACCTTCCTCTTTCTCTAGCTAATAACGGCGTCATCTGACAGCACTAGCACACACACACAGAACTGAGTCCACATGGCTCAGCAGTTTTGGCCTTTTACTTTCTGCTGCCAACAAAACCCTTTTGAACAGCAGCCTCTGCCTGCAAGCAGATAAGCTTTTGCTATGGAGATTATTTTCATTTAAATGATGGATTGCCTTAAAATAAAAGAGATAGGACAATACACATTTTGTCTAAATAGGCCTCAAATTCAGATACCTATGGCTGGGGTTTTCCTGCAATAAAATGGATAACTTCGCTTTACGAAGATTTTTACCAATGTAAAATAACAAAAGGTATAAAAGTAATGCACGAAGGGGTACAAAAAATGAGAGTCATAGTTAGCAGGATTACAGTATTCAACACGAAGACATGAGACCAAGCCCAAACTGTCACATACAGTAACTATACTCAGTCTTCTCTAACCGAGGGAAAATGGACAGCTTTTCAGTTGAGACACAGCTATAATTCCCAGTTAAATGACTTTTAGACTGAATTGACTTCAAATTCAAAGACGTGGTAGGAGTTTCCCTGCAAAAATTTATATAGCTTTCCAGCTGAAAATCAGCTACCGAAAAAAAAAAAAAAATAAACCCTAGTTAGAGAGCAACACACTTTTTATTTAATTGGCCTCACATTCATAGACACAAGCCAAATTTTTCTTCCAAGCGAAAAGAGAATGTGAAGCAGTATCAGTAGCTGGTCATGCTGGCAGGAATTAAAATGAAATTTAGGCAGCATTGCAAAAGATTTCAATTGGTATTTTGAAGACTCCTAAAATCAATGCTTGATCTACAATATTTTTATGAAAGTCCACTAGTCAATGCTGTCTGCGGAAAATGTGGAAGCACTTTTCTATTATAAGTACTCCTGTTGCGCAGAATGGACATCACACTTGCAGCAGGCCAAGCAAGTATCTCCAGAGCATATTGGGAAAACTCTGGCCAGTGTTCCATCCTTGACACTTAGTAGTTGGCTGGATAAAATTAACACAAATAAATAACCAGGCCCGGATGGCGTACATCCGAGAGTACTCAAAGAACTTAGTAAGACTATGTCTAGACCACTGTTCCTGATCTTTGCTGACAGTATTATGACAGGAAATGTACCAGGGGATTGGAGGAAAGCTAACGTGATTCCGATATTCAAAAAAGGGCAGAGGCATGTCCCGGGAAATTATAGGCCTGTCAGTCTGACATCGATAGTATGTAAACTTCTGGAGGGGATGATAAGGGACTATATCGTACAGTTTGCTAAAGACAACAACATCATCAGCAGTAACCTGCACGGGTTTACAAATGGGCGTTCTTGTCAAACCAGTCTCTTAACATTCTACGAGGAGGTGAGCTGTGAGCTAGATAGAGGCAGACCAGTGAATGTGGTGTACTTAGATTTCGCTAAGGCGTTTGATACAGTTCCCCACAAGCGCTTAATTTATAAAATAAGGTCTGCATGCATCGACCGCAAGGTCTGCTCTTGGATACAGAACTGGCTAAAAGGGCGTTAATAAATAGCGCATACTCAGACTGGTCTGAGGTGGTAAGTGGAGTTCCACAAGGCTCAGTCCTGGGACCAACCCTGTTCAATTTATTCATAAATAGCATTGAGTATGGGATCAGTAGCTCTATATCAGTTTTTGCAGATGACACAAAATTGGACAGGGCAATAACTGCACAGCATAAAGCAGATATCCTACAGAATGACCTGGACAAAATAACAGAGTGGGCAACGACATGGCAAATGAGGTTTAATGTGGAGAAGTGAAAGGTTTTGCCCTTGGGGACTAAAAGCATAAAAGCACAATACACTTTACGGGGGGAACCTTTGGGGGAATCAAAAATGGAGAATGATCTGGGAGTCCTGGTAGAGGATAGACTAAGCAATAGCATGCAATGTCAAGCGGCAGCTGACAAAGCCAGCAGAATATTAGCATGCATAAAGAAAGGGATGTATTCCAGAGATAAAACTATAATCCTACCACTTTATTAAACTCTGGTCCGACCACATCTGGAGTATTCTGTTCAGTTCTGGTCGCCGGTCCTCAGGAGGGATGTGTTGGAGCTGGAGAAGGTCCAGAGAAGGGCAACTAAACTAATTAGGGGATTGGAGGACCTTAACTATAAAGAGCGTCTGCAATCGCTTGATTTATTCCCCCTGGAGAAGAGACGCCTGAGAGGGGACATGATAGCAATTTATAAATATCTCAATGGTGATCTCAGCATAGAAAAAAGCTATTCAGTCGGAAGGATTGCATGAGGACTAGAGGGCATACAATGTGGCTGGAGAAGCATTTTAACCTCAGGCAACGAGGGGGGTTCTTTACTGTTAGGGCTACAAGATTGTGAAATTCTCTACCACAAGAGGTGGTTTCTGCGGTAAGTATGGTGGCTTTCAAAAGACTCTTAGACATACATCTCAAGAATCAGAACATTCAGGGGTATGCGAGATGATTACGGCCACACGCACCTACACAGGTTGAACTGGATGGACTATTGTCTTTATTCAACCTCACCTACTATGTAACTATGTAGTTCATGGGATCCTCCATGCTTAACATTTTGACATTGGCCCTGGAGCCAATATAGTCAGCAATCATAAGATTCAGACACAGCCTATGATAGGCACCAGTAGCCAGCTCTGGCTCCTGTGGCTTAAAAAAAAATATATGCAAAGCCATGGTGAGGCTGCAGGTCTTGCCAATTCTTGATATCAACAGTGGGGGGATGTTGGTCACCAGAGAGAGCCATGCCCCTATCAGGAAATGCAGAAAAGAGGAATTATTGAACTACTTCTTCAGTAGTGGAAGGACATTAGCAACTTTGGTCTTGAATCAGGGATCCAATAGGGTGGACACCCAATAGTAGTCCCTCTCCTTGATCACCCAGATGCGTGAGTCCTTGTTTAGGCATTGGAGCATGAAGGACCCTATATGCCACAAATGTTTGAGCACCTGGAGTCCTCTTCGTCACTAAGGACAACATTGTTCTCCAACTGTTTACCTCACCAATGTATAATGCCTGAAATTTGGGAAGGGTAAAAAGCCTCTCTGCCTTCCTGCAGCCTCCCAAGCCTCCTCTTCTGACTCGTTATTGTTTGACTGATGCCTCTGCATTAAAGGGATGGAAGCAGTGGACAGAGATTCCCAGAGAACCTGGGATCAAATTAAATCCTCTCCTCCCTCTGGCTGCTGTTCCTCCAGTGCAAGGTCTATCAGTTTTATTCAAGGAGGAACACTATAGGGGTGGTGTATCTTATCTCCACTTGATTGCTGCTCACTACTTTAGCTTCCTCCTCAAGGGGGGGCCATAACAGTGCCAGTGTCCTTGATGAGTTGCCACTGCAGTGAAAAATCTCCAAAACTCCTCATCCTATACACAAAGAGATACTGGGGGATAGTTTGCTGTTGCTGCGGCTGCTGTAGTCCCTGAAGCATATTTAAGGTGGAATTCCAGTCTGTTGGAGTGTCACATATCAATTTTTTGGCTGGCAGCTGGTGTGGTGTTGGCAATGTGTTTCTGCCAGGACAACCTTGTCCAGCTAGGAGCACTGAAAGTGTGTGCAAGCCCTCCTTTTATAGTGTGTCATGGAATCCAGGGTTTGTTGATTGGAAACATTGCACTACAAAGTTTAGTACATGAGCTGGGCAAGGCACATGTGTGAGGTTCTTCAGGCGATGGGCAGACAGCGGGTTTGTGTATCACACAGGACCTTGACACTTTTTAACTGGCATGGGGAAACCCACTTTTCAGCCTGGGCCAGGAGAAATGAAAGTAGATCTTTTCTGGGCTGGCTACCTAATACAGCAACAATGCATAGCAGAGTTCTGCTTGGGATGTTTTTCAGACTCCGGGGCCCTACTGGGGCCCAGCTGGTCCTGATGTTGAGAAGGACATAGCCAATATGTGTCGAGACGGTCAGGCTCATGTCACGCTTGAAGATAAGCACATGAGCATATTGTAGCCAGTGGTCTATTTCTGTTTTCCTGTGTTTGACCCAGCTTGTCTCCTAACTCTTTTGTACCTGTATCTTCTGCTGCTGATCTTGGCTTGTGTCCAGATTTCACCTTCTGCTGGTTGTCTTGCTTGGTACCTTTGCTGCCTGTCTGATCCTGACCTTGGGCCAGACTCTCACTTCACTTCTGCTATGTGAATTAGTATCTCTGCTGCTTGGTTTTTGCTCACTCCTGCTTGGCTTGACGACAGTTCCGCTTCCTGCTCCTGCGTGTTTTTATTTACAATCTGCATTCCAGAATTCTGCAAAGATCTGTTCTGAACCTCTCCAACCCCTCAGCAGTATCCAGATAGTATTCAAAAAAAAATTGCTGTGTCCAGATCCATTGTAATACCCATGACACTCATATTGCTGCACCCTGTCAGTAACTCCATGGGGTATTATTATTATTATTATACAGGATTTATATAGCGCCAACAGTTTGCGCAGCGCTTTACAATTTGAGGGAAGACAATACAGTTCAATACAGGAGGAACTAGAGGGCCCTGCTCGTAGAGCTTACAATCTAGAAGTATATAGAAGGGTATTGGGGAAGAGGTATAAGGGAAACCCTCTCATTAGCTTGACCCTCACCAGATACATGACAATAGGTCCAATGAGGACAAGGGGGTAGATCTCACAAAGCCCTCACCAGCTCCCATCAAACAGTGAGTTGGCATCACACAGTTCAGTGGTATGGTATCTATCCCACTCCCAGGCACCATACGTTTAATCTGGTGTGCAATTAATTATTTATAGCATTGCTACCCTTACTTACGGAACCAGATGTCTGTGGACATGAGTACCTTGTTCCTGAAAGTGCTGTCCAGTGACAGGGACACTTTTTCTAACATGTGAAAGTAGAAGGGCCAGCCCTCTGGGAAAAGTAATGGCAACTGGGTCCCTGCATCCTGGGACAGTGCAGTACATTAACTGGTGGAAAAGGGTTGTTTGCACCAATAGTATCCAAGCAGGTATTAGGCCTTCTGCAACACATATGCTTCTGGCAGAAGTTGCAGTTCACAGCGCTATTGATGGCAGTACAGAAAGGGCGCGGAGCAGTGACCCTGAGAACCGGGTTTCCCCCCACCATAGACTCCAATGTTAAACCTGGTCACCTTGCGGTTCTCTGGGTCACTGCTCTGCGCCCTTTCATCCCCGAGACTCCAAATTTTTATCAGCTGTAGGTGAGCGTCTTGGCTACCTACGATAATTTTTTGGGGTCTCCAGCACATATGGTTCGCCCTTGACAGCTCCCCAAAGGGACCATGACCTAACCACGAGGTGACCAGGTTTAACATTGGAGTCTATGGCGGGGGGGAGACCCAGTTCTCGGGGTCACTGCTCCGTGCCCTTTCATCCCCGAGACCCCAACTTTTTATCAGCTGTAGGGGAATGTTTTGGCCACCTGCGATACAATTTTGGGGTCTCCAGCACCTTTGGTTCGCCCGTGACAGCAATTTTCCCACGGCGGTGTGTGTCCCCCACCTCAGCCCCTCCTCCTCTCAATCAACTGTTCGCTAAAGCCCCGTACACACGTAGCGATTGTCGGCCGAACAATCGGCCGTCTTTTGTCCGGTGCTGTTCTGTCGGTTGAAAAGTGCTAAAGACTGCACACGAATTTTGTCGGCAAACAACAGCCGACTGCAGAAGTGATGTCATGTGATGGTTAACTTTCTGTGTGTGTTTTTTCTTCTCTGAGCATGCCCAGTCTTGCTCATCTGCTGTTTGTCGGCCGAATTCTGTACTGACTGAGGAACAATCGGCCGTTCTGTTGTTGGCCAACAAAAATTTTAAAGCCTGCACACCAGATTCTGTTCGGCCGAAAAGTCGCAGTCGGTTGTCGGAAGCATCATACTAACAAGCCGACAATCGGCCGATCGGACGTTGGCCGAATATTTACAGCCGACAATCACTACGTGTGTACGGGCCTTTAGTCTTAGAATTTCATCGGACCTTGAAAATGTCTTGTGCGCATGCGCACCGGGGCTCGCACCAGCTGGCTTATGACGTAGTGTCACCAGAAGTGACGAGGTCCGGAATTTTCATGGGTCCGACAAAATTTTAGAACACCGCCACAAACATTTGGAAAGATTTTGTCTGCTCTTCTCTGCAAGGCACGCCTGCTGTTCAACACGTTTTCCCTCAATGATCTACGTGCCTCTCTCGTTGAGTTTTTCTCTTCTTACCTCTTAAGGCCCCTTTTCACACTATCCGTCCGTCGGACGGATTCAGTTTTTCTCCCGCTGAGCAGAAGGATGACAGCTGTGTCTCTGCGCTGTGTGCGGAGACACAGCTGTCAGTTCCCCATGCATCTCTATGGGGGAAATTGGATGGGAACGGACCATCGGTCCGTTCTCATCCGATCCCATCCGATCCGCTGGACGGATGGAAAATAGGGTTTCCATCCGTCCAGATTTGACGGATCGGATCGGATATCCATAGAGATGCATGGGGGGACCGTTCAGATCCGCCAAAAAAACGGACAGGCAGATCTGAATGGTCCGCCTGTGTGAAAGGGGCCTAGGCACCTTCATGTGGTCTGCCACCTTATCCCTATCACCAGACTTCTTCACATTAGGTTCCAGCTACTGCAAATTTTCCACTTGTAACTGCTCCCTGCCTTTTGTCCGCTGCCTCTGGCTTGACTGAGCCACCCTCTACCTCTGTGGTCATCCTAGTAAACTGTGATATCCAACTCAAACCCAAGGTGGCTCTGAACCCAAATCTCAGCTCTGATTGGACACCTGACCATCACACCTGCACTTTATGGTCAAAAATATGTGGACACTGCTTCAAATTATCATGTTCAGATATATCTATTTTAAGGTACTGTTTATGCTGCAGCATACAAAGACATTTAAAACATGTACAACCTTGTGCAATAGTTTATGGAAGGCTCTTTTCTGTGCCAGCATGATTGTGGCCCTCTGCACAAAACCAGGCCCATAAAGATATGGTTTGGTGGGAAAGAACTTGAGTGATTTCACAAAGCCCTGACCTTATTCATACTGAACACCTTTTGCATGAATTGCATGCCAATCCTCGGCCAAGCCTTCTTATCCAGCATCACCTGACCATATATACGCTTGTTTGGCTGAATTGGCACAAATGCCCACAGATGTACTTTACAATCATGTTGAGAAACTTCCCAAAAGAATGAAGGCTGGCATAGCTGCTAAAAGGGGAGAATTTCCTTATTTATGTCCGTGGTTCGGGAATTAGTTGTCTAACAAGCTCAAAAAAGTGTGATGGGTAGGTGTGGACAACATTTGACCATATACTGGGGAATTCATAAAGAGTGTCTATGACAGGCCAATAATATTGGCTTTTTGTTTTGTTATATACAATAAACCTTTGATAATGCACTAGGAGTGTGTGCCCTAGATTGCCTACTAGTTGTCTACTAGATTGCCCAATCTGAGGAGTGCGGCATTGACAAGTATACATGAAGGATCGTAGGCGTGTGCACAGGTTGTGACAGGTGTGTTTAGACTCCTGATATTTCACCAAAATCCCCTAACAGGGCTCCTAAAAAAAAAATTGTAAAAAAAAAAAAAATGTATAAATAAAAATAATTATAAAAATAAATAAAATTGTAAAAAATACTGAAAAATAAAATAATAGAATTAAAAACAACTGAAGCCACCCACTGCCCTACTGACACTGTCCACTGCTCTACTGACACCGTCATATCTTACCTCTCCACTCCAGAAAAGGTTGTGGTTGCTCCTCTGATGTAGTAACCATGAGAATACAGAACCATGTCCACCTCTTCTCCATAGTGTGCAGGATAGTCTTGTGTCAACCTGAAACATAAAATGTTATTTAAAGATATTAATTTAAAAAATTGAATGTTTTTTTTTTTTTAAGTACATACTGTCTTCAGTTTTTTATGTTGTTCAAGCCTAAAAAAAGCATTGTTTGAAAATAATTATTTTGAAACCAGGTAATTTTAAAACATGCAAACATATATAATATGTATATAATTTATGAATTGAAGCCAACAAGTGGTGAGCTTTAAGCAACAGTTTTGGTTTCCTGGGGCTCTGTAAAGTGTTTCTATGGTCATAATTAAAAGTCATACATATCTTTTTCCACATTGAATTTCAATTATTTCTATCCCATTCCTCTTATTTAAAAAACAAAACAAAAAAACATGCTTTTTAAAGAATCATACACATGTTATTCCTTGGATTCTGTGACATGTATTCATTATTTCCTCTAGATACACACTGCTGTGACACACATTTCACAGAGCCTGCTTTCTGGACCACAGAGATACCGAGAGGAGAAGGTTCAGGACGCAGAGAAAAAAAAGGGAAGACATTTTAGGAGCTGAAGTTAGAACAGGAATCACTGATTGCAGGCAGCAATAGACCATGGGATAAGTAGTCCTTACAAATTGAAAGTAAACCAAAGCAATGATCAGAAAAGAAGCTGTAAGATTTTTCATGTAAGCGTAAAATAACTATAGCTTCTGTTGCTACTACAATGCTGATGTAATAAAATGAAAGTGTATGTTGTGACTAAAGATCTCTCTTAACAGTTGTCCTGAAAAAGACCTGATTCAAAGTTAAATGAGTTATAGTCTTAACCACTTAAGCCCCGGAAGATTTTACCCCCTTCCTGACCAGGGGGTATTTTACGACTCGGCACTGCGTGACTTTAACTGACAATTGCGCGGTCATGCAATGTGGTACCCAAACGAAATTTACGTCCCTTTTTTCCCACAAACAGAGCTTTCTTTTGGTGGTATTTGATCACCTCTGCGCTTTTTATTTTTTGCGATATTAATAAAAAAAGAGCGAAAATTTTGCAAAAAAATGACATTTTCAACTTTGTCTTTTAAAAAATATCCAATATACTCAATTTATGTATTTTTTTTGGGCCAAAATATATTTAACTACATGTCTTTGACAAAAAAAAATTCAATGAGCGTATTTTTATTGGTTTGCGCAAAAGTTAGAGCGTCTACAAACTATGGTGTAAATACTGAAATTTACGCAGCTTTAATTTCTGACTGCCTATCTCATTTCATGAAGTGCTAAAATGGCGGGGCAGTACAAAACCCCCCCAAACTACCACTTTTTGGAAAGTAGACATCCTAAGGAATGTTCTGAGAGGCATGTTGAGCTCATTGAATATTTCATTTTTTTGTCACAGGTGTTTGAAAAATGACTAAAAATTTTTTTTTTTTTTTTTTTACACAAAGTCGTCATTGAAATGATATATTGCTCACACATGCCATGGGTATATGTGTAATTACACCCCAAAATATATTCTGCTGCTTCTCCTGAGTACAGGGATACCACATATGTGGGACTTTTTGGGAGCCTAGCTGTGTACGGGTCCCCAAAATCAAATCACCACCATCAGAATTTCAAAGGGCGTACATTTTTCATTGCATTTTCTCACTACCTCTAACGGTTTAGGAGGCCCTGAAATGTCAAGATACCACAAACCCCCCCCAAATGACCCCATTTTGGAAAGTAGACACCCCAAGCTGTTTGCTGAGAGGCATGGTGAGTCCATGGAATATTTTATATTTTACCACAAGTTTTGGGAAAATTACTATTTTTTTTTTTTATTTATTTTTTTTACACAACGTTGTCACTAAAAGATAAAATTCTCACACATGACATGGGTATAAGTGGAATGACACCCCAAAATACATTCTGCCACTTCTCCTGAGTATGGGGATGCCCCATGTGTGAGACTTTTTGGGAGCCTAGCTGTGTACAGGACCGCGAAAACCAATCAACACTCTCAGGTTTTCTAATGGCGTAAATTGTGCATGTCACCTCTGCACTACCTGTCACAGTTTCGGAGGCCCTAAAATTCCAAGATAGCACAAACCCCCCCCAAATGACCCCATTTTGGAAAGTAGACACCCCAAGCTATTTGCTGAGAGGCATGGTGAGTCCATGGAATATTTTATATTTTGCCACAAGTTCCGGGAAATATATATATATATATATATATATTTTTTTTTTTTTCACAAAGTTGTCAGTAAATGAAATATTTCTCACACATGCCATGGGTATATGTGAAATGACACCCCAAAATACATTCTGCTGCTTCTCCTGAGTACAGGGATACCCCATGTGTGAGACTTTTTTGCAGTCTAGCCGAGTACAGGTCCCCGAAAACCAGTCCCCGCTTTCAGGCTTTCCAAGGGCGTAAATTGTTGATTTCACTCCTGACTACCTATCACAGTTTCGGAGGCCCTAAAATTCCAAGATAGCACAAAACCCCCCCAAATGACCCCATTTTGGAAAGTAGACACCCCAAGCTATTTGCTGAGAGGCATGGTGAGTCCATGGAATATTTTATATTTTGCCACAAGTTCCGGGAAATATATATATATATATATATATATTTTTTTTTTTACACAAAGTTGTCAGTAAATGATATATTGCTCACACATGCCATGGGTATATGTGAACTGACACCCCAAAATACATTCTGCTGCTTCTCCTGAGTACAGGGATACCCCATGTGTGAGACTTTTTTGCAGTCTAGCCGAGTACAGGTCCCCGAAAACCAGTCCCCGCTTTCAGGCTTTCCAAGGGCGTAAATTGTTGATTTCACTCCTGACTACCTATCACAGTTTCGGAGGCCCTAAAATTCCAAGATAGCACAAAACCCCCCCAAATGACCCCATTTTGGAAAGTAGACACCCCAAGCTATTTGCTGAGAGGCATGGTGAGTCCATGGAATATTTTATATTTTGCCACAAGTTCCGGGAAATATATATATATATATATATTTTTTTTTTTTTTTACACAAAGTTGTCAGTAAATGATATATTGCTCACACATGCCATGGGTATATGTGAACTGACACCCCAAAATACATTCTGCTGCTTCTCCTGAGTACAGGGATACCCCATGTGTGAGACTTTTTTGCAGTCTACCCGAATACAGGACCCCGAAAACCAATCATCGCCTTCAGGCTTTCCAAGGGCGTAAATTGTTGATTTCACTCCTGACTACCTATCACAGTTTTGGAGGCCATGAAATGCCAAGACAGCACAACCCCCCCCCAAATGACCCCTTTTCGGAAAGTAGACACCCTGAGCTATTTGCAGAGAGGCATGTTGAGTGTTTTGCAGATCTCACTTTTTGTCACACAGTTTTGGAAATTGAAAAAAGAGGGAAAAAATGCATTTTCCTGTTTTTTCTTCATTTTCCAAAAAAAATGAGAGCTGC
Source organism: Pelophylax lessonae (assembly GCF_965119305.1). Lineage (NCBI taxonomy): Eukaryota > Metazoa > Chordata > Amphibia > Anura > Ranidae > Pelophylax > Pelophylax lessonae. The sequence continues at coordinate 216,968,050 of NC_138769.1, read as the reverse complement.
AAAATACTCACCATGCCTCTTAGCAAATAGATTGGAGTGTCTACTTTGCAAAATGGGGTCATTTGGGGGGGTTTTGTGCCATCTTGGCTTTTTATGGACTTCAAAAGTGTGATAGGTAGTAAGGAGTGAGATCAACAATTTACGCCCTTAGAAAGCCAAAAGGTGCGCATTGGTTTTCCGGGTCCTGTACGCGGCTAGACTGGCAAAAAGTCTCACACATGGGGTATCATTGTACTCAGGAGAAGCAGCAGAATGTATTTTGGGGTGTCATTTCACATATACCCATGGCCTGTGTGAGCAATATATCATTTACTGACAACTTTGTGTAAAAAAATTTAAAAAAATAAAAAAAATGTTTTTCCCCGAAACTTGTGGCAAAATATAAACTATTCCATGGACTCACCATGCTTCTCAGCCAGTAGCTTGGAGTGTCTACTTTGCAAAATGGGGTCATTTGGGGGGGGGTTTGTGCTATCTTGAAATTTCAGGGCCTCTGAAACCGTGACAGGTAGTCAGGGATAAAATCAGCAATTTACGCCATTAGAAAACCTGAAGATGTGGACTGGTTGTCGGGGGCGCGTACACAGCTAGGCTCCCAAAAAGTCTCACACATGTGGTATCCCTGTACTCAGGAGAAGCAAAAGAATGTATTTTGGGGTGTCATTTCACATATTCCCATGGCATGCAGGAGCAATATATCATTTAGTGACAACTTTCTGTAAAAAAACAAAAAATAAAAAAATAATAATAATTTTCCCGAAACTTGTGGCAAAATATAAAATACTCCATAGACTCACCATGCCTCTCAGAAAAAAGCTTTGGGTGTCTACTTTTCAAAAAGGGGTCATTTGGGGGGTGTTTGAACAGTCCCAGCATTTTATGCTCAATCTTAGCCACACATCACCCACTCTTCTAACCACTTGAAAACCAAGCCTTTTCTGTGCCTTTTTGTTTACATGAAAAAATATTTTTTTTTTACTAGAAAATTACTTTGAACCCCCAAACATTATATATTTTTTTAAAGCAGAGGCCCTATAGAATAAAATGGTGGATGTTGCAAATTTTTTTGTCACACGGTATTTGCGCACAGATTTTCCAAACGCAATTTTTGCGAAAAAAATACATTTTTTTAAAATTTATTGCACAAATACACTATATAATTTCAAATTTTTTGATAAAATTTAAAAGATGATCTTATGCCGAGTTCATAGACACCTAACATGACATGCTTTAAAAATTGCGCATGCCTGCGCAGCGGCAAAAACATACGTACATTTTTAAAAACCTTTAAAAGTCTCTACAGGTTACCACTTTAGACTTACAGAGGAGGTCTACTGCAAGAATTACTGCACTCGATCTGGCGATCGCGGCGATACCTCACATGCATGCTGCAATTGCGGTTTACATATGACACTAGACCACCGCTTGCGTGCGCCATTGCGCGCAAGCACCGGGGGAAAGGGGGGGGGCTCAATTTTTTTTTTTTTTTTTCTTTTTTCTTTTGCTTTTTTATGTTATTTTGACACCTTTCCTTTAATTTTTTTTTTAAATCATTTTTATTGTTATCATAGTGAATTTAAATATCCCCTATGATAGCAATCTGTGGTGACAGGTACTCTTTTTTAAAAAAATTGGGGTCTTTTAGACTCTAGATCTCTCCTCTGACCTTAACGCATCTGACCACACCAAAATTGGTGTGATAAAATACTTTCCCAATTTCCCAATGGCCCTGTTTATTTCTGGCGAAACAGAAGTCATAAAATGCTCGTAGCCTCCGGCATCTTAGGCCATAGAGATGATTGGAGCCATTCTCATCTCCAATTAGCTCTATGGTTAGATAACTGAACCACCGGCTGCACTCTCGGGTTAACCGGTGGGACAGGAGAGCCCGAGAAAAACCACGGAAGGCTGCGGAAGGCGGCGGTGGGGGGGGGGGAGGCCCCTCCCACTGCATGTAAAAGCAGTCTAGCGGCCAATTACCTGCTAGGATTGCTTTTACATGTAAGCCGACCGCTGGCTGTAAAAAACGATACCAAGATGATGCCTAAATCTGCAGGCATCATCCTGGTATAACCACTCAACGTCCAGCAATGCACCAGTACATTGCTGGTCCTTGTTTGGCATATAGGTTTTTTTTTTTTTCATGCAGCCTGTGGGCTGAACGAAAAAAAAGAGAACCTATCAGAAATCAGCACAGGAATAATGCGTAGTATTACTCATCATTAACCGCCCAAACAACCACCCACTGAATTTAATGATGGGTATACACGGCACTATCCACGTATACCAAAATAGGATTTTAACTGCAGTGCTGAAATCAGAAAATCACCACAGCTGCTATCAGCAAAGGTATCCATATATGCTGAGCGCAAACACTGTTTGTGTCAGAATATATAAAATCAATGCGTGGTAGCCGACAAGTACCTGCAAGAGAAACAGGTCACAAAAGAATGAAAAAACAAAGTACATTAAAAAAAGCACATTAGGAAGAGTAGAAGGACATATAAAATGACTGACAACAACAGTTTTTGGATTCTCATCATTAACCGCCCAAACAACCACCCACTGAATTTAATGATGGGTATACACGGCGCTATCCACGTATACCAAAATAGGATTTTAACTGCAGTGCTGAAATCAGAAAATCACCACAGCTGCTATCAGCAAAGGTATCCATATATGCTGAGCGCAAACACTGTTTGTGTCAGAATATATAAAATCAATGCGTGGTAGCCGACAAGTACCTGCAAGAGAAACAGGTCACAAAAGAATGAAAAAACAAAGTACATTAAAAAAAGTACATTAGGAAGAGTAGAAGGACATATAAAATGACTGACAACAACAGTTTTTGGATTCTCATCATTAACCGCCCAAACAACCACCCACTGAATTTAATGATGGGTATACACGGCGCTATCCACGTATACCAAAATAGGATTTTAACTGCAGTGCTGAAATCAGAAAATCACCACAGCTGCTATCAGCAAAGGTATCCATATATGCTGAGCGCAAACACTGTTTGTGTCAGAATATATAAAATCAATGCGTGGTAGCGGACGAGTACCTGCAAGAGAAACAGGTCACAAAAGAATGAAAAAACAAACAAAGGACAATAAAAAAAAAGTACAGTAGGAAGAGTAGAAGGACATATAAAATTACTGACACAACAACAGTTTTTGGATCCTTTTATTTTTCTTTCTAACTGTTTCTTGATTTGGGAGGGACTGCGATCTTCTGCGATCTTCTCTTCCAGCTTGGGTCTCTCAAAATGTCGATGGACATCCAACATCCTTCGAGACCCTGTGTTTGTGTGCCCTACACTGTGTCGTGCTGTACCCTACGCTAATACTCCACTAGTGTATGGTAGCGCTCGAAACATTCCCCGATGCAGAGACCAGGTTGGTCAGGACATTTGGGACAATAATAGCGGGTGTCACGCCTAAATCCGCGCCTGCTACAGACACGACATCTTCTTTGGGGCCATCTTTGGGTAGGGGTACTCGGGAGGACATGTGAAAAATGCCTCTCATGCAGCCGGCTCACTGCATCTGGAAGGGGAAGTTGGGCAGGCATGCCTCCTGGGTACAGGTAGGCAAGGATGATCTCTTCCTGGAATTCCCGGAAAGATCCAGTTCGTCCTGACGCCCTGTATAGGACAAAGGCGTTCAGCATCGCCAATTGAAATAAATAAACAGACACTTTTTTGTACCAGCGTCTGGCTTTACGGGCAACTAAATACGGCGCCAAAAGCTGGTCGTTAAGGTCCACCCCTCCCATATTAAGGTTATATTCGTGGACACAGAGGGGTTTCTCCATAACGCCAGTTGCCGTAGGGATTTGGACTGTTGTGTCTGGGTGAAGGGAGGACAGAACATAAACATCCCGTGTATCCTTCCACTTCACCGCAAGCAATTTGTCCGTTTTCAAGCAGGCTCTCGCCCCCCGACTAAGACGGGAATCTACAAGCCGTTGGGGGAAGCCCCGGCGATTAGGTCGCACGGTGCCACATGCGCCAATTTGTAATTCGAGCAGGTGACTAAATAGTGGCACGCTTGTGTAAAAGTTGTCCACGTACAAATGGTACCCCTTTCCGGATAAGGGTGACACCAAGTCCCAAACAATCTTACCGCTGCTCCCTATGTAGTCTGGGCAGTTGGGGGGCTCCACACAGCTATCTTTTCCCTCATAGACCCGGAAACTAACTGTATAGCCTGTGGCCCTGTCACAGAGCTTGTACAGTTTGACCCCGTACTTGGCACGCTTGCTGGGGAGGTACTGTTTCATAGCAAGGCGGCCAGTAAATTTAATCAGGGACTCGTCAACGCAGACAACTTGTTCAGGGGTAAACAAGGCTGCAAACCGCTGATTGAAGTGGTCTATGAGGGGCCGAATTTTGTGGAGCCGATCGTATGCAGGGTCTCCCCGAGGACGACAGATTTCATTGTCGCTGAAATGCATAAATCGCAGAATTTGCTCATATCTCGCCCTGGACATGGAGGCAGAGTACATGCGCATATGGTGAAGTGGGCTAGTGGACCAATATAGCCGCACTTCACTCTGTTTAGTTATGCCCATGTTGAGGGAAAGGCCCAGAAAGATCTTAAATTCGGAAACCGTTATAGGATTCCAGCCGAATCGTCTGGCAAGGTGCGAATTTGGGTTGGCGGCGATAAATTGTTGAGCATATAAATTTGATTGATCCACAATAGATCTGAAAAGATCTTCCGTGAAGAACAGCTCAAAAAAGTTCAGGGGCGTAAAACCAGCTGTCTCCACGTGGATTCCAGGTTGGGCGGTGAATGGGGGAAGTACTGGCGCTGTAGAATCAGTGGGTTGCCAATTAGGAAATGCCAGCGCATCAGGGAGGGCACTATGGGCTCTACGGGCCTGTCTTCGAATACGCGGTGGCTGCGGGCCACTACTCGTGCTAGCCACCGCACCAGCTTCAACTGCACTTAGGGGACTCGCCACGTCACCAGGTCTTACTGCAGTGCTGGTTGTACTAGGTCCAGGGTGTACTAGGCCGCTGGCGCTTGCCAGGTCGCCAGAAAAATGAGCGGCACTAGTAACCACACTCTGCTCCATACGAGCACCCTGCGATTCCTGCATCTCAACAACTTCAGAATGGGGTCGGGTACGCCTGGGTCTAACAGGGACCCATCTGTCGTCGGAGCTATCTGTCAGGGAGCCGCTGCCGTCATCTGGTTCGTATACTGACCCTGATTCTGCCGGTGAGGCTTCCCCATCGCTCTCACCTGACATGGTCATTATACTGTAAATAGCTTCATCACTGTACGAACGTTTAGACATTTTGGTAACTAAATTTACCCGTACAGTGATGCGACTCACAGGTAATAAAAGCACCTGGTTGTCGAAGACTATTTCAAGCGCTACCAAAAAAACTGCTAATGCTAGCAGGGATCAGGCCTGACTCTGCTAACACAGCGGTTTTGTGTCTTGTGTTTTTTTGCAAGTGACAGTAATCTATTGATTACTACACTTGCCTGGGTGAAAGGGTTAAACGCAGGTGCTGGCAGGAATCAGTACTGATCGTGCAAACACCGCGTTTTGGGAACCCTAAACTATGGGGGCGCTAGTATAGCTCTGATCAGATCAGATATTGATCTGTTCAAACACTATACTAGAAATGGAAGTGTAGGTGCGTGCGTGCGTGCGTGCGTGCGTGTGTGGCAATCAAAGGGTTATTTCTAAACTATGCGCCGGGGATCTGGGGGGGTGGCGGGGACCCTAAACCTCCTTTGGGAAAGAAACTAGCTAGCTAGAGCAACCTCAAGTCACAATGACACTAATACAAAATACAGTAAAAACAGTATATTATGTGTGTATTAGTGCTAATGTGACAGAGGGTGTAGGGGTTAACGGGATGTGATCAGGGGGGATCAGGGGTTTAAATCTTTATTGGAAGGGGCTGGCGGGTATCCTACGGATAAAAGAAACGGTGGCAAGCGCTAAACCTGGTCACAAGTCACACTTATACGGGTATATAGAAAATGCTATATACTGTATACAGTGTGTTGTGGCAGGGGGGTGTAGGGGTGATCAGGGGGGGATCAGGGGATTAAATCTTTATTGGGCGGGTGGGGGGGACCCTAAACCTCCTTGGGACACAAACTTAGTCGCCTGCGCTAATTCTGATCACAATCACACTAATACAAAAATACAAAAACACAGTATATTACGTTTGTATTAGTGCTGATGTGACAGAGGGTGTAGGGGTTAACTAGCGGTGATCAGGGGGGGATCAGGTGGGATCAGGGGCTTAAATCTTTATTAGGGGGGGGTGGCGGGTAATTCAAGTGGAAAAGGGGGGGTCGCAAGCGCTAGACCTGACCACAAATGACACTTATACGGGTATATAGCAAAATGCTATATACTGTATAAGGTGTGTGTTATGGCAGGGGGTGTAGGGGTGATCAGGGGGGGGTCAGGGGCTTAAATCTTTATTGGGCGGGTGGCGGGGACCCTAAACCTTCTTGGGACAGAAACTTAGTCGCCTGCGCTAATTCTGATCACAATGACACTAATACAAAAATACAAAAATACTGTATATTGCGTTTGTATTAGTGCTGATGTGACAGAGGGTGTAGGGGTTAACGGCGGTGATCAGGGGGGGGTCAGGGGAGATCAGTGGGTTAAATCTTTATTAGGGGGGGGTGGGGGGTAATTTGAGTGGAAAAGGGGGGGTCGCAAGGGCTACACCTGTTCACAAATCACACTTATACAGGTATATAGGTATATGCTATATGCTGTATATAGTGTGTGTTGTGTCAGGTGCTGTAGGGGTTAATTGGGGGGGCGATCGGGGGTGAAATGTGCCTATCTAACTGTGTGTGGGTGTGCTTGGTGCAATACTCACAGTAAGATGTGCTCTCCTCTCACGCTGGATCCAAAAAGACCGTTGGGAGGGGAGGGCACATCTCCTCTAAGCCTGTGTTTACATTTCACAGGCTTAGAGTGACATTTGATTGGGTAGGACCGATCAACAGGTCCAGACCAAAAATGATTGGCCTGGACCTGATGACTGATCGGTTCTGAACCCAATCGAGTCATCGGCGGCGGGGCGCGGGAGCGCGCACAGGGCCGGCAAAAAGTGCTGACGTAGGCCTACGTCAGTTTGCCTGGCCGGGGCTGAGCGCCGACGTAGATCGTCGTGCGCCGGTCGGGAAGTGGTTAATTAATCATGTATATAACAAATCTTACATACGTATTTCAGTAGATGTTTAGCTTTTCCAGGTCTTGCAATGTTGTATGTGTTTGTTAAAAAATAAATATTAAGTTATTATTATGACAAAGAAGGGTGTAGCCCTTGTTAGTGACCCCTTTAAACTGCCCAGTTGAGCATTGCAACCTCACCTTAGATCGCCCCCTAGCACAAGAAGTGGGAAGGAACAGGAGAACTTTGCTTTGCCTCAGCAGGCAGGGTGGAATTTGATTGACTGGGGTAAGTTGGGCCCACCCACCAGACTCAAGGAGCAGGGGAGAGCCACCAGTGAGAGAGTGAGACTGGTAGATGCATTGTGCAGTGGTGGTAAGAAGGCTAGAATAGAAGCTGGGGAGCGCAACGTGCCAAGGGGGAAGTTGTGCGGAACCCCAGGATACAAGCCAGAAGAAGATGCCGAATTGAGAAGGAGGCTCGGAGCAGCACAGGCTTGCATTGCCAGGGTCATTAGGGACAGAGTTGTCTACTCTTCATCTGCCTCCATCCTGTCTGAAGGAGCAGCCATCCGAGGTCAGACTGCACCCAGAATGACAGATGTCATAGTGATGAGCAGTCTTTGGCCTCCCTGTCCGTGAGAGACATTACTGAATGTGGCAGAGCTCATTTAAAAGGGATCACTTCATCCATTACTGTCTGTTACTTTTGAACACTTTGTAAAAAACAACTGTTTTGCCTGTAAATTACAAATTCCTTCTTGGCTGAGTCCACCACTGCATAGTTTAAAGAAAAAACAAAATATGAACTGCCACATGAGAAGTCTAGTTGCCACCATCCCTAAATGTATACAAAAACAAAGACCAACTAGACATATGATTTTTATTAAATACATACACATATGAAGACGATTAAGCATAGACACATACAGAGAAATGACATGTAGCAAGATATATAATTCATATTGAATAAAAATAGTTACAATATTACAAGGATCAGAGGAAGTTCTCTCAAAGGTAAAATAAATGCAACATGACATCACAATTTCTGTAAGCTCACAGTCTCTAAATGTGTCAAAATTAGATAAAACATCTTATTAGTTATTGTAGGCTCAATGCTTTTCATGGACCTCCGTCCATTCATCAGGAGCCTGAATAAAGGTTATGTATCTAAAAATAGGAATATGGGTTATGGTACAGTGTATTTTAAGAAATAATTGAGATCTAATAAAGGGAGAATGTATAATAAACACTACCTTAAGTAATGTCAATTATCCAAAAACAAAACAATGATGAAAAGGGAGAACAGAGATGACCCGAGGGACGCCTGACCTGGGGCTCAGGCATGAATGAACGCTCAACACAAAGGGGGCAACGGAGAGGAAAGGATCACATAGGAAGTGGAGATCAGAATTCAAAAGCAACACTCCAGGAAATGTTTGTAGGCACACTGGGACCAAAAATCTAGAAGTATATGTACATATGTAGCACCCTACAGGTAGGTGCTAGGTAAAATATATAGTGGGCCTTGTCTGCCTAACAGCAGGGCTGTGATTTGTTAGGTAGGGTGTCAGGACTTCCAGATGTGCCTGCTGAGGGGAGAAGTATCCCCACTGGCTCCTGTGAGAGGTTTCTCATAGGGCAGTGTTGGAAGCCCAATCAGGGGACACATCCCAGCTTGTAACTACCCCAGAAGGCAAATTAGGCTGCAAAGGATTCTGGGAGTGGGTATAAGTTTGGGGGAAGTGCGTGACAGGTTGTCTTTGGCGGGACCAGAGTCCCAGGAAGGAGAGCACGGCTGTCTCTCCTCCTGTCTGAGGAAGGTGGATGTCTCGGGGTGTCGCCTGAGTATCCAGAGAGTGCTGAGTTGAGCTGAGGGGATCCGGTGTGCCGAGAGCCTGCAGAGAGAGAGGGGTCCAGTCCCAGGAAAGACTACACAGGTCTTGAGTACTGAGGATTGCCCCTGGGGGTTCGCCTGAAGTGTTAGAGGGGACCACTCTGGAAGAGATTCTGGGATCCAGTGTCAGCTAGCTGTAAAGGGGGTACCTAGGTTGAGGACCCTGAAATTGTAAAGGGGGTACCTAGGTTGAGGACCCTGAAGTTGTAAAGGGGGTACCGGCAGTCTGGGCCCTGAATTGTAAAGAGAGTGTCAGTGAAGCGACAGTTAAACAAAGTTCTACAAGATACTACCTCAAGCTGTACAAAGCGGGGGACAGTATTTAGTGACTTCCACAGCACAGCAGTGTCAGGAGTTCTGTAGCTCTCAGTCTTGGATCTAAAGGACTACAAGTCGGGGATTCAACACTTCTTCGGTTATACAGAGTGTTCTCAGAGTCAGTGAGCGTTGGCTGGCGTCAAGGAAGCACCAACAGGCATTTTTCAGTAACAAAGTCCCACGTGTAATTAGTTTGAGCCTCAAGGAGTATCCCACTTATTCCCTTCTCCCATCCCCTTTAAATTAAATAAAAACCACAAACAAAGATGCCGGAGTTGTCGGTGCTTCAGTTATCACACCCAGGGCCACAGCTCACATGAGAGTACTGGTTTTAATGGCACACCCACATCAGGCCACAGGCCTGGAAACCTTGCTACATTTGGGGGCTCATCTGGGATTTTGCCATTAGCTACTGGGCCAGTTGCCATTCCAGATGTGTCCTGAACTGCTACATCAGCATCAGGCTGGGTGTGAGACTGCAATTGTAGGAGGCAGGGAGAGTGGACTGAGGCTAGAGGCCCACAGAGAGGGATGTTTATGGCAACGAAAATGCTCCAAGAAAGACTGTAAAGTGACCAAGGCTCTTCATATGGATTATGAGATGTATTCTGCTGTAAGGAAGTGGGGAGCAGGGGACAAGTATGTCAGGATGCGTGCATGCAGCCACTGCCTGATAGCAAGGAGTCCTAGTGTGGACAGTGAAAATGGCGTCAAGGTCTAGGGAAGGATGGAGAAGTGAACGCCGGAGGTACTAGTGTGGATGGTGATAATGGAGGCCAGGGGCACGGGAAGAGAGGTGCCAGGGGCCGAGTGGTGGTGCAAGCTATGTGGAAGAATGTTGACCGTGCACTTGGTAGCGGGACATTTATTCTTTATGGCTGGTGCACACATACTGTGGGGATTGTTGTCGGCCATGTCGAGGAGAGCCATGGAGCTAGTTCTGAAGCCAGTATGGAAGATGTTAATTGCACGTGTGTGGCAAGGAAGAGGAGTATCAACCGTGCAGTCGGTGGTGGGATGCTGCTCTTGCCGAGCAAGAGAGGGCAGCTGGCTTTGGGCAAGAGAAGCACAGTGGAGGCCATTGAGGTGGGCGGATGTATGTCTAGCAAGTGACATATTCCGCTTTGCAACTATTTTCCAAATGTTTGCAGCGCAGCAGTATGGTGGGGGAAGAGTTACAGTACCGCGCGGGAAAACACGTCACAAGCAGGACTGCCCAAGGGGAGGAGTGACCGCCCAACATGGCGAAAGGGTGGAGACGGCGGGAACATCTGGCCAATCGGGAGCGGCAGAGGGGACCCTATTAATATCCCCTCCGTTGGACGTGGCCGTGCGGGAGACACGTGTGGAGGAAGGAGACATATCGTTCACTAGAGGAGTGAAGGGTGTTCCCGCTATTGCTGCCACCATGGGCGAAAACCCTGCCTAGCAGAGCCGAGAGCAGATCTACCAGCGCCCAATCCCCCGCTAGTTTGGGATACCAGTATCCGGATGGTACCAGACGGCGGACCCACGCTGTGCACCGGAGGAGGTCGGGAGTTCCTGGGAGCGGTATGTCCCCAATGTGCCACTGTTAGGGTGCAGGCGTGGGTTCAGTTTGGGCAATGTGGTGATTTGCTGCTCAGGGCAGAGAAGAGCGAGGGCTGTCCCAAGAAGCTTACAGTCATGTGGGATACAGGCCTCACTCAGGAGGTGATGGGGAACGAGTCCAAGTTCCTCCGTGGTGCTGGGAGAGGGATATTCAGGCTGCCGATGCGGATGGAGACCCTACCAGCAGTCGGTGGGCTCACACTCTGCGGGGAGGGAGTTTGGTCGCAGAGCTCCATAGGGAGGGGATCCGTGTCCACCCAAACAGTAGGGATCGGCCCAGAAGTATCGCCGGTCAGGGCCCTAATGGTATCCGCCCCTATTAGCATCCCCCAGCCTGTGCAGACAGAAACTCCCCAAGTGACTTCTTCCAGCACCAGTAGCGAAGGTGAAAAGTGCCCTATCCGGGTGAATTCCCCATCTTTCTACGCAAAATATGGGTCTGTGGAGGAAGATATAGATGATTGGGGATCCATGTAGGAAACTGAGTGGGATTAGAGACTGGCAGTAGCTCCCCAGGTCCCAATGTCATTGTACCTTTTGACCAAGAAGCCAAGGAGGGATTGAAAGAAAAATTTGCTAAAGCCAAGGCTCAGTGGTTTTACAGGCGCTCCAACTATATTGATAGGGTGGAGGTCCGCCGCCCGGATGGCTCGAGACATGCTTGGTCTATCCGGGTCAAGAATGAGAACGGAGAATATATCCAAGTGCCAGAGTACTACATTTAAAAGTGAGACTTTTTCAGTATCTCACCAAAAGTGGGAGGAATTCAGGAGTAACTAAGATCAAGAAAATTTGTGTGGCCGGCTGGCTACCACAACTGACCAAGGAAATCTTTTGTTGAAAATATACTGCTGATTTTGCATTGCATCTGTTGAAGTGATAAAGACCCTTTGGGCCATCAGTCCAGGGTCTTTGGAAAAATAAAAAGCGGTCAAGTGTTGCATTGTTAGACCTTCTTAGGCCATCGGGCTAGGGTCTGTTGGGGATTACAAATGGCTGTGTGGGACTTCATCCGCAGTTTTTGCAGAAGAAGCTGTAACGAAAGTTTGTGAGGATCAAGAACTTTGGAGTGGGGTGCCTTGCTGGACCCCTATGATATTTTCCTGAATCAGCAGGACTGTGGGTCATGAAAGACTGTGACCTGCCCTGTTTCCATACTGAAGTGCTCAAAGAGACAGCAGAGGGCGCTGTGGTTCACTTCATACAAAAGGACTCGACAGTCAGTGTTAGGGGACAAGCTCCTTCAAGTTAAAAGAGGACTCCGGCGTGTCAAGACACTGGATGGCAGAGGCAGTCAGGGAGGGAGTGGAAAGGTTGCCCTTGAAGATTTGGAGGAGGGTCTTTCTACTCAACTTTTCAGTGAGTTAGAAATGTGATGTGATTTCTATGTGATGAGATTGACTAACCTTTGCTTCCCTTTTTCTCTATACAGGTGGGACCACCGTAGAGTTAGACAGTCAGGATATTTTTATCGTATTTTTTCCTTGTTGTTCTCCACCAGGTGAGTTTATTTGGTGGGGGGTGCATCAGTTTCCATGCACCTTAAAATGTGTATATACGTGTACAGCAGATTGTAAAGATATATTTTTTAACGCTAATTTATTCTGTAAATCTGTTTTTTTCCCTTTTCCCCCTTTCCAGGTTTGTGGGATACTCCTGAATTTTTGGCAGAGTTTTTGATAGAAGGCAGCTGCCTCGGAGTCAGAGGGACCTGACTCATTTAGTGTGGTGTGGGTGTAGCACCCTACTGGTAGGTGCTAGGTAAAATATATAGTGGGCCTTGTCTGCCTAACAGCAGGGCTGTGATTTGTTAGGTAGGGTGTCAGGACTTCCAGATGTGCCTGCTGAGGGGAGAAGTATCCCCACTGGCTCCTGTGAGAGGTTTCTCATAGGGCAGTGTGGGAAGCCCAATCAGGGGACACATCCCAGCTTGTAACTACCCCAGAAGGCAGATTAGGCTGCAAAGGATTCTGGGAGTGGGTATAAGTTTGGGGGAAGTGCGTGACAGGGTGTCTTTGGCGAGACCAGAGTCGCAGGAAGGAGAGTGCGGCTGTCTCTCCTCCTGTCTGAGGAAGGTGGATGTCTCGGGGGGGTCGTCTGAGTATCCTGAGAGTGCTGAGTTGAGCTGAGGGGATCCGGTGTGCCAAGGGCCTGCAGAGAGAGAGAGGGGTCCAGTCCCAGGAAAGCCTACACAGGTCGTGAGTACTGAGGATTGCCCCTGGGGGTTCGTCTGAAGTGTTAGAGCGGACCACTCTGGAAGAGGTTCTGGGATCCAGTGTCAGCTAGCTGTAAAGGGAGTACCTAGGTTGAGGACCCTGAAGTTGTAAAGAGGGTACCTAGGTTGAGGACCCTGAAGTTGTAAAGGGGGTACCGGCAGTCTGGGCCCTGAATTGTACAGAGAGTGTCAGTGAAGCGACAGTTACACAAAGTTCTACAAGATACTACCTCAAGCTGTACCAAGCGGGGAACAGTATTTAGTGACTTCCACAGCACAGCAGTGTCAGGAGTTCTACAGCTCTCAGTCTTGGATCTACAGGACTATAAGTCGGTGATTCAACACTTCTTCGGTTAAACAGAGTGTTCTCAGAGTCAGTGAGCGTTGGCTGGTGCCGGCTGGCGTCGGCTGGCATCAAGGAAGCGCCAACGGGCATTTTTCAGTAACAAAGTCCCACGTGTAATTAGTTTGAGCCTCAAGGAGTATCCCACTCATTCCCTTCTCCCATCCCCTTTAAATTAAATAAAAACCACAAACAAAGATGCTGGTGTTGTAGCTGCTTCAGGTATCACACCCAGGGCCACAGCTCACATGGGCTGGAGAGAGTACCGGTTCTAATGGCAGACCCACATCAGGCCACAGGCCTGGAAACCTTGCTACACATATATAATATATCATTACGATAATCAGAATAAGAATGTCAATCTCAAAATTAATATGGGTTAAATATATGGATCATACAGACAGATTAGCCCAAAGGGGGTGCCAAGGATATAACCACCAAGACAGTAACCTAATAGGATCTCCGTTGCCCCTTTGTGTTGAGCGTTCATCCATGCCTCACCCCCGGGTCAGGCGTCCCTCAGGTCATCTCTGTACTCCCTTTCCATCATTGGATCGTTTTTGGATAATTGATATTACTTAAGGTAGTGTTTATTATACATACTCCCTTTATTAGATCTCAATTATTTCTTAAATTACACTGTACCATAACCCGTTATCCTATTTTTAGATACATAACCTTTATTCAGGCTCCTGATGAATGGACGGAGGTCCATGAAAAGCGTTGAGCCTACAATAACTCAGATGTTTTATCTGATTTTGACACATTTAGAGACTGTGAGCTTACAGAAATTATGATGTCATGTTGAATTTATTTTACCTTTGAGAGAACTTCCTCTGATCCTTGTAATTTTGTAACTATTTTTATTCAATATGAATTATATATCTTGCTACATGTCGTTTCTCTGTATGTGTCTATGCTTATTTGTCTTCATATGTGTATGTATTTAACAAAATTCATATGTCTAGCTGACCTCATTTAAAGTCCCACACCTTGGTCTTTGTTTTTGTACAGTTTAAAGGGCCCCACCACTGGCAGTCTGTGTGCAGACTCCCCACTGACCAGTAGTTAGCTGGGGTCCAAAGATAGTAGTTACTGTAAGCCCCAGTAGCTAGCTATATTTTTGTTACCCTGTTTTAAAAGGTATGTGCTATGTTGATTGTTGCGATTACTTTTTGCAGTGTCCTTCTCCAGTCTCCACTTGCCCTGTGTGCTTTGGCAAGGAGAAATTCCTCAATTAAAAATGGGAAATAATGTAACTGCTTTTATCTACAGCCAATGTAGTACCCTTTAATGTACTACGAGTGTTAATGTTGTCAAATTTAAGTATTTTAACTCATGGTAAGTTGTGTGACTCTGTAAATAGGCCAGGTCACTGTAAATCAGGCTGGATGGCTCTACATGCAGGTTTCTGATACCTTCCACCTGGATCTAGAAGCTTCTGGAAGTTAGTGGGCAAGGGCCAGGAGGTCCTGATCTGCATACTTAGGGGAGTCTGACCAATCCCCAGGCAGAATGTTCTGGCAGGGTGTATGGATCAGCCCTTAAATATGGCAAAGCCTAGCCATCAGGAGAGTTGGGTGGAAGATTGAGTGCTGAGGAGGCTGTTGGTGACCTAGGACTAGTCCCCTAGGTCTAGGGGGGCTTTGCCTCCAGGCTGGGCTTGGGCTGACTGGGAAGAATCCTTTCAGCGTGTTGCCTAAGAGCAGCAGGGAGCAAGGAGGACCGAGTGAGTACATCGGCACACCCAGGGATTCACAAGGGGAGAGACTGTCACATGTAGCAAGCCTTCAAAGGACAACGCTGTGCTCAACCCTTTATCCCTTGTCCTGGGAGATCTTCAGAGCAGCCAGGTGGGCTGATAGACAACCAGCCAGGAGGGCTGGTAGTACCTGGAGGCAGTGGAGCTGGGAGCAGTTTTACAGAGGAGAGGAGATACTCCTGCATGCAGTTTTGCAACATTTTGTGCTATTTTCCAAAGTGAACTAAGAGTTCCTAGCCTGCAAGTGACTTTTTTACTTATCCTTAAAGAATGATTGTGTCCAGGAAGGAGAACAGTCCAGGATCTTTTCTCTGTACATAGGAAGGATTTTGTCTCCATCTGTTGTTTCAGTCAAACAAAAACAAGCCCATGGACTGAATTCTTGTGTCTCGGTGCAAGTGGAAAATGCGTGTTTTCTGGCTGTACAGGAATAGGGGAGCCAGTTACCAGCAGCACTTATGGAGGTTTCGCTACACCCACAATGGCTTGACCTGTAGTGAACATGTCAGACATTTACAGTTACATGATTTTCTTCTTCTTGGGAAGGTCCTTGGGTAGATCTTAGGCACAGAATCTTTATTTTCCACATGACCAATCTCTGTTTCCCGACATGGACTTTTTGTCTGTTACATACATGGTGAAGAAGAGCCACTTCTAAATAAAATGTCTCATTATATACTGACATTCTAAAGAGAAACAAGGGGTGAATAAATAATCATTTGAAAAAGGGCATTGAGTATTTCTATTCAGATCTTGTGTGAATGTAAGAGGGTCAGCTGGTCAAATTAGGTGTGGACTCACTAGCAGCGCTTGATGTATACTTTCTGTCCTCTTAAGCCAGATTTCTTGGCTTTTAAACACCCTCAAACCCCCCCTCCAACATTGAAACCCTATCCTCTCTCCCTAGTAAACTGGATAGTCTTAGCATCACATAAGCTAAGTTGGTGGTCAAAGCCTCACAAGATTTGGCCAGAAACAAATAGATTGAAGCCTGCTCTGCAATACACAGTATAAATTTCACCTCGTTGCTAATGAACCAGTCGAAAGTTTGCTCCTTGGATGGCCATGATGGCACCCTTTCGCTTACAGATGCAGGCACTGTTTGGGGACCTATACAACTAGCAACAATGGCTGTCAGAATACAACAGCTACCGTGGGAAATTCATCCATCCGCACTGTTTGTTATGGTTGGAGAGAGAAAACTGTTCAATTTTTTTCTATCTATGTCTAAGTGTGTGTGTGGCCAGCTATAGAATCAAGAACTAGACTAGTAAGCAAACTCTACTTTGTTGGCAGTCTGCTTCTACATGTTTAGACCTAGAGTGGGTGAACCATTAAAGTAAATGTAAACTCTAACTGAGAAACATTTTGTCGTGCATCATAAACAATTGTCATGTTTTCTTTTAGGCTACATTCACACCTGAGCGTAGCGTTTTTTTACCGCGATTTTTACCGCGATTTAGAGCGTTTTTACAGGCGTTTTTTGTGCAGGCGTTTTTAGATTGAATAGAAACCAATGGAAAACGCCTGTAATCTGCCCAAAAAGAAGCTCATGTACTTTTTTGAGCGTTGGGCATTTTGCTTACAGCATCAAAACGCTCAGATGTGAACAGGGGCCATTGAAATGAATAGGATTTGTCTTGTTGGGCGTTTTGAGAGCTGATCTTAGAGCAGAAAAACTCCCCAAAAACGCCCCAAAACGCCTACATGTGAACGGAGCCTTAATAAAATACTGTTTCACCTTTTTCATAACTTGGAGCACTGTTGATCTCCTGCAGTCTTTTTGCTTTATGAATCAATGGACAATTATAGAGTACTAGCACTATAAGGCCTCATGCACACAGGGCTTATTTACAGCTGCTTTTAGGAGCTTCAGACTTTTTTTTTTTTGCAGCTTAAAAATGCCCCTCTATGTTATTCTATGGCCTCATGCACACACAGGCTTTTAGGAGCTGTAAGTGGCATAGGCCTTTTCAAGCTGTAAAAAAACACAGGGCCTGTGCATTCTGATGCAGCAGTGTTAGGCTGTAAAAATCACCTGACGCTTCTAAAGGCTGCATACAGCGTTAAGCTACGTCAAGCATTTTTAAGCTGTAGCAGTTGGATTTGAGAGTGGAAAATAGAAGAGGGCAGAGAAAGGCTGCTAAATGCTAACGCTGCTAAACGTGGCTAAACGTCAATGCAAAACGCTTCTAAAAGCGTGTTTTTATAGCTGCTTTTTCCTTGCGTCAGGACTGGCTTTGCAGTTCCTTTTTTTATCAAACGCGCTGTGTGCATGAGGCCCTAAGATTACTTTGTTTGCACGTTAGATGGTAAATACATTGTAGCACACTTGTATTGGTTGATGCATATGATTGTTCCAGTAATTCATGTGCTTTATTATTTATAGTTTAATATGTTTTTTTTTTTTTTCATATATTATTCTATTGTACTTTATATTGGAGCACTGCACATTGTTTTGGATTTATTTTGATATAAGGTGGTGTTTTGCCATTTTTTGTGCCAGCTGCTTCTTCTTGTAAGCACCCGCTTATACTTTCACATCTGAGTGCCTCCAAAAACACAAAAATATATAGATGCATTTTGTGCCCTGCCTGTTTTTGTTCTCATTAAACAGATCTCACTGACTAAAACAATCTAAAACCTTTTACAGCTCCCAGTAAGTCCGCAGTGTATTATATGGTTGTGAAAAAGATTTCTAAATTTATTTGTACTTACCAGCAGGCATACGAGCATCTTTTACTGTATCGGCAGCAGTAAAATTGCCATTCCCTGTCCAGTACTGAATCAAAGTATTGACTCTGAATTCCTGCCACCAAGCCATTGTTAGAACAGGTCTGATACCTAAAAAATGAAAAATAACAGGATAATAAATACAGTCATTTTTTGCTTTTTTTTTTTCCCTATCACATGAATACCATTGAATAACGTTATCCCTAACACTTCACAATTCCAAAGCAGCCGTTCAGTATTTCATATTCATGGAACACAGAATTCAGTAATGATTCCAGCACAGAAATACCCAATATTCAGTAAGCACATTTTGTGCAGAACATATTAAACCACTTAAGCCCGGAAGATTTTACCCCCTTCCTGACCAGGGCCTATTTTGTGATTCAGCACTGCGTGACTTAAACGGACAATTGCGCGGTCGTGCGACGCTGTACCTAAACAAATTTGATGTCCTTTTTTCCCACAAACAGAGCTTTCTTTTGGTGGTATTTGATCACCTGTGCGATTTTTTGATCATGCGCTATAAACAAAAAAAGAGCGTCAATTTCGCAAAAATAACAATATTTTTCACAGTTTTTTATATGAAATTCCCCCCCAAAAAAATGTAAAAATCAAAATTTTTTAACATTTTCGGCCAATTTGTTTTATGCTACATATGTTTGGTAAAAAAAATCGCAAAAAGCGTATTTTGATTGGTTTGCGCAAAAGTTATCGCGTTTTCTAACAAAGGGAAAGATTTTTGTCATTTTTGTTGTTTTTTTTTTTAACGCGTAATGGCGGCGATGGGGCTGGGGATGTGTCCGGCCTCGGAGATCGCGCCCAGCCCACCTTCTTCTGGTGGTGTGAAACATTTACACTGAGCAGAAGTCAGAGGGAGTGTGTGCTAAAATTATATACTATATATATATATATATATATATATATATATATATATATATATATATATATACATACAGTATCTCACAAAAGTGAGTACAGCCCCCACATTTTTGTAAATATTTTATTATATCTTTTCATGTGACAACACTGAAGAAATGACACTTTGCTACAATGTAAAGTAGTGAGTGTACAGCTTGTATAACAGTGTAAATTTGCTGTCACCTCAAAATAACTCACCACACAGCCATTAATGTCTAAGCCGCTGGCAACAAAAGTGAGTACACCCCTAAGTTAAAAATGTCCAATGTGGGCCCAATTAGCCATTTTCCCTCCCTGGTGCCATGTGACTCGTTAGTGTTACAAGGTCTCAAGTGTGAATGGGGAGCAGGTGTGTTAAATTTGATGTTATCGCTCTCACTTTCTCATACTGGTCACTGGAAGTTCAACATGGCACCTCATGGCAAAGAACTCTCTGAGGATCTGAAAAAAAGAATTGTTGCTCTACATAAAGATGGCCTAGGCTATAAGAAGATTGCCAAGACCCTGAAACTGAGCTACAGCACAGTGGCCAAGATCATACGGAGGTTTAACAGGACAGGTTCCACTCAGAACAGGCCTCGCCATGGTCGACCAAAGAAGTTGAGTGCACCTGCTCAGTGTCATATCCAGAGGTTGTCTTTGGGAAAAACATGTCAGAGTGCATTAATGCAGAGGTTGAAGGGGTGGGGGGTCAGCCTGTCAGTGCTCAGACCATGCGCCGCACACTGCATCAATTTGGTCTGCATGGCTGTCATCCCAGAAGGAAGCCTCTTTTAAAAATGATGCACAAGAAAGCCTACAAACAGTTTGCTGACAACAAGCAGACTAAGGGCATGGATTACTGGAACCATGTCCTGTGGTCTGATGAGACCAAGATAAACTTATTTGGTTCAGATGGGGTCAAGCGTATGTGGCAGCAACCAGGTGAGGAGTACAAAGACAAGTGTGTCTTGCCTACAGTCAAGCATTGTGGTAGGAGTCTTATGGTATGGGGCTGCATGAGTGCTGCGGGCACTGGGGAGCTACAGTTCATTGAGGGAACCATGAATGCCAACATGTGCTGGGACATACTGAAACAGAGCATGATCCCCTCCCTTCAGAGACTGGGCCGCAGGGCAGTATTCCAACATGATAATGACCCCAAACACACCTCCAAGATGACCACTGCCTTGCTAAAGAAGCTGAGGGTAAAGGTGATGGACTGGTCAAGCATTTCTCCAGACCTAAACCCTATTGAGCATCTGTGGGGCATCTTCAAATGGAAGGTGGAGGAGCGCAAGGTCTCTAACATTCACCAGCTCCGTGATGTTATCATGGAGGAGTGGAAGAGGACTCCAGTGCAACCTGTGAAGCTCTGATGAACTCCATGTCAAGAGGGTTAAGGCAGTGCTGGAAAATAATGGTGGCCACACACAATATTGACACTTTGGTCCCAATTTGAACATTTCCACTTAGGGGTGTACTCACTTTTGTTGCCTGAAGTTTAGACATTAATGGCTGTGTGTTGAGTTATTTTGAGGGGACAGCAAATTTACACTGTTATACAAGCTGTACACTCACTACTTTACATTGTAGCAAAGTGTAATTTCTTCAGTGTTTTCACATGAAAATATATAATAAAATATTTACAAAAATGTGAGGGGTGTACTGTATATAGTACACACACACACATGCTCGTTTGAGCTTTGGGGTGCACACCCTAATGCAATAGGCTGCACACACCTATGGAAGAGCATGATTGTTAGGCTACATATTAGGGTAAAATATTAGGGGTTGCTTTTTTTGGATTTACTAGTACTGTATAGCTAAAGTAGAACTCTAGACAGTTTTTTTTCCTAATGTAGCGCTTCCCCTGGATAGTTTGGGTTTCCCTGTACTTTTCTTTTACCTCGACTCTGTAGATAACCTCAGCTCCTTTGACACAGCAGATAGAGATTGCAATGCTGTTGAGAGTAGAAAGATAGATACTCTGCATACAACTATAACTCAATATCAGGAAGAAGAAACCAAACTGATTAATGAAAACAAAACTCAGGATATTATTTTGAGTTAAAGTAAATGGTAATATATTAATAATTGACCAACCACAATTCACTAGATAGTATGATCATGAGCTTGTAGCAGTTTGGTTTGAAACCCAATATACTTGAATTGATTTATACCTAATACCTACTAATATGCATCAAATAAAGGCATAGATAACATTAACTGCAGTAATGGGTAGTGTTGCAATAACCTTCCTGCAACCAGTGTACTATACTGCTAGAGTGCACTCTAGGAATGACTATGCTATGACCCAGGTCTTTAGTGCCTGACAATACCCACTCTTTTAAGCTACCTCTTCCATTCAAAGAAACTGTACTAAAGCTTCTATGAATGAAAAAGGATCCATGAATAATGGTGACAGACCTTTTATCTATCTGCCCATTATTCATATAAGTTATAGTACAGCTTCTGCGAATAAAGGAGGTGGATGGAAAGGATGAGCATAGTTGGCACTCTTGATGAGTGCATATGAAAGGTCCATCAGCTATAATAACCCACGCAGATTATGGCGGTGGGGGTGGGGGGGGGGATGGGGGGAATCGCAGAGTATTTTCTTTCATTGGTCATACATACATTTGCTGGCTCTTTATTTGATTGATATAACAATTGAAAACCCACAGATAACGCCTAAAGAGAATGCATAGTGTTTTTTTTTTAATTTATTTTTTTTATTTGTCACAGTCAAGATTAAATAGTTACATAAAAAAAAAATATATATATATTTTACTGTGGTAAATTAGGCTTGCAAGGCCTGTATAGGTAATGCCAAAGCAATTTCTCTGTCTTCCACTAGATGGCAGTAATGGATTAAATGTCATTTTAATCAGATTACATTTCATAAAGGGTCAAAGCTCCATTCAAAGGAAGCAAGTTAAAACAATTTAATTGCTTAATTAGTAACTGCTCCGGTGCATGGAAAGATCCTAATTCCCAGGAAGTTGTCCATTCATTTATTATGAAATCACTGTTCTGAATTAACCTTGCACTTGTGCAGAAGGAAAACCATACTTTACCATTGTTTTATTTTTACCAATAAAATATTGATGTACCTGTAAAGTATGTACTTCTCACCTTATGCCTGTGCTTATACGGGAGTAAGGTTGCTAAAGTGGAATATCAGGTTCCTACCTCCTAGGGAAGGTCACCTTGATACCAACGTCTCTATTGCGTGTGAGTGCAGCCCAATAATTCCTGTTGGACTTATACTTAGCTTTTTTTATTCACCTTTTAGTACAACCTATTATTCCACTTTACTAAATCACAAAAGACGCTTTTGTCACATTAGCAAAAAAAAAAAAAAAAAATGTGCTCTTGATGAGTCATTATTACCATGCTGGAAGGATCTATATTCTTTGTAATTATCTTTTCTCTTTATCACACTCCATCTTCATCTTGCCTGTTCTCACAAATTGCACTGCTATATTGTTATTTAAATTTGAGGGTTACTTACACTGAACTTCAGGATGATATAAAAGACTCAAATTATTGTAGCTCTCTATGAACATATCAGTAGTATTACCCTTTCGCTGCCGGAGCCATTTTTGCATTTGTTTAAAAATAATTTTAGGCCCGAAGATTGCATACAATCCCCAAAAACATTACATATTTTCCTTGAGAAGAAAATAGTGGTATATCCAATTTGATGTTACACGATATTACTGCAAAGGTCTAGGAAACGCAAAATTTAGGTAAAAAATAGGCTAAAGGTAATTTTAGGGCATACAAACGCAATACATTACCCAATTCTTTGGTAAAATAAAAAGATGAGGTTGTACCAAGTAAATAGATACCCAACATGTCAAACCCTAAATTTGCAGGCGCCTGTGAAATGGAGACAAACTTGAGTACCCTATATTTTCAGATGGCGACGCTTTGAGTTTGAGATCAGTTTAGCATTATGGATGAAGTTGAGTGCTAGAAATATTGGTCTCACTCTGGCGTGTGTGACAATATGTAGTATATATATATATATATCGCAATTGACATTTTCATGTGAAGGCGCGCCAGACACGTGTGTTTACGTTCGTATGTGCATATATGTGGGGATGGGGGCCTCAAAAAAAATTTTGGGGTAGATTTTATATGCTTTAATTTTTTACAATTTAAAAAAAAATATTCATTTAACTTTTTTTTTTCAACACATTTTTTCAACAGTGAGGAAAATACTTATTTGATCCCCTGCAGATTTTGTAAGTTTGCCCACTTACAAAGAAATGAAGGGTCTATAATTTTTTTCATAGGTGTATTTTAAATGATAGAGACAAAATATCAACCAAAAATCCAGAAAAAACACGACACTAATGTTATAAATTGAATGCAGTTCAGTGAGTAAAGTAAGTATTTGATCCCCAAACAAAATATGACTTAGTACTTGGTGGAGAAACCCTTGTTGGCAAGCACAGAGGTAAGATGTTTCTTGTAGCTGTTTACCAGGTTTGTAACCATCTCAAGAGGGATTTTTGTCCACTCTTCTTTACAGATCTTCTCTAAATCCTTAAAGTTTCTTAGCTGTCGCTAAGAATGTTTCAGCTCCCTTCATAAATTTTCTATAGGATTAAGGTCTGGAGACTGGCTAGACCACTCTATTACCTTATATGTGCTTCTTTTTGAGCCACTCCTTTGGTATGTTTTGGGTCATTGTCATGCTGAAAGACTCATCCACGACCCATCATCAGTTTTCTGGCTGAGGGAAGAAGGTTCTCATCCAAGATTTGTACCTTTAGCAAAGAAACAGCCCAAAAGCATAATGTTTCCACCTCTGTGCTATACTGTAAGGATGGTGTTCTTAGGGTCATAGTCAGCATTTTTGTTCCTCCAAACAAGGTAAGTCGAGTTAATGCCAAAGAGCTCAATTTTGTCACATCTGATCACAGCACTTTTCCCAGTCCTTCTCTGAATAATTTAGATGCTCATTGGCAAGCTTCAGATGGGCCTGTACATGTGCCTTAGGAGGGGGACCTTGCAGGCGCTGCAGGATTTCAATCCATGGCGGCATACTGTGTTACCAATGGTTTGTATGGTGACTGTGGTCCTAACTGCCTTGGGATCATTCACAAGCTCCTCCCATGTAGTTCTGGGCTGATCCCTCACTTTTCTCATGATCATCCTTACCCCATGAGGCAAAACTTTTCATGGAGCTCCAGACCGAGGGTGATTGATGGTTATTTTGTATTTCTTCCATTTGGGAATTATCAGTTGTCTCCTTCTCACCAAGCTTCTTCCTGATGGTCTTGTAGCCCATTCCAGCCTTGGGCGGGTTTACAATCTTGTCCCTGATGTCCTTTGACAGCTCATTGGTCTTGCCCATGATCATGAGGCTTGAATCGAAGAAAGATTCTGTGGACAGGTGTCTTTTATATACATAACGAGTTGTCATTAGGCGCACCTTCTTAAATTGACAGGACTAATCTGTGTACCACAAGAGCACATACTGTAGCCAGTCTGTGGGAGCCAGAGTTATTGTTGGTTGCTAGGGGATCAAATACTTGTTTACTCACTGAATTGCAACTTAGCGTATAACTTTTGTATCGTGTGTGTTTTTCTGGATATTTGGTTGATATTCTGTCTCTATCATTTAAAATACACCTATGATACAAAATTATAAACCCTTAATTTCTGTGTAAGTGGGAAAACTTACCAAATCTGCAGGGGAATATCCAATGTGATTTTTTGGTGACAGGTTCTCTTTAATGAGATATCCAGGGTCTAAAAGGCCCCGGATGTCTCCTCTGTGCTCCAGCTCCACTGAATGTAATGCAGTGCAGACCACATAGCATTACATTCTTTGGCGGGGAAATCTGAAAGCAACAAGAACGGGATCGGACATGTGTCCACTCTGCTTCCTTCCCCCTACTTGACGGCACCTGCTATTCCAGTCCTGGGCCCGCAGATGGGCAAGCAGAGCCTGAGATACATGGCAGGGGTGTGCGTGCAGGGTAGGGTCCTGTGTCGGATTGCTTTCATCTGACAGTCGGCAGTCTGCTTATCAGATATACACACAATCCCAGGTGTCTGCAAAGGGTGAATAACCCCCCCCCCCCTGTCCAGTCTGTACGACGTACGGACCTGGCAGCTTAAGGAATAAACCCTTAGAGTTCTTAAAAAGGTTCTTTTTTTTTTTGTTAATAACAAACATGTTATACTTACCTGTTCTGTGCAGTGGTTTTGCAAAGAGCAGCCCAGATCCTGCTCTTTTCGGGTCCCTCGCCAGCGCTGCTGACTCCTCCTCTCCAGCCAATGCCCCCAATAGGAACCCTCTTGGTCTGGGGGCACTGGTGCGAGCTGGCTCCCGAGCCTGGCTCTATGCATCCATAAGACACATAGAGCCGTGGTTCAGCCCCCATTCCCCCCCCCCTCCCCGCACTCTCCTCATTTGTTCGCTGGCTGTAATTGACAGGAGCAGGAGCCAATGAATGAACTCTGTGAATGAATGTTGCGGGCATGTGGGCAGAGCCTTGTAGGAGTGTATCCTCTCCCTCTTTGGAGCTGGTCCCACTTCCACTACTCAATAGGTTCTTCCAGCCCTCCTGGCTGCTCCGGACAGCTCTCAGGGTAAGGATGAAGGGATGAAGCACACCACTGTCCCTCCAGAAAGCTGGCTATGTATGGCAGACTTTTCCCTTGCAAAATCTCTAAGTGCGCTGATGTACTCACTGTCCTCTCCTTGCTTCCACTGCTCCAATGTGGTGGTCCCAATCACAACACATTGGATATGAGATCCTTGCTGAGCCAGCCTGAGTCTCTGGTCTGTGAAGCCCCCCCTAGACCTAGAGGGCACTTCAGGGCCACCCACAGACTCCTCAGCACTCCATCTCCATCTTCTGACCAACTGTCCTTGCCAGCATGACTCATCCATACTTAAGGGCTGCTTAGCCATCATGCCCAGCCTGGGGATTGGCCAAATTCCCCCGAGTATGCAGATCAACCCTCCTTGCCTCTGCTCACTAACCTCTAGAAGTTTCTCCAAACTTCCAGACCCAGGGGGAGGCACCAGGAACCTGCCTATGTGAGTCATCCAGCCTAAACACAAATAAACCCTGACCAAATTCCATGACTCATGCCTTGTCTGCTCTCATACTAGTAGCACACTAGAGGGTGCTACAAGTAAATGAGCCCTTTTAGTAAAATACAGGGGGTCATATAGTATAGCGTACACACCAGAGATGATTGCTGCAGAAAATCTTGGATGGAAATGTGATGACTGATCACCTCCAGAATGGGGTTTTGTGTGCAAAAATCTCAAAGAAACCATACTCACCACAGTTGTGGGCTGTCACCTCTGAGCCTGCTATATATGACATCTAATTACCTGACTAATAAATTGAGGCTCTACTGCAGAATGTCCTGCTCTGGATCTCCTTGATATAATTCATGACAATTGATGATAATTTTCTTGCCACTTGACAGGATGTAATGCATATAGGTGCCTTAAAACTGGCACTACTGTATACTGTAAATTCAGTTTGCAGATTTTCTGGTATGATATGCAATGAATTGCGCAAAGCAAGGCTTTATGTATTTCAATTAGAGGAATGATTTGTCTATGATCAGAATGTTGGCAATAAGTTTCAATAAACCCTTTATATTACCATTTTAGACTATTATAATTCATATCATTGTAAGCTCTAACAAGCAGGGCTCTCTGTATTGAACTTTATTGTAATCATACCGTATGCCCTCATGTTGTAAAGTGATGTGCAAACTGTTGGCGTTATATGAATCCTGTATAATAATAATAATAGACATAAACATGGACCTATACAAATATTTTAATGAAACAGTTTTTTTTATTTTATTTTATTTTTTTTAGAAGTCACCCCCTCTGCCCAAATTTCCTTGACTCTGCAAGTGTTAAGATAAGAATATATCATCTCTTCAGTAGAGACATTTCTGAATGGCTGATGTGCTGCAAAAGTGAACAGCCCTGATGCAGCGATAAGAGCTGCTCCTGGACTGATTACCTGTCTAACCTGCACAGAGGACAGCCGCAAGTCTTTTTCAAGGTAAATTAGTAACCACCCGCTTCTCCTTGTGCATTGCAGTAATGTGCCATAGGCATGCACACAATGTGCCATAAGGCATGCACACAAAGCAGATGCTGGGTACATTGTGTTGTATTGACATTCTAAGTGAAAAGAAAACACACAGTAGCTGTCAATATACCGTGTGTTGTGGTGCGCTGTTATGCCAAAAATGTTGCAGGTGCGGTTTGTGCAGTCAGGTGCCCTGCCAGCCCAGCTTTAACCACTTCAATACTGAGCAACTTCACCCCCTTCCTCACCAGTCCAACTTTCAGCTTTCGCCGCTGTTACACTTTGAATGGCTATTGCGTGGTCATGCAACACTGTGATTATATAATTTTTTTCCATTTTTTCCACACAAGTAGAGCTTACTTTTGGTGATATTTAACCTCTTCAGTCCCAGAAGGTTTACCCCCCCTTCATGACTAGGCCATTTTTTGCAATATGGCACTGTGTTAGTTTAACTGACAATTGCACGATTGTGCGACGCTGTTCCCAAAAACAATTGATGTCCTTTTTTTTCCACAAATGGAGCTTTCTTTTGGTGCTATTTGACCACCTCTGCAGTTTTTTTTTTTTTTTTTTGCACTATAAACAAAAAAAGACCGACAAGTTTGAAAAAAAAAACAAACATTTTTTTTTTTTACTTTATGCAAAGGATCTCTAACCTATGGCCCTCCAGCTATTGCTGAACTACACGTCCCATGAGGCATTGTAAAACTCTGACATTCACAGACATGACTAGGCATGGTGAGAACTGTAGTTCCTGAACAACTGGAGGGTCATAGTTTGGAGACCCCTGATTTATGCTATAAAACATACCCAATAAAAAATCAAATATATTCATCAATTTAGGCCAATATGTATTCTACTACATGTTTATGGTAAAAAAAAAAAAAAAATCCCAATAAGCGTGTAATGAATGGTTTGTGCAAAAGTTATAGCATCTACAAATTATGGGATAGATTTATAGAATTTTTTTTTTCTATTGTTTTTACTAGTAAAGGCGATTTTTAGCGGGACAGAGACATAGCAGTGGACAAATCTGACACTAACCCGTGACACTTTTTGGGGACCAGTGACACCAATACAGTGATCAGTGGTAAAAAATGCACTGTCACTGTACTATTGACACTGGCAGGGAATGGGTTAACATCAGGGGCAATCAAAGGGTTAAATGTTCTCCTAGGGAGTGATTTCTAACTGTGTGGGGGATGCTTTGACTGGGGGAAGACAGAGATCCATGTTCCTGCTTAGCAGAAGCACAAGATCCCCATCTTCCCTTCTTGCAGAAAGGTCTACCTAAACAAGGCAGACCGCCAATCTGCCACTCCTAAGAACGATTGCGGGTGCCGGCGAACATCAGGTCTGCCGAACCCGCTGATTGGCTCTCGCTGTGTCCAATCACAGCAGGAGTGGGACGCCGGCAGCGTGTGTGTGCCCCAGACCCAGTGCATGAAATCACGTACAGGTTTGTGATTACGCGCAGGAGGGCCACCCTGCTGCAGTATATCTTTGTGGGGCAGTCCAGAAAGGGTTAATCACTACCAGGTTTTGTTTGCTTTTTTTGCTAAATAGTAAGATTTAGTAAGAGGCATGGCAAGTTTTTTGAAGTTGTCATTTTTTGGTCATAATTTGTTGGAAATGAAAGAAATTTGAAAAAAAGTATTTTTTTTTCACAATTTTTTTGTCACCAGTGCAGTACAGCATCATCATATAACTGATGTGACATTGATTAGGGACACTGACTGGTGACAGTATGTATTATTAATAGTAGTGATACATATTAATGTACTACTCTCAAGAGGTAATCAGGGTTTCTTTTTTTTACAGTACATACAGTAATTGCTTAGAACATTGAATTTCACTGTTGTAAGCAACCATTTTTTCTGAATTAACACTATTCATTCAGTGTTTACTATTGTAATAAGCTGTAATTGGCCACAGTTAATCACATGGTATGGATGTGCTGTAATTGGCCCTGTCTGTACCATGTAATCACTGTGACCAATCACAGAGATGAACACAATGAATGTCATGAATTGAAACCATCCATTGTGTACAATTGGTCACAGTGATCACATGGTACAGGCAGCAAGCAGGTACGCTGATCTGTCATCCAGTGTGTCCGGTGGAGGCGTGGCATGTACCAGGTTCTAAGGAGTGTTCTAGGGATGTCATATGATGTCCACACACATTAACGTACCGCCTGGCTGTCATTTGACTGTAGGTCAAGCAGGAAGGTGGTAAAGTGACACTAAACTCTGGTTAAAAAAAAGATATTCAGGTATGAATTCTTAAAGTGGAGTTCCACCCATTTTAGTCACTTTAGATGTATGTAATCCCCTTTAAAACGACTTTTACCAATGGAAAGTTTTTTTTTTTTTGTTGCTAGTAAATACCTTATTTTGTGCTTTATTTATCCTCTTCTCACTTCCAGGTCTGGTCGGCGATTCGCAGTGTGTGCTGGGATGTATCTCAGGGCATGAAATCTCGCATTATTACACAGGAGATGAGCTGTACTGCGTGTTCTGCCCCGCCTCCACCCTGCCTCCTCTCAGTGAGCTGTATGTATGTAGTGTATTGAGGCTGTGCTCCGCCCAGCCTCCTCTCAGTGAGCGAGGACTGAAAGCATTATATCCTCACTGAGCTCACTGAGAGGAGGCGGGGCGGAGGTGGGGCGGAGCACAGCCTCAATACACTACATACATACAGCTCACTGAGAGGAGGCGGGGTGGAGGCGGGCGGAGGCGGGGCAGAGCACGCAGTGCAGCTCATCTCCTGTGTAATAATGCGAGATTTCATGCCATCCCAGCACACACAGCGAATCGCCGAATGACGTAATCGCCGACCGGACCCGGAAGTGAGAAAAGGATAAATAAAGCACAAAATAAGGTATTTACTAGCAAAAAAAAAAACTTTCCATTGGTAAAAGTCGTTTTAAAGGGGATTACATACCTCTATGTAATCCAATTTATTAAAAATGGGTGGAACTCCACTTTAACTCAGAAAGTAGCTTTAATTGTTCTCAGCCTCCTCCAAATCTTCACATTTCTTTGAATGTAACCACCTCTCTTACTCACTCCCAAGATGGATTAGGGACTATGGACTATGGGATGTGTACTGTGCCAGTGCACATGATCGCAACTAATATGTACTGCTTGTTCCAAACAAGTAGAAGTGAAGGGGAAAAGGGGAGGTTTGGGAGCTCACAGAGGACATTACTTAGAGACAGAAAAACACAGTAAGAAACAATTTCATGAAAAATAGATTACAGGGCCAGTAAGTAGTGTATGTTGTACAGTAAATCATTTTTGAAGAATAAGGATATCGTTTAGTGTTATTTTAACCTCCTCCTACCCGGCCAATGCATATAAACGGCCAGGTGGGAGCTTCCTCCTTCTGACTGGACATTCAAGAACATCCTTCAGAGGGAGAGAGATCGCGCAACCGTGTGCATTCGCAGCTGTGCGATCTCAGTGTGCCTGTGTCCCCAGGACACAGCGCAACACCTCTCGGCAGGAGGGCCCTGTGATTGGCCCCCCTGATCACATGACGGCTGTGTCCAATCACAGCTGTCATGTGATGTCAATAGAGCCATTGTCACGGTGATTGGCTCTGCTTCTCCTCACATAGTGAGGAGAAGTAGTGGCAGACAATGTGCCCGCACACAGTGAGGTGAAGGAGAGCGAATCAGTGCTGGCAGGCAGCAATTAGTGAGTATAGAGCTGTTTTACTGCTCTTTACTCACTCACCACCCTGCTAATGTCCCCAACACACAGGGTCCCCAACACAGTGTCCCCAACACACAGTGTCCCCAACACAGTGAAAACACCTATCACACATCCAGTAAAATAATCTGTTATAGTAAACATCTGTCCGTGATCATTTGCTACATCTGTCCGTGATCATTTGCCACATCTGTCTGTGATCATTTGCCACATCGGTCCATGATCATCTGGCACACATCATCTGCCACATCTGCCAGTGATCATCTGGTGCATCTGTCCATGATCATCTGCCACATCTGTCCGTGATCAATTGCCGCATCTATCCATGATCATCTGCACATCTGTCCATGATCATCTGCTGCATCTGTCCATTATTAATTGCCGCATCTATCCGTGATAATCTGCCGCATCTGTGCGTGATCATCTGCCGCATCTGTCTGTGATCATCTGCCGCATCTGCCCGTGATCATCTGCCGCATCTGCCCGTGATAATCTGCCGCATCTGTCTGTGATCATCCGCCACATCTGTCCATGATCATCTGCCGCATCTGTCAGTGAAAATCTGCCAAATATGTCCGTGATCATTTGCCGCATCTGCCCGTGATAATCTGCCGCGTCTGTCCGTGATCATCTGGCGCACATCATCTGCCACATCTGTCCATGATCATCTGACGCACATCTAGCGCACATCATCTGCCACATCTGCCAGTCATCATCTGGCGAATCTGTCCGTGATCATCTGGCACATCTTCCCGGGATTGTCTGGCGCATCTGTCTGTGATCATCTATCACACCTGTCTGTAATCATCTGCCACATCTGTCCGTGATCATCTGGCACACATCATCTGCCACATCTGTCAGTGATCATCTGTCACACCTGTCTGTAATCATCTGCCACATCTGTCCATGATCATCTAGTGCAAATCATATGCCACTTCTGTCCGTGATCTGCCACATCTGTTGGTGATCTGCCACATCTGTCCGTGATCTGCCACATCTGTCCCAGTGAACATCTGCCACATCCTAGTGATCAACATCTGTCACAGGGCTTTCAAACATGTGATAGGAGTAGCAGAATGTATTTTGGGGTGTAATTTTTGCTATGTACATACTGTGTGTTAGAAATATCTTATAAGTTGACAACTTTGTGTAAAAGAAAAAATAAAAGTTTTCATTTTCTTTCCACATTATCCAAAAACTTGTGGAAAAAAAATGACATTTTCAAAAGACTCATTATGCCTCGCAGAATATACATTGGGGTGTTTTCTTTTCAAAATGGGGTCATTTTATGGGTAATTCCATTGTCCTGGTGCTACAGGGCCTTCAAAAATGTGATAGGTACCCAGGAAATTAAATGTGTAATTTATGCCTTTAGAACGCTACTTGGATGTTGGGCCTCTGTATGTGGCCAGGCTGTGCAAAAGTGTCACAAATGTGGCATCGCCATACTCAGGAGGAGTAGCAGAATATATTTTGGGGTGTAATCGTAAGTTTATCTATGCCATGTGTAAGAAATAACTTGTTATTATGAAAATTTTGTGGAAAAAATCTTCATTACCTAAACTATTGTGGGCAAAAAAATGCAACTTCAAAAAGCTCACTATGCTTCTTACTAAATACCTTGGACTGTCCTCTTAACAAAAAGGGGGCATTTGAGGGGTATTTGTATTGTCCTGACATTTTTAGGGCTTCAAGAAATGAGATAGGTAGTCAGTACATCAGGATTGATCAATTTTCAATGATACATAGCCTAGCTTGTAGAATCTATAACTTTCACACAAACCTATTATCATACACTTATCAGGATTTTTTTCTTACCAAAAGACATGTAGCAGAATACATTCTGACCTAAATTTATGATGAAATTTGATTATTGGATTTCTTTTGAAACATAAAGTAGAAAAAATATATATTTTTTTTTCAAAATTTTTCGCTCTTTTTTCATTTATATCGCAAAAAAAAATAAAAATAGAAAACAGTGGTGAATAAATACCACCAAAAGAAAGCTCTATTTGTGTGAACATGATAAAAATTTCATTTGGGTAAAGTGTAGCATGACTGAGTAATTGTCATTCAAAGTGCAGGAGCACTGAAAGCTGAAAATTGGTCTGGGAAAGAAGGGGGTGAAAGTGCCTAGTACTGAGGTGGGTAAAGTAGCACAGCATGATTAAAGAACAATTTTACATTAATACGTATGCAAATGTGAAGGGGCTCCTCCTTTCCAATCACTACACCTGCTGCTGCCCTGAGATGATAGGTGAGCCTATCATATGATACAAACAACTGGCCACTGCCCCCACCTATTACTGGCCTTTACAGCAAGGAGCACATGGAAGGGGACAAACAAAACGAAAGACCATTCCCAGATCACCAGCCAGTTTACAACCAACCGAGTTATCCTGTCTTACAGTTTGCGTTAAAGACACGGGTTTAGTTTGCACACATTTCCAAATACATACCTAAGCTGCAGAGCCAGCACAGGCATAATGATGGATAGATAGAGGGCAGTTAAGCCTGGAGGGAGCCCACCTCTCCTTAACAACTGTACGACGGTTTGCGAGAGCGCTCCTGGGGACGAGCGCACGCGCGCCGCCCACCCCCACTAGGCAGCGAGGATGCCGATCCATGGGACCGGCGGCTGTGATTGCCGCCGGGCAGCCACGATCCCTCCCCACTGAGAGAGAAGGACGGTCAGCTGTTGTAAACACAGCTGACCATTGTTCTCCCTGAAATGATCATAGAGCGCCTGTGATCCTCCTATATAGAACCACAGGTCTCTGTGTTCATTTCACAAGTCCCTCCCCCCCACAGAAAACACTCCCCTAGGCTTACACTTAACCCTTTGCGCACCCCTGGGTCAACCCCTTCTCTGCCAGTGTCATTATTACAGTAACAGTGCATATTTTTAGCACTGATTACTGTAGTAATGTCACTGGTCCCCCCCAAAAGTGTCAAAAATGTCAGTTAGGGGTCCGATCTGTTCACCGCAATGTTGCAGTCCCGCTAAAAATCGCTGCTCACCGCCATTATGCTTAATTGAATGTTGGCGTTTTACTTAAAATCTCCCCTTATTGATATTTTTGCTGTTGGGGATGTAAATTTTGTTGTGAGAACATTTTTTTTTTGCAGGATATTCTGCTATTCTGAAAAATTGTTTCTTGAGTTTGCTTTCCTGTTGTATATACATATGTTCCTTTATGTAAAGGTATATATTCTTTTATATTTTTATATATTTTAGTGTCTCTTGTTGACGATTATGGTAAAGGATTTCTTCTTGTTATGCGTAAATCTATTTTTATTATATGTAGAAAATGACTTGTATAGACTGGAAATATATCCTGTTTTGTATAATGTATATAAGACCCCAAAGACTGAAATTAAAAGTAAGTAACCCATTCACTATGCTCTTGTGCGAGTGAGTTGCTTCCAGGGCCCTGAAGTCTGGACGTGTGGAATGGAAAGATATGCCGGCAAAGATTAGTAGAGATTACATAGACAGATAATATAGAAAGGGATAAATCTCTTAGGTGGACAGATACAGTTGCAGTTCTGGAGTATTCTTTTAGTTATTTTAAAGTAATATATAAGGGAATATGGACATGTACCATTAACTTTTTATATATCAGGTATAGTATTCTTTTAGCACTGGACACCTTTTCTGCCATAGAGTATATGCTGGATTTCCAGTGCACCCCTGTGCCTTTTAGGAGGGGTGGGCTCCCTTCAGGCTTACCATCTATCCATCATTATGCATGTGCTTCCACTATGGAGGCTCTCAAACATTTATACATTTTGGCCTACATTTATGAAGAACAATTATTTATATTTTTTGCAAAACTTTAAACAGAAACAAAGAAAATTGTTATTTTTAATTTTTTCAAAATGTTCTGTCTTTTTTCATTTAGCAAAAAATGTAAAACCCAGTGGGGATTAAATACCATAAAAAGAAAGCTTTAGTTGTGTAAACAAAATGATAAGAATGTAGTTTGAGTACAGTGTAGCATGACCGCGCAGTTGACATTCAAAGTGCAACACCGCTGAAGGCTGAAATTTGGCCTGGGCAAAAAAGGGGTACAAGTGTCCGTTATTGAACTGGTTATTTGTGGCTCACACCAAGTACCAGTAGAAAAAGAAGAAAGCCAGCAACACAGTCACATCTTCAGCAATCATTTATTATCGCATGATAAAAATTTGATATAGAAAGAAATGGAAGACACGACTTACGCATTTCAGCTAAATAGCCTTAATCATTGTACCTATGATTTGTATTCACATTGTTTATCAACAGTATGAGATTATCTAAGGCAGACTACGACCTCTAATGACTGCTCTTCTTCTGTTATTTGGCAATGTTACTGCTCTACTGACCACTTTTTTCTAAGGCCCAGGTGGATAGGTATCTGTACCTGTGGACCTGCAGTGCAAGGATCTCCTACTTCTGATTTATTCATTTTGTGGATTTGTGCTTTCTCTGCCTTTCCTGCTTCTTCTTGGTCATTAACCCACCAAACATCAGGTCTGACATTAGGAGGTAAATCTGTGCTACTGTGTTAAGATGGAATCAAATAAAATAGAGGAGCTGAACTTGAAACTTGACATTTTTCAAATTCAGGTTGGTAGTAGTTCTTGTCAAATGGATCTCAGATGCTTGGAAAACAAGAATTGGAGGGATAGTCCCACAAAAGTGGGATACACCTATTTCATAACTATGCGAGAACAGAGGTAACCAAGTGCCATTCTTGACAGTGAAGTCTCAACCGGTGGAAAAGTGATAGCCAATGTGTTTTGGGGGCCAAAGAATCTTCCTTGCAGGAACGAGCTCTGCATATCCACCCATGTTTAAATATCCATCCAGAAGTTTTCTTACAGTCCATACTGGAACTCTAATAACCAAGCCCGACCTATGATGAAAGGGAATTTTTTGACTCCTATTGGATACTGTATTTTACTAGATGTGTCTTCATTGTCAAGAATAAAAGATATATTGACAATTGAACAGATTATTTGGTGCTTTCTTTCTTCTACTATATTAAGATGGCCACATGCACATGAGAGGCGTGGAACAAAGCATGAAAAGTGGGTCTTAAGCCTCGTACACACGCAACGAATTTCCGCCGACCAGTCATCCGTCTTTTGTCCAGAATGGTGTCTGTTGGCTGGAATGTGCTCTAGACTGCACACAAATTTTCCTGCAGGACAGATTTCTACTTCAGAAGTGATGTCATGTGTTGGATTGCTTTCTTTGTGTTCTTTCATCTCTGAGCATGCCTAGTCTTGCTCATAAGATTTTTCCCCATCGAAATCTGTACTAATGAGACGAAAATCGGACGTGTTTTGACGGTCGGCAAAAATTATATAGCCTGCACACCAGGATTTTTTCGGCCGAAAAGTTGGAGTCGGTTGTCGGAAGCACCATACTAACAAGCCGAAATCGGCAGATCGGTCTTCGGACGAAATTTCCCGGCCCA
Organism: Pelophylax lessonae; assembly: GCF_965119305.1. Lineage (NCBI taxonomy): Eukaryota > Metazoa > Chordata > Amphibia > Anura > Ranidae > Pelophylax > Pelophylax lessonae. The sequence continues at coordinate 216,931,836 of NC_138769.1, read as the reverse complement.
ATTTCTACTCGTGCGTACGGGGCTTTAGAGAGAAGAGAGCCTACAACAACCTTTACTGACATGACTACTAATGGGGAGGGCTGGTTAACTTTCAATGTTATGACCACCAATGCAGGCCGGGTGGAGTGCAATTCCACTGCCACTGATCACTAATTCAGGGGGGTGGAGGAATTAAATTGCACTGCCAGTGACCACCAGTGTGTATGTGTGTGTGTGTAGGGGGGGGCAAGGGGGGTAATAGTACTGGCACCAGTGCTGGGGCTGTTATTGTGGCCACATACACTTTCATTTTGAATGGGCTTGAAAAAGGCCATGGGCTGAAAAGGACTTGACGCACTGCACCTCAGTGCACGACAAATGTGCTGCAATTGTGCAGCCCTCTGGAAGTGCAGTGGGCTGCACTTGAGACACTCTATCATTTAGGTTGACCACCACTTACTGCGTCCAAGATTGGACATCTGTCCCTACCTGCAGCTAACTACTCTGTGTGCAGTAGCAGCCACTATCAGCCCATCATTTGTTTAAAAGGGCTGAGCAGCCACTGTTGATCACATAACCCAATCCACAGTTTCTTGCCACAGTAACCCAGTGGCCACACCAACCCGGCTGTGTGAAAGGGGTCTAACTGGGGTGCTGGTAATAAGGGACACTGCGAATGGTGCGGTGGTGATTAGGGACACTGAATGGGTGACAGTGATTAGGGACACTGACTGGTGACAGTATTTTTTTAATTATAATTATCATTTTTATTTTTATTTTCTTACAATTTCTATTATTTTTTTTTACATTTGTTTTTCTACATCCTGCAACCAGAGTAGTGCAGTGTCACCATGGTGACACTGTACTACTCTAGGAAGGTGATTGGTATATATATATATATATATATATATATTTTTTTTTTAAGACTGTGATTGCTTGTTACAGTCATAAATCTCATGATCACTGTAACAGTAATTTTTATTTTAACTTTCATGGCTTTCATTCATGACTCATTTTTTACTCTTGTTTACTATTGTGATTCTGTAATTGGCCTTCTACACTATGTGATCACTTGGACCAATCACAGCATCACAATAGTAAATAATCAAGAATGGCTGCCATTCATGAAAATTATTCATGACAATTATTTACATTGTGAGCATGTGATCGTTGTATTTGGTCACAATGATCACATGGTACCTGGGACAATCACAGCCTCTCGGTACTGATACCTTCTGGTTCTGGTGTGTCCAGTGGACACCAGGGATAGGAAAGCTCCCACCCGGCCATCATTTTACTATAGACTGGGCAGGAAATGGTTAATAATAATTATGATTTAATATATAGGCAAATGTATGTACCACAAAGTGTATATATTATAGTAAGTACAACATAACCTTCACAATGCAGGAGTTAGGACTGTGTACAACATGGGATATACTGTAGAGTACAGGTGTCAAGAGTATGGACTGTTGGAGATACAACAGCTTTTAGCTTATTACAGATAAACTGCAGTTCACAAATAGGACAGTAGATGTCGCTAATGCTAAGTGATATGCTATGCATTTTCTATGATGTGTATTTCCTGTACACTGCACTGTACTTGTTGGTTATCTCTTCCTGTCTGTTGTTCTTATTACAATGAGGTGACATGTTTGATTCCTGTGTTATGTTCTAATAAAGAAGCCAGTTCCTGTTTACTCCACAATGTCTGATCTGAATGGACTCCGCTGCACCCAGTGATCGCACTCTGCAACATGGACAACATAGTGTATAGAGAACAGGGGTCAGTATTTTGTACAACTTAGCATATAGAGTGCAGAGGCCAGCAGTATGTACAACATGGAGTAAAGAGTGCTGGGGTCAGGAGTATGTACAACATGGTCTATAGAGTGCAGGAGCTAGGAGTATGTAGAGCATATACAGAGTACAAGGGTTGGGAGTATTTACAACATGGTGTATAGAGTACAGGGGTCAGGAGTATTTACAATGTGGGGTATGGAGTGTTGGTGTAGTATATTTAACATATAACAGTGTATAGTGTACAGGTATTAGGACTATGTAAGGTACAGTACCGCATGCAGCGGTCACGGTTATTTGATGTAGTGTCCTATACTTTGCTGGTCAGTGGGACAAATGAAATAGAATGGCGGCAGTGGTCTGTGGAAGAAAAAAAGTCTCAAAGTTCTCAAAGACACTGTGGAGACTTCTCCTAAACTTTTTAGAGGTAACCGAAAGAGGCTACCTAGAGGAAATGACACAACTAATGGAGTATCCTAAGAATGAAAAAGGATCACAAGTTCCACCTGCCAACACTGAGGCTGGACTTAAACATGTTGGACTTTGTTCATCTCCCCTACATGTGAGTGTAGGTGATTGGATTAGTAGTTTACACAAATAAGAAAATCTTTTTTTGCTTCCAGGTCAACTTATAGGAAGTGACACAATAAGAGAGTGCCCTTAAGAATTTAAGGGAATCACAAGTTCCACCTGCCAACACCCAGGTTGGACTTCAAACATGTTGGGCTTTGTTCATATCCACTACATGTTAGTTGATGATATCAGTGGTAGGTAATGGGATTAGTAGTTTACATAAATAGGATAACATTCTTTTATGCTTCCAGGTCAACTCAGAGGACGTAACACAGAAAGAGATTGCCCCTAAGAAATAAAGGGGATCACAAGTTTCACCTGACAACACCTAGGCTGGACTTCAAACATGTTGGACTTTGTTCATCTCCCCTACGTGTTAGGTAATGGGATTAGTAGTTTACATGAATAGGATAACATTGTTTTATGCTTCCAGGTTAACTCAGAGGAAGTGACACAATAAGTGAGTGTCCTAAGAATTAAAGGGGATCACAAGTTTCACCTGCCAACGCCCAAACTGGACTTCAAACATGTTGGACTTTGTTCATCTCCCCTACGTGTTAGGTAATGGGATTAGTAGTTCACATGAATAGGATAACATTATTTTATGCTTCCAAGTTAACTCAGAGGAAGTGACACAATAAGTGAGTGTCCTAAGGATTAAAGGGGATCACAAGTTTCACCTGCCAACACCCAGGCTGGACTTCAAACATGTTGGACTTTGTTCATCTCCCCTACGTGTTAGGTAATGGGATTAGTAGTTTACATGAATAGGATAACATTGTTTTATGCTTCCAGGTTAACTCAGAGGAAGTGACACAATAAGTGAGTGTCCTAAGAATTAAAGGGGATCACAAGTTTCACCTGCCAACGCCCAAACTGGACTTCAAACATGTTGGACTTTGTTCATCTCCCCTACGTGTTAGGTAATGGGATTAGTAGTTTACATGAATAGGATAACATTATTTTATGCTTCCAAGTTAACTCAGAGGAAGTGACACAATAAGTGAGTGTCCTAAGGATTAAAGGGGATCACAAGTTTCACCTGCCAACACCCAGGCTGGACTTCAAACATGTTGAACCTTGTTCATCTCCACTACATGTTAGGTGACAGGATTAGTAGTTTAGACAAAAAAGATAACATTGTTTTATGCCTCCTGGTAAACTCATAAAAAGAGCAAGATCATTAGGTATTTTCTGTACCTGTTGAAAATGTGCTTAGCCTGCAAAAAGAAAACTAAGGCAACCATCACATAAAAGGTCTGGTAAACTGTAATATTCTCTAATATATTACATTTTTTCCTCTGGGTTTAATTATGCTTCAGGATCAATGCACTTCCGTGGAAACAACAAAAAGACAATTTTAACAAAAATGGTTTACTGTATGTATACCGGATAAGAGGTAAAGTCTGTGTTGACTATAACAACAAATAAGGTCCTAGCTGCCATTTATGTGTAGAGGCAAAGAAAACAAGGAATGGATTAGCTGCTATCAGTTACACACACACTTTTGTTTAGGTGATAATACAGCTGTGCTGCCATCCATTATCCTGCAAATACCAATATTCCTTTTTTCTTTAGCAGATCTACAGTATATATTTTTTCCTTTCAGAAAGTATTCCTCCATGCACAGCTACGTCTCCTCACTGTTTATCCCACTCTTGTACACAAAGAAGGTTCCAGTTGGTCCCTGACATCTCTTGGCAATATAATCACACTAAATGAATTAGTCTAGCTTTCACTCCTGGAAATTGTTTCAGACTCTCCTTGCAAGCTCTGTGATCAAAGACAGTTGGCAAGATTACATTAGTGACAGAGAGACATTGTTTCTGTGTATGAGAACCAGTTCTGTGTTGAAATTCCACTCCACTGAAGCAAACACTCAAAATACCATTTTCATTTGAAATTTGTAATATGTTGATAGTACATTTAAAATGGAATATGTAAACACTTAGGTTACACATAAATACAGTCCTAATAGGCGATATAATGTAATTGTTTAAGCTTTTCAATTTAGAGCAAAATAAATATTTGTCAAAGGTTAGGCTTTGCAAGAAGTATGTGCATAATTACAATAATTCCATATTATTTAAATAAATAGTAAAATAATATTTAATGGAAACAACACTCAAGGTCAATGTGCAGAATACATGTTTTGGCCCCCTTTTAATGCAATTTATTGATGCTATGTTGATTATACAAACAATTTATAGCCAAAGGTGCTTATCCTACGTCACATGGTATTAAATCAAAAAACAAAAAATGTATATATTGCAGCTTGCCATTCCTAAATGTGCTGGCTGCATATTTATTTTTATTTTTTTACTTTTTTTCCCTTTATTTTTTTCTGACGATCTGGCCAGTTACACAGTTTCTGTCTTATACCCCATACACACGATCTGAAAAAGGGACGACAGAGCTTTTTTTTGCTTGCTAGTTGCATTTTGAAACTGAATAGGTTACTAACGTTACAAAAATTCTCGTACGACAAAATAAAAATTCAGAAGTGATGTAACGTATGGTATTTGTATTGTATTTTTGGATGAAAACTGTCCTTATTAAATAAGATTTGTATGATCTGGTATCGTATGAGTAACGTTATCGTGCTTGTCCCATCGGATAGCATCAGATGAACTGACATGATCGGCCCTCTAAAGCTGTGTACTAATGGTCAGATGATCATACAATCACTTTGAAAGCAATATTATAACAGCCTGTACACACAATCCAAAAATTGTACGAAAGAAATCATAAGATCATACAATTCAATTGTGCAAAAAACAATACAATACATTACATCACTTCCAATTTTTTATTTTGTTGTACGAGAATTGTTGTAACTTTAGTAACCTATTCATTTTTTAAATGCAACTAGCAAACAATAAAAAATCAGGCAACCTGTCGTCCGATTTTCGGATCGTGTGTACAGGGCATTAGTGTGTCTTCACTCTGCATTGCAGTACTTTCAATCTGGTGGGGTGGTTAGATGCACTAGCAGATGAGATGGACTTTACTAACACATTAAAACTGAACTGCTGCTAACACTGACTACTATAGTGATTTCCAGCTTCCACAGGGATCACCCAGGTAGGGCACATGCATACCTACATTACCAGTGTAATGTAATGACCAATGTAACGTTGCAAAAAAGCCGCACATAAACTTCAGCTTTCAAACTGAACTGCAGCTTTACCTTCCATCTTGCTCAGTTGTACAGGCTCATCTCCTGTACGAAAAATGCTTAAAGCGGAGTTCCGGCCACAACATAATCGATTTTGGGCCATCCGCTTGCTCTTGGTCACCTGAAAAACAAATGGATAGTTATGATTTTTTTTTTGTTTACTTACCTTGTTATTGAAGAAAAATATACTCACCTTTCTTGCACTTCCTCCCTCTGCGGCTGCTGCCCGCGCCGTCACTTCCTCTTTGCATTGATTCCTGGGAGCTGAACGTCATCGCTCCCTGGAATCAATGCACCTGCACCGGCCCCGCTCCTCACTTCCGGCGTGGCGCCTCATTCCTTGCTGTGGAGGGATGACGCGCCCGCACTGGAAGTGACAAGCGGGGCCGGTGCAGGCGCATTCTGGGAGAAGAGGACAAGGAAGAGGACGCAGAAGAGGACGCGCTGGCTTCAGCTGCCCACATCCGAGATGGCATCGCTGGAGAAGAGGTTTTCACGATAAGTATTTCTTCTAAAAAGTAAGTGCGACCCGGGACAGTTCAGAGGCTATCCATTGTGGAATGTACTAGCCCTGACTGTCCTGGGGGTATTTTTAGCTAAATTTCACCCCCGTGGCCGGAACTCCGCTTTAATGTGATTTAATCGCACACTTAGCTTCTCACAGTGTGCATCAGAAGATGTAGAAAACTAAAGCCTGTCTTGTTTACTGGCTGGATTTCAGTTTTCAATCATGGAGGCACAACATTATGTGTGGGTGTTGCGCCTGCAAGGAATGCCCAATCCTCCAAACTTATACCCACCTATTCATGTACATTAATGTTGGCATAAGTCCTCCCAGGAGCCAGCCAATTGCTTAAAGCGAATCTGCACCCACCCACCCCCGCCCCGTTTTTTTTTTTACCCCTACATACCTTAAGGTGGTATCTGCATATTTTAGATACTCGCCCATCCAGTGGATCCAGCAATATCACTCTGAGATCCTCTCATGCCCGGCCACAGCTCTGTCCCGTGCCACCATGCTCTTTCTAACATCAAGAGGCCCGCCAGCTCTTCCTAAATCAGTGGGCGGGCCTCCAAATGACGTGCCAATAGGCCTACCCCTTCTTTTCTGAATGGAGGGCTATGCCTCCTAGGATATGTGATGTGCATATTCCAGAAAGCACAGCAAGCACCTTAAATAAGGTAACAAGAACAATAAAAAAACAGTGCAATACCTACAGAGGGAGGAAGGAGGGGTGGAGTGAAGGGAAGTAGTGAAGAAGGGTGAAGGTCCGCTTTAAATCAGAGCTGTGGGTTCTTAAGGGAAGTACTGAAGCAGAATGTTGTGATATTTTTAGGAAGTTATCTTCAACAACCTGCCTACCCCCCCCCCCCCCAACAAGCCATGATCTGCCAGCATTACGTAGATAAGCACAGAGACTCAGTGATGACGTCACTGGGTCTAAAATAAAGTATCATTATTATGAGAATACCCGTGCTATGGTTTCAGTTATAAGTGCTTAGTAAACTATTATGAATCCACTACGTGAGGGATTGAAGCTGCTGCTAAAGTGTAAGGTGCTGAACCTTATAAAATCGCAATATAAAAATCAATAGACAGCGTTAAATCAAACTGCAAGTGCAAAAATATATAAAGCCCATAAGTGCAAAGATGTCTGTGCTTGTATGATCTTCTGGTGCGTTCAGAGTGCCACTCTGTGCTCCCCTCCTGAAATCTCCACTCACCAGAAGTATATATCAAGTAGGCATATAGTGCTCCCAGGCACAACACATATGTAATTATATTTCTCCTTCCTCTCCAAACTTGAGATGCTAGGTATGATGTGCTCCGTGGTGCAGGTTATGATCCTCTATAATCCCTCTCCTTCAGTTGAAAGGCACTCATCAAACAGATGTAAATGAGTAAAGGTGTCCATAGTGTAATACTGTTTGGTTTATTAAAAAGTTAAAAAGCAAATACACTTACAAATAATGCATAAATCCAAGCATGTAAAAGCAGGTGGGGATTGCCACTCGGCATGGGTTCCAACCACCGGATGAAGTGTCACACCGCCGTCCCCACTCGACGCATTTCGCCCCTCCTACCGGGCTCCTCAGAAGGTTTTAATAAACCAAACAGTATTACACTATGGACACCTTTTCTCATTTACGTCTCTTTGATGAGCGCCTTGCAACTGAAGGAAAGGAATTATAGAGGATCATATTCTGCATCAGGGAGCACTATATGCCTAGATATATACTTCTGGTGAGTGGGGATTTCAGGAGGGGAGCACAGAATGGCACTCTGAAAGCACCAGAAGATCATACAAGCACAGACACCTTTGCACTTATGGACTTTATGTATTTTTGCACTTGCACTTTGATTTAACACTGTCTATTGATTTTATACTGCGATTTTATATTGCGATTGTTTTTGTGATTTAGATGCAGCGCTTAATTTTTTTCTTATGGTTTACTAACATAAAGTATGTAATAGAACTGGAAAAATGTTTTTTATTAGTCTGTTGAGGGGACTAAAAAAGCAACCAGAGAAGGAAAAAGAAAAGCAGTTTAAACCTCAGCTTTAAAAAACTGAAATCAAGCAAATTTAGGATGTTCATTGCTAGGGTTTACAATAACACTGATAGTAAGGCTTGCAGTGTTGAGGATTAAATATCTGATAGGCCTGACAATGTCCATTCTCCTCATTGTGGATCTCATCACAACCTTTTAATCTTATTTTTTTTTTTTTACTCCTTACCAGTCTAGAATACAAAGCAGCTAGTCGGAAGCGCTATGTAACAGTATCAACGTAATAGACAAAAATAATCATTTTCTGTAAATATGGAGTACAAGCAGCTAAGAATAGTAGAGAATTAAACCATTTAATACTGTACACGGCCTAATGCAAACCCTCAGTAAAACATATACCTAGTAAATTAGTGTACCTAAAAAGGTTTAGAAATGCAAACTAAAATAGCAAAGCTTTACATTGACATCTATAATTCCCATGAAAGGAAAGGAAATAAAATGTCTGAAAGCTCTGATGATTGCAGCAAGGTGACACTGACACATCTTTTTTAGTAGCATTTCCTCGCTGTATTGTCAATTATCATATTTCTGTAATTTTTCTGTAGCAATTATTTAGGAGCTAATGGATGGCGACCTGCCCTGTAGCTGCACCTAAATAACTCATCAACTCACTGACAGTGAGAGACAGACTTCTGATCAGAAGCATAACTTCAGAGCCCTGGTGCAAGAAACCATGAAGGGCCCTCCTGGCCCCCCGACCAGGGCCCTTCCAACTGAACCCAGGGCCCTCTACTCCCATCGTGGGACCCTTTATTACAGTCTCGCAGCATGCCACCTTCTTGCTGCCTTGGGGTCCCCCTGCGGTGGCAATACGCCAGAGCGCAGTCACAAGTGTGACCTTTGCAACCCTGGTAGTTCCGCCACTGGTGTCAGTAGTTTTTTTATTTTCTTTTTGTTTTCTTTTTTTTTTATCTTTTTACCATTTTATTTTGTTGATTTTTTTTTACAGTTTTATTTTTTATTCTTTTTACCATCTTTTTTAGGCCCCCTGTGGGGTGGCTTTGATTAAATATCAGGGTTCTTAACTGAGAAAGGGACAGAGAAAGGGACTGAGGACAGATTCATCAGTTCCTTTCTCTGCAGCCTCAACTACTGATTACTGACCCTATTCATTAAGACAAGTTTATTATGACACATTTATAGACCCCTTACCCGCTCCATCCTGACACATTCCAGCATCACAGTAGCCGGCAGGAGGTGGGAGGTGGAAACCCAGCAGTGCTGAGGGGGGCCAAGGAAAAGCACAGGGGGGCCCAGAGCAGCAGGACATGGATAGGGAGGTGGTGGGAGCGACATGTAGAGAAACCGATGCCCTCCTTCTCCTTCTTGCAGCCGCTGAATGTCTGCAGGAGGGAGAGGAGGAGAAGCAGGCATTTAGCGGCTACGTGGAGGGATCCTCTACCTGCAGCTGCCCCAGTGGCGGCCTGTGCATAGGGGGCGCCAGGGCGCCGCCCCCCCCTAAAAAAAGAAAAAAAAAATTACAACAAGAGCAATAAAGTTTTCAAAAAAAAAAATTGCGTTCGCCGGCCTATGTGGAGGCTGTGGGGGGGGGGGGTTACGACCCAGAAGAGGCACCGATTGGCTGCCTTCTAGGGGCATAACCTGGGCGCAGGGCACAGCGCTAGGACACCCCCACTTTCGTGATATCCTGGCTGTGATTGGTCCAGTCTCCAGCCTGGACCAATCATCATCCAGGACATCCGATGCTGACCCCGCTGATGTCGCGTGCGTCAGTCACGACTGGAGTGGACGGTGGACGGACGGGAGTGACGGCGGCACCGGCACTGCAGAGCGGAAAAGGAGACCGGAATCAGATCCAGACGACCAGTCACCTCACCAGGCCGCAGCCGCGCAGCAGAGAGAAATTCCAGGCCGCACAGCGTCTCGAGGAGCGGAGGTCATCTGGAAGAGAAGACAGTGCACGAACAAGTTACCAGTCAGTCGGGAGTCGGGACTCGGTCACCACCGGTAAGTGAGTCCTCCTTAGTCCTCTCCTGTCCTGTCAGTCCTCCTCTCCTCCAGTCTTCTCCTCACTCAGGCCTCCGTGAGACCGTAAAAAAATGCTGGGCAGTGGGCAGCACTGTGGGCACTGGGCAGCCATTGCCATCCATGCCAAATTAGATTGCCATGCCTTGCCAATTTGCCATCACCAATGCCATCCATGCCTGTACCTACCTGTTCTGCCATGGGCTGGGTCCATCCATCATGGATGGTTGGATCATGGATGGACCCAGGCCAGGCCAGGCCAGGCCAGAACAGGTAAGTACAGGCATGTCACGGTGCAAGATTTATCAAGTTACCCAGGCCGGGCCCAGACCAGAGTGTGCACAGATATCCTTATATATATATATATATCATCATGGATGGATGATACATCCATCCATGGATTGATATATATATATAATCATATCTGCACACTGTGGTCTGGGCCCGGCCTTGGTAACTTGATGTTATTCTTCTTGCACCGTGACCTCACATGCCTGTACCTACCTGTTTTCCCCAGGCCTGGGTCCATCCATCCATCCTTCCATCCATGCCTGTACTACCTACCTGTTCTGGCCTGGGTCCATCCATCCATCCATCCATAATGGATGGTTGGATGGACCCAGGCCAGGCCAGAACAGGTAGGTACAGGCATGTCACGGTGCAAGATTTATTAAGTTACCCAGGCAGGGCCCAGACCAGAGTGTGCACAGATATCCTTATATATATACAGTATATCATCATGGATGGATGATACATCCATCCATGGATTGATATATATATAATCATATCTGCACACTCTGGTCTGGGCCCGGCCTGGGTAACTTGATGTTATTCTTCTTGCACCGTGACCTTACATGCCTGTACCTACCTGTTTTCACTACACTTGTGTGGCATCAAAGTCACGCAATTTTTTACCGCATTTTTTGCCGCAAATTTTTCTTTTTGCGCCCCCCCAAAAATTTTGAGCACCAGCCGCCACTGAGCTGCCCTCCTATCCAGGTGCACAGGGGGGCAGCACAGGCCCATTGGAGCATGGAGCTGGGTCGCAATGGCAACCCCTGTACATACGTCCCTGCTTCTGATCCTTCGATTCTTTTCTTTACAATTTATTGGCTCAATGGTTTAGAGAGGGGTTTGGGGTACAGGATACCAAAAAAAAGCAGCAAAAATCCCCGTGCTCAGAAGACATTCCCTCAACATGGGGTGGGTGGGTGCACTGTACCTTGTCCCCATGTTGATGGGGACAATGGCCTCTTCCCAACAACCCTATAGTTGTGGGGGTCTGCAGGTTGGGGGCTTATCCAGATCCTGCCCCCTCCCCCCAAGTGAATGGGTATCGGGTACAAATTACCCCTACCCATTCACCGAAAAAAATCAACAAAAGTAATAAACACGAGACAGTTTTTTGACTAATCCTTTATTAAAAAATAAAAAAATTGTGTCCCTCAATGTAAATCCATTGTCAATCGTGCCGCCCGCCGGACCCGAAAAAAAAAAAAAAAAAAAAAATATTCTCACCTCCTGGGAGGCCTCCCCCCTTATACCTGCTCTGCGCTTTGACAATTCTTATATAGGCAAGGACAGGGCCATCTGGCTACTTCAGCTGGTGGCACTGCCCCCTCTGATGTCACCTGACACGGGTATACAGCTGGGTCTGGCGGGCAGCATAATTGGATTTACATTTACATCAAGGGACACTATTTTTTTTAACCACTTCAGCCCCAGGCCATTTTTTGCGATACGGCACTGCATTGCTTTAACTGACAGTTACACGGCCGTGCGACGTTGTACCTAAATAAAATTGATGTCCCTTTTTTCCCACAAATAGAGCTTTCTATCAGTGGTATTTTATCACCTCTCTGTTTTTTTTTTTTTTTTTTTTGTGCTATAAACAAAAAAAGACCGTCAATTTTGAAAAAAAAAATAAAATAATATTTTTTAACTTTCTGCTTTAAAACACATTCAATAAAAATGTTTTAAACAATCTAATTTCTTCATCAGTTTAGACCAATTTTTATTCTGCTACATATTTTTGGGGAAAAAATCCCAAAAAGCATATATTGATTGGTTTGTGCAAAAGTTATAGTGTTTACAAACTATGGGATAGATTTATGGACTTTTTTTAAAATTGTTTTTATTAGTAATGGCAGCGATTAGCGATTTTTAGGTGAACTGCGACATTGCGACGGACAGATCTGACATTAGGTGACACTTTTTGGGGACCAGTGACACTAATAAAGTGATCAGTGCTAAATCAGGACAAGGTTCTTTGGGGTGAGGGTGGCAGAGCCGGCCCCACTCCTTAACAACCAGCTTACACTGTGCCCAATCAGGTAGCAGAATGCACTGTGCAGCGCTCAGAGCATTGTAGGGTGTTTGTCGGGGCGAACACCCTGCAAATTCGGGTGTTTGGCGAACAGCCAAACAGGCAAATGTTCGGCCCGAACTCATGCTTGAGGTGAACCGTTCAACCATCCCTAGTGACTAACAAATTAAGGCCTAAATCCAGCTAACAATTTTGAATAAGTTACAGAAACTGTTTCTTTTTTTTTACTTTTATGGTAAAGGTTTTCACTAAATGAATGAAGGCTGACCATTGTAAGCACCCTTGTCAATGTTAAATGGTTTGCCTCAAAACCTCTAACTTCTACTTTTGTTGCACAGTTTGATCTTTTAAAGGAAGTTGAAAAATGACAGCAGGGTCAACAGGTACAAACTGAAGTTACAGGGTGGACTTGGAAAAATAAACAACTCGTCAAAAGACATCCCCACAGAGATGCCCTATACTACATCATATATGCCTTTTTTTTTCCTTTATTACCGCTTTAGGTGTCCTTGGCCTCTGCCACAGACCAGGTTAGGACTCTTCAGACATCTGCCACAGGCCAGTTTAGGACACTCTACACCCAGACTGGCAGCTAGGAAAAAACTCTCTTCTTTGGCAATAGCTTCCTCCTCCAGGCAAAGGTTCTGGAAAGCCAAAGACTGGACCACTCTGGAAGTAACCCCCCCTGCAGGCAGCAGCCTTGCAGGGATGGACTGGAGACACATCCTCACCTGGCAAAGCGTTGGAGGCAAGGACTCTTTTAGAAGGTCTTTCCAATTATTTATCATCTTCCCTTGGCCCACATCACTGGCAAAAAGCCCACGTTGAGTAACCAAGGTGGGATAAATATTCATAATCCAATAAATTGCATTTTCCCATAATATCCACTGGAGAACACTCATCAGTGACTGGCACAAGCATATAATGTTTTTGGTTTTAGGAGATCTCTAACAAACCAAGATAATATAAACATGCCCCGGCTGGCTAAAGCCTAGTTTCAAATGCTTAATTTAAACTAGGGACAATCCAGCCCAACGTGTATTTTCTACTTTTGCAGTCAAATAAGAAAAAAAAAAAACATTTTATGTTTGTTATGTTTTCCCATTCATACAGCATACCAAAGAATGAAAAAATTCTTGCCTTTTTAGATGTTTCTCAGGAAAGACATAGTGGCTGACTCAAGGACAATGTAAGAAGCCTAGCTTCTAAACCTTTAACCCTTCAATAGGACAAACATTGTTTAAAACCTGTTTTTAACTGATAATTAGGATCCGCATGCACAGGAAAGACCGGGTTATTTATAATAAACTCAGCTATCCAGCCTCCTGATAAACAAAGAGGATTTTAAAGTGCTGGAATTTCCAGAACAGAACATCTCAAAATGTAAGCTGCAGTTTTAAATATTATTTTAAGTTCTGCTATGTAAATGAGAACATGTAACAAATGTAAAGTAGGCATTGTCCCTATTCGGTTGCAAAAGTGGAAATACATTTTAAGACATGGTTCCTACAATTCTTACAGCATTAATGAAAAGTATTAGAAATACTAATAAAGCATTTTAACATGGTGGCCATCAATATAACATCATAGAAGATAGAGTAGAATCCTTATGTACTCATGGAGGGGAAGGTAGGATGCTGTACATAGCTGCACACAGTGAAGCAAATTTGCTAAAAAACATCCCCTCAGAGATGCCCTCTACTTATGATGGAGTAAAACTTTCAATGCCCTGGTGGACATTGTTACCAGTAACAATTGTGCAAGAACAATTTTTCAGCCCCCACCATGTAACTTCCGCCCAACTACAAATGCTTATTCAGTGTGTATAAATCATTCAAAATGTCTGCTGTTTCTTACATGCGTAACTGAGCAGTGTCCAGTTGTATATGAGGTTTGTAGCTCTACAAGGTTTAATGAAGCAGCTAGAGTTTAAAATTTCTATTAAGGATATATATATATATATGTAGTGCTACCCCCGAAGGAGGTGTTTAGTAGTGATTTTTGTGATATAAATTGAATTTAATGTAGGATTTAGCTGTTAATTATTCTGTTTTAATCTGTAATGTTTTGTGGGTATGGAGGAATTTTTAAAGTCCTGTGCCAGTCGTGTAAGTCTGCTTTGTGGTTTAGCCTTTTTTTGTATTTTTCCTGTGCACTCTTGTGGTGCGTTTGGAAGATTTTTGTATTATCTTGTACTTTTGCGGTGGCAAGATTTCCATCACATTACAATGCCATGGTGCGCATGTGCGGTGGCGGGCGTGCATTATGATGCAAGTGATGTCATGGCATGCGTGGCGGTGTGTGTGTGGGCACTCACCTACCTTGTGTTTGGCGCCCATTTTTGAATATATAAATCACATGCTTGCCAACAGGTAGGTGATGCCTTTGATGTAGTCAGTCTGATCTGACAAAACCGGTCAGGCTTTTTCCTCCTTGCCACTGCGTTGGACTGGGACTGTTAAGAATATGAACTTTTCTGCACATGCTTTTTGTTATCACTATTAGGATGACAGATATACATACAGCATAAGCATTGGATTCATTGTGGTGGGTGAATCCGGAGATGGCAACTCTCTCCAACGTTTCCGCACTATTATCGTCTTGTTTCCTGAGGGCTCTGTCATATATTGAAAGTATTACATGTGGAACTGCTTATGATGAGGGTATGAGGGAGGTGTGAACAGAACTGTTATACTTATTTTATAATATGTGACCCAGTGTGAGACCATGTTTGGTCAAATTCAGCAGTATTGAGATTAATTCTCCTCTGGACTCCTACTCCTTACATTGATCTGCTATTCTATATGGCATTACCAGCACTATGTGGATGCTAGAGACCCTCAAACAAACAAGGAAGACTAATCAATAAGCACAGATATATAGAACTGCAGGTAGATTAAGGTTTTGGTCATTCACTGTTTTTGAGTTTCCATGGTTCATCACTAAGTACCACACAAAAAGCTCTATTCTACTTGGCAATTGTTCATCATAAAAGCAAGTTTGTGGATATAAGGATTATCCCAGGCTATTTTGTAGTCCACTTCTGCATTATTTAAACATCCATTTCTTGAAACTTCGTTGATTTACACATAAATATTGAATGCCTTCTATGCTACTAGGAATTGAGAGTGGAGGGCAGCTGTTTTTTTTTTTTATTTATTATTGTCTTTTTGATTACATTTTTGGACAAAGATTTTAAAGTTTTGATATATTTTGAATAAAATATCATTTTTACAGTACTGTATATGTATCACTTAAGTGGTGGTGCTGGATTATCTATATAATATAGGTTTTTTCTTTTTCTTTAAAGAATTTTCAGGGGCTGAGACTAAATCTCTTTTTTTATGGTAGTTTTACCCCCCGAAGGAGTCGATTAGATAGTACCAGGTTCTTCTTAAATCAGTGCAGAAGCAGCCAGGCACATAGCAACGGTCCATTCACTCTAGCTCATTAAACAGTTTAGGGGATTTTTTTTTTTGTTGTCTTTTATTGCTTGTAGAATTTTGGAAAGTTATTTGGGGTGTTGTGGAATATTCCAAAATGCTTGAGCTCAGTTCTGCAGAGGACAACTCTCTCTTTAAACAGCAGCAACCCAGCCTTTCACTCACAGCTGGGAACCATAAGATAGTTTTCAGAACAGATATAGCAGATATAGCTAGACATGTTTAGGGCTAGGGACCATGAACTAGCTTTAGTACAGGTACAGCTAGATATGTTTATGGCTGGGAACCATGAAGTAGCTTTAGCATAGGTACAGCTAGATAGGTACATGGCTTGGGACCATGAACTAACTTTAGTACAGGTATAGCTAGATATGTTCATGGCTGGGATTCGTGAAGTAGCTTTAGCACAAGTACAGCTAGATGGGTACATGGCTTGGGACCATGAACTAGCTTTAGTACAGGTATAGCTAGATATGTTCATGGCTGGGAACCATGAAGTAGCTTTAGCACAGGTACAGCTAGATGGGTACATGGCTTGGGACCATGAACTAACTTTAGTACAGGTATAGCTAGATATGTTCATGGCTGGAAATCATGAAGTAGCTTTAGCACAGGTACAGCTAGATGGGTACATGGCTTGGGACCATGAACTAGCTTTAGTACAGGTATAGCTAGATATGTTCATGGCTGGGAATCATGAAGTAGCTTTAGCACAGGTACAGCTAGATGGGTACATGGCTTGGGACCACAAACTAGCTTTAGTACAGGTATATCTAGATATGTTCATGGCTGGGAATCATGAACTAGCTTTAGTACAGGTACAGCTAGATATGTTCATGGCTGGGAACCATGAAGTAGCTTTAGCACAGGTACAGCTAGATGGGTACATGGCTTGGGACCATGAACTAGCTTTAGTACAGGTATAGCTAGATATGTTCTTGGCTGGGAATCATGAAGTAGCTTTAGCACAGGTACAGCTACATGGGTACATCGCTGGGGACCATGAAGTAGCTTTAAGGTGCAGCACAGACAGTGGGCTCTACTCACAAAATTCTGGAACAAGATAAGCCCATATGTGCAACCTCTTGTAAAGAAACCCAGCTTCCAGTCCAAAGGGCACCAGGGGCAAGCAGCCCCTCAGGAGGGGAAAAGACAATCTCCTCCAGCCTCCAGACAATTTAACCACTTTTGACCCTGAAAGGATTTGCCCCCTTTCTGACCAGGCCCTATTTTGCGATTCGGGACTGCGTTACTTTAACTGACAATTGCGCGGTCATGCGATGCTGTACCAAAACTAAATTTACGTCCTTTTTTTCCCACAAACAGAGCTTTCTTTTGGTGGTATTTGATTACCTGTGCAATTTTTATTTTTTGACAATTTTAAAAAATAAAAAAACAATATTTTTCACATTCTGCTATATGACATTCTCAAAAATAAAAAATGTAAAAATCTAAATTTTTTAACATTTTAGGCCAATTTGTTTTCTGCTACATATTTTTGGTAAAAAAAAATTGCAATAAGCGTATTTTGATTGGATTGCACAAAAGTTATTGCGTCTACTAACTACGGGAAAGGTTTATGTCATTTTTATTGTTTTTTTTACTAGTAATTGCGACGATCTGCGTTGTTTTGCGGGACTGCGACATTGCGGAGGACATATCGGACCGCTAACTGACATTTTTTACACTTTTGGGGGGGCCAGTGACATTACTTCAGTAATCAGTGCTAAAAATATGCACTGTTACTGTATTAATGACACTTTTATTCAAAGCAATGGTGGTCCTTAATAGTCTGACTATGCTAACAGTTCTCCTGCTGCCTGTCCTTGATTTAGGTGCAGGCCTTGATTTTATGTTAAAAAACATAACATAACACAGAGGCTCTGAGGAAGAGGCGCCGCCTCGAAACGTGTAAGCCTGCACAGCTTCATGGGACGATTCAATCCCGATTTTGTTGCTGAGGATTTTATATCTATTTGATGTGCTTTTTATCAAGAAAGTCGTTTGTGAGTATTTTTAATCTATTATTTTAATAAACCTGTCTAAGAGATAATGCACTAGGCCGGTGCGCCCTTGTGTTTGTTGCCGTTTATATTGCTACTAATATATATGTATATGTTGCTGATAATGTATATCATTGCTCAAAAAAATGAAAGGAATACTTTCTAATCAGAGTATAGCATCTAGTCAGTTGGGATATTGATCTGGTCAGTTAATTAGCAGAGGGTGTTGTTAATCAGTTTCAGCTGCTTTGACAGTGGGGGCACGTCCATTGGGGACGCAAGGGTGCCGCCCCCCATCCATGCATCCAGCCCCCTAATCTACATGCAGGGCACCAGATGCATGGATTCCAATGGGGTTCAAAAACTAGAGGCTCTAATAGGCTTCAAAAAAGGGTGGGCTCGGGGCTCAGAGTACTGCGCCCTGAGCCCACCCAGTTGTATGACAATAGTGAATGAATATTCGCTATTGTCCTACTGATTCTCCTCTCGGCCAATCAGGAAGTGGGTTGTGAGACCCCTTTCCTGATTGGCTGAAAAAAGAAGCGATTTTACTGCCCATTGGCCAGAAAGAGTTAGGAGACGCACGGCCAGCTGGAGGAGAATCACAGCCATTCGGGAAGGAGGTAAGAATGCTGGCTTTTTGTCTGTCCTTCCCGTGGGAGGGGGTGGATTTGCCTGCCAGCTGGCCATCTGTCCCGCGGGGGGTGTGGGTTTTGCCCCCCCCCCCCAAATTATCATGCACCAGCCCCCACTGTGCTTTGATGTTAATTAAATTAACAACAGGTGCACTAGATGGGCAACAATGAGACAACTTCCAAAAGAGGAATGGTTTTACAGGTGGAGACCACTGATATTTTTTTCCCTATTCATCTATGCATTCGGCTAGGGTCAGTGTCACTACTGGTGGCATGAGGCAATACCTGAACTATATAGAGGTTGCACTGGCAGTCCAACTCCTCCAGGATTGCACATTAATACGTGCCTTTGCCTGAAGGTTTACTGTGTCTCCCAGCACAGTCTCAAGAGCATGGAGGAGGTTCCAGGAGACAGGCAGTTACTGGACCCATCAGCAGGACCGGTATCTGCTCCTTTGTGCAGGGAGGAACAGGATGAGCACTGCCAGAGCCCTACAAAAATGACCTCCAGCAGGCCACTGGTGTGAATGTCTCTGACCAAACATATTATATATAGTGAGTAATGGTTCATTTAAAGGGATTGTAAAGGCAGAAGGTTTTTTTTATCTTAAATATACTTACCTGAGCCCATCTTTATCCAGCAATGTTGAAGGAGTTTCTCAGCTGCCCAGGACTCCCTTCCTCATTAGTAGCGCGTCAGGATGGGTTACCACTGCTGTCAAAGTCAGTCAGACAATCAGGAGAAAGAGGGGGCGGGTCCGGGTCGCGGCTTTGTGTCTGGACACAGGGAGCTGTGACTCGGCTGTGGTGCCCCTATAGCAAGCTGCTTGCTGTGGGGGCACTAAACAGGAGGGAGGGGCCAGAAGAGCCGAAGAGGGAACAGAGAAGAGGGGGATCCGGGCCACTCTCTGCTAAAACCAACTACATAGAGCAGGTAAGTATACCATGTTTGTTATTTAACCCCCCCCCCCCCCCCAAAAAAAAAGAGACTTTACAATCAATTTAAATATTGAATAAAAAATTATTTAAAAGGTATTTTAAGTGTGTTTAGGATATACCATGCCATCATTTTTGATCAATGGAGTTCTTGGGGAATTAATTAAAATTGGACAGAGGTCATTGGACACAATCATTTTTAAAGCAAACTATTGTCCGGCTTTTAAATATGTAGCAGTTTGCAAAAATAAATGAAGTACTTCATTTATTAATTTATTAATGAATCCATCATTAATCCAAAGCACTGTTCTCCATATTTTATTAAAAATCTTGCTCATTTCCTTTTTTTGCACTATAAATTTTACTGTGTTGTCACCCCTCTATTATATCTGTGTTATATCTATAGGCTGCTGAACAGAACCCTATGGTCTTGTAATCTCATAGAAGGGAGAGTGTGGACAATTCATGTGCAATTACCCCCTTTAGGGTATATCACTTTAGCAGAATATACCATATTTTAAGAAATAGACCATATTCACAGGCATTTGGTACAGCAACAAGAGGTAAAGTCATTGCCGTGGCTTTATCACAGGCTTACTTAAAAACAGGGATTTTTTTTATGTATTTTTTTTATAAAACAGTTTGGATTTTACATACAAATTATAAAAACAAGTCTAGTAAACATGGTATACAAATATATGCGAAGAGCCACATAAGTAACCACTGAAGGCTGTGTTTTAGGCTACGTTCACATGTTAGCGCGATTCTGCCCGCGATCCGGAAATCATTGCAAATCACGGGACGCCTGTGTGTTGCCGTTGATTTGCAATGGCACCCCAAATGCTGTGCGATGTTGCCGCCATTTTCTGCCTGCCGAATCACGGTAACATTGCGCAAACAAAATCGCGGGTCGCATGACGCCCCAAAGAAGCTCTTGTAGCTTTTTTGGGCACACAGGCGTCCCGGGATTTGCAATGATTTCTGGATCGCGGGCAGAATCGCGGTGATTCTGCCCTGGTCCGCTACGCTAACATGTGAACGTAGCCTTAGGCATTTGCCCAGAAGGAAGACAAGGCAACATAATGCATGTGCTAAATCCTGGCAAATGAAACCTGAAGGTGTTGAGCAGGTCAAAGCTTGAAATTTTATCTTAGTTTGCAAAATGTTAAGGTAGATAGATCATTAAGTCAGGGAATTGGTTTTTATTGATATACTGCAACATTTTGTGTATTAATGGGTGCTTAGAAAAAAGTAGCCTAGCTATAGACACTTTGTCAAACATTCCCAAGACTCCCCGTAATACTCCTAATTTGCACACTTTGCATTCTGTTACTGTTTATATTCAGGTGGGACACTGATGCTCTTGGAAACAATATAGGCTAAAAACATTCTCAACTTTGCCCTAACCCATTTTTGTCTTTGTTCCTTCCAATATGTCTGCACAGACCACAGACAGATCAGTCGCTATAAGAACCTTTTACATTTGCAGGTATTAAATAATTGGTAACTAAAGTATCATGTTAAGAGTCTGGCTTTCTGATGAGCTACTTGGATGGAGCCTACAATGTAAAAATGGACATATCAAGCAGTCCCCCTTCATTTTATTGCAACATGTCACAAAAAAGCCCGCTGAAACTCCCTATGGGCATCAAGCCATACATTGGGTTCCAGTGCATTGGATGCTGGGGGGTTAACCGTAGCTTTGTAGTAATGTACATCTAAGCAATCCTAACATATCTGGACCCTTGGAATTATTCAACCACTACTACACATAGCTATATATAATGCACTTTTTCACATCTAAAATCTTCTCTCACTTTTGCCTAATAAAACCTTAACTGAAGATAAACCAGGTGAAACACAATAAATTTCTTTGATTTAGTTACGATATTAACTATTGTAGCCATGTACCCCATATCATCTCTCAAGCATGACCACAGTGTGACTATCGCATTACAACAGTAAAGCAGAACAATTAGAGTGCAATTGTTGAAATCCAGGACCCTCTTGTTTTGTCAAAATAATTTCTTCATAATGTTTCATCATAAATATTTCTGTGATTTCTTACCATTCCATTCCAGCTCTGTTGATTTCTTCCCACCAGCATTCTGTAGGTTCCCCAAACTCAAAAGGTGTTTGCATACATCCATAGTTCCATTGTCTATCAGATCCTTCTTTTTTGCTAAATGTGCTCCTTATTGCAACTACAACTTGTCCGTGTGGACACTGGAAATTAAATCCTTGCCTGAAAAGATTAACCCAACCATCATCTGAGTAGTCATGATGTGAGTAATAATAATCATGTTGTGCCCATGTTGCCACCACCAGCTGCAGCAGAACACCAAGCAGTAACAGCATCATGTTGTCTTTGCTGCTGGCGCAGACTGTGGGACTTACTTTATGATCTTGCTCTTTTTTATCCAATGGAACATTTGGTTTCCAGATGTTCAGTATCATGAGCCAAGTGCAGTGTGTCACAGCTTAGCAAATGAAAAAAAAAATGGATGTTAAATCTTAACAGAAGATAGAATTTTACAGTTGTGAAAGGCATTGAAATGCATTTTTGTTAAAACGAAAAGATCTCTTGTAGCCTAAAAAGTAACATAAGGAACGTTACTAATAAATTCTATTCTTGTACCCCTCCCCTATACAGTATTATATATTGTACTATGAGGGGAAATAAGTAGCATGCAGCTCACTGAAATCTCTTTTACAGTTTTCAGGCCAGGGTACCCTATAAATTTTCATGTTTTCAGAGCTGAAAAATACTGTGTACTGATACAGAATCTGGACATCTAAGTGGAAGCTTGGATGCAAACCACAGCAAAGGGATATCTAAGGACATTCATAATACACCTAGGAACTGTACACAGACTACAAACACTGGACGGCGCTGAAAGTGCCATAATACATATCTGGCACAATGCCTAGGACAGTAGGCTAGGACTGGAAGATATTTTTTGCATTCACTTTCTTCTATTTTCCAACTACATTTGTTGTTGAAAATCAAATATAATTGTGTCTCCAGTATTGTATGTTGATCTCCATAGTACAAACATTTCCAGGACACACTAATTTCCTCTGCATACAGTGAAATGCTGAAGGATAGACTGCATACTGCCCTGTATAAATATTCATAGTGAGCTCTTCCCTCAGCACACACACAGTTCACTCCGTAATATCCACACTACCAAAGTGATCTGCACATTGCCCAAACCCTAATATCCATGTCACAAGTCGCAGAAACCACTGCTAATATCTATGTCATCATGAGATCAGACTCCCAGCACATATAGTTCATATCCACATCAGTGCTGAGATCTATACATCAGAACACAAAGCCAGTGGCGGCTGGCGATAAACAATTTTTAGGGGGCGCAAACCCCTCCAGGTCCTTACCTGCCAATCCTTAGCTGTCACAGCTCCCGATACCCGGCGGCTTCCGTGTTCCATATTTAGCCTCACGACTGGCTGGAACGCAGAACCAGAAGTGACTATGCCCTCAGTACCTGTTGAATGCTGCAGCTTTTTATAGAGCAAAAATACACCCCATCTCTGAGATGTGACCTACTTTATAGGCGCTCCCAAAACTTATTTCCCATTTATTTGATCCTTTTTGGGGTATACAAAATTTATCCCCCATGTTGCATTTGGTGGCCAAAAATGACCCATACCACTTGCAACCTTGTACAATGAATGAAGTTGCAGAGAGGTACAGGTTTTAAGGGATTAAATCAATTGCTCCCCACTGCCTAGCAAACACCCTCTAAAATGGATCCACTGTGGATCACTCTTCAGTGGACAACACAAGCATTCACTAATACACAGAAATAAGGCCCCTGGAACGTGTTACTCATTACAAACATGTGGTTGCTGTGGCAGCATTTAATACTGTATATCAACGTAATAGAAAGTACAGCAGGGAAAAGAATTTCAATCTGGGCACAGTGAATACCCACAATCTTTTAGATATGGAGGAGAGCAGTATGCAGTTTTGCCAACCTTATGGTTAGAGCCCGGGCTCAGTCTAAACCCCCCCCCCAACATCCCCCCCTCCCATCCCCTGACTTTCTAAGCACCTGGTCCTACTGGCTTATTCTATCATGTGTCCTTGTGCAGCACTTCTCCTGGGGGGATCCTCTGGAGCTGGGAGCCCATGGGTACTATACTTATCCTGCGCTAGGGTCCCATGCCATAGAGTGCGCAAAGGGAAGCAGAAAGCAATCCTCTGGAGCTGGGGGCCCAGGGACCGGCCAGCAGCTCAGCTCCTCTAAAACCTCTCTCCAGCTCAAAAGGATTGCTTTCTGCTTCCCCTTGTGCACACTAAGGCATGGTACCCTAGCACAGGATTAGTATAGTACCCATAATTTGGGAGTCCCCTCTTTGTCTCCTGGCCTGATACAGGAGGGCTGGTGGTACCCATTTGTTGTTGGTGGCCCTGAGTGAAATCCCCCCCCCCCCCAACAGGTCCGCACTTACCCCATCCAGGTCACGGCTTCCCTGGCTTCTCCTCCTGGCTAATCTGGTCCTAAGATCTGCCTCCTGTCCTGATTGGCCAGGAGGAGAAGCCGAAAGACAATAGTGAATATTGATTAGTTAATGTCACAAGTAGGTCGGTTCACTGCGCCCTGAGCCCAACCTTTTTGAAACCAATTAGAGCCTCAAGCTGTAATCATGTGCTTCAAAAAAAAAAAAACCTCAAAGAAACCTATAAGTCCGGTGCCCCTGTTGGAGATTAGGGGGCGGTACATAGAGATTAGTGTGGCGCCACCCCTGCGCCCATTATGGACCAGCCGCCACTGCACACAGCTCACTCCCCAGTATCCATACCATTAGTGGATTCTGTGTTCCAGTTCACAAAGCTCTTTCTCCAGAAATAGAGAATAGAGATGCCAACATTAATTATTACAAACACAGATTACTTTCTAATATCCACAATATACCAGTGAGATCTGCACTCCAACACACACACCCAATATTCATGCCAGCATTGAGTTACAGTGTACCTTCTATTACTGGCAAGAACTAATTTTTCTGTATTGATGCATGCCTCATGTGCGATATTAAAAGCAGATCCTGATATCTCTGTTACACAGTGCTTCAAATGTTTGTAGTGCCCAATACATCTATATTATATACTGTACCTAATGCCTGTCTATTCTACCCAAAGCTTCATAATCTTCAATAACACACACTCCCTGAAATACATAAAGACTGGCGCAGATGGATTTTGTGCAAATATCTAGCATGCATTCTACAAATGTTGCAGAGTGCACGGAATTCATGTCTAGAACTTGTACTTGAAATTGAACTAGAACGCAAGTGAGACACTTTCGTAAAATCTATCTCTGTACACCAAAAGAAAGTTGGCCCTAATTAGCTCTACTTTTGTAAGATTCAAACCGTTGGTATTTTATTTTGAATTTGCCATATGTGTTGCACCACAATGTAGAATTTGAGAAAATCAGAACTTCCTAAATTTGGTGCACGGGTTTCTGAAGGAACCAAAACTGTTGTGCTTAATACCTCTATTTTACACGTGGTGCCTCATAACTCCCTATCACACACACAGTGTCACATGCCATCTCTACTGTGTCTCTATTTCACACAGGGTTTCATACTTTTATTTTATATACAGTATAGGGGTTGATTTACTAAAGGCAAAAAGGCTGTTCACTTTGCAAGGTGCAGTTGCACTCTGCAAGTGCAGTTGCTCCAGAGCTTAGTAAATGAGGTAAAGTTTCACTTTGCAAAGAATACCCAATGACATGCAAGGTAAATAAAAAAAAAGAAAATGCATTTTTGCTTGCACGTGATTGGATGATGGAATTCAGCAGATCTTCTGCTCATTTACTATTGTTGCAGTTGCAGAGTGCAACTGCGAGGTGCACAGTCTATTTGCCTTTATTAAATCAAACCCATAGTGTCTCCTAACCCATACATCTGTATTACATGCCTTTCCTTGCTTCTCTGTTGCCTTACTGCTTCATACATATCTACTACACAGTGCCTCATATCCCCCTGTCTGTCACACAGTGCCTCTTTACTCTGTATTATACATATAGTGGGGAATTACCAAAGGTTAATGTAGTGTTCCAGCAGCCATGCCCAATCATGTTAAAAGTGCTATGAGACAGTTTCTATACATGTCAGATTGCATGCCCCAAAATAATGAAGCACTTATGTAACGGTACTCACCATCACTTAATGGACACTAAGAATATGGCTTGGATTGCTTCAAATGGGGTCTGTATTTACACTTATGCTAATGTGTGTTGTACTTCAATGGCAGAGACAGGCTCTCCCTATTGTTTGTGTATTGAGATGTGATGTGGATTATGTTAAGCCTATCTGTCCCATTGATAAATGTTAATGAACTCACATATTGTTTCTGTCCAGATGGCTAGATAATTAGTTCAGGTTAATTCTATTTCAGTATACATTTTCATCTGCATATGATAATGTAATCAGGCAACCCCAGACCTGTGTGTGGTAATCTGATCAGGAGGGGGAGGTCCATGCTGTATATAAATTATGTGTGACTGTTCAATAAAGAGAAGAGAAGATTCCAGTACAAGCTAAGTTGTCGGCTAGCTTTGTATGGGGGCGGCTAGAAAATCTGATATCTATGTTCACGACTGGGAGGAAGCTGTATACTGACAGGAGTCCACAAGTACAGTGTGGGTTGTGGTTCTGTTACAACTTACACCACTTTTGTAATATAAAAACAGTTCTAAAATATACACTCTTTTTACAGTGGTGTAAAAACAGTAGTTAGGAAGGAATGGACAATGATGATCAGCACTGCAGTGATGAGAGGAGGATATGTATGGAGGGCCAGTGAGGTGCATCAGAAAGTAAAGGAAATTTCAGGATGATATCATTGGAAAATTATCTCAGATTTGTTCCAAAATATTGATGCATGCCAGAGTAAGTGTGCTCGAATCTGGTACACTAAGGCCTCTTGCACACTGCAGCTTAAAAAAGCTCAGTACAGCTTTTTTTTTTTTTTTACTAAGCTAAAATACAACCCATTAATTTTAATGTGCCTATGCACACAGGCACGTAAACAAGCGCATGCATTCTTAAGTAAAAACAAAATAGAAAAATTTGGATTTTTGGTCAGTAAATTACGCCTCATGCATGCAAATGCGTGAAAATATGCGCGAATGTGCACAAATGTTTTCAAATGGCCATTTACATAATGCACAAAGCAAGAACATGAGAATATGTTTCTGCGCATTTGCACAAAAATGCGCGCATGCGCACAAAATTGCGCCAACGCATGTGCGCAAAAATATGCACAAATACATAAAAAAGAAAACTGATGAAAAAGTAGATTCTCAAACAGGAGTATCGTGTGCAAGAGGCCTAATAATGCCTTGTGGTAAAATAATTAAATTACATGCGCCTTTTGTACTAGTTTGTAGCAGGAAGCACTAATTAAAGTGGATGTAAACCTGATTCATTAACTTTGACCTAATCTCATGTATATCTGCACTGTTTTCTTATCTCTCTCCAAAACCCTGAATCCCATGTGTTTCTCCTGCTCTGTTCTTTTGTTATCAGCATGATAACTTCCGACAAGTTCTCCCTCAACTAAGATAAAAACAGGCTGAAATTTGTGTTATGGTGGGTGCTATTAATAGATTAGCAGAGAGCTGGTCTATTCACAGCCAAAGTAATTTAATGAGACCAATGTAAATTATCTGATTATAGGATAGGTACCGTTTGGTAGGTAATTTTCAAGATGAGAATTATGAAATTGTCATTTGTAGGAAAGCATACTCTCCAAATATAGCCTGTCTCTCGCTTTGCAGCAAATAAAACCATATATTGGGAAATCAGCCTACCACATCTGCCCAGCCATGGCTATATTTGTTTATAATCATTTTAATTTTGCTAAGCCTATTTGCTTAAGAGAAAACTGCTAATTTTGTCCCTTTGTACAGTGTTTAAAGTGTATTTTAAAGCCTTTTTTTTTAATAGATTTAGGTAGAGTAAAGAAGGGCTTAAATAGCTTGATACAGTAACAACAAATCCTGTTAGGATTTTAAAAAAAGGAACTATTATTAGTAGAGAAAAGCACTTGTAGGTGCCATTTTCTTTTCAATAGTTTTTATTGAATCTTTTTCAAAAAGAACAAATAACAATTACAGCATACAGGTACACTGGTTGAAGACAGCAACAATCACAGTAAGCATTGCATACTTGGCACCACCACTGGTCAACACCAACCCAGTATCTGGAACGGGATGCCCCCCAGACCAGCCCCCGGCCGAAAACTCCTGCAGGGTCCGACAGGAAGGCCGCGCCAGACCACCCCTATCGGGACCAACACTGTGGCCCAGCGCAACCCCCCGCCATCTCCCACCGGGGCCGGGCACCGACCCCCGGGGCCTCCCCCCCTGTTTCCCCAAAGGGCGCCAGATATGGTGGGCACATACTCCTCTAATAACTCTTCAACCCTTGCATAACTGGGTAGTAAAAGTATTGGTAAACAAGACTATCAACAGGACAGTCAATAACATTAGCCTCTGATGCATTAACTCGTCAACATTCACAATTACATAGATCTAAACACGTTGAAATGCCCCAGGGCAGGACTGTCCCTACCCTGGGTATTTCAGTGACCAACTATTCCAGGTTTGTTCAAACTGCAGACTGCGGCCGTTCATATTAGCGAAAAATTTCTCATAAGAGCATTGAGAGCGGACCCTATTGACCACCTCCATTGTTGAGAGGGCAGTGTCAGACCTCCAAGCTGCCGTGATTGTCAGTCTGGCTGCTGTTAAAACATGGGCAACTAAGGTATGGTGGAGAGGGGGGATCTGTTGGATCCCTAGGTTCAGAAGGGCCAAAGCTGGGGTCATCGGAATTGACTCCCCAGTCAGTGACCGAAGCAGGGCGAACACAGCCGCCCAATAGCACTTGAGTTTTTTACAATGCCACAGAAGGTGATACAGTGTCCCTAACTCCCCACAACCCCTCCAACAAGAAGGGGGCAACCTCTTTAAACATCTTTCTGAGTCTCACCGGGGTCAAGTAGCTGCTGTGGAGGATCTTTAGAGCCACCTCCCAGTGATTGGTGCAATGAGAGTAGGAATAACCGGAGCGGACAGCTAACTGCCAGTCCCGCTCCGAAAACTCCACTCCCATGTCGGCCTCCCATGCTGCCATGGAGGCCGATTTACTGCATCTAGATTGGTGTTGCAGGGTTTGATAGAACCACGAGAGACCTTTCGGCTTGTGATAGCTGGTGAGCATATAGTCCCACACTTCCGATGGTACCTCAGTTGTCGGGTCAGGATGTTTAATATGATAGTGATGCAATTGGGCCCAAAAAAAGGAAGGCTTATCAGTACAGATAGAACGTAGTTCCCCATATGTGGCAGATCTGGATATCGCCCCAGGTGGAATTTTCAAAGATGGAATGAGAAATTCATAAGCTGCTAGTTTTAAGGTCATCTTAGTCCTAGGGATCCCCTTCAATGTTTGCACCTCCCCCCAGGCGCCCAACGTAGCCCTAAGAGAGGCCAAATCCGGGGTATACACCTCACGTTTTGTCAAGGAAGCCAGTAGCAGGGCTGGGAGTTCCTTATTCGCCACTACTGCCTTTTCTAGGAGGACCCATAGTTTGTCTGGTTCAGGGTTAAACCAAGCTTTTGCCTGATCCAACAGAGCCGCTGAGTGGTACTTCTTAAGGCACGGGAATCCTGTCCCCCCTGTGGCCCTAGACTTTATCAACATAGAGTACGGGATTTTTGGTACTTTGCCCCCCCATAGGAACTTCCTGAACATCTTGTCCATGTTGTGA
This sequence comes from Pelophylax lessonae, assembly GCF_965119305.1. Classification (NCBI taxonomy): domain Eukaryota; kingdom Metazoa; phylum Chordata; class Amphibia; order Anura; family Ranidae; genus Pelophylax; species Pelophylax lessonae. The sequence continues at coordinate 216,902,589 of NC_138769.1, read as the reverse complement.
AAAAAGGATGCTGGTATCACCACCGGTAGTGTCCTAAAGTAATATAATATCTTCGGTAGCACCAACATCTTAAGCGCAGCTATACCCCCCAGCCACGATAGTTCATAAGATGCCATATGCGTTAGGTCCTCCGTGACGGTAGATAGTAATTTAGAGAAATTGACATGGTATGTTTGGGATGTCGGAGCCACCAAAGATATACCTAAGTATGGGACTGATTTAGATGACCATTGAAAGGGATACTGAGCTCCAAGCATCCTCAGCTCCCTGGCAGATAGAAAGGTCGGCAGGCACATGGATTTACGGTAGTCACATTCAGTTTATAATAGGAGATGGCTCCAAAAGCATCTAGGTGGCGCTGCAGGCTTTGAAGGGACACCGTCGGGGAAGTCAAGGTAAGAATCACATCGTCCGCGAAGAGCCCAATTTTATGGTCCCTGCCCCCCACTTTGATTCCAGAAATTCCCGGGTCGCTTCTAATGGCCTCTGCCAGAGGTTCCATTACTAGGGAGAAAATAAGTGGGGACAACGGGCACCCTTGGCGCGTACCGTTAGTGATCGCAAATTTGTCGGACAGCGTACTTGACGTAAATACCCTGGCCGAAGGTGTTGTATAAAGTACCGAAATAGCAGAAAACATGGGTCCTTGAATCCCAAATTTAGTCAGCGTCGCCCTAAGGTACCCCCAGTGCACCCTGTCAAATGCTTTTTCAGCATCTAACGTCAGGAACACTGAGGGCACCTTTCTATTTTCCGCAATCTGCAACAGGTCTAGCATTCTTCTAGTGCCGTCCGGTGCCTGCCGACCCTTCACAAATCCCACCTGATCCGCTTTAATTAAGCTGGGGGTTACCTCTGCCAGTCGCACTGCTAGTATTTTCGCATATAGCTTGAGATCGGAATTGAGGAGGGATATGGGGCGAAAGTTTTGGGGTGCGTTGGGTGGTTTACCAGGCTTGGGAAGTGCAACAATGATTGCCTGCAGCATTTCCTATGGGAATGAGGAGCGCTGCGCAGCCGCATTAAACATTTTACATAGGTACGGGGTTAGGGTATGCTGAAACGCTTTATAGTACTCGGCCGAGAAGCCGTCCGCTCCAGGGGATTTATTTGGGGGCAGTGATAATATAGCCGTCCGCACCTCCTCCTCTGTAATCGGGGAGTTTAAGGTTTGCAACATCTGTTCTGACACAGAAGGGAGTTGCAACGAGTCTAGGAATTAAGCTATAAGGGAGTCCGAGGGCTGCGGGGTATTCCTGTCATCTTTAAGATTATATAATGAGTTATAATAATTGGAGAAGGCATTAGCAATTGCGGTGGGATGGTGCACTAAATTGTTCGTTTTGGGATCCTTGATAGAGGATAATTTAGCTTTTTGTTGCCTCTTCCTCAAGTAGTTGGCCAGCATCTTACCCGATTTATTGCCCTGGGTGTAGTAGCGCGCTTTAGTGAGGAACAGAAGACGCTGATGGTCCTCTAAAAGCTTGCAGCGGACAAGTAGTCTACAGGTGGTTAGCTCTTCTAGCCTAGGAGGGGTGGGGTCCGCTTTATGAGCGGCCTCCAGAGAGCGGAGCCTCTCCAGAAGTGACTTCATGGCCTGGGCCTTTTCTTTCTTGACCCTAGATGCTTGTTGGATTAATATCCCCCTAGCAAATGCCTTGTGGGCACACCAAAGAGTGAAAATATCCATCCCTGGGGTATCATTATGCTCAAAATACTCCCGGATCCAACCATCCAGCCGCTCCCGGTGGCCCACGTCCCGGAGCAAAGAAGCGTTATTCCGCCACAGATGGACTGGGGTACTCATATGGGGCTCCGAAACCACCACCGAGACCGGAGCATGGTCAGACCAGGACATTGTGTGAATCGTGGATTTTTCAACCACCCTCAGAAATTGCAAGTCAGCCACAAATAGATCCAACCTCGAATAGGATCCATGGGGGGCTGAGTAATAAGTGAAGTCTTTATCCGTAGGGTTAAGACATCGCCACACATCATACAGGTCAGATGAATGTAAGAATTTTTGAAGGGTAGCCCTTGCCTTTCCCTGGGTGGGAGAACAATCGAGCTGTGCATCCCCAATGCAATTAAAATCCCCACAATACACCGTGAGACCCCTCTTCACACGGTCCACCTTTTTCACAAGCGCTCTCAAAAATTGAATTTGTCCCTGGTTAGGGGCATAAAGATTAACAATTGTATAAGTAATGTTATTAATATCACATATCAATATTAGAAAGCGGCCTGCTTCATCAGTAACCTTGTCGTGCAGTTGAAAGGCCACAGAGCTTTTAATCGCGATGAGCACTCCCTTCTTCTTGGTATCACCAGAAGAAGTGAAGATATGAGGGTATAATTTGTCAGAACACTTAGGTGGCTTGGACCGTGCAAAGTGGGTCTCTTGTACACAGACGACATCTCCCCTAAGCGCACGAGCCTCCCGCCAGAGAGATCTGCGCTTGAAGGGGCTGTTAAGACCGTGAGCATTAATGGTGACTATATTAATAACCATTTATGGGTAGTAAAAAAAAAGATGGGCAAACATGGCAGTCCATAAATTTAAAAATAGCAAAAGAAAAACATCCTGCATTGGTGAGAGAGCAAAAATACCTCCCAGTAGGGAGCGGAGGGAACAAGTAGAATTGGAGAAGACAGTACCTGCAGTTCTCACAAACGGACACAGTCACAGACCCTGGCTGGTGCCTTGGACACGGTCCGGAGTCACTGTCCTTGGTCACTTGAGTAGTAGTATCCAGTTCATTGTAGAAATCATTGAGGCTAAAAAATTGTAAAACACAACAAAAGAGAACAAAAAAGGGATACAGAACATTTAAGGAAGGGTACGGGGTAAACCCCGTCATGCGATAATATCGCAGGCTCAGGTGAAGGGGGTTCTGCTCCTATCACCCGGTCACTCCTGGACTCCGACTCATCCAGGTAGTAAATCCACAAAAGGGAAAAGAGGAAAAAAAAACCTAAGAAAAGGCAGCATCAAAAGGGGATCCATAATGGGTAGAGGATCCGTCGTGGGCCCCTAAGACGGGTAGCCCTGAAGCCCAGAGGAATGCCAGAAACTCATTTGTTGACCCGTCGCCATTCCGGTTCCAGCCGAGAGGGTTCCGCCCTGGGAGAAGATTCCTACGGATCTGGTAGGAGACCCCATTTCTTGGTCAATTCAAAGCCGTCCTCCACCGATCTGATGACATGCGTGCGACCATCTTTGACGATGAGGAGTTTGGTAGGAAAACCCCAGGAATACTTCACTTGGTTGTTTCGAAGTAGCTTGGTCAGAGGTATCAGCTTTTTCCTCGCCGCCATGGTGAATTGTGATAGGTCAGCATACACTGAAAGTCCATGATACGGTTCCGGTAGTGGGGAGGTGTTCCGTGCAAATCGCATGAGGTCATCCTTAATGTGGTAAAAATGGATGCGTGCGATAACATCCCTAGGGATTTTGGCAGGTAGATGTTGCGGCTTTGGTAGGCGATGCGCATGATCCACCACTGCTTCCACAACTGGTGTGTCTGGCATAAGTGCCAACAACATAGCCTGCACATATGCCCTTAGTTCAGAGGGGGAGACAGACTCTGGGACCCCCCGCAGTTTCACATTATTACGGCGGGCCCTGTCCTCCAGGTCCGCCAGTTTGCTCTTCAGGGTCTCCAAGTCGTCCCCCCTCGCATTATGGTCATCCACCAACTCATTGTGGGCGATAGAGAACTCCTCCATTTTATTTTCAATATGGTCCACTCTGCCTCCCAAGGTCCACCACCTCCGTTTTGATGCCGTTTACACAGGCCACAATCTCCCTGTGAAAGGCGCCGTTAATGGTCATTAGCATGTCTTTCATGGTGACATCTGTGAGCGGTTGCCCCGTTGTGGGAAAGTCCTTAATGTTGGCATAAAATTCTAAGGTACTGTCCAGAGAGCCAGGGCCCGTGCTGTTGTCCCCAGCGCAGCGGTGCGTCTCGGACCGTTTGGGTGCCGTTTTTTGTGCGCTGCAGGACGGGGAGCCTCCCTGGGAGGATCTGCTGCTAGCGGAGGGTGACAACAGGCTCGGATCTCCCCCGATCCCGGGAGGCGATCCGCCCGAGGCTCCAGCGCTTCCAGCCCTTGTGTAGGCCTCGGCGCCATTTTGGGGCCTCGGAGTGCTCGTGGATGAAAAAAAGTCAGTTAACTTACGGGGTCCTCCGCGGTCTTTTCGTTTCCGCATTGTTGCCAGTGGTGTCCCTAAGGGTTGTGAGGGTCACTGGAGTCGGAGTCGCTGACCCACGTCGCTGGAATCGTTGCGGAGAGACCGGGAGCTTCAGAGCTCTGCACTCACGCGGCCATCTCCGTCGGCTGCCGGCCACGCCCCCCTGTAGGTGCCATTTTAAAGTATGGGATTATCATCTTTTTTAAGAAGCACGATTTAATGCACATGGAGCAATCCGAAATGCATTTCAGTAATTTGTTTGATAATCTTTTGAAACCATATACCTGACATTCTCAAACTTTTTACACCAGATGAACTCTTTTTAATAGTTTTCAGGCCTCAGGGAACCCCTGTAAGATTGGTCCACCAAGGGTCATTGGGAAAATGCCCCTTACATTGGTGTTTTTTGCAGTCATGATGTATGCTCTGCTAAATGGCATTGAACCTGGAACTATGCAGGTGGCATCAGTTGGGAGGTCAGTTAGCCACAACTAAAAGAACCCTAAGCTATCCCTAGAGGAACCCCAGGGTTCCACATGGCCCTTCTTGAGAATGGCTGCCATATACATATACTTTTGAAAATGCTACATCATTTTAGTTCATTCTGCTTTCAGTAAACAGAAAGAAAGTTATTACTTGAGACACCGCAATTATTGTAACCAGTTTACCTGTGTGCCATCTCTTATATTTTATCTTGATGAAAAATCATGAATATTACCAAAATAACTGGAGAACTGGAGAGAGAGAAACGAATGTCTTTTAATTGACAGTGCAGCTTCCAACAGTTAGCATTCCCTACCCTCCGTCAGTAGTACGGAGTATTGATGGTCCAATGTATGCACCCTTCACTCCACTGGTCATAAGGGACGGTCCATCACATCCACCATCCTCTTTTACAGTAGATTAGTAAAGTGGTCAGACAACGTACAACCAGGAATGATGAACAGACAGCCATGAAAAGGTGCTTTTTGGAATTCTTTTCTATCAGTTTAGCTACACATTTTATGTTACTTCTATAGACTGTAGGCTTCTTTCTACAGTGTTGATCTTACATAAATGTACACGTCTGACATGGCATATTGACAATGCATGGCTGGCTAGTTACAAACAGGCCCATATGCTACCTTTACTGGCTGTCTAGTAGAGGCAAGTGATAATAATTCGGAGGTAATGGAGTAACCAGCTTGACCAAGGCTAATTCACTCTCCAAGAGGGATTCCTGTCACCTGCTGTAACACATCTGCACACGTTCTCTGTGTGTTGACCTCTTTACAGCTGAGAGTGCATGGTGTAAGGTCCACTCTCTTGTGCTGTCACATCAATCACAAAGAATGACTGGTGTGAATCTATAGAGCGGTCTCATGGAACTTTTACCCCAGATGTCTGTACAGAAGGGGAGCTCTTTGGTTGAAGGTACTCTCCGGTATCCTCTCATATATGACAGAAATTGACGTCTACACCTATTGCTGTACACTTCTACATGCCATGGATTCTTTAAATTGCTGACAGCCTGTTATACAAATAAAAGAATCTACCTGCTGTGAATGTCAAACAGAATAATATGAAGATAACTATAAATCATTCTTGAAGATCCATTCCATGACTGATTAAGGGGGCACCGCCTACCAGCAGAATGACAGGTGAATGTATTTTTTACCCTAAAATTCCTCTTATTCTGCTGGCCTTATCTGCAGCTAAATTCCTATAGACACTGATATCTTCATCATCTGAACAGCCCTTAGTTTGTTTGAACTTGCAAAAAAAAGCAAAAGAGTTACAGATTTCAACACCCCCCCCCCCCTCTCTGATTGCACTAATGCCTCATTCACAAATGCTGTAGGTTGGAAGGTTGCACAGCAAAGTATCAGGCAACTGAGGCTGCAGTCCTTTGGAGAAATTACATAAGATGCCTTTGATTAAATAAAAAAATCAGCAAGTATAGCCTAAACGTATTTTTTAATTTTATATAGAATAGGGAATAATTTGTAGTTCTATCAGATTTTTTTTCTTTCTCACAGATGTAGTTTTTTTTAACCTTGCTGTCTTAATGTATACTAACTTTATATTGCCTAAAGTTTGGTTTAAGTCCGAAGCATAGTTTAATTCAAGAGAGAATACAAGCCTTTGTTATAAGGCTAATGAAGTTAGGAATAACTCAGCAAAGCCAAATCTTAAAGCTATTATATAAGATTTCTGCTGCTAGGGTTACCAATAAAACAACATATTCTTTAACACGCAACCGAGTTCAGATTTCTGTAACTTTCACAATGTTCCTGTTATAGTTAGTGCACAACCCAGTGGGACCCAAGATCAAAAGATATGAAATGAACAGACCATTTGCACATGTTTAGTTAACATACTGTATCTACATCATCTCCTGCCAACTCAACAAATTACATCAAACTCTGAAACTCGTATTACATTCTATTGCTGTTTCTTTTGTTTGCCCTGGAGTAATTTGTCTATACTATAATGTAATTCTGTAAAAATGCTACTCAAGGTAAATTACTATGCATTTTCTCTTAGCTCTGGTAAATGTCAAATCAAAATGTAAAAGCTGACATATAGGAAATATGTAGCACCATCATGAACTTGTAATGATAAATAGCACGGTATGAGGAAAAAACCTAAGTGACTCCTTATCTATTTTCATATTTATGTTTTTTTGTTGTATTTGTAGCACTCACCTCCAAAGGGATCACTGGAAATGACCCAGGGCTCCCTTACGAGTTCAGAGGCGCCTAGGTCCAGGTATCAGTTCTAGAGCACATGGACAAACACAGGCTCAGTCTAGGGGATGCCTTTGTGTAGATTTATTTAATTGCTTATACAGGACAGAAGAATAAGGGTGTAGGATACTTGAAAACACAAAACAGATACAGGAAGCACAAATCCTTTAGTAGCAGCCTTCTCTGGAGGAAGAAGGGATAGCTAGCTAATCTAAGCCTCTGAATAAGCAGTCCCAGTTTTCACAGCAAAATCTGTCAATCAACCTCAAAAGCACATGCACCCCTGTTGTCCTAGGCAACTGTCCTAGACAATGTCCAAGGACAGCTGGACAGCTGTCGCCAGCCAACTTCCATGCAACACTCTTTAGAAGAAAGATGTCCTTCTCCATGCCCTTAGCCAAGCACATACTGAAGCCTAGCAACAGCTCTTCACTTCAAAGGCTGCCTCCCTAGGGCAATAGTCAAAGAAGAAGACCCTTCTGAACAACCCTAACATTTATCCCCTCCCCAGCCACCTTCTGGGTACCTCCTCCCAGGGATTGACTGGTGTCAGATACATATTCATAACTCAGTGGCTGACTCTTTCACTCTATTTCTGGAAGCTTCTTTTTCTAGAGACAGGCAGGGGCAATTACTATCAAGCTGACAAAAACATGGCAAGACCTAGAAAATAGATTGTTGCTCTCCTGAATACAGCAGTGCCAAAAACTAAATTTAATCTGTCTGGAGCAGGGTCTAAACCTTTAGGGTCTTTAAGAAAATGTAATAATTACATGCAGGACATTACCTTGTGGGGTTTGCCAATATTTCTTGTGACCCTTGTATTCTGTATTACGCCCTTGATTTATTAGGCTGCAGTAGCATTGATGGCACCCTAAAGTGTGCTACGGTTGCCTGGCACCATCTTTCCTGAGACAACATCCAGGACCAGTATCTTATTTTAGGAACTGTTACTGACCCAGAGGTGACACATTTATATAAATCCTGATGTCTTTGAAGTGGCCTTTATGTTCTTGGCTGCGTACAGTGTACATACAGCACATGTTAAACATAGCTTTGTCTAGCTAAACTGCTATCTGTGAATAATATATATGCTATCTTGTGAGCTGGGAAAACATTACACTAAACAGAGTAATTATTGTTGGGAGGCAACACTGAGGAAATGTCTCACTCCTAGCTGTAGCAGACTAATGACATAATTCTTCCAGAATGCTACTTGCAGGCAGACCTTGAGAGAATGCCTAGGCAAGGACCTCTTTCTTATCATACAATAGTATTCTGTTTCTGAATATTGTGACCTGATAGTGATATTTTTATACATACTTGTTCCTAAACTGGTAGTAAACTCTGTTACACCACTTATACCTACAGGCAAGCCTATAATAAGACTTACCTGTAGATACTGTGAATATCTCCTAAACTGTTTAGGAGATATTCAGAGTGCATGCAACCGGTGATGTCACCGGCCCATGTGCTCAAAAGGTACAGTGCCGGACCTTCAGAGTCCGTGCCATATAGGGAGGCTCTTGTGCGCATGCTCGGGAGCTACGTCATCGCACCTCAGGCTACTCATGTAGTTAGGGGCCATGAACCCAGTAGGAAGACTAGGGGAAGATGGAAGCCCTCTCAGGGGTGACAGTACAGCACTGGAGGGCTTCGTTCTAAGGTAAGTTTCTCATAATATGCTAGTATGTATGCTTACTAGCATATTATGACATTGCGTTGCAGGGAATTTTTTTTTTCTTACTACTGCTTTAATCCATAAATCCACTTTGAAGTGTACATAAAGCCAATTTTTTTTTTATATTTCAGATGTTTTAGATGATACTGAGACTTATCAACTTTCTGTGCTTCTTTTTGGTCTCCAGGTTTCTCCAACATCTCTGTTGCTCAGGAAGGATGCAGGTTACTTTGATTTAATTATATATAATATATATATATATATATATATTGTTCTTATATGAGTAATTTTTTTTTATGTATTCCTGAGCCCTTGTCTACCTTGTTTTTCTGCTTTAGCTTGATCGATCCCAAGATCGGTTTGAAGAAGCTGCAGGATACATTTCCCATTATGGACTTTCTTAATTAATGGACTCATGGTCATGTATGCATACATACGGTATATTTCTGTTCTACCAAAATGTAAATACCTCTAATGACTAAACCAAAGTTCTAACCCACCCAGGAGATTAAAATAACCAAATTAACCACTTAAGTGAAAGACTATAGCTAACCAATTCAGTATTATACTAGATATGAACCCCCCAATAAAAAGCCTGCAATAACGTTGATGAAATGTAATAGGAAAGAAAGCAGGGAAGTAGAATGAAGGTGAGAATTGCATACCTCTCATCAACCATTGGTAAATTGACTGCTTATATAGTGCACGTGAGTCCCTTTGAGCCATCCAATCAGATGCTGGCTCTGTGGTATATAGAAGGCACAAGCAGAAAAAAACCCTTGCTAGCCTTTTTTTTAATGCAAGAAAAGCTATCACCTTGCATTGGGAGAAACAGGCTCCACCTTCTATTCCCTTCTGGAAACAACCGATTACCAAAAATCTCCCATTATATAGGGACACTTACGCCAACAGGGGATGTCCTGCCAAATAAAGTGTGGGCCAAATGGTTGAAGGACCCCACCAAGGCTTCATAGTCACTAAATAACGAAAAGTCTGCAGGTTTTAGGGTCAGTTTTAACTCCATGTATTAGGTTCGAGCACCTGGCAATGTAGGCTACGCAGTCACACTTTTCTCACCCTAGTGTTGTTTGTACCATGTGTTCTCAAGTTATATCCCTTGCGTGGGCAACATACGTTTATTTGCTGTATTGTCTTGACATTGTTTTGGTTGTACTCGTTTGGTACATGAAAATTTAAATTAAAAAAGATTTGAAAAAAAGAAATAAAAGGCGCAAGCAGATTAATCCATGCAGGTGATTGGATACTGCAACCACCAAAAACAAATAAGCTGGTCACTGAGAGGATTACACTAGATGAACCTCCTAAAACATATAAACAATTTAAGGGGAATCCTGTCCCATCCTATGGGGTTTCTTCTCTATGTGATACAGTCCCCTTCATTCTATTATTTAGTTTAACCTTAGTGTAAAAAATGGCTTTTGCGTCCAATTTTACATGCTTAGTGATTCAATAAACATTAGCAAATTTAAATCTAATTAGGCTGATTTATGAACCTCACAGTTCAATACTGATTGCTAAGTGCCTATTTAAAGTATATAGAATCTGAAATATTAACTTTGTGGTCTAGCAGCTAATGTCCATGGTGGCCTTACAATGGTCCAGATGAGTCACCTCAATGTGTCATCATATTGGATTATAAACTCATTCTGCCGTGATGTGGGTTTTATTACAACATGCCACATCTACAGTTCCAGGTTTATTCAATAAGACTAGTGCAACAGACAATGATTATTTTTATAAATGGAAGAAACTGGAACAACTAATGTAAGCATGTATTTCACCAAAATGACTACAGTAAAGTAACTGCCTTTTCAAGTGAGCTTATTTGAGCCACATGTTATGTTCCATAATGTAAATTTGAGTACCATATAATATAGTTACATATTTACATAAGTTTTCAGGTTGAAAAGAAAATGTCAATTATGTTCAACCTTCCGCAAAAAAAGTTAAAGTTGATCATCCAGAGAAAAACAAAATATCATATAAAGCATTGGTTCATTTGTTTCAGCAGGGAAAAAATTCAGATCAACATCTTACAAATATAAATAATAAAATAAAATAATCAGCGCAAGCCCTAATAAACTAATACAAAATATTGTGCACAAAGCTGCAAGCAATCAGTGCCAAACACAAAAACACCAATGATAGCTGAATAAATAATATTGCTGCGCTAAGTGAATAAAAACAATCGCTATGTGATAAATAAATATATGAATTAAATATATTAATAAAGTGACCAGATCTTCTCCAAACAAAGATATAATATTAAATGAAAGAGTGAACCGTGATAATATAAAGTCCCAATACACAGTGAAAATAAAGTGACACAGTAATAACTGAAATCTTCATCTGTGAGTGTGATCAAAGGTGCTGCATGCTTCACTCCAAGTGATCCTAGTGCCAAGTGTAAGGTTAGCAGCTCACCTCAGAGACAGACTCCTGAGAGTCAAACACGTTTTGGGTAAATCACAGCCGCCTGGTAAACTCTCCTATCACCGCCTCCAGATACTCTCTCCAGACATATAAGGCACCCAGTGTAAAAAATAAAAGGAGATCTAGTGCTCTCTGTCTTTGTAAAGGCTATTTATTAACACAAAAGATGAAATCGTACTTACATTGTCAAGCACTTAAGCAGTGCGGACTTTCTGGGCATTACAACACTTCGCTGACGAAGTCTATGACGCAACGCATACGGGGGAGGAGCCTGAACGTCATCACGCTGATTCCCGGAGGTTGCAGGAAGTGTTGTAATGCCCAGAAAGTCCACACTGCTTGAGTGCTTGACAATGTAAGTGCGATTTCATCTTTTGTGTTAATAAATAGCCTTTACAAAGACAGAGAGCACTAGATCTCCTTTTATTTTTTACACCGGATGCCTTATATGTCTAGAGAGAGTATCTGGAGGCGGTGATAGGAGAGTTTACCAGGCGGCTGTGATTTACCCAAAATGTGTTTGACTCTCAGGAGTCTGTCTCTGATGTGAGCTGCTAACCTTACACTTGGCACTAGGATCACTTGGAGTGAAGCATGCAGCACCTTTGATCACACTCACAGATGAAGATTTCAGTTATTACTGTGTCACTTTATTTTCACTGTGTATTGGGACTTTATATTATCACGGTTCACTCTTTCATTTAATATTATATCTTTGTTTGGAGAAGATCTGGTCACTTTATTAATATATTAATATATTTAATTAATATATTTATTTATCTATCACATAGCGATTGTTTTTATTCACTTAGCGCAGCAATATTATTAATTCAACATCTTACAAATATCTTAGTAGCCATTTATATTTTGTGTATTTAGAAACACATTCAGCCTTTTTTTTTTACGCAATCTACTGAGTCAATTATAAACAGTTATTGTGGACAATTATTCCACATTTTCACAGCTCTTACCCTTACCCTATGGAGAGGTTAGACCTCTTTCTTTTTTCGAGTCACAAACACCGGTCTTGCACTTTGTGATGACTTTAAAGTAGACAACTTTCCATTGAACATTGTCTAGAGAGTGTTTCACACTGGTCCAATAGGGAGGCATGTTGGACAGTGGGAGGTAATCTGACAAATGGGTACGTGGGCTTTTGATATGGTCCTGATGATTGGCAGAAGGAAAGTTGCCTTGGTGCATGTTGGAATACTGTATAAAAGCCAGGAGCACATGTGCTTGCGGTCTTTCATTGGGGACCGGAGTCCCGGAGGGAGGGGGTGGCTGCCTCCTCCTCTGTAGAGGTGCCATGTGGCCTCACGGGGTCGTCCTGAGGGCCGGAAGAGTAGCAGAACCCAGAGGTCCAGGGAAGCTGACTGAGAGGGGAGACACTGGAGGATCTGCCTCTGCTGTACAGTGAGCACAGAAGCTCATGTAAAGAGGTCTGACCTGAGGGGGGCCACCCTTGCTCCTAGGACAGTAAGTGGACGGGTGTCAGCGGGAGGAGTATGTTAGTGAGAGTGTCCTGAAGATAGATTATCGTCCATCAAGTCATTTTGTTAGATAGCAAAGAGAACAAGAGGCTTAGCCCCATCCACCCTAGTGGCAGAGGGGATTAACAGCCTGGCTGTTCCATATTTTCCAACAGAACTCTGAAGATAGAAGTGCTCAAACAAAGTTAATAGTTCAATTGGAGTATCCCACTATTCCCTTCTCCTATCCCAAATTACCAATAAACAACAAAACAAACAACACCCCTAGACTGTTTATTCATGTGAAGAGCCATTGGAAACAAGAAGAGATTCAGAGACTTGTTAAAGTAAATATATGCTGGTAACCAGGGGAGCCTGTCAAGACACTATTCAGCAGTTCCTGTGGGGGCAGTGCTATCTATATATATATATATATATATATATATATATATATATATATATATATATATATATACACCATATCTCACCAAAAGTGAGTACACCCCTAACATTCTTGTAAATATTTTATTCTATCTTTTCATGTGACAACATTGAAGAAATTACACTTTGCTACAATGTAAAGTAGTGAGTGTACAGCTTGTATAACAGTGTAAATTTGCTGTCCCCTCAAAATAACTCAACACACAGTCATTATTGTCTAAACCTCTGGCAACTAAAGTGAGTACACCCCTAACTGAAAATGTCCAAATTGGGTCCAAAGTGTCAATATTTTATGTGGCCACCAGTATTTATTTTCCTTTTTCTGGAGTATAGATTTGTTCAATATATCTAGATGTTAAGGAATGGGGGGAAGTACCGCGCTTCAGGGAGAGTATATAGTGTATAATAATATATGAAAGAATACATTTGATAAATATTTGTGTATTCTAAAAAATTTCAACAATCAATAACAAATATAATAAATATGCACAGTGATAGTATTAAATATATCTTATGTAGTGTCTTCTCTATAAATATATATACAAAAATATATAATATAAAAAATATATCTAGATGTTCTTTTAATTTTTTTACCACAGTCATCATACATAGCATGACTATTCAGAGGTAATAACAGGTTATGATTTTTTTCCAAATCACTATCAAGTTTATCCCTTTGTTTTTTTGTATTCTTTCTGCAACATTATCATCTTATTTTTTTTAACATAACTTCAAATTATCCTCCCATGTTTTCTTTAGATTTTCACTGACTTCATCTGTTGTGGGGAAGATCTGAACCCTTAGTCCTATAGGATTTATTTCTTCCCTGATGTTTCTATCAAAAGATTTTTCCTGCCAAAAAAGAGCTGATTTTTTTTCAAATAATTTTTTTAGCCGCATAAAAGGAGAGGACAGATCAGACTCAGCTTGTTCTTTTTCTGAAAGCCCTCCTGATAGGAGGACATGTGGGGCTCCCATTCCCTTCCTGCATATTCCCCCATATTGTTAAGGATAGGTGAACAATCTGATCCCTTAATTCAATTCAATAAAAATGAGGAAGATATAACAAACAAAAATTAGCCAAGATGTTATCCTCTATATTTGAAGAAGTGATTAATTGAGGTTTGGGTGTATTATCCACCCTGGTAAATAAATAGCAAATAATCACTTAAAAATACAGGAAATTATTGCCACTATGGTTCCTACAGAAATTTTCTGTACAAAACCTCTTTTAGAAATTTTGTAGGCAACCAAAGAAAATAAATAAATATACATAGATGTTTTTTGTTAAAAAAAGTTTTACATTTTTATTTTCATTACACATAATAAAAGCTCTTCCCTGTGGTTTGGGAGTGTTGAAACATAGTTGATTACAACATTGCATTAAAAGAAAAGACAGACAAAAGGAGGGTCAACATCATATGATTGTGCTTCAAAGTATGTGATACATCCAGTTGTTGTTTGCTGTCATAGGGGTGAGCCCTCACAGTAAACTTCCAACCAGAATCCTCCAACGCGTTTTAAACGCCAATTTACAATATGTTCTTCCTCAGGGAGGTATCACACTAGAAGTAACTGAACAATATTATAATTTCACAATGTCACATTGCTTTAACCAGACTATTCGCATACCTATCCACAGTAACTCACATCATAGTCACATGTGATATCATTTATAGCCCCCAGAACATGGCATAGACCCCAGGCATGGAGAAGAGAAAAACATCTCCATATAATGGAACCGAGACATTAATCCTGAAGGAGACACATATATATATATATATATATATATATATATACAAACCCAATACCAAAAAAGTTGGGACACTGTACAAATTGTGAGTAAAAAAGGAATGGACTAATTTAAAATCTCATAAACTTATATTTTATTCACAATATAATATAGATAACATATCAAATGTTGAAAGTGAGACATTTTGAAATGTCATGCCAAATATTGGCTCATTTTGGATTTCATGAGAGCTACACATTCCAGAAATGTTGGGACAGGTAGCAATAAGAGGCCGGAAAAGTTAAATATACACATAAGGATTAGCTGGAGGACCAATTTGCAACTTATTGTGTCAATTGGCAACATGATTGGGTATAATAAGAGCCTCACAGAGTGGCAGTGTCTCTCAGAAGTCAAGATGGGCAGAGGATCACCAATTCTCCCAATGCTATGGCGAACAATAGTGGAGCAATATCAGAAAGGAGTTTCTCAGAGAAAAATTGCAAAAAGTTTGAAGTTATCATCATCTACATTGCATAATATCATGCAAAGATTCTGAGAATCTGGAACAATCTCTCTGCGCAAGGGTCAAGGCCGGAAAACCATACTGGATGCCCGTGATCGTCAGGCCCTTAGACGGCACTGCATCACATACAGGAATGCTACTTTAATGGAAATCACAACATGGGCTCAGGAATACTTCCAGAAAACATTGTCGGTGAACACAATCCACCGTGCCTTTCGCCGTTGCCGGCTAAAACTCTATAAGCCAAAAAAAGAAGCCATATCTAAACATGATCTAGAAACGCAGGCATTTTCTCTGGGCCAAGGCTTATTTAAAATGGACTGTGGCAAAGTGGAAAACTGTTCTGTGGTCAGACGAATCAAAATTTGAAGTTCTTTTTGGAAAACTGGGACGCCATGTCATCCGGACTAAAGAGGACAAGGACAACCCAAGTTGTTCTCAGCGCTCAGTTCAGAAGCCTGCATCTCTGATGGTATGGGGTTGCATGAGTGCATGTGGCATGGGCAGCTTACACATCTGGAAAGGCATCATCAATGCTGAAAGGTATATCCAAGTTCTAGAACAACAGATGCTCCCATCCAGACGTCGTCTCTTTCAGGGAAGACCTTGCATTTTCCAGCATGACAATGCCAGACCAAATACTGCATCGATTACAACATCATGGCTGCGTAGAAGAAGGATCCAGGTACTGAAATGGCCAGCCTGCAGTCCAGATCTTTCACCCATAGAAAACATTTGGCGCAACATAAAGAGGAAGATGCGACAAAGAAGACCTAAGACAGTTGAGCAACTAGAAGCCTGTATTAGACAAGAATGGGACAACATTCCTATTCCTAAAGACGTTTGCAGACTGTTATAAAAAGAATAGGGGATGCCACACAGTGGTAAACATGGCCTTGTCCCAACTTTTTTGAGATGTGTTGATGACATGAAATTTAAAATCAACTTATTTTTCCCTTAAAATTATACATTTTCTCAGTTTAAACATTTGTTTAAACTATGTTGTATTCTGAATAAAATATTGAATTTTGAAACTTCCACATCATTGCATTCTGTTTTTATTCACAATTTGTACAGTGTCACAACTTTTTTGTAATCGGGTTTGTATATATATATATATATATATATATATAAAAAAGAGAGAAAGGAGGCGCAAACACCTAGTGCATTACCCGTGGTACACTGTTAATAATTTTAATAAAATGCCAAATGCATACTCACAGACATGAAGATAATAAAAGCGTGTTACAAGAATCCACCATGCATAAACAGGAACATGTCCTTGAAGTCAGGACCGCTGACGCGTTTCAGGAGTCAAGCCCCCTTTCTCAGAGCTGGTCTTGCCAGTCGCAGATCACAACTATATATAGTGGCTTCAATTGCATAGATTCAGCCCCCCTCCCCCTCCACCCAGAGGGAGTGGGCGGGAACATCCAGTGCCTCAAATAATAGCCCTCTCCGCCCTAGATGAACATTAACCCTTTACGCATGCATGGAAGAAAAAAAAAAAACACCCCATCAAAACAAAACAAATAGTTATATATGGTGAATTTATTATCATGACCATATATATATATATATATATATATATATATATATATATATATACAAGCTCTAGATGGAATGGGTACTTATTGGTGGGCAGATTCATGGGTTCAGTGTATTTTTATTTATATTTATAATATTTTATTCAGTGTATTTGAAACCTACCCTGCTCAGATCTCCTTGGTGTTTCACCGTCTTCTCTGCTCAAGCGGCCCCGATTTGACATGAATCTGGCCCCTCGTGTGAGAGCATTTACTACTGCTCTCTGGGCAGCATTCTTCCTATGATATGTTACTTCCGGGTCCCGGGACGCACGCCACCCGCTCTGTGCTCCTGGACCCGTATCGCGTCACTTCCAGGACCGCGACTGAGACGCAGTGTGAGGCCCGCCTCTGTCTGTTGCCATGGGGGCCTGTAAACAACCTCCGTTCGATCGCTGGCATGCTGTATTGCCACCTATCGGCTGGAGGATTAGCTGCACCCCGAATGTCACTGCCTAAATGCTTACACTAGATACACATATGTATGATTGTGCCACTACAGTCAGCTTGGTTTACAGTATTTGGTTTAATAAAGAATCTTGATATTAAGCTGACGAAGGGGCAAGCAGAGATAAAAACAAAGCGGGAAAACAAAGTGGGCTCTGCTCAGGGGAGAAAACACATCAGGGCCTTCCAATGAGCCCGCCCCCAAGAGCATGGAGTCTCAATCAGCCATTTGTATGGAGGAGAAAAATACTTCAAACAATGACTCTTCAGGGCCGCTTCCATCCAAGCCTGCCTTTCCTTTTTTAGTGGAGGGCCTTCCGCCGGGGAACAAAAACAGACAGAAACGGTCAGGCGCACAAGAAGAGGAAGAAGAGGAGAAAAGAAACATAAAAAGAGGGAAGGTTTAGCTCAATATGATACCATCAAACTATACAATCTGTCCCACAAAGTATTTACTGAATCAGAACTCACCCTATTACGGAAGGGTCTCAATTTTGCTCCTCCTGCATCTCCTAATCTTTTTGAACTTTTTGTAGATTTAAACAAATTTACACGGAATCTAACACTAAAAAGATTCTTTGCCAAAAAGGAGAGCAAAAATGTACCAAACAATGTTGGGGCTCTGGAGCCAGAAGTCTCAGGGATTCAATTACCGGAAGAAGAGGCCTTATGCACATTAGAGGAACTCTAGGCGGAAGGAAGGTGGGATGAAGATGAAGAAGGTGCAATCGAATTTGAAAGATTATGCCAAGTCCATACAGGGCAGATTCAACACACCTCATTCAAACCTAGGTCAGTATTTCACCCCCATTGGGCCAAGGGTAATTATATATCCACATTTTACGAGATGGTCTATTCGGATTTCAACAAACTATGCCAGAAAGCCAAGGGAGAATACTCTGTGGCCATGCCTCAAGGAGAACGTGAGGCTCTGAAGAATCTGAAGAACAGTCCGGATCTAATATTTAGGCAGGCTGACAAGGGTGGCGGACTGGTAGTACAAGAAAAGGAGCAATATATGGCAGAGGCGTATAGGCTGTTGAGTGATTCAGAAACCTATGAGAGACTCCCAGGAGACCCAACAGCCGCATACACGGCAGAATACAAAGAGATTTTGGACCGAGCAGTGGAGGCAAAAATCCTCACCAAACAAGAAAAAGGCTTTCTACTAAGACCCTTCCCAGTTATACTGCACTTCTACCACATCCCCAAAATACATAAGGATGTTTCAAACCCTCCGGGCAGGCCCATAATAGCGGGCATAGATAGCCTTACATGTAATTTGGGGAATTACATTGACTTCTTCCTACAGGACATGGTGATGCAGTTGCCCTCCTACATTCGTGACTCAGGCCACATGCTTGAAGTCCTGACCAATTACGAATGGCAAGATGGATATAGATGGGTTTCATTGGATGTATGCTCTTTATACACCTCCATTCAGCACGAGCATGGGTTACAGGCGGTACAACATTTTTTGTTCCAAAATCAGACTCTCCATCAAACCCAAATAGAATTCCTATCAAGGTGCATTGAGTTTACCCTGACACATAATTATTTTACGTTTGTGGGAGAATTCTATAGGCAGCTTAGGGGCATGGCGATGGGAGCCAGGTTCGCCCCTAGTTATGCAAATTTATTTATGGGGTTGTGGGAACATCACCACATTTGGAGGAACAACCCCTATGGGGCGAATCTGGTTCTTTTCGCCCGCTATATCGACGACATAATTGTCATCTGGGATGGATCTGACGTAGAGTTACAGGGATTCTTCCAATACTGCCAGAATAATCCGTATGGGATTCAATTCACACATGTGGTGGATAAGGAAAAATTTATTTTTTTGGATCTAGAACTCAAGGCGGAACCAGGTGGACGCATTACATCCAAAACCCACTTTAAACCCACAGCCGGTAACTCGTATCTCCATGCCCAGAGCCACCATCACCCCAGATGGATACGCAACGTCCCTTTGGTACAATTCTGCAGGCTGAGGCGCACATGTACCAAGCTCGAGGACTTTGAAGAACAGAGTTCTATCTTGACCAAAAAATTCCAACAGAAGGGATATGATAACCAATGTATAAATACAGCCTATACCAAATATAGGCAGGAATATACGGATGAGAGGAAGTCTAGGAGCGGCAGATATAGTCACGAAAAGAAAGTAAGAGAGAATCATCAAGTGACATTCTGCACTAAATATAATCAAAAAGCATTTGCCATCAAAAACATCTTAGGAAAACATTGGGGCATCTTGGAAAAAGACCCTCTACTTTCAGGAGTGATCCCAAATAGACCCAAGGTGATTTATCGTAAGCCGAAAGATCTAAAGAGCGTCATAGCACCAAGTCGAGTCAAACCCATCAGGACAGAGTTAGCACCCATGTGGAAGACCATATTCGATTAGAAGGGTTCCTATAGATGTGGAGTGCCCAATTGTGGACTATGCCAATACATGTGGCATAGGAAAAAAGAGGTCATGGGGATAGATGGGAGAGTACATGTCACCAGACAGTTCATTAACTGTTCGACAGAGTTTGTAGTTTATGGCCTCGTCTGTCCCTGTGGATTCCTCTATGTGGGACGCACTTCACGCGCTTTTAGAACAAGGTTCGGGGAACATAAAAGAAACATCCACAAAGGTTTCGACAAACATTCTCTCTCCTGCCACTTTCGGGATGTACACGACAAAAAATCCACAGGTCTGAAAGCCTTTGGACTAGAGTCTATCACAGGCTACACGGATGTAGGCCTCAGGTTCCAAAAGTTGTGCAGTAGAGAAACCTACTGGATCCACCAACTGGGTTCACTGGCGCCTAGGGGATTGAATGAGTGTATAGACATTTCAGCTGTCATACGTTGATACAGGTACAGTGCATCCCACGGCCACTGTCATAAGGGATTTTAGAGGAATGGGAGAGGGGAGGGACGGGTGGCAAGGTGTTTAGAGGGGAGCTTAGGAGTATGAGGTTCAGGTCAGAACCACAGTTTAGTTTTTCCACCAAAGGGGACAGGATTTTGGGAATGAGCACTTTGGGTGAACTTGGTCCACATTACCATCCATTTTTTATTAAACAAAACATCAAATATGCTAATTACAGCAATAATTAATCTTCAGCAGATCCAGTATATGATGGTTTTAAACGTTTTTGCATATTTCAGCTGCATTGCATAATTTTCGGACCTTGCATTTTTATCGTGTGTATATGTGTGTATGTGTATACACATATATATGTGTGTATATACATCCATATATTTGTTTTTAAAAACATGTAATTTAATGACACATACACTTTTATATATGGTAATTTTTAAAAATGAAATTTTTTATATTACAATGGTCATGATCCCGCATGTTGTCAGGTTGGAACACCACTTAGTACAATAGAGCAGGTGGACCAAGCTGGACATGTGTTTTATATATGAGGGGGAAGGGCAGGAATATCCGGTACGCAATAATACCCAAAGGAAAATATATATATAAATGTTTTTCCTTTTCTTTTTGCATTTTGGGGTACTTCCCCTTTTTTTTTTTTTTTCCCCGCTTTGTTTTTATCTCTGCTAGCCCCTTCGTCAGCTTAATACCAAGATTCTTTATTAAACCAAATACTGTAAACCAAGCTGACTGTAGTGGCACAATCATACATATGTGTATCTAGTGTAAGCATTTAGGCAGTGACATTCGGGGTGCAGCTAATCCTCCAGCCGATAGTTGGCAATACAGCACGCCAGCGATCGAACGGAGGTTGTTTACAGGCCCCCATGGCAACAGACAGAGGCGGGCCTCACACTGCGTCTCAGTCCCGGTCCCGGAAGTGACGCGATATGGGCCCCGGAGCACAGAGCGGGTGGCGTGCGTCCCGGGACCCGGAAGTAACATATCATAGGAAGAATGCTGCCCAGAGAGCAGTAGTAAATGCTCTCACACGAGGGGCCAGATTCATGTCAAATCGGGGCCGCTTGAGCAGAGAAGATGGTGAAACACCAAGGAGATCCGAGCAGGGTAGGTTTCAAATACACTGCATAAAATAATATAAATATAAATAAAAATACACTGAACCCATGAATCTGCCCACCAATAAGTACCCATTCCATCTAGAGCTCGTATATATATATATATATATATGGTCATAATAATAAATTCACCATATATAACTATTTGTTTTGTTTTGATGGGGTGTTTTTTTTTTTTCTTCCATTTTTTTCTTCCATGCATGCGTAAAGGGTTAATGTTCATCTAGGGCGGAGAGGGCTATTATTTGAGGCACTGGATGTTCCCGCCCACTCCCTCTGGGTGGAGGGGGAGGGGGGCTGAATCTATGCAATTGAAGCCACTATATATAGTTGTGATCTGCGACTGGCAAGACCAGCTCTGAGGAAGGGGGCTTGACTCCCGAAACGCATTAGCGGTCCTGACTTCAAGGACATGTTCCTGTTTATGCATGGTGGATTCTTGTAACACGCTTTTATTATCTTCATGTCTGTGAGTATGCATTTGGCATTTTATTAAAATTATTAACAGTGTACCACGGGTAATGCACTAGGTGTTTGCGCCTCCTTTCTCTCTTTTTTATGTACCCATGTTGGAGTTCCCTGCGTGAGGAGAGCAGCACGCCAGTCTTCCCCTTCGGAGTGAGCGCTTGGCTGAATTTTTTTTATATATATATATATATATATATATATATACATTAAACAAAATTATAAACACAATATTTTTGCCCCCATTTTTCATGAGCTGAACTCAAAGATCTAAAAAATTTTCTATGTACAAAAAAGGCCTATTTATCTTAAATATTGTTCACAAATCTGGCTAAATCTGTGTTAGTGAGCACTTCTTCTTTGCCCAGATAATCTATCCACCTCACAGGTGTGGCATATCAAGATGCTGATTAGACAGCATGATTATTGCACAGGTGTGCCTTAGGCTGACCACAATAAAGGCCACTCTAAAATATGCAGTTTTATCACACAGCACAATGCCACAGATGTCGCAAGTTTTGAGGGAACGTGTAATTGGCATGCTGACTGCAGGAATGTCCACCAGAGCTGTTGCCTGTTAATTGAATGTTAATTTCTCTATGATAAGCCATCTTCAAAGGGGTTTCAGAGAATTTGGGAGTACATCTAACCGGCCTCACAACCGCAGACCACATGTAACCACACCAGCCCAGGACCTCCACATCTAGAATCTTTACCTCCTAGATCGTCTGAGACCAGCCATCTGGACAGCTGCTGCAACAATTGGTTTGCATAACCAAATAATTGCTGCACAAACTGTCAGAAACCATCTCAGGGAAGCTCATCTGCATGCTCGTTGTCCTCATCAGGAGTCTCAACTTGACTGCAGTTCATCGTCGTAACCAATTTGAGTGGGCAAATGCTCACATTCAATGGCGTCTGGCACTTTGGAGAGGTGTTCTCTTCATGGATGAATCTTAGCTCTTTGAGTTCAGCTCATGAAAAACGGGGGCAAAACCAAGTGTTGCGTTTATAATTTCGTTCAGTATATATCCCTGCTTAGATGACCATCTGCTTCTGGACTTGACCCCGGCTTTTCCTGATCTCGCTCCTTTCTCTTGCTGTGCGTTTATTGTTATTTGCTCCAATAAAGTGCCTTATTTTACCTGCATCTCCATGTGGTCTGGTTTTCTGGCACCCTGAAAGTAGGCAAGGGCCATGAATCCTGATGATGCAGGTACTCCCACGCTCCCCATGCTGGTCACCAGGCTCGATCAACAAGATCCCCTTTTGGGTCAATTCGCTCAGGCATTGCAGACATTGCTTGCACTCACAGCAAACCTTGCTCCTGGTGCTGCTAGGCCGGTGGTTTCTCCTGTTGCCTCTCCTGCTTCTGCAGTTGCAGCTGAAGTCACTGTTACCAGAGGGATGACTGGTTCAGCCCCCCTTCCGCAGAGCTCTGGGGGTGAACCGAGTCAGTATCGTGGCTTCCTTAACCACTTAAGCCCCGGAAGATTTTACCCCCTTCCTGACCAGGGCCTATTTTGTGATTTGGCACAGCGTGATTTTAACGGACATTTGCGCGGTCGTGCGACGCTGTACCCAAATGAAATTGACATCCTTTTTTTCCCACAAACAGGGCTTTCTTTTGGTGGTATTTGATCACCTGTGTGATTTTTTGATCATGCGCTATAAACAAAAAAAAGCGACAATTTTGCAAAAATAACAATATTTTTCACATTTTTTTATATGAAATTCCGAAATTCCCCCCCAAAAAAATGTAAAAATAAAAATGTTTTAACATTTTAGGCCAATTTGTTTTCTGCTACATATGTTTGGTAAAAAAAAATTCGCAAAAACCGTATTTTGATTGGTTTGCGCAAAAGTCATTGCGTTTACTAACTAAGGGAAAGATTTTTCTAATTTTTATTGTTTTTTTTTAAAGAGTAATTCCGGCCATCTGCGATTTTTTTTGCGGGACTGCGACATTGCGGCGGACAGATCGGACCCTTGACTGACATTTATGACACTTTTGGGGGTACCAGTGACATTACTACAGTAATCAGTGCTATACATATGCACTGTTACTGTAAAAATGACACTGGCAGTGAAGGGGTTAACTTTATTTGAGAGGGAGGGGTTATGTGTGTCCCTAGGGGCGTGCTTCTAACTGTGATTGAATGTGGCTACTGGTGTAACAGCACAGATCAACGGTCCTACATAGCAGGACCGTATGATCTGTGCTGTTACACAGGGGAGAATGACAGGTGGCTTTGTTTACATTAGCCCCCTGCCTTTCTCCCTCTGTAACCGACGATCTCGAGTGACCGGTGGATATCCGCCGGTCACTCGCGCGGAGGGGTCTGTGACCGAGCGTGAGTGTGAGCGCACCTCCAGCGGCACGCGCTCACTCCCTAGACCCTCACAGGCTAGCGACGTAGACCTACGTCGCTTTGCCTGTGAGGGGCTGACTGCCGACGTAAATCGTCGTTAGGCAGTCGGCAAGTGGGTAACCATGTGGGCATTTATTATGAGATGGTTCCTCAGGTGTTTCGCTGCTTTTGGACAAGGCCTTGGCCTGGGTGAATCCCTTATGAGAGAACGATAATCCTGTGATACTCGATTACCCGAGTTTTGTTGCCTCCTTTCATAGGGTATTTGATGTGCCTTCTCGCACTGCTTCTGCTGCAAAGCTGCTCCTGTCCATTCAACAGGGTATACGAATTGTTGCCGAGTATGCCATTGAATTTCGTACCATTGTAGCAGAGGTGGGCTGGAGTAATGAGGCTCTGGTGACTGACTTCTCTCATGGCTTCTCCGATGCCTTGAAGGATGAGCTTGAGGCTCTCATTTCCTTCCTGATTTTGATCGATACCAGGAGAGACCATCATTTTAATTGTATCAAACTTATCAATTGAATTGTTTGGACAAAAAGACAAACCCAAGGACAACACTCCAACCTGATCCAGTGGCTCTTGTGCCTGACTACATATGGTTAGATCTCTTAGCCTGATTTCGGGGAATTGATTGCTAGATCTAAAAAATCATCAGATTTGGGTGTTTTGGCTATTGCTCCCCAATCTTTGTGTGTGTGGTTAGATTTGCAAGAATAATTAGACATAGAAGGTACTATCACCATGTTAGGTTTACCTATCTGTGTGTGCATAGGATCATAGCATACCCACCACCAACAGACTGATAAGATACTTCTGTTTCTTGTAATTGAGTTGTGCGTTTCTTGGATGCTTGTTGTGCTGTCCCTTCATCATTTGCAAGCCTGAAGGAGCGGCCTTTTCTTTTCTTATGTAGCACTCCAGTCCCAAACAGGGCTGCTAAAAAGTTTAGCTATGCTAGGTGATGGCTAGCCTGGCTAATTTGTAGTCTTTGTGATCATTGGATTTTCCTCCTAAGCCTGGTTTAGCTGTGGTTTCTCCCTTTTGTCAATAGGTGGCACTGTTACCTGGGCACATTGTCCGTGGCTTTGGTATATCTCTACATTGGGAGTACATCCACCTGCTCTCCCTGGTGTCTACCACCGGGGGAGCTGCAGCGGGATTCTGTGTTGGCAGTTTTCTCTGTTGATGGCGTCTCCGGTAACCAGGAAGTGATGTGTTTTACGTCACCCGGAACCAGAAGTACGTCATTGCACCGACCCACATGCGTGGCGGCATATAAGGACACTGGGAACCAGCCATATTAAAGGTAGCTGCTGATAATACGGATACGTATGGGCTATATATACCCTCACTCTGTTGGAGAGGCTCAAACGTATAACAGGACACTTGTGGAAAGGGGAGCATTTTTATCTTAAGGATGGTGAGTGATTTGCATGATTACTGTAATGTTTATGGGCTTGGCAATTGCAAACTGCCTGGTGGGATTGTGTCCTATCCAGGCAGAAATATGACGGTGGCTTTTGTACTTCTGTTACAGGGCTTTGGGCATGCATGTGTGTGTATGCATATATATGCATGCACATATGTGTGCACGCAGTTTGTGGGTTTTCTTTTTTTTTCTTTTGCTATATCTTTTAATGCCCCTGCAAATGACTGACACTCATCCATACATAAAAATACATATCTTTCCTTCAGGATTATTGTCCCGTTTCTTTTATTTGGAGATGCACCCTGTTTTCCTCTTCTCCAGGCCTGGGGTCTGTGCTTGGTTGGGGGGGTTAAAAATTATATCACATGTTACTATGATGTAAGTTACTGTGGATATGTATGCACATAGTCTGGTTAAAGTAATGTGACATTGTGAAATTATAATATTGTTCATTTACTTCTAGTGTGGTACTTCCCTGAGGAAAAACGTATTGTAAATTGGCATTTGAAACGCGTTGGATATTCCGGTTGGAAGTTTACTGTGAGGATTCACCTCTATGACAGCAAACAACATCTGGATGTACCAACACCCCCAAACCACAGGGAAGGGCTTTTATTATGTGTAATGGAAATAAAAATGTAAAACTTTTTTTAACAAAAAAACATCTATGTATTTATCTGTATATATGTATATATATATATATATATATATATATATATATATATCATCTGTATATATTTATGTATCTATGTATCTTTTTCTTTGGTTGCATACAAAATCCCAAAAAGAGGTTTTGTACAGAAAATGTATTCAAGGTAACCATTCCCCCATTAATGACATTTTTCTTTTTATTGGTATATAAATTAAAGTGGTATTAAAGGTTCAATTTAAAAAAAAAAAAAAAATGCCTTAATGTCATACCTACCTGCTCTGTGCAATAGTTTTGCACAGAGCAGCTCAGATCCTCCTCTTCTTGGGTCCCAGGCTGGTGCTCCTGGCTCCTACCCATGATTAGTGCCCCCAATAGCAAGCCACTTGCTATGGGGGCACCGGTGTATGCTCACTTCTGAGCCCTGCTCTATGCGTTCATAAGACACACAGACCCATGGCTCAGTCCTGCACACTGCTCTCTCCTCATTTCCTCACTGGCTTTGATTGATAACAGTGGGAGCCAATGGCTCCTGCTTCTATCTAAGCCAATGAGGAGAATGAGTCCCAGGACAGCTGAGGCTCTCATGACCATAGCTAGATCAGGATGGGGCTCAGGTGAGTATTAGGGGTTTCTGGTGCGGAAGATGCGCACAGAAGGTTTTTTTGCCTTCATGCTTAGAATACATGAATAGTGTTGAGCGAACACGGACTGTATTATTCGGGTCCGTACCAGATAATTGGATTTTTGTTACCCGGACACGGACCCGAAAACTTTACTGTATGTTCGGGTTTAAAATCCGTGTTCGGTAATTTTATTTGCTGTTTTGTATGTAATGGCGCGCTTTTAATGGCGGGCTTTCAACAGCCAATCAACAAGCGTTTAACTGGTGTGCCATAGAAGCGCGCTGTGATTGGCCAGCTGAAGCATGTGACCCAGGTCTTTATAAGCTAGAGACACAGCGCGCTTTGCGTCAGTCTGCTGTAGTGTAGGGAGAGAGCACACATAACGGTGCTGGCTGCTGCTGATTAGGGACAGACAGGGAAAAACAACATTGTGCCCGAAAAGAATGCAGGGACAGGTCGGAGTGTAGGCAGGGAAAGATATTTGAGCATTTTAGTGACAGGCTGGAGAGATTAGGCAGGGAGAGATTAGGAGACACAGGACAGAACAATCGTCCGTTAGCGATCTACATCGATTTTGCTGTGTGGGGGGTGGTGCAGTGAACGATCTTTTTGCCCTCACTTGAGCCCACTGAGGAGGAGGGAGAAAAAAATATATTTTTATCAGTCTGTTGTGTGCAGCGTTCAGCTATATTTTACTACAGAGTGCTGTTCTAATCTGCTATTTAAAAATTACAAAGTTAAAGGGGAATTTTTTTTTCCCCCGTCATAGCCTGCTGCTGACCGTGACATAAAACATAAGACACTGCTGTGTTCACATGTGCTAATGAAAAATCACCAATTTTATATACTTTTTTCTATTCTGCTATTCAATATACACCCTTTTGGGGTAAAAAAAATTAAATTGCGGCATAGTCTGTATCGGTACGTGTGAGATACACCGTTTTATATCCTTTTTTCTATTCCGCTATTCAATATACACCCTTTTGGGGTAAAAAAAATTAAATTGCGGCATAGTCTGTATCGGTACGTTTGAGATACACCTTTTTATATACTTTTTTTCTATTCCGCTATTCAATATACACCCTTTTGGGGTGAAAAAATTAAATTGCGGCATAGTCTGTATCGCTACGTGTGAGATACACCTTTTTTTGGTGCATCTTCCACCGCCGAGGATTGCAGGGTGCTTCAGTTTGCCTCCTGTTCCGAACTCCTCCTACTTCTCTTCCTCATCCTCATCCTGCCTTTAGGGTACAAAAAATTGTAATCGGGGCCTAGTCTGTATTTGTACGTGTGAGATACACCGTTTTATATACTTTTTTCTATTCCGCTATTCAATATACACCCTTTTGGGGTGAAAAAAATTAAATTGCGGCATAGTCTGTATCGGTACATGTGAGATACACCTTTTAAATTTGTTTGGCGCATCTTCCACCGCCGAGGATTGCAGGGCGCTTCAGTTTGCCTCCTGTTCCGAACTCCTCCTACTCCTCTTCCTCATCCTCCCTTTAGGGTAAAAAAAATTGTAATAAGGGCCTAGTCTGTGTTTGTACGTGTGAGATACACCGTTTTATATACTTTTTCTATTCCGCTATTCAATATACACCCTTTAGGGGTGAAAAAAACTTAAATTGCGGCATAGTCAGTATCGGTACCTGTGAGATACACCTTTCAAATTTTTTTGGCGCATCTTCCACCGCTGAGGATTGCAGGGCGCTTCAGTTTGCCTCCTGTTCCGAACTCCTTCTACTCCTCCTCCCCCCTCCTCATCCTGCCTTTAGGGTACACAAAATTGTAATTGGGGCCTAATCTGCGTTTGTACGTGTGAGATACACCGTTTTATATAATTTTTTCTATTCCGCTATTAAATATACACCCTTTTGGGGTGGAAAAAATTAAATTGCGGCATAGTCTGTATCGGTACGTGTGAGATACACCTTTTAAATTTGTTTGGCGCATCTTCCACCGCCGAGGATTGCAGGGCGCTTCAGTTTGCCTCCTGTTCCGAACTCCTCCTACTCCTCTTCCTCATCCTCCCTTTAGGGTACAAAAAATTGTAATCAGGGCCTAGTCTGTGTTTGTATGTGTGAGATACACCGTTTTATATACTTTTTTGTATTCCGCTATTCAATATACACCCTTTTGGGGTGAAAAAAAATTAAATTGCGGCATAGTCTGTATCGGTACGTGTGAGATACACCTTTCAAATTTTTTTGGCGCATCTTCCACCGCCGAGGATTGCAGGGCGCTTCAGTTTGCCTCCTGTTCCGAACTCCTCCTACTCCTCATCCTGCCTTTAGGGTACAAAAAATTGTAATCGGGGCCTAGTCTGTGTTTGTACGTGTGAGATACACCATT
Organism: Pelophylax lessonae; assembly: GCF_965119305.1. Lineage (NCBI taxonomy): Eukaryota > Metazoa > Chordata > Amphibia > Anura > Ranidae > Pelophylax > Pelophylax lessonae. The sequence continues at coordinate 216,873,410 of NC_138769.1, read as the reverse complement.
TTATATAATTTTTTCTATTCCGCTATTCAATATACACCCTTTTGGGGTGAAAAAAATTAAATTGCGGCATAGTCTGTATCGGTACGTGTGAGATACACCTTTCAAATTTTTTTGGCGCATCTTCCACCGCCAAGGATTGCAGGGCACTTCAGTTTGCCTCCTGTTCCGAACTCCTCCTACTCCTCTTCCTCATCCTGCCTTTAGGGTACAAAAAATTGTAATCAGGGCCTAGTCTGTGTTTGTACGTGTGAGATACACCGTTTTATATACTTTTTTCTATTCCGCTATTCAATATATACTCTTTTGGGGTGAAAAAAATTAAATTGCGGCATAGTCTGTATCGGTACGTGTGAGATACACCTTTCAATTTTTTTTGGCGCATCTTCCACCGCTGAGGATTGCAGGGCGCTTCAGTTTGCCTCCTGTTCCGAACTCCTTCTACTCCTCCTCCCCCCTCCTCATCCTGCCTTTAGGGTACACAAAATTGTAATTGGGGCCTAATCTGCGTTTGTACGTGTGAGATACACCGTTTTATATAATTTTTTCTATTCCGCTATTAAATATACACCCTTTTGGGGTGGAAAAAATTAAATTGCGGCATAGTCTGTATCGGTACGTGTGAGATACACCTTTTAAATTTGTTTGGCGCATCTTCCACCGCCGAGGATTGCAGGGCGCTTCAGTTTGCCTCCTGTTCCGAACTCCTCCTACTCCTCTTCCTCATCCTCCCTTTAGGGTACAAAAAATTGTAATCAGGGCCTAGTCTGTGTTTGTATGTGTGAGATACACCGTTTTATATACTTTTTTGTATTCCGCTATTCAATATACACCCTTTTGGGGTGAAAAAAATTAAATTGCGGCATAGTCTGTATCGGTACGTGTGAGATACACCTTTCAAATTTTTTTGGCGCATCTTCCACCGCCGAGGATTGCAGGGCGCTTCAGTTTGCCTCCTGTTCCGAACTCCTCCTACTCCTCATCCTGCCTTTAGGGTACAAAAAATTGTAATCGGGGCCTAGTCTGTGTTTGTACGTGTGAGATACACCATTTTATATAATTTTTTCTATTCCGCTATTCAATATACACCCTTTTGGGGTGAAAAAAATTAAATTGCGGCATAGTCTGTATCGGTACGTGTGAGATACACCTTTCAAATTTTTTTGGCGCATCTTCCACCGCCAAGGATTGCAGGGCACTTCAGTTTGCCTCCTGTTCCGAACTCCTCCTACTCCTCTTCCTCATCCTGCCTTTAGGGTACAAAAAATTGTAATCAGGGCCTAGTCTGTGTTTGTACGTGTGAGATACACCGTTTTATATACTTTTTTCTATTCCGCTATTCAATATATACTCTTTTGGGGTGAAAAAAATTAAATTGCGGCATAGTCTGTATCGGTACGTGTGAGATACACCTTTCAATTTTTTTTGGCGCATCTTCCACCGCCAAGGATTGCAGGGCGCTTCAGTTTGCCTCCTGTTCCGAACTCCCCCTACTCCTTTTCCTCATCCTCATCCTGCCTTTAGGGTACAAAAAATTGTAATCGGGGCCTAGTCTGTGTTTGTACGTGTGAGATACACCGTTTTGTATAATTTTTTCGATTCCGCGATTCAATATACACCCTTTTGGGGTGAAAAAAATTAAATTGCGGCATAGTCTGTATCGGTACGTGTGAGATACACCTTTCAAATTTTTTTGGCGCATCTTCCACCGCCAAGGATTGCAGGGGGCTTCAGTTTGCCTCCTGCTCCGAACTCCTCCTACTCCTCTTCCTCATCCTCCCTGTAGGGTACAAAAAATTGTAATCAGAGCCTAGTCTGTGTTTGTACGTGTGAGATACACCGTTTTATATACTTTTTTCTATTCCGCTATTCAATATACACCCTTTTGGGGTGATAAAAATTAAATTGCGGCATAGTCTGTATCGGTACATGTGAGATACACCTTTCAAATTTTTTTGGCGCATCTTCCACCGCCGAGGATTGCAGGGCGCTTCAGTTTGCCTCCTGTTCCGAACTCCTCCTACTCCTCATCCTGCCTTTAGGGTACAAAAAATTGTAATCGGGGCCTAGTCTGTGTTTGTACGTGTGAGATACACCGTTTCATATAATTTTTTCTATTCCGCTATTCAATATACACCCTTTTGGGGTGAAAAAAATTAAATTGCGGCATAGTCTGTATCGGTACGTGTGAGATACACCTTTCAAATTTTTTTGGCGCATCTTCCACCGCCGAGGATTGCAGGGCGCTTCAGTTTGCCTCCTGTTCCGAACTCCTCCTACTCCTCATCCTGCCTTTAGGGTACAAAAAATTGTAATCGGAGCCTAGTCTGTGTTTGTACGTGTGAGATACACCATTTTATATAATTTTTTCTATTCCGCTATTCAATATACACCCTTTTGGGGTGAAAAAAATTAAATTGCGGCATAGTCTGTATCGGTACGTGTGAGATACACCTTTCAAATTTTTTTGGCGCATCTTCCACCGCCGAGGATTGCAGGGCGCTTCAGTTTGCCTCCTGTTCCGAACTCCTCCTACTCCTCTTCCTCATCCTGCCTTTAGGGTACAACAAATTGTAATCAGGGCCTAGTCTGTGTTTGTACGTGTGAGATACACCGTTTTATATAAAATGTTCTATTCCGCTATTCAATATACACCCTTTTGGAGTGAAAAAAATTAAATTGCGGCATAGTCTGTATCGGTACGTGTGAGATACACCTTTTAAATTTGTTTGGAGCATCTTCCACCGCCAAGGATTGCAGGGCGCTTCAGTTTGCCTCCTGTTCTGAACTCCTCTTCCTCATCCTCCCTTTAGGGTACAAAAAATTGTAATCGTGGCCTAGTCTGTGTTTGTACGTGTGAGATACACCGTTTTACATACTTTTTTCTATTCCGCTATTCAATATACACTCTTTTGGGGTGAAAAAAATTAAATTGCGGCATAGTCTGTATCGGTACGTGTGAGATACACCTTTTAAATTTGTTTGGAGCATCTTCCACCGCCAAGGATTGCAGGGCGCTTCAGTTTGCCTCCTGTTCTGAACTCCTCCTACTCCTCTTCCTCATCCTCTCTTTAGGGTACAAAAAATTTTAATCGGGGCCTAGTCTGTGTTTGTACGTGTGAGATACACCGTTTTTTATCATTTTTTCTATTCCGCTATTCAATATACACCCTTTTGGGGTGAAAAAAATTAAATTGCGGCATAGTCTGTATCGGTACGTGTGAGATACACCTTTTAAATTTGTTTGGAGCATCTTCCACCGCCAAGGATTGCAGGGCGCTTCAGTTTGCCATCTGTTCTGAACTCCTCTTCCTCATCCTCCCTTTAGGGTACAAAAAATTGTAATCGTGGCCTAGTCTGTGTTTGTACGTGTGAGATACACCGTTTTATATATTTTTTTCTATTCCGCTATTCAATATACACCCTTTTGGGGTGAAAAAATTAAATTGCGGCATAGTCTGTATCGGTACGTGTGAGATACACCTTTCAAATTTTTTGGCGCATCTTTCAACGCCGAGGATTGCAGGGCGCTTCAGTTTGCCTCCTGTTCCGAACTCCTCCTACTCCTCTTCCTCATCCTGCCTTTAGGGTACAAAAAATTGTAATCAGGGCCTTGTCTGTGTTTGTACGTGTGAGATACACCGTTTTATATAAATTTTTCTATTCCGCTATTCAATATACACCCTTTTGGGGTGAAAAAAATTAAATTGCGGCATAGTCTGTATCGGTACGTGTGAGATACACCTTTTAAATTTGTTTGGAGCATCTTCCACCGCCAAGGATTGCAGGGCGCTTCAGTTTGCCTCCTGTTCCGAACTCCTCTTCCTCATCCTCCCTTTAGGGTACAAAAAATTGTAATCGTGGCCTAGTCTGTGTTTGTACGTGTGAGATACACCGTTTTATATACTTTTTTCTATTCCGCTATTCAATATACACCCTTTTGGGGTGAAAAAAATTAAATTGCGGCATAGTCTGTATCGGTACGTGTGAGATACACCTTTCAAATTTTTTCGGCGCATCTTCCACCGCCGAGGATTGCAGGGCGCTTCAGTTTGCCTCCTGTTCCGAACTCCCCCTACTCCTTTTCCTCATCCTCATCCTGCCTTTAGGGTACAAAAAATTGTAATCGGGGCCTAGTCTGTGTTTGTACGTGTGAGATACACCGTTTTATTTTTTCGATTCCGCTATTCAATATACACCCTTTTGGGGTGAAAAAAATTAAATTGCGGCATAGACTGTATCGGTACGTGTGAGATACACCTTTCAATTTTTTTGGCGCATCTTCCACCGCCGAGGATTGCAGGGCGCTTCAGTTTGCCTCCTGCTCCGAACTCCTCCTACTCCTCTTCCTCATCCTCCCTGTAGGGTACAAAAAATTGTAATCAGAGCCTAGTCTGTGTTTGTACGTGTGAGATACACCGTTTTATATACTTTTTTCTATTCCGCTATTCAATATACACCCTTTTGGGGTGATAAAAATTAAATTGCGGCATAGTCTGTATCGGTACATGTGAGATACACCTTTCAAATTTTTTTGGCGCATCTTTTACCGCCGAGGATTGCAGGGCGCTTCAGTTTGCCTCCTGTTCCGAACTCCTCGTACTCCTCATCCTGCCTTTAGGGTACAAAAAATTGTAATCGGGGCCTAGTCTTTGTTTGTACGTGTGAGATACACCGTTTTATATAATTTTTTCTATTCCGCTATTCAATATACAACCTTTTGGGGTGAAAAAAATTAAATTGCGGCATAGTCTGTATCGGTACGTGTGAGATACACCTTTCAAATTTGTTTGGCGCATCTTCCACCGCCGAGGATTGCAGGGCGCTTCAGTTTGCCTCCTGTTCTGAACTCCTCCTACTCCTCTTCCTCATCCTGCCTTTAGGGTACAAAAAATTGTAATCAGGGCCTAGTCTGTGTTTCTACGTGTGAGATACACCGTTTTATATAATTTTTTCTATTCCGCTATTCAATATACACCCTTTTGGGGTGAAAAAAATTAAATTGCGGCATAGTCTGTATCGGTACGTGTGAGATACACCTTTCAAATTTTTTTGGCGCATCTTCCACCGCCGAGGATTGCAGGGCGCTTCAGTTTGCCTCCTGTTCCGAACTCCCCCTACTCCTTTTCCTCATCCTCATCCTGCCTTTAGGGTACAAAAAATTGTAATCGGGGCCTAGTCTGTGTTTGTACGTGTGAGATACACCGTTTTATTTTTTCGATTCCGCTATTCAATATACACCCTTTTGGGGTGAAAAAAATTAAATTGCGGCATAGTCTGTATCGGTACGTGTGAGATACACCTTTCAATTTTTTTGGCGCATCTTCCACCGCCGAGGATTGCAGGGCGCTTCAGTTTGCCTCCTGCTCCGAACTCCTCCTACTCCTCTTCCTCATCCTCCCTGTAGGGTACAAAAAATTGTAATCAGAGCCTAGTCTGTGTTTGTACGTGTGAGATACACCGTTTTATATACTTTTTTCTATTCCGCTATTCAATATACACCCTTTTGGGGTGATAAAAATTAAATTGCGGCATAGTCTGTATCGGTACATGTGAGATACACCTTTCAAATTTTTTTGGCGCATCTTTCACCGCCGAGGATTGCAGGGCGCTTCAGTTTGCCTCCTGTTCTGAACTCCTTCTACTCCTCATCCTGCCTTTAGGGTACAAAAAATTGTAATCAGGGCCTAGTCTGTGTTTCTACGTGTGAGATACACCGTTTTATATAATTTTTTCTATTCCGCTATTCAATATACACCCTTTTGGGGTGAAAAAAATTAAATTGCGGCATAGTCTGTATCGGTACGTGTGAGATACACCTTTTAAATTTGTTTGGCGCATGTTCCACCGCCAAGGATTGCAGGGCGCTTCAGTTTGCCTCCTGTTCTGAACTCCTCCTACTCCTCTTCCTCATCCTGCCTTTAGGGTACAAAAAATTGTAATCGGGGCCTAGTCTGTGTTTGTACGTGTGAGATACACCGTTTTATATAATTTTTTCGATTCCGCTATTCAATATACACCCTTTTGGGGTGAAAAAAATGAAATTGCGGCATAGTCTGTATCGGTACGTGTGAGATACACCTTTTAAATTTGTTTGGCGCATGTTCCACCGCCAAGGATTGCAGGGCGCTTCAGTTTGCCTCCTCTTCTGAACTCCTCCTACTCCTCTTCCTCATCCTGCCTTTAGGGTACAAAAAATTATAATCAGAGCCTAGTCTGTGTTTGTACGTGTGAGATACACCGTTTTATATACTTTTTTCTATTCCGCTATTCAATATACACCCTTTTTGGGGTGAAAAAAATTAAATTGCGGCATAGTCTGTATCGGTACGTGTGAGATACACCTTTCAAATATTTTTTGGCGCATCTTCCACCGCCGAGGATTGCAGGGCGCTTCAGTTTGCCTCCTGTTCCGAACTCCTCCTACTCCTCATCCTGCCTTTAGGGTACAAAAAATTGTAATCGGGGCCTAGTCTGTGTTTGTACGTGTGAGATACACCGTTTTATATAATTTTTTCTATTCCGCTATTCAATATACACCCTTTTGGGGTGAAAAAAATTAAATTGCGGCATAGTCTGTATCGGTACCTGTGAGATACACCTTTCAAATTTTTTTGGCGCATCTTCCACCGCCGAGGATTGCAGGGCGCTTCAGTTTGCCTCCTGTTCTGAACTCCTCTTCCTCATCCTGCCTTTAGGGTACAAAAAATTGTAATCGGGCCTAGTCTGTGTTTGTACGTGTGAGATACACCGTTTATATAATTTTTTCTATTCCGCTATTCAATATACACCCTTTTGGGGTGAAAAAAATTAAATTGCGGCATAGTCTGTATCGGTACGTGTGAGATACACCTTTTAAATTTGTTTGGCGCATCTTCCACCGCCAAGGATTGCAGGGCGCTTCAGTTTGCCTCCTGTTCCGAACTCCTCCTACTCCTCTTCCTCGTCCTCCCTTTAGGGTACAAAAAATTGTAATCGGGGCCTAGTCTGTGTTTGTACGTGTGAGATACACCGTTTTATATACTTTTTTTCTATTCCGCTATTCAATATACACCCTTTTGGGGTGAAAAAAATAAAATTGCGGCATAGTCTGTATCGGTACGTGTGAGATACACCTTTCAAATTTTTTTGGCGCATCTTCCACCGCTGAGGATTGCAGGGCGCTTCAGTTTGCCTCCGGTTCCGAACTCCTCCTACTCCTCTTCCTCATCCTCATCCTGCCTTTAGGGTACAAAAAATTGTAATCGGGGCCTAGTCTGTGTTTGTACGTGTGAGATACACCATTTTATATAATTTTTTCTATTCCGCTATTCAATATAAACCCTTTTTCGATGAAAAAAATTAAATTGCGGCATAGTCTGTATCGGTACATGTGAGATACACCTTTCAAATTTTTTGGCGCATCTTCCACCGCTGAGGATTGCAGGGCGCTTCAGTTTGCCTCCTGTTCCGAACTCTTCCTACTCCTCTTCCTCATCCTCCCTTTAGGGTACAAAAAATTGTAATCAGGGCCTAGTCTGTGTTTGTACATGTGAGATACACCATTTTATAAACTTTTTTATATTCCGCTATTCAATATACACCCTTTTGGGGTGAAAAAAATTAAATTGCGGCATAGTCTGTATCGGTACGTGTGAGATACACCTTTTAAATTTGTTTGGAGCATCTTCCACCGCCAAGGATTGCAGGGCGCTTCAGTTTGCCTTCTGTTCTGAACTCCTCTTCCTCATCCTCCCTTTAGGGTACAAAAAATTGTAATCGTGGCCTAGTCTGTGTTTGTACGTGTGAGATACACCGTTTTATATATTTTTTCTATTCCGCTATTCAATATACACCCTTTTGGGGTGAAAAAATTAAATTGCGGCATAGTCTGTATCGGTACGTGTGAGATACACCTTTCAAATTTTTTGGCGCATCTTCCACCGCCGAGGATTGCAGGGCGCTTCAGTTTGCCTCCTGTTCCAAACTCCTCCTACTCCTCATCCTGCCTTTAGGGTACAAAAAATTGTAATCGGGGCCTAGTCTGTGTTTGTACGTGTGAGATACACCATTTTATATAATTTTTTCTATTCCGCTATTCAATATACACCCTTTTGGGGTGAAAAAAATTAAATTGCGGCATAGTCTGTATCGGTACGTGTGAGATACACCTTTCAAATTTTTTCGGCGCATCTTCCACCGCCGAGGATTGCAGGGCGCTTCAGTTTGCCTCCTGTTCCGAACTCCCCCTACTCCTTTTCCTCATCCTCATCCTGCCTTTAGGGTACAAAAAATTGTAATCGGGGCCTAGTCTGTGTTTGTACGTGTGAGATACACCGTTTTATTTTTTCGATTCCGCTATTCAATATACACCCTTTTGGGGTGAAAAAAATTAAATTGCGGCATAGACTGTATCGGTACGTGTGAGATACACCTTTCAATTTTTTTGGCGCATCTTCCACCGCCGAGGATTGCAGGGCGCTTCAGTTTGCCTCCTGCTCCGAACTCCTCCTACTCCTCTTCCTCATCCTCCCTGTAGGGTACAAAAAATTGTAATCAGAGCCTAGTCTGTGTTTGTACGTGTGAGATACACCGTTTTATATACTTTTTTCTATTCCGCTATTCAATATACACCCTTTTGGGGTGATAAAAATTAAATTGCGGCATAGTCTGTATCGGTACATGTGAGATACACCTTTCAAATTTTTTTGGCGCATCTTTTACCGCCGAGGATTGCAGGGCGCTTCAGTTTGCCTCCTGTTCCGAACTCCTCGTACTCCTCATCCTGCCTTTAGGGTACAAAAAATTGTAATCGGGGCCTAGTCTTTGTTTGTACGTGTGAGATACACCGTTTTATATAATTTTTTCTATTCCGCTATTCAATATACAACCTTTTGGGGTGAAAAAAATTAAATTGCGGCATAGTCTGTATCGGTACGTGTGAGATACACCTTTCAAATTTGTTTGGCGCATCTTCCACCGCCGAGGATTGCAGGGCGCTTCAGTTTGCCTCCTGTTCTGAACTCCTCCTACTCCTTTTCCTCATCCTCATCCTGCCTTTAGGGTACAAAAAATTGTAATCGGGGCCTAGTCTGTGTTTGTACGTGTGAGATACACCGTTTTATTTTTTCGATTCCGCTATTCAATATACACCCTTTTGGGGTGAAAAAAATTAAATTGCGGCATAGTCTGTATCGGTACGTGTGAGATACACCTTTCAATTTTTTTGGCGCATCTTCCACCGCCGAGGATTGCAGGGCGCTTCAGTTTGCCTCCTTCTCCGAACTCCTCCTACTCCTCTTCCTCATCCTCCCTGTAGGGTACAAAAAATTGTAATCAGAGCCTAGTCTGTGTTTGTACGTGTGAGATACACCGTTTTATATACTTTTTTCTATTCCGCTATTCAATATACACCCTTTTGGGGTGATAAAAATTAAATTGCGGCATAGTCTGTATCGGTACATGTGAGATACACCTTTCAAATTTTTTTGGCGCATCTTTCACCGCCGAGGATTGCAGGGCGCTTCAGTTTGCCTCCTGTTCTGAACTCCTTCTACTCCTCATCCTGCCTTTAGGGTACAAAAAATTGTAATCAGGGCCTAGTCTGTGTTTCTACGTGTGAGATACACCGTTTTATATAATTTTTTCTATTCCGCTATTCAATATACACCCTTTTGGGGTGAAAAAAATTAAATTGCGGCATAGTCTGTATCGGTACGTGTGAGATACACCTTTTAAATTTGTTTGGCGCATGTTCCACCGCCAAGGATTGCAGGGCGCTTCAGTTTGCCTCCTGTTCTGAACTCCTCCTACTCCTCTTCCTCATCCTGCCTTTAGGGTACAAAAAATTGTAATCGGGGCCTAGTCTGTGTTTGTACGTGTGAGATACACCGTTTTATATAATTTTTTCGATTCCGCTATTCAATATACACCCTTTTGGGGTGAAAAAAATGAAATTGCGGCATAGTCTGTATCGGTACGTGTGAGATACACCTTTTAAATTTGTTTGGCGCATGTTCCACCGCCAAGGATTGCAGGGCGCTTCAGTTTGCCTCCTGTTCTGAACTCCTCCTACTCCTCTTCCTCATCCTGCCTTTAGGGTACAAAAAATTATAATCAGAGCCTAGTCTGTGTTTGTACGTGTGAGATACACCGTTTTATATAATTTTTTCTATTCCGCTATTCAATATACACCCTTTTTGGGGTGAAAAAAATTAAATTGCGGCATAGTCTGTATCGGTACGTGTGAGATACACCTTTCAAATATTTTTTGGCGCATCTTCCACCGCCGAGGAATGCAGGGCGCTTCAGTTTGCCTCCTGTTCCGAACTCCTCCTACTCCTCATCCTGCCTTTAGGGTACAAAAAATTGTAATCGGGGCCTAGTCTGTGTTTGTACGTGTGAGATACACCGTTTTATATAATTTTTTCTATTCCGCTATTCAATATACACCCTTTTGGGGTGAAAAAAATTAAATTGCGGCATAGTCTGTATCGGTACCTGTGAGATACACCTTTCAAATTTTTTTGGCGCATCTTCCACCGCCGAGGATTGCAGGGCGCTTCAGTTTGCCTCCTGTTCTGAACTCCTCTTCCTCATCCTGCCTTTAGGGTACAAAAAATTGTAATCGGGCCTAGTCTGTGTTTGTACGTGTGAGATACACCGTTTTATATAATTTTTTCTATTCCGCTATTCAATATACACCCTTTTGGGGTGAAAAAAATTAAATTGCGGCATAGTCTGTATCGGTACGTGTGAGATACACCTTTTAAATTTGTTTGGCGCATCTTCCACCGCCAAGGATTGCAGGGCGCTTCAGTTTGCCTCCTGTTCCGAACTCCTCCTACTCCTCTTCCTCGTCCTCCCTTTAGGGTACAAAAAATTGTAATCGGGGCCTAGTCTGTGTTTGTACGTGTGAGATACACCGTTTTATATACTTTTTTTCTATTCCGCTATTCAATATACACCCTTTTGGGGTGAAAAAAATAAAATTGCGGCATAGTCTGTATCGGTACGTGTGAGATACACCTTTCAAATTTTTTTGGCGCATCTTCCACCGCTGAGGATTGCAGGGCGCTTCAGTTTGCCTCCGGTTCCGAACTCCTCCTACTCCTCTTCCTCATCCTCATCCTGCCTTTAGGGTACAAAAAATTGTAATCAGGGCCTAGTCTGTGTTTGTACGTGTGAGATACACCATTTTATATAATTTTTTCTATTCCGCTATTCAATATAAACCCTTTTTCGATGAAAAAAATTAAATTGCGGCATAGTCTGTATCGGTACATGTGAGATACACCTTTCAAATTTTTTGGCGCATCTTCCACCGCTGAGGATTGCAGGGCGCTTCAGTTTGCCTCCTGTTCCGAACTCTTCCTACTCCTCTTCCTCATCCTCCCTTTAGGGTACAAAAAATTGTAATCAGGGCCTAGTCTGTGTTTGTACATGTGAGATACACCATTTTATAAACTTTTTTATATTCCGCTATTCAATATACACCCTTTTGGGGTGAAAAAAATTAAATTGCGGCATAGTCTGTATCGGTACGTGTGAGATACACCTTTTAAATTTGTTTGGAGCATCTTCCACCGCCAAGGATTGCAGGGCGCTTCAGTTTGCCTTCTGTTCTGAACTCCTCTTCCTCATCCTCCCTTTAGGGTACAAAAAATTGTAATCGTGGCCTAGTCTGTGTTTGTACGTGTGAGATACACCGTTTTATATATTTTTTTCTATTCCGCTATTCAATATACACCCTTTTGGGGTGAAAAAATTAAATTGCGGCATAGTCTGTATCGGTACGTGTGAGATACACCTTTCAAATTTTTTGGCGCATCTTCCACCGCCGAGGATTGCAGGGCGCTTCAGTTTGCCTCCTGTTCCGAACTCCTCCTACTCCTCATCCTGCCTTTAGGGTACAAAAAATTGTAATCGGGGCCTAGTCTGTGTTTGTACGTGTGAGATACACCATTTTATATAATTTTTTCTATTCCGCTATTCAATATACACCCTTTTGGGGTGAAAAAAATTAAATTGCGGCATATTCTGTATCGGTGCGTGTGAGATACACCTTTCAAATTTTTTTGGCGCATCTTTCAACGCCGAGGATTGCAGGGCGCTTCAGTTTGCCTCCTGTTCCGAATTCCTCCTACTCCTCTTCCTCATCCTGCCTTTAGGGTACAAAAAATTGTAATCAGGGCCTTGTCTGTGTTTGTACGTGTGAGATACACCGTTTTATATAATTTTTTCTATTCCGCTATTCAATATACACCCTTTTGGGGTGAAAAAAATTAAATTGCGGCATAGTCTGTATCGGTACGTGTGAGATACACCTTTTAAATTTGTTTGGAGCATCTTCCACCGCCAAGGATTGCAGGGCGCTTCAGTTTGCCTCCTGTTCCGAACTCCTCTTCCTCATCCTCCCTTTAGGGTACAAAAAATTGTAATCGTGGCCTAGTCTGTGTTTGTACGTGTGAGATACACCGTTTTATATACTTTTTTCTATTCCGCTATTCAATATACACCCTTTTGGGGTGAAAAAAATTAAATTGCGGCATAGTCTGTATCGGTACGTGTGATATACACCTTTCAAATTTTTTTTGGCGCATCTTCCACCACCGAGGATTGCAGGGCGCTTCAGTTTGCCCCCTGTTCCGAACCCCCCCTACTCCTTTTCCTCATCCTCATCCTGCCTTTAGGGTACAAAAAATTGTAATCGGGGCCTAGTCTGTGTTTGTACGTGTGAGATACACCGTTTTATTTTTTCGATTCCGCTATTCAATATACACCCTTTTGGGGTGAAAAAAATTAAATTGCGGCATAGTCTGTATCGGTACGTGTGAGATACACCTTTCAATTTTTTTGGCGCATCTTCCACCGCCGAGGATTGCAGGGCGCTTCAGTTTGCCTCCTTCTCCGAACTCCTCCTACTCCTCTTCCTCATCCTCCCTGTAGGGTACAAAAAATTGTAATCAGAGCCTAGTCTGTGTTTGTACGTGTGAGATACACCGTTTTATATACTTTTTTCTATTCCGCTATTCAATATACACCCTTTTGGGGTGATAAAAATTAAATTGCGGCATAGTCTGTATCGGTACATGTGAGATACACCTTTCAAATTTTTTTGGCGCATCTTTCACCGCCGAGGATTGCAGGGCGCTTCAGTTTGCCTCCTGTTCCGAACTCCTCGTACTCCTCATCCTGCCTTTAGGGTACAAAAAATTGTAATCGGGGCCTAGTCTGTGTTTGTACGTGTGAGATACACCGTTTTATATAATTTTTTCTATTCCGCTATTCAATATACACCCTTTTGGGGTGAAAAAAATTAAATTGCGGCATAGTCTGTATCGGTACGTGTGAGATACACCTTTCAAATTTGTTTGGCGCATCTTCCACCGCCAAGGATTGCAGGGCGCTTCAGTTTGCCTCCTGTTCTGAACTCCTCCTACTCCTCTTCCTCATCCTGCCTTTAGGGTACAAAAAATTGTAATCGGGGCCTAGTCTGTGTTTGTACGTGTGAGATACACCGTTTTATATAATTTTTTCGATTCCGCTATTCAATATACACCCTTTTGGGGTGAAAAAAATGAAATTGCGGCATAGTCTGTATCGGTACGTGTGAGATACACCTTTCAAATTTTTTGGCGCATCTTCCACCGCCGAGGATTGCAGGGCGCTTCAGTTTGCCTTCTGTTTCGAACTCCTCCTACTCCTCTTCCCCATTCTCCCTTTAGGGTACAAAAAATTGTAATCAGAGCCTAGTCTGTGTTTGTACGTGTGAGATACACCGTTTTATATACTTTTTTCTATTCCGCTATTCAATATACACCCTTTTGGGGTGAAAAAAATTAAATTGCGGCATAGTCCGTATCGGTACGTGTGAGATACACCTTTCAAATATTTTTTGGCGCATCTTCCACCGCCGAGGATTGCAGGGCGCTTCAGTTTGCCTCCTGTTCCGAACTCCTCCTACTCCTCATCCTGCCTTTAGGGTACAAAAAATTGTAATCGGGGCCTAGTCTGTGTTTGTACGTGTGAGATACACCGTTTTATATAATTTTTTCTATTCCGCTATTCAATATACACCCTTTTAGGGTGAAAAAAATTAAATTGCGGCATAGTCTGTATCGGTACCTGTGAGATACACCTTTCAAATTTTTTTGGCGCATCTTCCACCGCCGAGGATTGCAGGGCGCTTCAGTTTGCCTCCTGTTCTGAACTCCTCTTCCTCATCCTGCCTTTAGGGTACAAAAAATTTTAATCGGGCCTAGTCTGTGTTTGTACGTGTGAGATACACCGTTTTATATAATTTTTTCTATTCCGCTATTCAATATACACCCTTTTGGGGTGAAAAAAATTAAATTGCGGCATAGTCTGTATCGGTACGTGTGAGATACACCTTTTAAATTTGTTTGGCGCATCTTCCACCGCCAAGGATTGCAGGGCGCTTCAGTTTGCCTCCTGTTCCGAACTCCTCCTACTCCTCTTCCTCGTCCTCCCTTTAGGGTACAAAAAATTGTAATCGGGGCCTAGTCTGTGTTTGTACGTGTGAGATACACCGTTTTATATACTTTTTTTCTATTCCGCTATTCAATATACACCCTTTTGGGGTGAAAAAAATAAAATTGCGGCATAGTCTGTATCGGTACGTGTGAGATACACCTTTCAAATTTTTTTGGCGAATCTTCCACCGCCGAGGATTGCAGGGCGCTTCAGTTTGCCTCCGGTTCCGAACTCCTCCTACTCCTCTTCCTCATCCTCATCCTGCCTTTAGGGTACAAAAAATTGTAATCGGGGCCTAGTCTGTGTTTGTACGTGTGAGATACACCATTTTATATAATTTTTTCTATTCCGCTATTCAATATAAACCCTTTTTCGATGAAAAAAATTAAATTGCGGCATAGTCTGTATCGGTACATGTGAGATACACCTTTCAATTTTTTTGGCGCATCTTCCACCGCTGAGGATTGCAGGGCGCTTCAGTTTGCCTCCTGTTCCGAACTCTTCCTACTCCTCTTCCTCATCCTCCCTTTAGGGTACAAAAAATTGTAATCAGGGCCTAGTCTGTGTTTGTACATGTGAGATACACCATTTTATAAACTTTTTTATATTCCGCTATTCAATATACACCCTTTTGGGGTGAAAAAAATTATATTGCGGCATAGTCTGTATCGGTACGTGTGAGATACACCTTTCAAATTTTTTTGGCGCATCTTTCACCGCCGAGGATTGCAGGGCGCTTCAGTTTGCCTCCTGTTCCGAACTCCTCCTACTCCTCATCCTGCCTTTAGGGTACAAAAAATTGTAATCGGGGCCTAGTCTGTGTTTGTACATGTGAGATACACCGTTTTATATAATATTTTCTATTCCGCTATTCAATATACACCCTTTTTGGGGTGAAAAAAATTAAATTGCGGCATACTTTGCATATTTGACTGTGAAATACACCCATTGTATTTGTATACTGTTTTTCTTTTCCGCTATTTAAAAAAACACCCTTTTTGGGGTAAAAAAAAATGTATTTGCGGCATAGTTTGCATATTTGACTGTGAGATACACCCGTGCGATACTGTTGTTGTTTTGTTCTGCTATTCAATAAACACCTTTCTAGGGCAAGATCATAAATTACAGAAATATGAGGAGAACGTCAAATAGGGGCCGTGGCCTGGGTCGTGGTGCTGCTGGTAGAGCTCCTGCTGCAAGGAGAGGACGTGGTCGATCTGTGCCAGCTACATGCACAAGTGAAACACCTTCCTCAAATGTGAGTAGGCGACAGAACCTGCAGCAGTATTTGGTAGGGCATCATGCGCCTCTACAAGTGTTGAGGCAAGAACAAGTACAGGCGATAGTAAATTGGGTTGCTGACAGTGCCTCCAGTTCCTTCACACCCAGTCTACCCCAGTTGTCTCCCACGCAGTCTACTGCAGAAAGGTCAGAGTTGGCACCTGCAGCCGATGTCCAACCGTCTTTCACCTCACCCCCTTGCAAATCAGGCAAGCAGTCTGAGCCCCAAGTCATGCAGCAGTCTCTTCTTCTTTTTAAAGACTCTGTCAGCAGGGTTTCCCAGGGCCATCCACCTAGCCCTGCCCCAGAAGTGTAAGAGATTGAGTGCAGCGATGCCCAACCACTTATTTCTCAAGATGAGTACATGGAAGGACCATCGCAGCACGTCTCCGATGATGATGAAACGCAGGTGCCAACTGCTACGGCACTCAGAATTATGGAGACCGACAAGCAGGGCAGGGGTGAAGACTGGGTGGAAGATGATGTGGAGGACGATGAGGTCCTTGACCCCACATGGAATGAAGGTTATGCAGGTGACCTGAGTAGTTTGGAGGGAGAGGCGGTGGTCGCACAGAGCCACCAGCACAGCAGAAGAGGGAGCAGGGTGCAGAAGCGGAGCGGCCGTGCCCTAGACACTACGCCTGCTACTGCCCAACGCAGCAAGGGACCGAGCGCACCAACCATCTCCACAATGTCCCGTGGAAGCGTTCAGCTTTCCATCTCCAAAACACTTCAGAGGAAGAGGAAGTACCCCCCTACCCACCCGCAATCCCTGGCCCTGAATGCCAGCATTTCAAAATTCTTGGCCTTTGAAATGCTGTCATTCCATCTGGTGGAGACGCACAGTTTGAAAAGCCTTATGTCGGTGGCTGTCCCACAGTACATCGTGCCCAGCCACCACTACTTTTCCAGGCAAGCCATCCCTTCCCTGCACAACCAAGTGGGGGAAAAAATCAGGTGTGCACTGCGCAACCCCATCTGTGGCAAAGTCCACCTAACTACCGATACGTGGACCAGTAAGCACGGCCAGGGGGGTTATATCTCCCTAACGACACACTGGGTAAATGCAGTGGCGGCTGGGCCTGAGGCGGATAGCAATTTGGCGCATGTCCTTCCACCACCGAGGATTGCAGGGCGCTTCAGTTTGCCTCCTGTTCCTAACTCCTCCTACACAGTCACAGATCAAGGGCAAAGAAAACCGCTCCGGTGATGCAGTAATCCCAAAAACATCCAAGAACAGGTGCAGGCAAGGATCCGCAATCCAGACAATAGGTGTGTGTAAGGAGAAAAAGCCGCACTCCATGGTTACGACTAAGTGGACGTTTTCCGTGAAACGTGTCAACCGCTGTGCACCCCCCCTGTGTCTCTGGCTATTATGGATGTACTTTGAGATGTTTTTAGCACTTTTTTTATACAAATAAACAGATTTTTATTCATCTTCAACTCGGAGTGCGGCTTTTTCTCCTTACACACTCCTAACTCCTCCTACTCTGCTTCCTCATCCTCTACCGCTTCCTCATCCGGTCAGCGTAACACCTTCACCACCAACTTCAGCACAGCCAGGGGTAAACGACAGCAGGCAGTTTTAAAACTTGCCTGTTTGGGGGAAAAAACCACACACCGCGCAGGAGTTGTGCAGGAGCATGGAACAGCAAACCGATGAGTGGTTGCTGCCAGCGAGCCTCAAGCCCGGCCTGATGGTGTGCGATAACGGGCGAAATCTCATAGCAGTTCTGGGCCTAGCCGGTTTGACGCACATCCCTTGTCTGGCGCATGTGCTGAATTTGGTGGTGCAGAGGTTCCTTAAAAATTACCCCGATATGTCAGAGCTGCTGCAGAAAGTGCGGGCCATCTGTGCGCACTTTCGGCGTTCTCACCCTGCTGCTGCTCGCCTGTCAGCGCTGCAGCGTAACTTCGGCCTTCCCCCTCACCGCCTCATATGTGACGTGCCCACAAGGTGCTCTACCTTGCACATGCTGGAAAGACTGTGCGAGCAGCAGCAGGCCATAGTGGAGTTTCAGCTGCAGCACACACGCGTGAGTCGCTCTGCGGAACAGCACCACTTCACCACCAATAACTGGGCCTCCATGCGAGACCTGTGTGCCTTGTTGCGCTGTTTTGAGTACTCCACCAACATGGCCAGTGCCGATGATGCCGTTGTCAGCTTAACTATCCCACTTCTATGCCTCCTTCAAAAAATGATTCGGGCGATGATGGAAGAGGATGTGGCACAGGAGGAGGAGGAGGAGGAGGAGGAAGAGGGATCATTTCCAAGGCTTTCAAGGCAGTCATTCACAAGTGGCTCCGAGGGTGGGTTCCTGCACCCACAAACACCAGGTACACAATTGTCCAGCAGGGGCACAGTTCTGGAGCATGAGGAGGAGGAGATGGAGGAGGAGATGGAACCATGTTCACAGCAGGGTGGCACCCAGGCCAGCTCATGGCCATCACTGGTGCATGGCTGGGGGGATACAGAAGACACAGACGATACACCTCCCACAGAGGACAGCCTTTCGTTGCCTCTGGGCAGCCTGGCACCCATGAGCAATTACATGCTGCAGTGTCTCCACAACGACCGCCGAGTTGCCCACATTCTAACTTGTGCTGATTACTGGGTGGCACGCTGTTGGATCCTCATTACAAGGACAACGTACCATCCTTAATTCATTCACTGGAGCGTGATCGCAAGATGCGCGAGTACAAGCGCACGCTGGTAGACGCGATGCTGCTGGCATTCCCACCTGACAGCGGGGCCACAGTGGAAGCACAAGGCCAAGGCAGAGGAGGAGGAGGAAGAGGTCACCAACGCAACCAGGGCACCGCCAGCACCTCAGAAGGCAGGGTTAGCATGGCCGAAATGTGGAAAAGCTTTGTCAGCACGCCACAACAAACAGCAGCACCAGCAGCTCATATGGAACGTCTTAGCAGGAGGCAGCATTTCACCAACATGGTGGAGCAGTATGTGTGCACACGCCTACATGTAGTGAATGACGGGTCTGCCCCCTTCAACTTCTGGGTCTCCAAATTGGGCACATGGCCTGAGCTTGCCCTTTACGCCTTGGAGGTGCTGGCGTGCCCTACAGCCAGTGTATTATCTGAACGTGTATTTAGCATGGCTGGGGGCGTTATCACAGACAAGCGCCGCTGCCTGTCCAGAGACAATGTGGACAAGCTCACATTCATTAAAATGAACCAGGCATGGATCCCACAGGACTTTTCCGTACCTTGTGCAGAATAGAGATGGATACCGACCTTACCCAGCCATTGTTATATTTTTGATCTTTCTCACTCTTTTGGGCTGTACCCTAATTTAAAGTGACTAAAAAAAAGCAGTGTTGGCTACCTCATCCCTCTCCACCGCCGCTTCCACCTACACTGCCACATCCACCGCCACCTCAACCTCCCTCCTACTCCATATGGTCCTCGTCCTTCACAGATGAAGAAAATTACATTTTGCTGCCATTTGCAGCACTCTAGCCCTTTCCATTGGTGTCCGCTCAACTCTATACATGAAGGCAAAAAACCTTTAGCCTTTTCAACCACTTTAAGCTTTGTAAATCTTTTCCTGTAGTCAAGGTCCTCTATGCCTCTTATTTATTTATTTTGCCTTTTTTACAATCTTTATTGTAAATTGATGCCTAAAACTGATTGCACAATCAATACAAGACCTAACTACAGGTTTGGATAGAAGGAAGATTATCTCTCTTATTTTTGAGTGTATGCTTCTGTTAATACAGGAAAGTAGCTTGCTCACTCTGGAAGCTGCAGATTAGCATTACATGCATAGACCTTAAGTCTATGGCCTACCATGATGGTTGCATGTTTAGCCTCTTAGTGCATAACTTTACATTCAACATTAAATATAATCCATGGAGTTGCCCAGACCACCAGTGCATCTAGACCGCCTTGTTAATCCACAAAAGGACTATATTTCGCCACATAGCTTTGTGTCATTGTCTAATAAAGAAATGGTATTTTTTAATCCAAACCTGTACTGTATATCATTTATATAACCTCTATGACTACGCCCTAAATATGGTGAAACGTATCAGTAAAAGAGTAGAGTCTGGTGGGAGATATAATGAACATGTTACAATAAAGTGTAATAAATAGGGAAACTAGTGATTGTGCAACCTGTTGTGTTGTTGGATAATTTATAAACTGGTTAAAAAAATAAGAATTGCAACATCAAATGTTTGGATATGAATCATTTATTTTGCAGCTTTCTGGAAAAGTCCTATAGTAACAACTCCCTCTTTAATTATTTTACTCCCTTTATTTGCTCTGTATCTTACCAGTATGTTTCATGACTACATGAAATATTTAGGCTACTGTCTTGCTTCTTGTCATCTGACTTTTTGCTAAATAGATGATTACGTTATTATTACATGTAACATGTAGTCATATACTGAACAATACCTAACTATGAGAGCTAGTGATGACAGTAAATTAATTTTACACATTGAATTAGAAAGAAATATAAAAATAAATAAAAATCATGCAAAAAGCATTTCCAGCCTGGAAGTTAAGCCACATACAGTGGGTCTGGGGTGGTGGCGGAACCATTTAGAGTGGAGCCATCATGACTAGCCCAGGCACTGTATGAACCTTTTGTGACAATGAGAGACTATGGTGTGTATTATTTTACCTTTAGCAGTAACCATGGATTTTTTTTTTTTTTTTGGCTTACCTCCACATACTACACTACTATGCAAAAGTTTTAGGCAAGTATGAAAAAAATGCTGTAAATTAGGAACGCTTTCAGAGTGTTAAACTGATACTAAACACACTGTTTAGTTTACATTATTCCTTATTTTTGAAAAAAAGTTAAAGTGATGATGGCACTGTAATTATTTTAATAAAAAAAAAAAAAAAACATCTACTGTAAGTACCTTTTTTCCTAATCAATAAACAGCTGTCACATGACTCAGCTCTTTCCCTGCCTATCTGTAGAGAAACAGTGTAAAAACTGGAAAGTGCAAAATCTGGTGCAGCTATGCATTGGAGCCAATCAGCTTCTAACTTCTGCTTGTTCAATTAAGCATTGACAAAAAAAAAACAAAAAAACATGGAAGCCAAGAACTGCTTCAGATTTTGCACTCTCCAGTTTTAGTAAACCAACCCCACCATGTGTCTAGTAGGGATGATCGCACTTTTCAAAAGTTTGGTTCGACCAGAACACCCGAACTTTCCGAAAGTTCGGCCCGGATTTCAGAACCCCATTGAAATCAATGGGACCCGAACTTCAGTAATCAAAAAACACCATTTTGAAGCCCTAAAACCCAATAAATGCCCCTAAAAAGTGCCTAGGGTTCTGGATCATGCCCCAGGGACTATTAATCACACAAAAAAAGTTCTTAAAAATTGTCATTTTTGATAATGAGCCAATTATTGAAAAAATTATTGAAAAAATAAATGAGATTTCTTTAGATTTAGTGTCTGGGGGGGGTCTAAAAAGTGTACCTGTGAAGTTTCGGCTCTGTAGCATGTCCAGAACCAGAAAAAAAAGTTAGTTTGTATTAGAATTGCAATAGAACAGGATAGTGGCTCCGCTATTTTCACACCTTGCCGGTTTTGTAGCAGGCGTTTTTTTGGGCATTTTTTGGGGGTCTTTGGAGGCAGGCATAACATCAGAACTTCTGTGTAGGGGTATATACACACACACACGTATGTATATATACACATACACATATATAGGTGTGAAAGTAGCAGAACACTATGCTTGCGCTAATGAAATAATTAACACCCTTATGGCTTCTCTCCTTTCACACCTATATGTGTGTATGTGTATAAATACATATAAGTGTGTGTGTAGATATACCCCTATACAGAATATATATACACACACACTTATATGTATTTATACACATACACATATACATATATAGGTGTTATAGCAGAGAAGCCATATGGGTGTTAATTATTTCATTAGCGCAAGCATAGGTTTCTGCTACTTTCACACCTATATATGTGTATGTGTATATATACATACATGTGTGTGTGTGTATATACCCCTACACAGAAGTTCAGATGTCATGCCTGACTCCAAGCATGTCCTCAAAAAAGCCCTATAAACGCCTGCAACAAAAAGCAGGGTGACAGGGGCAAAGCCACTATCCGGTTCTGCTACTTTCACACCTATATATGTGTATGTGTATATATACATACATGTGTGTGTGTGTATATACCCCTACACAGAAGTTCAGATGTCATGCCTGACTCCAAGCATGTCCTCAAAAAAGCCCTAGAAACGCCTGCAACAAAAAGCAGGGTGACAGGGGCAAAGCCACTATCCGGTTCTATAAGTGTTCTAAGAGAAACAATCTTTTCTCTATAGCGGTCACCCTGACATGGAAGGGTTTTGTCACCCTACCATAGCAGTCAGAGTCAGTTAACCCTACACTACACTACGGTCCCTTTACACTTAACACTTTCCCTACAGAAACTAGATTATTAAATCTAACTATAGTGGAAAATAGTACCCTAACTACACTAGATATCCCTTTCCTCACACTAATAATTGCTAAATGACACTTTGAGAGCAGAAGTAACAGAACTGCTTCCACTCTCTTCCACAGCCCTGTATTAAAATGGTAGAGATTTGGCGGGGCTATCTTATATACTGGGGGGCGTATTCACTAATGATTGGCCTCTGGACCCCCTAGTCACTCCAATCACATTGCTAGCATTCTCCTGCCCCCTCAAATGGCTTTTACTGATGGTTCTGGCCCAATCACAGGCTTTTAAAGCCCAGTTCCTGTCCCATTGCATTTTGGTCGGTTCTGGTTACCGAATTCCGAACTTTTTCAGTAAAAAGTTCAGAATTCTGCCGAACCTCGAACAGTCAATGTTCGAGTCGAAACGATGGTCGACCCGAACCGTTCGATCATCCCTAGTGTCTAGCTCTAGCAGAATGCAGTACATATGATGACTGGAGGTTAAAGCATGAAGACAGGTGGGGCTAACCACATAGAGCAACCCTTAGCTACAGACTGAGGCAGGGACAAAATTATTTAAAGTCAAACAAACAACAATGCATGTGTAACATGACAGTACTTATGGTTGTTATGTGGTGGTTGCAGTAGTTCCTCTGCTTCCAATTGCTTTGATTAGATTACTGGGTAATTTCCCAATAAGGGAATCCCTTCTGTTCACAGAGGCGCTTTCCTGGGTGAATGCATTGCAATATTTATTATCAAACTCACTCTTTCCATTTAGCTACGGTTCGGGTTAGCTCAATATCCTGTTTGGCGTGGGTCATTTGTTATAACAACCCCCCCCCCCCCCAAATACATTTTAGTATTAGTAATAAATAAAAAAGATAGATAGATAGATAGATAGATAGATAGATAGATAGATAGATAGATAGATAGATAGATAGATAGATAGATAGATAGATAGATAGATAGATAGATAGATAGATAGATAGATAGATAGATAGATAGATAGATAGATAGATAATCTGTATGTAGTCATGGTAAATAACTATTAAAAGGATAAACATGTGCAAACAGCGTATTTTATTTATTACAGAGTCCATTAAAATTGCAAATCTGGGCTTCTTTTCATGATATGAACTGCTCCAGATGGCTTCTTTGTTACCTCTTGGCTGCAACTGCAAAACATTTTGTGTTTTTTTTTCCCTTTCTCTAACATTTGCATGATTTAAGACAAAAACAGTAGCTTCGCTATATTCCTGAGCATGTAAATAGAGCTAAAAATTAATTTATTAATTGGAAACAACAATTTTCAATATTCTAAAACCTGTAAAATCTGTAAAAATATTTGGATAGGAATAACTCAAATCTACCCCAAACCTTTATTTTCCCCTTTAAGTCATGTTCCAGGTAAATATTGTCTTTTACCTTGTTTCTGTAGTGAGAAGCAACTTTTATTACTCCCTGCCGTGCATTCAGCCGGCCTGTAAGGACCCATTCACACTAGGAACTGCATGTGAATCACACAGGAACGCTGTGTGGTTCATATGCAGTTCTGTGCAATGCAATTTCAGCCCCATTCATTTTGAATGGGCTGAAATTGCACCAAATTGCACCAAGTACTGCATGCACTACTTTTGGAAATGGACTGCAACCGGATCGCATGGTACATTTGTACCCTGTGATCAAGTGTGATCTGGTGCTGGCAAACACACTTTGTTTGCAACCTGCATTAGGGATGCTGATGACTTTGCACTGACACCCGCTGCAGATCGCAAGGGCAGTACATTTGGAATGCGGTGCAGGATACTGGCATGGAATGCTGATTTCCCGCACGGCATTCTAGTGTAAATGGGCCCTAAATATTTACCATGCCAGCTGCTGAGAGGAGGGATCAGCAAGGTGCCCTAGGTTAGTTCCTTTTGATGTAGGCAGTGTTGTCAGCTCACCTAAGAAAGTTAGAAGCTTACTAGTTTTCAGGCAGGTATTTTTCCCTACTTGCAGCATTTTTAAAAGCGTAAAACATAGGGAAAGGTAAGTACTGAATATGTTTTCTTTTAAGTTTGCCACACATACACATTATAGAATATTACATCTTTTCGTAACATTTGTTGTCAGAGGTGACCCTTTCATTAACGGCCACTGACAGTAGAACTGGGTCTGGTCATTCTTAAAGGTTACTTTTTAGAAGATGGATAAGGGCCCTTTCACAGGGGCATTCCGCATGTCCGTAAATCATCCTATTTTTTTGCGGATGAGTTACGGACATACTGTATGTCAATGGCATTGCGGATGTCAGCAGATGACCATCCGCTGACATCCGATTTTCTTCCTTTCAGTTCTGTTCCGTTTTTTGGAACGGAACAGAACCCTATTTTTGTTCAGTTTTAAAAACGGAACGGATCCAAATTTGGATGTCAACTATGTATCAAAGACTTTGCTTTTGGATTTTTCACATACATTATATATTTTAGGAATTCCCCAATGTTACACAGGTTGAGAAAGGCTGTTCTTTTTTTATATACTTTAGTTCCTCTTTAACTCTATAGGATTTACCACTATTAATTTAAACATACAAACCTAAATTGCAATACTTCCATGTTGCCCCTATACCCATCTACATATAGTTTCTAAAAACCACACCATTCTATGATGTTTCTTTTCCCAGGTCCTACATAGTGAAAAGAGAACATCTAGCCTACAGCATTCCAAGGTAAAGAAAAGACAGTGTATGTCAATAAATTCTGCAACTGGCCTTGAAATAAGAAAGCCTTAAAAGCGTAATTCAACAATAATTTTGACATGAACCATAAACATCAAAGCAACAATATTAAAGCTATAAAGTGAATTCCATGTGGCTTATACTTAATGATTCAGGTCTGATGATTTCAGCAGAGAGACTTTTAGGCATGCAAGCTTAAGAGACATTTTTTATCAATTACCGTACATGGAACATTTTTTCCATGTTTTAGTACAGCACATTTTCTTTATGGCCATTATCCAGTTATGTATTACAGCCAATAGTTCAGCACAGCTTTTTGGAAACCTAATTTGTACTTATGATAGTAAAATGTAAATAGGTCTGTTAGGAAAAAATGCATTTTCTGATGGTTAAATTAGAGCTATATATATATATATATATATATATAATGTGTACATATGTTATGCTCTGGCTACAATTTATATAAGATAAATTAATAATATTAAACTTTTTTTTTATTTTTGACGTATCTCCACAATGTCCCGTGGAAGCGTTCAGCTTTCCATCTCCCAAACACTTGAGAGGAAGAGGAAGTACCCCCCTACCCACCCGCGATCCCTGGCCCTGAATGCCAGCATTTCACAATTATTGGCCTTTGAAAGGCTGTCATTCCGTCTGGTGGAGACGCCCAGTTTTAAAAAGCTTATGTCGGTGGCTGTCCCACAGTACGTCGTGCCCAGCCGCCACTACTTTTCCAGGCAAGCCATCCCTTCCCTGCACAACCAAGTGGGGGAAAAAATCAGGTGTGCACTGCGCAACGCCATCTGTGCCAAGGTCCACCTAACTACGGATACGTGGACCAGTAAGCACGGTCAGGGGCGTTATATCTCCCTAACGGCACACTGGGTAAATGCAGTGGCGGATGGGCCTGAGGCGGATAGCAATTTGGCACATGTCCTTCCACCACCGAGGATTGCAGGGTGCTTCAGTTTGCCTCCTGTTCCTAACTCATCCTACTCCGCTACCTCATCCTCTACCGCCTCCTCATCCGGACAGCGTAATACCTTCACCACCAACTTCAGCACGGCCAGGGCTAAACGACAGCAGGCAGTTTTACAACTTGCCTGTTTGGGGGACAAACCACACACCGCGCAGGAGTTGTGGAGGAGCATGGAACAGCAGACAAATGAGTGGTTGCTGCCAGCGAGCCTCAAGCCCGGCCTGGTGGTGTGCGATAACGGGCGAAATCTCATAGCAGCTCTGGGCCTAGCCGGTTTGACGCACATCCCTTGCCTGGCGCATGTGCTGAATTTGGTGGTGCAGAGGTTCCTTAAAAACTACCCCGATATGTCAGAGCTGCTGCAGAAAGTGCGGGCCGTTTGTGCGCACTTTCGGCGTTCTCACCCTGCTGCTGCTCGCCTGGCAGGGCTGCAGCGTAACTTCGGCCTTCCCGCTCACCGCCTCATATGTGACGTGCCCACAAGGTGGAACTCCACCTTGCACATGCTGCAAAGACTGTGCGAGCAACAGCAGGCCATAGTGGAGTTTCAGCTGCAGCACGCACGCGTGAGTCGCTCTGCGGAACAGCACCACTTCACCACCAATAACTGGGCCTCCATGCGAGACCTGTGTGCCTTGTTGCGCTGTTTTGAGTACTCCACCAACATGGCCAGTGGCAATGACGCCGTTCTCAGCTTAACTATCCCAGTTCTATGCCTCCTTGAAAAAACAATTCGGGCGATGATGGAAGAGGATGTGGCACAGGATGAGGAGGAGGAGGATGAAGAGGTAACATTTCAAAGGCTTTCAGGGCAGTCATTCGCAAGGGGCTCCGAGGGTGGGTTCCTGCACACACAAACGCCAGGGACACAATTGTCCAGCAGGGGCACAGTTCTGGAGGATGAGGAGGATGAGGAGGAGGAGGAGCTGGAGGAGGAGATGGAACCATGTTCACAGCAGGGTGGCACCCAGGCCAGCTCATGGCCATCACTGGTGCGTGGCTGGGGGGATACAGAGGACACGGACGATACACCTCCCACAGAGGACAGCCTTTCGTCGCCTCTGGGCAGCCTGGCACACATGAGCGATTACATGCTGCAGTGTCTCCACAACGACCGCCGAGTTGCCCACATTCTAACTTGTGCTGATTACTGGGTGGCCACGCTGCTCGATCCCCGTTACAAGGACAACGTACCGTCCTTAATTCACTCACTGGAGCGCGATCGCAAGATGCGCGAGTACAAGCGCACGCTGGTAGACGCGATGCTGCTGGCATTCCCATCTGACAGCGGGGCCACAGTGGAAGCACAAGGCAGAGGAGGAGGAGGAGGAGGTCGCCAACTCAACCAGGGCACCGCCAGCACCTCAGAAGGCAGGGTTAGCATGGCCGAAATGTGGAAAAGCTTTGTCAGCACGCCACAACAAACAGCAGCACCAGCAGCTCAGATGGAACGTCTTAGCAGGAGGCAGCATTTTACCAACATGGTGGAGCAGTATGTGTGCACACGCCTACATGTAGTGAATGAGGGGTCTGCCCCCTTCAACTTCTGGGTCTCCAAATTGGGCACATGGCCTGAGCTTGCCCTTTACGCCTTGGAGGTGCTGGCGTGCCCTGCAGCCAGTGTATTATCTGAACGGGTATTTAGCACGGCTGGGGGTGTTATAACAGACAAGCGCAGCCGCCTGTCCAGAGACAATGTGGACAAGCTCACGTTCATTAAAATGAACCAGGCATGGATCCCACGGGACTTTTCCGTACCTTGTGCAGAATAGCAATGGATACCGACCTTACCCAGCCATTGTTCCATTTTTGCTCTTTCTCACTCTTTTGGGGTGTACCCTCATTTAAAATTTGTGAAAAGAAGCAGTGTTGGCTACCTCGTCCTCCTCCTCAGGGCCAGATTAACATAGGGGCTATTGGAGCTGCAGCTCCATGCAGGCCCCTACCTTTTATATAGGCCCCGGGTTGGCCATATTCACTGTGACCGCTCTTCTGTCACTTGTAAACACAGAAGTCTGGCTTCTATGCTCGCTTCCCCAGGCAGCACCCTCAGAACCTCCCCACACAGCGCGAAGGCCGGACAAGGAGGGACAGTTGCCGATGCATGGATGTGTTTATGGGCTTCAGAGACAGCATCCCATGTTGAATTAGGCATGCATGGCTGCACCCTTCCTCCTCTGGGTGCATGCCAAGGCACGGCCCTTAAGGCCCTTCAAAATCCTCAGCACCAAGACCATGATGCTCTTAATCCGGCCCTGGTCCTCCTCCACCGCCGCTTCCACCTACACCGCCCATAGGTGTGCGCAGCCTATTGCATTAGGGTGTGCACCCCAAAGTTGAAATACACATGCATGTGTTTGCCTACATGTACATGGCCCCGATACATTACTCTCCCTGCTGGCAAAGAGAAATAGAGCAGAGCAGGTGCGAGGGAGATCTTTCCCATCTCCTCACTGGCAAACAGAGCGATAATGCTATGTGCCCTAGGTGATTAGGGTGTGCCCAGGTACACCAGGCACACCCTGTGCGCACGCCTATGACACCGCCACATCCACCACCACCTCAACCTCCCTCCTACTCCATATGGGCCTCGTCCTTCAGAGATGAAGAACATTGTTTTATTTTTCTGTTTTTTTTGTTGTTTTAAGTTATTTCCCTATCCACATTTGTTTGCAGAGCACTTGCCATGCTCTTAACTACGTTTTGCTGCCATTTGCAGCACTCTAGCCCTTTCCATTGGTGTTTTAGAGCCATTTTAGTGCCTTAAAGTTCGGGTCCCCATTGACTTCAATGGGGTTCGGTGTCCGGGAAAAGTTCGGTAAAAGTCCGGGACACGGACCCGGACTTTTTTTTCTAGGTGTCCGCTCAACCCTAGTAATGATTACACTCTGAGCCTCCCCCTGCATCGAGATTTTTCAGCTCGCGAGACAACAATGTACATAGGACAGCAGACTGATAGAGCTTTCACCACAAACAATGACCGCTACTACGCATTTTAAAGTAAACATGCACTATTCCCAGCATTTGTTGCTGCGATTCTGACCTCCATCAACTGTTGCAATTCTGTCAGAAAGAAAACATTTTGGCTAGAGCCACATCCATGTCATTGCATACAAAAGAAAATGTGGGACCAGGTAAGCCGGGATCCACTTAACTAATCAGACTTTATAGGCTCAGCAGGGGAGACAACAATGTAATTAAAAAAAAGTAGTAGATTTATTTATACAAAATTAATTAAAACAAAGGCATATAAGTTTAACACTGATTCACCAACAATAATTAACATAGATTCTACTGAGGTACCAGAGGAACATGAGTACATGTAATTTACCATATAGCATCATATAGCATCATAAATAGATCTGTATGCTTCCGGTAGCTCGAGATGCCAGCTCAGGCAACGTTTTGCCGATAAGACGGCTTCTTCAGGACCCAATAACGGCAAGGTAGAGCAACACTAAATATATATATTATACAACAAAAGAAAAGAATAAGTGTTCATATAGTACAACATATAAACAACAGTAAAGGTTAAAATTTTGTTTCAGTTTAAGTTATTAAGACATGCTTACAATTTTTTAATGTCCCCATGTCTTGTAATTCTTGCTTCCTGTGTGTGAAACGCAATTGATTATCAGGTGGCCGATTGTGTTATTTCCTGTATATAATATGCGATACCCCACACTGGCCACACCCCTAAAGACGTCATCGCTGATGAAACACGTAGGGAGCAGACTAGACATGTGATGTAATCGCGCACCCATCTTTATGGTTGGAAACAAACGGTTTCCAAGTCTTTTACTGCAATTTACCATTTGATCAAATGTGAGTTTTATTTCATTGAATAAATTGCTTTTTTGGAACGTACTACCCCATGGGTTGTCCCTTTTCTATCTATGAGCTTGGTAACTTGAATTGGACTGCATCTTCCTGGTTTGAGGACTTGAGGGGTGCTTGTGACTTCATACCAGAGATTACATTATCAAGCTCATTCGACCCTTCCGTAATAGGGGGTCCACGTTTTGGGGTAAGAGAAACTGTGTTTGGTGTTGGTGGTGGTTCTGGTTTGATCTTTCCTCGATTTCCATCCGCATTTGCTTCTTTGCACATCACTTGACTCCTTCTGAACAATTGGACTTGTTTATCAGTGCTGCATTTTTTATGACTGCTACTGTTTTATGCCATTATTCCTGCATATGTGCTAGCAGCTGGACTTTTTAACATTATTTATATTCGAGCACAGTTTTGTATGTGTTATATGTCACAGTACATGTTGGCATCCATGGTTCCCTCAATGAACTGAAGCTCCCCAGTGCCAGCAGCACTCATGCAGCCCCAGACCATGACATTCCCACCACCATGCTTGACTGTAGGCACGACACACTTGTCTTTGTACTCCTCACCTTGTTGCCGCCAAACACACTTGACACCATCTGAACCAAATATGTTTATCTTGGTCTCATCTGACCACTGTACATGGTTCCAGTAATCCATGTCCTTAGTCTGCTTGTCTTCAGCAAACTGTTTGTGGGTTTTCTTGTGAATTATCTTTAGAAGAGGCTTCCTTCTTGGACAACAGCCATGCAGACCAATTTGATGCAGTGTGTAGCGTATGGTCTGAGCACTGACAGGCTGACCCCATCACCCCTTCAATCTCTGCAGCAATGCTGGCAGCACTTATATGTCTATTTCCCAAAGACAACCTCTGGATATGATGCTGAGCATGTGCACTCAACTTCTTTGGTCAACCATGACGAGGCCTGTCTTGAGTGGAACCTGTCCTGATAAACCGCTGTATGGTCTTGGCCACTGTGCTGCAGCTCAGTTTCAGGGTATTGGCAATCTTCTTATAGCCTAGGCCGTCTTTATGTAGAGCAACAATTATTTTTTTCAGATCCTCAGAGAGTTCTTTGCTATGAGGTGCCATGTTGAACTTCCAGTGACCAGTATGAGAGAGTGAGAGCGATAACACCAAATTTAACACACCTGCCCCTCATTCACACCTGAGACCTTGTAACACTAACAAGTCACATGACACTGGGGAGGGAAAATGGCAAATTGGGCCCAATTTGGACATCTTCACTTAGGGGTGTACTCACTTTTGTTGCCAGCGGTTTAGAACATTAATGACTGTGTGTTGAGGTATTTTGAGGGGACAGCAAATTTACACTGTTATATAAGCTGTACACTCACTACTTTACATTGTAGCAAAGTTTCATTTCTTCAGTGTTGTCACATGAAAAGATATAATAAAATACTTAGAAAAATGTGAGGGGTGTACTCACTTTAGTGAGATACTGTATGTAGAGTATTGCCAGCGAATGCATTTCAAAGCCTAAAAGGAACTAGTTAGCAATGCTATGCATAAATAGTAAATATCTGTAGCTAAAGCCAGGGACCTATATGGATAATTAGGATATAACCCACCCAACAAGGGCACAATGGTAATACCCACATAAATGTGTCCATCAGAGCTGAATAAAAAATCAATAATGGGAACATGAGAGTATGCAGCTAAGCCAGGAGCATAAGCTGAAATTGTCAGGTAGTCCCATAAGTGCACAGAAACCTCAGTGAATAGCGCTTACCTCATCCAACAAAACCTCCAGATGATGTCAGATTGACGAAACTCGTAGGGTGGAGCCAAGCATCATTGCTCATCTTCCGGTTTGTGTCCGTGGAGTGCATAGCTTCCTGGACTTCCTGGGCTGTTTTTATGCGAATGATTGAACGTTTTTCACGTAAGTGCATTGCTGAATAAATATTGCCTAATAAGGATTTACACTATGGGGATTGTCTCTTCTATGTTCCATTAAACCATCTATGGGAACATACCGGTATACCTTGGATGTAAGGGGGAGCAATTAAGAAACCACGGAGGCCCTCACAAGGCAGATACTTATACTAAGTGGGATACCCTTGCAAAAGGTATAGACATCCGGTGAGTGTGATCTAAGGTGGGGGACAAGAGTGAAGACATTGGGGTTTATCGCATGCAGTGGGTTCAACCTGAGCATAACAACACTAAACTTCACTAAAGGCATTACAAGGAGCAGCAAGATTAAGGGAGAAGTGGAATTAAAAGACACTACACTTTTTTATTAACTTATAAAAAAAAAAAAAAGATTTGCACAGAAAGCTGTTTTTTATGCACAAGCTGTTTTATATACAAGCACCTTTGCACTTGCGGTAAATTTGCATCAATATTGGTTTGAACAGGCTGCATATATATATATATATATATTTATATGTTTATTATTTATATGTTTTTTGCACATCAAGAGTAGTTCTTGCACATGCATTATTTGCACATATAACACATTTTCAATTTTAATTTAGTAAGAGTGTGGTGACACATGCATCCATTTATAGCAATCAGATTGATAGTTGCTTTATAATCGGTTATAGCAAATTTAGCCTGAAGGCCATACAGTCAAGCGCCAGCACCCACTTCCTTTTTACACATCTTTGAATCTAGTGTACCCTAATGAACTAGATATCTTTCAGAACTATAATCTTTCATGTAGGAAGCAACTAGTCACTGCCAGAACCTTGATATGTGGAATATTACAATATAGAGCTTCTACATCGATAGCTACTAATAGTGTGTGTTCCGGTACTTCAATGCCCTCCAAACGATGTAACAAATCAGGTGTGTCTTTTATGTTTGATGGTAAAGATATGCGTCAATTAGCTAGCTAGCTGGTTCCACATAGACTCCAATAACCAATATAATGGGCCTACCTGGGGGATGTTTGAGACTTTTGTAAGTTTTTGGGAGAGCATAGAAGGTAGGTGTCTGTGGAAATTTGATCCATAAGAATTCATATAGGTCCTTAATAATAATACCACACTCATATGCCTCGAGAATAATTAAATGGAATTGGTCATGGAAGGCAGATGCCGTATTCTCCAAGATCTCTCTATACCACTCCCGATTGTTTAGGATGTCAAAACACAACTCTTTATACTGATTTTCATCCATAAGTACCACATTTCCTCCTTTGTCTGATGGTTTAATAATTATTTCCATTTTGAAGCTAAGGGTTTGTATTGCAAGCCTTTGTTCATGTCTAAGATTACCTGGACACTATTGTTGGCTCTGTAGTGATTGTTTGTAATTTTCCTCAAGCAGATCCATAAGGTCTTTGAGTGCCCTAAATTTTGCCATAGAAAAATCTTTCCACATTTCGTTAAGGGTTTGGTCCTCTTTTATCTTTTTGTGCTCTTTGTCAAACAAAAATTTGTATGTGAGTTTACTTGCAAATAAGTGGACATCTTTAAAAGTGCAAAATGAATTAAAGTCTTGAGTGGGGCAAAATGTGAGCCATAAACTCAGTACTTCTTTCTCAGCAGATGTTAAATTGTATGAAGATAAATTAATAATATTGAATGTTGCATTTATATCAGTGAGTGTTTCCAGACACAAAAATTGTCCAGATTCCCATTGGACTGCCGTAACGGTGTGGTGTGTACCTGTTGTGCTTGATGCACTAAAAAAGTCTGTGAGAAAGTGTCTGACTCATTACAATTGCATGGGATAGAAGGTGTATTAGGTAAAGATCCGTGAGGTGCCAGATCATGAGAGCCCACCACCTGCCTGGTTGCGGCAAAATAGATCTGTTGCTCCCTCAGAAGGTGTAATATCACCCATATGTGTGATAGAACTCCCTGGTTAAAAATGAGTGTTACCCTGATCCACAATACATTTCTTACCACTACCACCCTTTGCTTGAGACCCATCACCAAGCTTTGAATGTTTCTTAGACCCACAATGGTGCCAATGTGACTTCCTTGATGCCTGTGAATTATATGAAAGAGATGTATTAGAGGAATCAGATTCAACATTATTCCTTTTAGAAGCCCATGTAGTATCATCCTGAGGTTTTGTCCTGACATGAGGTTTTCTATGTCTCCACTGTAGGCGTTGGCCCAGATATTGCCATCTATAGGCCATTTGTGTGAAGAATGCAACTTTATCCCTATTCAACTTCTGTTCCTTTCTTTTTGATATTGCTCTATTAGTAGCTTCATCATTTTCTTTGTACAGTTCTGTAGATTAATTCCCAGGCTTTCTTAAACTCTGTAGTAAGATTTCTAACATTTGGAAAGATCTGAATTCTAAGTCCCCTAACCCCTATGATTCAGATCGTCCCTTTTGCCGCACTAGAACACATTGTACCCGACCCTAGAGACCCTAGAGAGGGAGACTGGGACAAGATTATTCTGCAACGCGAATGCAGATGGATATGTAATCTTAGAGTGACCACTCCTCCTCGAATGAATGAAAGTATTAGCTTCAAACCCTTTTTATTAGATGTTGGGCGATGATTTGTTCCTTTAGATATGTATGGTTTTGACTTTTTTTTGCAGTTTTGAGTTGGTTGGTGTCAGTTTATAGACGGTCTGTGGGCGGTCATATGTGCCCTGGATGTGTTTTTCACAGTGTGTGAGGTTGGGCCTTGGCTCTGCCTGAATGGGCAGCTGCTATCTTGTTGCTTCAGCCTCCACCACCGCTAGCCACAATCCAAGCATGCGCTGTGTCGGGGCTCACGTCATGTGACATCACTTGGCTGCGCCAGGGGTATATCAGGACATGCTGGCGGGCAGTGTTAGTGACAGTCTGGTAGGTGAGGCTCTTTAGAGGTTTTGTTGGATGAGGTAAGCGCTATTCACTGTGGTTTATGTGCCCTTATGGGACTACCTGACAATTTGAGCTTATGTTCCTGGCTTAGCTGAATAGTCTCATGCTCCCATTATTGATTTTTTATTCAGGTCTGAAGGACACATTCATGTGGGTTTTGCCACTGTGCCCTTGTTGGGTGGTTTATATCCTAAGTAAGTATCCATATAGGTCCCTGGTTTAGCTACAGATATTTACTATGTATGCACAGCATTGCTAACTACTTCCTTTAAGGATTTGTAATGCATTCATTGGCTATACATATACTCTTTATTTTTGGCCATAGATACATCTGACTGTATTATATCCTAGTCCACTGCCGTCAATAGGTGTGCCATTTCTTGTTATCTCGCTTTGCACATGATCCAGTGATACTGCTACCGATGACCTTTTGCAATCTTTACCTCCTAATCTGAATCTTTTAATAAGTTGCCTGGATATTATATACATATTTTTCTGTACGTCAGTCTGGCTAATATGTACACTAGAACATTACTATATAATTAGGGGCATATTGATTTACAGCATTCTGACGTCCCACTTTTATTGTGTCCTGGCTGTCTGTGTTCTAGGATCTGTTGCCCCTGTGCTCGCCCCCAGACTGTATTCTGTTGAACTCACACGATACCCTGCAAATTGAAACTAAATTATGACCTTTACTGTTTTTTATATGTTGTACTATATGAACACTTATTCTCTTCTTTTGTATACAACAAATTAAATACATTATACAAATGTATTTAGTGTTGCCCTACCTTGCCGTTATTGGGTCCTGAAGAAGCCGTCTTATCGGCGAAATGTTGACCGACCTGGCATCTCGGGCTACCGGAAGCACACAGTTCTGCTTATGATGGTATATAACATGTACCATCATTCCTCAGGTACCTCAGTAAAGTCTATGTTAGTTATTGTTGGTAGATCATTGCTAGGCTTATATGCCTTTGTTTTTATGAATTTTGTATTAAAAAAAACAACTATTTTTTTATCATATTGTTGTCTCTTCTGCTGAGCCAAATAAATCTTATTTGTTACGTGGGTTCCGGCTTACCTGCTCCCACACTTCTTTTTGTATGTTGCAATTCTGTATCTCCCTACATCACACCCAGGCAAGAATGTAACAGATTTTACACTACTGTAGCTTTGTCTGAGAGGTAAAGTTCTTTAATTTCTAGTTACAGCATTCAGAAGTTCAGCTTAATGATTTATAAATATTGTTTTAATGAAACAAAAAGAAAAATGGGGCTAGCAATATTTACTGGAAAGATATTACAAAACTGACAAACAACAGTAAAATAAAACATTTTAAAACGAAATACTTAAAAACAATACTTAAGGGGTGTTCACTTGGTCTTCAATGGTTCAGTGCTGAATTTGGATTGAGTAAGTTTAAGAGGTAATGGCTCTCGTAATATTACTCTCAATAATCTTTTATTGTTTTGCTGGTAATCAAGAACTCCAGCTGCCAAATGCAGCCATCTTTTTCTTTTGTCTCTGGGGAAGATCTTGCAGAGCCACCTCCACTCGATCAAAGGGGCCGAGGAGTGTGTTTTAGGTGTGCTGCTGTATTTTAATATGACCAGAAAACACATCCTTAATGCCAACTATCCTGGGTGCTTCTGATGTATATTTCTCTTAATAGGTCTAATATGTCTTATAAGCCTTCTGAAGCTTGAGTGGTATCATTAGTGTACCCACTTTTTTAGGAAGGTAACTCCATTACCAAAGGAGTTATGGAATATAAATTGAAGTTGGGAGTTTGAGTTGTGCTGTACGAGAGTTGAGCTCTATGTTATTCCACAGATGCGTATTCTTTAGATTGCACACCAGAATATTTATGACTTGTCCATTTCCGGCAGTGTTCCATCAACTTTTTTTTCTTATCAACTTTCAAATTTTGGGGAACTTGGGGTTTTGTTTGGGGTTCTTCATACCTCACTATTGTCACACTACTGCTTCCTACTCAGCAGTACTTATTCTTTCTGCTTCTCAGGTATGCTTCTACTGCCTCCTGCTAATCTGTACTTGTGCTTTCTGCTTCCTCTGTCCACTGCTCAACTGTACATGTTCTCCTTGCTTCTACTTCCTCATGCTTAGGTGTACTTGTGCTCCCTCCTTTTCATTTCTATTTCGCCTCCTTCCTGCTTAGCTGTACTTGTCCTCCTTGCTTCTCAGCTCTACTTTGCCTGCCGGCTGCTCAGACTTTATGTCCCAGCTCATTGTTTTACTTCTGATTCTCTGCCTCATCTCCCCTTCTATTATATACCTGGTGCTGGAGGCCAATGGAGAGGGGGCTTCTCTTGCAGCTAAGTTCCAGACTCCCCTGAAGGTGGAACAGGAGGAGTCAGGCTAAAAGAAGCGCAAGTTACCTGCTGGAATGCTTGCAGAGATTTTCAGACTGGGATGTATTTAAAGGAACGCCCAGGTATACAGCTGATGCACTGGAATGGTGTCTGCAGACAGATGGCGCCCGTTAGAAACAGCAAGTCTCAAGCAAAACAGAGAACAGGAATTGGTTTGAAGCCAAAGGCAGGTACCAGGTGTGGATCAGAGCAAGCACAGATCAAAGATCAAAGACCAACCAGCAGTTGCAGAGGGTGACTGGCCTCCTTATAAAGGCCATTTGGTGCCAAACTGGGCTGGGAGCATGCATAGCTGTGCACCAGTGCGCATGCGTATTCCCGAGCGCACCTGTGAATCAGCGCATATGCATGCGCAAATGCTCATCCACACCCATGGTGCACAAGTGAAGATGGGCAAAAACACGCTCACCACTCCTACATCAAGAAGGCCCAAGGGAGAGATGTCCTTTAACAGGCTCTGCAGGTTGCCCGATTGGCTGCCTGGTGACCTGGAATGCCTTGCGATGTCTGTACAGATGCGCATTGTGATGACCCAGGGTCCCTCAGCCGGCAAGATATCTGTGACCGACCGTGGCGCTGTTGGTGGGGTATTCACACCGACCCTGGGGAGCAGCACCCTTCTCCTCCCTCTGATCTTCTCCCTTGCCTTGTGGTCCCCCTTGCCCCGTCTTTCCCGCCAGCTCCCCTGGGCATGCTGGGCTATGTAGTCTGCCTCCCCAGGGATTGCTATAGTTGCCGCCTGTCTTTGGGACTACATGTCCCAGACTTGTTTGCTTCTACTGCTGTAGTCCCTGATTGGCCCCTCTCCCTCCTGCCAATGAGGAAGCAGGGGAGGGAGAAGAGCGGGGGGCAGTGTCCTCGCCAAATCCGCTTGTCTGTTACAAGCAGTGTGGGGAGGAGAGGGAGAGGGGAAAAATCCCCTGCAGCTGCTGACAGGCTCTGTGTCTCCTTCAGAGCCTGTCTGTATATCAACATCTCTGCCTGTGTCTGGTGGCAGCGGGGGATTAGTCGGGAGAGGTAGGGGGTGTAGCGGCACCTGCTACACTTATATGCCTGAAAAAGCAAGGCAAATTACAAAAAAGGAAAAAGCTCAATTAAAATGCCCAAATGGCGAAGTCAGTAAATGAAAAGGAAAATCAAAGATTAATTAAAGTGGATTTGTCACATATGAAGTCCCAGTGCAAAATGAAATGTAGATGTCACGTTTTTGTTCTACATTCATGCTACAGTTACTAATTAAAAAACACTCAACAGTTCGGTGGTTTCTGAACAGGGAGAATATAGTAAATTTCCATTGAGAGTATACTTTGAGTTATTATTGCAGTGTGTAAGAATAAGAGTAATTTCATGCCCCCTGCCCAGCAGCACATATTCATCTTTATTTTGTTCTATCACTACCATGTTCAACTGTGATTATCAGGGAGAAAAGGCCTGTACATCTAGACATAGAGAAGTATGTAACTCACTTCATGCGATAGTTCTGGGTATTGGCCTAGCACTGTCACATGTAACTTATATTCCTTCGTATGTTTTTCTTTTCTTTTTTTTCCTTACTGTAGATTTTACTGCTAAGCAATGTGAGACATTGAGTGCTCTTCCCTTGTATAAATGTAAGGCTGAGCTTGTGCAGTGGATTGGGTGATTGTATTAAGGTCTTAGGCTTGAAAAACTGGATCAAAAGAACAGCAGCTTTTCCAAGCAATAAATCTTGTTGCCTTCAGCTGCCTGCAGTCTTTTTTAGAGCAGTTGAGCATCTGGGACAGACTGATAAATAGTCTATTATATTTGTGATTTCAAGCATATGGCTACTAAATGAAACTAACAATTTATATGCATTTATATATACTTCATTGCACATGCAGGCAGAACATATTTGTAATAAAGGACTCAAATACTGTGTATATATATATATATATATATATATATATATATATTTATTTCAGGTACTTATATAGCGCTGTCAATTTACGCAGCGCTTTATATATACATTGTACATTCACATCAGTCCCTGCCCTCAAGGAGCTTACAATCTAAGGCCCCTAACTCACATACACACACAGTAGGGCCAATTTATTTTTTCTTTTTTAATACAGGATTCAATTAACCTACCAGCATGTCTTTGGAGTGTGGAAGGAAACCGGAGTACCCGGAGGAAACCCACGCAGGCACAGGGAGAACATGCAAACTCGAGGCAGGTGGTGTAGTGGTTGGGATTCGAACCAGCGACCTTCTTGCTGCTAGGTGAAAGTGCTAACCACTACCCCACTGTGCCGCCCATATTATATAAATTTACTTTTTGATGATATTCTAATATATATATATGTATATATATATATATATATATATATATATACATACACAGTATCTCACAAAAGTGAGTACATCCCTCACATTTTTTGTCAATATTTTATTCTATCCTTTCATGTGACAACACTGAAGAAATGAGACTTTGCTACAATGTAAAGTAGTGAGTGTACAGCTTGTATAACAGTGTAAATATATGCTGACCCCTCAACACACAGCCATTAATGTCTAAACCGCTGGCAACAAAAGTGAGCACACCCCTAAGTGAAAATGTCCAAATTGGGCCCAATTAGCCAATTTCCCTCCCCGGTGTCACGTGACTCGTTAGGGTTACAAGGTCTGTTATCTCTCATATTGGTCACTGGAAGTTTAACCTGGTACCTCATGGCAAAGAACTCTCTGAACATCTGAAAATAAGAATTGTTGATCTACATAAAGATGGCCTAGGCTATAGGATTGCCAAGACCCTAAAACTGAGCTGCAATACAGTGGCCAAGACCATACCGTGGTTTACCAGGACAGGTTCCACTCAGAACAGGCCTCGCCATGGTCGACCAAAGAAGTTGAGTGCATGTGACCAGCGTCATATCCAGACGTTTTCTTTGGGAAATAGACATATGAGTGCTGCCAGCATTGCTGCAGAGGTTGAAGGGGTGGGGGGCCAGCCTGTACTTCAAAGGGACTTACAGTCGATTTTTTGCCTTCCATCTACTCAACCACCAGGGCTTAATGAGGCCTTTAATTTCAAACCCTTTTTACATGGGTTTCAGTCTGGACCATGTGAATTAGGCCTATAAACCTGTTGTGATATGTACCATGTTGTTAGGTAACACCACTAATTTTCCTTATTCCAGCACTCCTTTCCCCCTTTTTTTTTTTTTTCAATATATTATCTTTTTATTTTGTGCATCAATGTATAATACATGCTATATTCAATAATTCTTTTTTATATTTCTGATGCAGGAATTCTTTGACAATAGAGAACCTCCCTTTCCCTATTCTCTGCAGGTGTTATACACCACCACCGGCCATTTTTTGTTTCTGTTTTGTCCATTTACTCCTGTCCCCGGCGCACTAAGACCCTCCAGGGATATTCCTTGGACGGGCTGGTTTTTGGTACCTTTGAGACACCATACTTGTGTGTTTTTCTCATACTCGTCCTGGCATTCCAACTATGCACATGACAAGCTT
Source organism: Pelophylax lessonae (assembly GCF_965119305.1). Taxonomy (NCBI): domain Eukaryota; kingdom Metazoa; phylum Chordata; class Amphibia; order Anura; family Ranidae; genus Pelophylax; species Pelophylax lessonae. The sequence goes on along the minus strand of NC_138769.1, from coordinate 216,832,981 downwards.
ATGCCCCCATGTGCGCATGCACCTAGGTACATTGTGTCTCAGCGGCAAGGCGACGCGTGATGCTATCGCACCCCTTCCTGGAGGCGCGGTCGCACTGCTCTCCGCCTCGCCGGGGGATCCTCTCACGCATCAAGCATTGTTGGTAACCAACCCAAGCTGATCGCCTTCTCACCAGCTGCACTGGATTAACCATTATGACCTCCCCTTCCACATAGGACTATATAAATACATATACTCTTAGCACAAACATACCCTCCATAGCAGCAGATGTTGCTGTGTCCTTGGAGGGATTGCAGCACTTCTTTCATCAAACTTTCTGAACAAAGGTCACGGTAAGACAATTTTTTCACTTGCCTACATACATATACCACCTTAGTATCTAGATGAATTTGGATCTTCTCAAGATGGTCCTATATACCATCTGGTAACCACTATTACCATCATATCATCTTTTTACACACAGGTACCAGGATGCTCAAATATAAAGTGGACTTTGTGGTGTTTTTTGTCATTAAGAATCAACACCATTCGTATGTATACCATACATGTACAGTTGAGCAGCTTGGTTTTTGGACTTATGGATAGCCGTTATCCGTCCAGGATCCTCGTGATTTCAGTCTATGTGGCTTTTCCTAAACGCCATGGCCCCATGAGTGGTGGTTATATTTACTAGTGTGTCCCCTGTCAGGGAGTTCCAGCATCCGCTATATCATCTGCGTATACCTTTGTATGAAAAGCTTTGTTAAGCCCTGAATGCATGTAAGTACTGTGCTAACTTATGAACTGTCATATACAGTAGCACAGTATACATTTATACATTTATGTATGAATATGATGCTTTTTACATGTTGTATTCACTTTAACTTATGTACTAATAGATGTATTTATACCTAGATTTCCTGGTCAATTGGTGTCACCTCTGAAGAAGGACATATAAATAACTAGTCCGAAACATGTTAGGTGTCATCACCCATCATTTGACTACAGTATTCATTGGCCCCACAAGCCTGTTGCTTATACTTGTATTTATATTTACCTACACATGCTGATGTGGTTGTGCTGTCATGCTGTCCCCATCCAGTATATAGTAGGATATATTTCATTGTTTTTAAAAAATATTTTCTTTTTGATGATGTAGCACCCTCCTAGGTAGGTGCTAGGTAGATAAAGCCTAGTAGCTCCTTATACTTATCAGGGGAGCCTGATCATTAGTTCAGCCTGCTCATGTGTTCCATGTGTGATTAATTTGGGGTGAGGGAGTGTCCCCACAGCATCCAATAGAGAAATACATAGAACAGTGGAGAAAACCCAGCCAATGATGCACAGGCTTAGATACCGTCCCATGGGTTTGGCACAGAATGTGGTGCATCATGGGATAGGGTATAAAAGCCAGGTGCACATGAGGCAGGGGGTCTTTGGGCTGGAAGCCAGGTCCTAGAAGGAGGGTGACACCTGTCTCTCCTTCTGTTTGCTGAGGATGGTGGTCACAGGTGGTTGGCCTTGTGGACCAGGAGTGTGGTGCTGAATCCGGAAGTCCAGGAAAGCTGACTGGTTGAGGTGGAGGCAGAGCAACCTTGGGAAAAACAATGTCTTTGAGTACTGGGAAGCCTGCCAGGCGTCTGCCCAGGAAGGGGACCAGTGAATAGAGTCAGTGGACGGGTGTCAGCACACACAGGCAGTGAAAGTAAAGGGGGTGCCAAGTTTAGAACCCTGAAGAGGATAATCAAGCAGGAATCTTTGAAACTATCTTCACTTCAATGGCAAGGTGAAGCAGCAGCCTTGCTGCATTCTACAGTGAGTTGTTCTCAAGATTGTGCATAGTTCATAGTTGGAGTATCCCACTATTCCCCCATCCCAGTTCTAAATAAAACCACAAAAACCAACATCCCCTGGATTGATTATTGACTGAGCCAAGGACTTGCAATGCTGTTTGTTGCTAAGGGTAACCCAGGGGAATCCAGAAAGGGTGATTCTCAGCAGTCCTCTAGAGGACAGTGCTACAATACAATAAAATATACTTTTTTTTATCAAATTGGTGTTTGTCATTAAGTTCAGGAGGGGTTCACAATACAGATACAATTGTGTTTCTATTACCTAAGCCATTTATACATGGACATGACAAACTTCCACTTTTGTGGGTCTTTCTTATTTAATTTGCTCTTATGGGTAGGGGGCGCTAATGCGTGCCACCAGCGGCTCACTCCCACTGTGATCACACATAGCTGGAGCCCAGCAGTGGGTACTGCGGACTCGATGTCCGCTAGCACTGGCTGATCATCGAGCAGAGGCAGGACGACGGTCTCCTTTTGTAAACAAGGCAGATTGCCATTCTGACTGAAGGAAAGGCATGGATCCTGTGTACTGCAAATCAGGGACAATCATCCATGTCTTCCTCTAGAAAAAGCACCTCCAGCAGTTTAGAAAAACACTGCTCAGGCACACAGTTAACCCTTTCACTGGTTCACTGGTTCCCAAAAAGTGTTAAAAGTGTCAGTTAGTGTCCGAATGCCTACTGCAATATCGCAGTCTTGCTATAAGTCGCTGATCGCTGCCATTACTTGTAAAATAAATAAATAAATAGGAATATAACTTTTGTGCGAACTAAGCAATAAACGCTTATTGGGGTTTTTTTTTTTTTTTACCAAAAATATGTAGCAGAATACATATTGGCCTAAATTGATGAAGAAATTTGATTTTTTTTCAATTTTTTATTAGACATATTTTATAGCAGAAAGTTTTCAAAATTGTCAGTCTTTTTTTGTTAGCACAAAAAATAAAAAAACACAGAGGTGATCAAATACCACAAAAACAAAGCTCTATTTGGGAGAAAAAAGGACATCAATTTTATTTGGGTACATTGTTACATGACTGCGTAATTGTCTGGTAAAGTAACGAAGTGCCATACCAACAAATTTGGCCAATTTGTTTTCTGCTACATATGTTTGGTAAAAAAAATCGCAATAAGCGTATTTTGATTGGTTTGCGCAAAAGTTATTGCGTTTACTAACTAAGGGAAAGATTTTTGTCATTTTTGTTGTTTTTTTTTTTTAACGAGTAATGGCGGCGATCTGCGATTTTTTTTTTGCGGGACTGCAACATTGCAGCGGACAGATCGGACTCTTGACTGACATTTTTGACACTTTTGGGGGTACCAGTGACATTACTACAGTAATCAGTGCTATACATATGCACTGTTACTGTAAAAATGACACTGGCAGGGAAGGGGTTAACTTTATTGGGGAAGGAGGGGTTAAGTGTGTCCCTAGGGGCGTGCTTCTTTCTGTGCAGGGATGTGGCTTTTTATGTAACAGCAGAGATCTACGGTCCTACATAGCAGGACCGTATGATCTCTGCTGTTACACAGGGAAGAATGACAGGCGGCTTTGTTTACATTAGCCACCTGCCTTTCTCCCTCTGTAACTGACGTTCGCGAGTGACCGGCGGACATCGGGTCCGCCGGACACTCGCGCTGAAGTGTCCGTGAACGAGCATGGGCGGGAGCGCGCCTCCGGCGGCGCGCGCTCGCACCCTATTGGCTCACAGGCTAGTGACGTACCAGTACGTCACTTTGCCTGCACGGGGCTGACCGCCGCAGTATATGTACTTGTGGCGGTCGGCAAGTGGTTAAGTAATGCAGCAGCCCTACACACATAGGACATACCTCATTAGAGGTGATTTATTGGTACATAGTAGATATCCAAAAATATTTTCTTTACCTGCATTTAGCTTTAGGTGTTCCCCGAAGTGCCCTGGGTCTTCCTAGCAACAATCCAGGTCTGGACCTGAAATTTCTGTATGTCCCTGATTTCCTTTAAAAACTCTTAAGGGCTGGAACTTAGTAAACAGTAAAATGAGTATTTGAGCTGTCAAGACCTGGGAGTTAAACTGGGATTTTGATGGTGTAAAGGGGTCACAGAGCCCCAATAAGTCCAGACTTGTAAAGCTGTCCTGTGTTTAAATTTGCCCTTATGCCTTAAGAAAAAACACATGGGTATTGATATGCATTGAAGTGAGTATATTTGTTAACAAGTTTAAAGTTGCAAAGATAATTAGCATACGTAGGAGTGATGGCGGAAGAATTTTACAGAGAGAGTACAAACGTGCTATAACTCGAATAAAGTAATGAGTTGGTTTATTACAATATTCCCCAACATTTATATATGTTCAATATCAAATGAAAATGAGTACTAAGCATCTGGAAAAATGGAACACCTACTAGACTGGGCTCATGTTTCTTGGCAAACTGGAAGACTACAGCACGATTTCATAATAATGACAAACAGATTAAACATAAATAATATCAGACGTTAATCTACAATTTCGAATATAATTAACTTCCTGCTATATACATTATATTACATATTACATTATATTATAAAAATGTAAACAAACCTTGATTGCTAAGGAATCAAACACTGTTTAAATCTAATTTCCTCCCAACGTTTATAGTATGTTCTTGCCAAAATGCCAAAATGAGTCTTTTATCTTCAACCACCCTGTAGTGGCGGCATGTAATAAGATTTTCTTCTCACCTCTTTGACCTTCAATTGAATTTTGTGACTATGAACCAGTGGTGTATTTAGGTTTTGTGCTGCCCTAGGCCTGACTAAACTTGTGCACCCCCTAATTGAAATATGACCCACCCCTTTCTGTAAAGGCCACACTTCTTCCTGTTTATGACCCGCCCTGTCATCTGTAAACCACAGACCACAACCACGATCTATCAGAGCCCATCAGTGCTGCCTTATCAGTGCCCATTAGTGCAGCCTCATTACTGCCCATCAGTGCAGCCTCATCAGTGCAGCATATCAGTACAGCCTCATCAGTGGCCATCAGCACAGCCCCATCAGTGGCCACCAGTACAGCCTATCAGTGCATCATATCAGTGCCCATCAATACAGTTTATCAGTGCCACCTCATCAGTGTCCATTAGTGCAGCCTATTAGTGCCCATCAGTGCAAAATATCAGTGCCCATCAGGGCACCATATCAGTGCAGCCATTTGAGTGAAGCTTATCAGTGCCACCTTTTGCCCATCGGTGCAGCCTCATCAGTGCCCATCAGTGCAGCATATCAGTGCTGCCTTATCAATGCAGCCTCATTAGTGCCCATCAGTGCAGTTTATCAGTACCCACCATTGGCAACTCATTAGTGGCCATCAGAGCAGCATATTAGTGCCCATCAGTGCAGCATATCAGAGCATACCAGTGCCCATCAGTGCAGCATATCAGTGCTGCCATATCAGTGCAGCCCCATCAGTTCTTTTAAGATATTTGGACTTCTTGGTGTTTGCTGCTACTGATTGTAATCCTAGGATTATGTCACTTATTTGTATAATAAATAGAAAGTCCAAAGTCCATAGTCATTATACAAATAAGTGAAATAATCAGTGGCAGCAAACACAAGTCCAAATTTTCTGCTGCCCCCCCCCTACAAAGTGCTGGCCTAGGCCTGGCCCTTGTTGGCCTAGGCCAAGATACAGCACTGCTATGAACACTATGTTTGTGTCCATGCATTGCTCACAAATTTCTACAGACACAGAACTTTGAGGGTTGATGCTTATTATTTCTGGTGGGTTAGCCATATTTACATCTGCATTCCTTGTGGTCAACAAATGTGACTGTTTATTGGCATGAACAAAATATAGTTAAGATGCGTAAAACAGTCTGACAAGACCAAGTCAGCTGATACTGGTGGTAACTATGGGCCCACTCACAACGTTTAGTTTGGGATGCACTTGGCAGCCTCGTCCTGCTCAATCTGAATGCAAAAACAAGACAAGTTCCATTGCGAGTCAGTGCAGTGTGTTGCGGAGCACCAAATGCAGTCAACAGAACTTCATGAAATGTCACTTGTGACTAGTGTTGAGCGAACACGGACTGTATTATTCGTGTTCGTACCGAATAATTGGATTTTTTTTACCCGAACACGGACACGGACACTTTACTGTATGTTCGGGTAAAAATCCGTGTTCGGTCGTTTTATTTCCGGGTTTTGCATGCTTTGGCGCTCTTTTCATGGCGGGCTTTCAACAGCCAATCAACAATCGTTTAACTGGTGTGCCTTAAGCCATCCCAGCCATGCCTGCAAATGTCTTAGTAGCTGTGATTGGCCGTCTGAAGCATGTGACCAAGTCTTTATAAGTTCGAGGCAGCCGCCGCAGCAGCGTCATTCTGCTGCTTAGCTAAGGGACAGAGCACACATCAATGTGCTGGCTGCTGATTAGGGAAAGATAGGCAGGAAAAAACCATTTGTGTCCGGATAGAATTGAGGGACAGGTCGGAGTGTTTAGGCAGGGCGAGTTGTAGGCATTTTAGGGATAGAGTCTGCTGAATTATAGGGTCAGTGTCTTCTACAAACTACAATCGATATTGCTGTGTGGGGGGTGGGGTGAATCTGCACTCAATCCTGATCTACGATCTCTTCTCAATCCTGTTAGGGACAGAGTCTGCTGAATTTTAGGGAAACTGTGTTCTACAAACTACAATCGATATTGCTGTGTGGTGTGGGATTGGAGATAGGCAGGTGTCAGTGATCCACATCCATTTTTCTGTGTGTGAGCTGCAGTGAACACAATCTTTTTGGGCTGCAGTGAACACAATCTTTTTGGGCTGCAGTGAACACAATCTTTTTGGGCTGCAGTGAACACAATCTTTTTGGGCTGCAGTGAACACAATCTTTTTGGGGTGCAGTGAACAAAATCTTTTTGGGGTGCAGTGAACACAATCCTTTTTGGTGTGCAGTGAACACAATCTTTGTGGGGTGCAGTGAACAAAATCCTTTGTGGGGTGCAGTGAACACAATCTTTTTGGGGTGCAGTGAACAAAATCCTTTTTGGGGTGCAGTGAACAACATCCTTTTTGGGGTGCAGTGAACACAATCTTTTTGGGGTGCAGTGAACAAAATCCTTTGTGGGGTGCAGTGAACACAATCTTTTTGGGGTGCAGTGAACACAATCTTTTTGGGGTGGAGTGAACAACATCCTTTTTGGGGTGCAGTGAACAAAATCCTTTTTGGGGTGCAGTGAACAAAATCATTTTTGGGGCGAGTGAACACAATCTTTTTGGGGTGCAGTGAACACAATCTTTGTGGGGTGCAGTGAACACAATCTTTTTGGGGTGGAGTGAACAACATCCTTTTTGGGGTGCAGTGAACAACATCCTTTTTGGGGTGCAGTGAACACAATCTTTTTGGGGTGCAGTGAACACAATCTTTGTGGGGTACAGTGAACAGAATCTTTGTGGGGTGCAGTGAACACAATCTTTGGGGGGTACAGTGAACACAATCTTTTTGGGGTGCAGTGAACACAATCTTTGTGGGGTGCAGTGAACACAATCTTTTTGGGGTGGAGTGAACAAAATCATTTTTGGGGTGCAGTGAACAACATCCTTTTTGGGGTGCAGTGATCAAAATCCTTTTTGGGGTGCAGTGAACACAATCTTTTTGGGGTGCAGTGAACAAAATCCTTTGTGGGGTGCAGTGAACAGAATCTTTGTGGGGTGCAGTGAACACAATCTTTGGGGGGGTACAGTGAACACAATCTTTTTGGGGTGCAGTGAACACAATCTTTGTGGGGTACAGTGAACAGAATCTTTGTGGGGTGCAGTGAACACAATCTTTGGGGGGTACAGTGAACACAATCTTTTTGGGGTGCAGTGAACACAATCTTTGGGGGGTACAGTGAACACAATCTTTTTGGGGTGCAGTGAACACAATCTTTGTGGGGTGCAGTGAACACAATCTTTGGGGGGGTACAGTGAACACAATCTTTTTGGGGTGCAGTGAACAACATCCTTTTAGGGTGCAGTGAACACAATCTTTGTGGGGTGCAGTGAACAACATCCTTTTAGGGTGCAGTGAACACAATCTTTGTGGGGTACAGTGAACAGAATCTTTGTGGGGTGCAGTGAACACAATCTTTGGGGGGTACAGTGAACACAATCTTTGTGAGGTGCAGTGAACACAATCTTTGTGGGGTGCAGTGAACACAATCATTGTGGGGTGCAGTGAACTCAATCTTTGTGGGGTACAGTGAACACAATCTCATACTTCTGAAGATTTGAGGGTGCTGCCTGTTCCATACTCCCCCTACTCCTCATCTAGCCTTTTAGGGGTACAAACAATAGTAATTGGGGCCTAGTGTGGTTGTGTACGTGTGATATACATACACTTTTTTTGGATCATATTTTCTATTCCGCTATTTAATCAAAAACCTTTGGGGATCAGTTAAATTGGGGGATAGTCTGTGTTGGTACGTGTGAGAGAGATCCACCTTTCCAAGTTGTTGGGGTTCATCTCATACTTCTGAAGGTTTGAGGGTGCTGCCTGTTCCATACTCCCCCTACTACTAGCCTTTTAGGGGTACAAACAATAGTAATTGGGGCCTAGTGTGGTTGTGTACGTGTGATATACATACACTTTTTTTGGATCATATTTTCTATTCCGCTATTTAATCAAAAACCTTTGGGGATCAGTTAAATTGGGGGATAGTCTGTGTTGGTACGTGTGAGAGAGATCCACCTTTCCAAGTTGTTGGGGTTCATCTCATACTTCTGAAGGTTTGAGGGTGCTGCCTGTTCCATACCCCCCCTACTCCTCATCTAGCCTTTTAGGGGTACAAACAATAGTAATTGGGGCCTAGTGTGGTTGTGTACGTGTGATATACATACACTTTTTTTGGATCATATTTTCTATTCCGCTATTTAATCAAAAACCTTTGGGGATCAGTTAAATTGGGGGATAGTCTGTGTTGGTACGTGTGAGAGAGATCCACCTTTCCAAGTTGTTGGGGTTCATCTCATACTTCTGAAGGTTTGAGGGTGCTGCCTGTTCCATACTCCCCCTACTCCTCATCTAGCCTTTTAGGGGTACAAACAATAGTAATTGGGGCCCAGTGTGGTTGTGTACGTGTGATATACATACACTTTTTTTGGATCATATTTTCTATTCCGCTATTTAATCAAAAACCTTTGGGGATCAGTTAAATTGGGGGATAGTCTGTGTTGGTACGTGTGAGAGAGATCCACCTTTCCAAGTTGTTGGGGTTCATCTCATACTTCTGAAGGTTTGAGGGTGCTGCCTGTTCCATACTCCCCCTACTCCTCATCTAGCCTTTTAGGGGTACAAACAATAGTAATTGGGGCCCAGTGTGGTTGTGTACGTGTGATATACATACACTTTTTTTGGATCATATTTTCTATTCCGCTATTTAATCAAAAACCTTTGGGGATCAGTTAAATTGGGGGATAGTCTGTGTTGGTACGTGTGAGAGAGATCCACCTTTCCAAGTTGTTGGGGTTCATCTCATACTTCTGAAGGTTTGAGGGTGCTGCCTGTTCCATACCCCCCCTACTCCTCATCTAGCCTTTTAGGGGTACAAACAATAGTAATTGGGGCCTAGTGTGGTTGTGTACGTGTGATATACATACACTTTTTTTGGATCATATTTTCTATTCCGCTATTTAATCAAAAACCTTTGGGGATCAGTTAAATTGGGGGATAGTCTGTGTTGGTACGTGTGAGAGAGATCCACCTTTCCAAGTTGTTGGGGTTCATCTCATACTTCTGAAGGTTTGAGGGTGCTGCCTGTTCCATACCCCCCCTACTCCTCATCTAGCCTTTTAGGGGTACAAACAATAGTAATTGGGGCCCAGTGTGGTTGTGTACGTGTGATATACATACACTTTTTTTGGATCATATTTTCTATTCCGCTATTTAATCAAAAACCTTTGGGGATCAGTTAAATTGGGGGATAGTCTGTGTTGGTACGTGTGAGAGAGATCCACCTTTCCAAGTTGTTGGGGTTCATCTCATACTTCTGAAGGTTTGAGGGTGCTGCCTGTTCCATACCCCCCCTACTCCTCATCTAGCCTTTTAGGGGTACAAACAATAGTAATTGGGGCCTAGTGTGGTTGTGTACGTGTGATATACATACACTTTTTTTGGATCATATTTTCTATTCCGCTATTTAATCAAAAACCTTTGGGGATCAGTTAAATTGGGGGATAGTCTGTGTTGGTACGTGTGAGAGAGATCCACCTTTCCAAGTTGTTGGGGTTCATCTCATACTTCTGAAGGTTTGAGGGTGCTGCCTGTTCCATACCCCCCCTACTCCTCATCTAGCCTTTTAGGGGTACAAACAATAGTAATTGGGGCCTAGTGTGGTTGTGTACGTGTGATATACATACACTTTTTTTGGATCATATTTTCTATTCCGCTATTTAATCAAAAACCTTTGGGGATCAGTTAAATTGGGGGATAGTCTGTGTTGGTACGTGTGAGAGAGATCCACCTTTCCAAGTTGTTGGGGTTCATCTCATACTTCTGAAGGTTTGAGGGTGCTGCATGTTCCATACCCCCCCTACTCCTCATCTAGCCTTTTAGGGGTACAAACAATAGTAATTGGGGCCTAGTGTGGTTGTGTACGTGTGATATACATACACTTTTTTTGGATCATATTTTCTATTCCGCTATTTAATCAAAAACCTTTGGGGATCAGTTAAATTGGGGGATAGTCTGTGTTGGTACGTGTGAGAGAGATCCACCTTTCCAAGTTTTTGGGGTTCATCTCATACTTCTGAAGATTTGAGGGTGCTGCCTGTTCCATACCCCCCCTACTCCTCATCTAGCCTTTTAGGGGTACAAACAATAGTAATTGGGGCCTAGTGTGGTTGTGTACGTGTGATATACATACACTTTTTTTGGATCATATTTTCTATTCCGCTATTTAATCAAAAACCTTTGGGGATCAGTTAAATTGGGGGATAGTCTGTGTTGGTACGTGTGAGAGAGATCCACCTTTCCAAGTTGTTGGGGTTCATCTCATACTTCTGAAGGTTTGAGGGTGCTGCCTGTTCCATACTCCCCCTACTCCTAGCCTTTTAGGGGTACAAACAATAGTAATTGGGGCCTAGTGTGGTTGTGTACGTGTGATATACATACACTTTTTTTGGATCATATTTTCTATTCCGCTATTTAATCAAAAACCTTTGGGGATCAGTTAAATTGGGGGATAGTCTGTGTTGGTACGTGTGAGAGAGATCCACCTTTCCAAGTTGTTGGGGTTCATCTCATACTTCTGAAGGTTTGAGGGTGCTGCCTGTTCCATACTCCCCCTACTCCTCATCTAGCCTTTTAGGGGTACAAACAATAGTAATTGGGGCCCAGTGTGGTTGTGTACGTGTGATATACATACACTTTTTTTGGATCATATTTTCTATTCCGCTATTTAATCAAAAACCTTTGGGGATCAGTTAAATTGGGGGATAGTCTGTGTTGGTACGTGTGAGAGAGATCCACCTTTCCAAGTTGTTGGGGTTCATCTCATACTTCTGAAGGTTTGAGGGTGCTGCCTGTTCCATACTCCCCCTACTCCTCATCTAGCCTTTTAGGGGTACAAACAATAGTAATTGGGGCCCAGTGTGGTTGTGTACGTGTGATATACATACACTTTTTTTGGATCATATTTTCTATTCCGCTATTTAATCAAAAACCTTTGGGGATCAGTTAAATTGGGGGATAGTCTGTGTTGGTACGTGTGAGAGAGATCCACCTTTCCAAGTTGTTGGGGTTCATCTCATACTTCTGAAGGTTTGAGGGTGCTGCCTGTTCCATACCCCCCCTACTCCTCATCTAGCCTTTTAGGGGTACAAACAATAGTAATTGGGGCCTAGTGTGGTTGTGTACGTGTGATATACATACACTTTTTTTGGATCATATTTTCTATTCCGCTATTTAATCAAAAACCTTTGGGGATCAGTTAAATTGGGGGATAGTCTGTGTTGGTACGTGTGAGAGAGATCCACCTTTCCAAGTTGTTGGGGTTCATCTCATACTTCTGAAGGTTTGAGGGTGCTGCCTGTTCCATACCCCCCCTACTCCTCATCTAGCCTTTTAGGGGTACAAACAATAGTAATTGGGGCCTAGTGTGGTTGTGTACGTGTGATATACATACACTTTTTTTGGATCATATTTTCTATTCCGCTATTTAATCAAAAACCTTTGGGGATCAGTTAAATTGGGGGATAGTCTGTGTTGGTACGTGTGAGAGAGATCCACCTTTCCAAGTTTTTGGGGTTCATCTCATACTTCTGAAGATTTGAGGGTGCTGCCTGTTCCATACCCCCCCTACTCCTCATCTAGCCTTTTAGGGGTACAAACAATAGTAATTGGGGCCTAGTGTGGTTGTGTACGTGTGATATACATACACTTTTTTTGGATCATATTTTCTATTCCGCTATTTAATCAAAAACCTTTGGGGATCAGTTAAATTGGGGGATAGTCTGTGTTGGTACGTGTGAGAGAGATCCACCTTTCCAAGTTGTTGGGGTTCATCTCATACTTCTGAAGGTTTGAGGGTGCTGCCTGTTCCATACCCCCCCTACTCCTCATCTAGCCTTTTAGGGGTACAAACAATAGTAATTGGGGCCTAGTGTGGTTGTGTACGTGTGATATACATACACTTTTTTTGGATCATATTTTCTATTCCGCTATTTAATCAAAAACCTTTGGGGATCAGTTAAATTGGGGGATAGTCTGTGTTGGTACGTGTGAGAGAGATCCACCTTTCCAAGTTGTTGGGGTTCATCTCATACTTCTGAAGGTTTGAGGGTGCTGCCTGTTCCATACCCCCCCTACTCCTCATCTAGCCTTTTAGGGGTACAAACAATAGTAATTGGGGCCTAGTGTGGTTGTGTACGTGTGATATACATACACTTTTTTTGGATCATATTTTCTATTCCGCTATTTAATCAAAAACCTTTGGGGATCAGTTAAATTGGGGGATAGTCTGTGTTGGTACGTGTGAGAGAGATCCACCTTTCCAAGTTTTTGGGGTTCATCTCATACTTCTGAAGATTTGAGGGTGCTGCCTGTTCCATACTCCTCCTCCTACTGCTCAACCATCCTTTTAGGGGTACAAACAATAGTAGTTGGGGCCTAGTGTGGTGGTGTACGTGCGAGATACATACACTTTCTTTTTGATCATATTTTCTATTCCGCTATTCAATTAAAACCTTTGGGGATCAATTCAATTGCGAGATAGTCTGTGTCGGTACGTGTGAGATCCACCTTTCCAAGTTGTTGGGGTTCATCTCATACTTCTGAAGATTTGAGGGTGCTGCCTGTTCCATACTCCTGCTCCTACTGCTCAACCATCCTTTTAGGGGTACAAACAATAGTAATTGGGGCCTAGTGTGGTTGTGTACGTGCGAGATACATACACTTTTTTTGATCATATTTCCTATTCCGCTATTCAATAAAAACCTTTGAGGATCAATTGAATTGCGGGATAGTCTGTGTCGGTACGTGTGAGATCCACCTTTCCAAGTTTTTGGGGTTCATCTCATACTTCTGAAGATTTGAGGGTGCTGCCTGTTCCATACTCCTCCTCCTACTCCTCATCCATCCTTTTAGGGGTACAAACAATAGTAATTGGGGCCTAGTGTGGTTGTGTACGTGCGAGATACATACACTTTTTTTGATCATATTTCCTATTCCGCTATTCAATAAAAACCTTTGAGGATCAATTGAATTGCGGGATAGTCTGTGTCGGTACGTGTGAGATCCACCTTTCCAAGTTTTTGGGGTTCATCTCATACTTCTGAAGATTTGAGGGTGCTGTCTGTTCCATACTCCTCCTACTCCTCATCCATCCTTTTAGGGGTAGAAACAATAGTAATTGGGGCCTAGTGTGGTTTTGTACGTGCGAGATACATACACTTTTTTGGATCATATTTCCTATTCCGCTATTCAATAAAAACCTTTCTAGGGCAAGATCTTAAATTACAGAAATATGAGGAGACCGTCAAATAAGGGCCGTGGCCTGGGTCGTGGTGCTGCTGGTAGAGCTCCTGTTGCAAGGAGAGGACGTGGTCGATCTGTGCCAGCTACACGCACAAGTGAAACACCTTCCTCAAGTGTGAGTAGGCGACAGAACCTGCATCAGTATTTGGTAGGGCATCAAACGCCCCTAGAAGTGATGAGGCCAGAACAAGTTGAGGCGATAGTAGATTGGTTTGCTGCTGACAGTGCCTCCAGTTCCTTCACACTGTCTCCCACCCAGTCTACTGCAGAAAGGTCAGAGTTGGCACCTGCAGCCAATGTCCAACCGTCTTTCACCTCACCCCCTTGCAAATCAGGCCAGCAGTCTGAGCCCCAAGCCATACAGCAGTCTCTTATTCTTTTTGAGGACTCTGTCAGCAGGGTTTCCCAGGGCCATCCACCTAGCCCTGCCCCAGAAGTGGAAGAGATTGAGTGCAGCGATGCCCAACCACTTATTTCTCAAGATGAGTACATGCAAGGATCATCGCAGCACGTCTCCGATGATGACGAAACGCAGGTGCCAACTGCTGCGGCGTTCAGCATTGTGGAGACCGACAAGGAGGGCAGGGGTGAAGACTGGGTGGAAGATGATGTGGAGGACGATGAGGTCCTCGACCCCACATGGAATGAACGTCATGCAGGTGACCTGAGTAGTTTGGAGGAAGAGGCGGTGGTCGCACAGAGCCACCAGCACAGCAGAAGAGGGAGCAGGGTGCAGAAGCGGAGCGGCCGTGCCCTAGACACTACGCCCGCTACTGCCCAACGCAGCAAGGGAACGAGCGCACCAAAGTCAGCTCAAAGGAGTTCTCTAGCGTGGAAGTTCTTTAGAAAATGTGCTGATGACAGGACACGAGTGGTTTGCACCCTGTGCAATCAGAGCTTGAAGCGAGGCATAAACCTTCTCAACCTGAGCACAACCTGCATGATCAGGCATCTAAGTGCAAAGCACGAGCTGCAGTGGAGTACACACCTTCAAAACCAAGAAACGTCTCTGGCTCATCCTGCTTCCTCTTCTGCTGCAGTCTCGGCCGCTCCAGCCACATCTGTAGTGATACCGGCACCTGCCACCCCGCAAACAGACGATCTGTCAGCAACACCACCACCTGGGTCACCAACAACCATCTCCACAATGTCCCGTGGAAGCGTTCAGCTTTCCATCTCCCAAACACTTGAGAGGAAGAGGAAGTACCCCCCTACCCACCCGCGATCCCTGGCCCTGAATGCCAGCATTTCAAAATTATTGGCCTTTGAAATGCTGTCATTCCGTCTGGTGGAGACGCACAGTTTTAAAAACCTTATGTCGGTGGCTGTCCCACAGTACGTCGTGCCCAGCCGCCACTACTTTTCCAGGCAAGCCATCCCTTCCCTGCACAACCAAGTGGGGGAAAATATCAGGTGTGCACTGCGCAACGCCATCTGTGCCAAGGTCCACCTAACTACCGATACGTGGACCAGTAAGCACGGTCAGGGGCGTTATATCTCCCTAACGGCACACTGGGTAAATGCAGTGGCGGATGGGCCTGAGGCGGATAGCAATTTGGCGCATGTCCTTCCACCACCGAGGATTGCAGGGCGCTTCAGTTTGCCTCCTGTTCCTAACTCCTCCTACTCCGCTTCCTCATCCTCTACCGCCTCCTCATCCGGACAGCGTAACACCTTCACCACCAACTTCAGCACGGCCAGGGGTAAACGACAGCAGGCAGTTTTACAACTTGCCTGTTTGGGGGACAAACCACACACCGCGCAGGAGTTGTGGAGGAGCATGGAACAGCAGACAAATGAGTGGTTGCTGCCAGCGAGCCTCAAGCCCGGCCTGGTGGTGTGCGATAACGGGCGAAATCTCATAGCAGCTCTGGGCCTAGCCGGTTTGACGCACATCCCTTGCCTGGCGCATGTGCTGAATTTGGTGGTGCAGAGGTTCCTTAAAAACTACCCCGATATGTCAGAGCTGCTGCAGAAAGTGCAGGCCGTTTGTGCGCACTTTCGGCGTTCTCACCCTGCTGCTGCTCGCCTGGCAGCGCTGCAGCGTAACTTCGGCCTTCCCGCTCACCGCCTCATATGTGACGTGCCCACAAGGTGGAACTCCACCTTGCACATGCTGGAAAGACTGTGCGAGCAGCAGCAGGCCATAGTGGAGTTTCAGCTGCAGCACGCACGCGTGAGTCGCTCTGCGGAACAGCACCACTTCACCACCAATAACTGGGCCTCCATGCGAGACCTGTGTGCCTTGTTGCGCTGTTTTGAGTACTCCACCAACATGGCCAGTGGCAATGACGCCGTTCTCAGCTTAACTATCCCACTTCTATGCCTCCTTGAAAAAACAATTCGGGCGATGATGGAAGAGGATGTGGCACAGGATGAGGAGGAGGAGGAGGATGAAGAGGTAACATTTCCAAGGCTTTCAGGGCAGTCATTCGCAAGGGGCTCCGAGGGTGGGTTCCTGCACTCGCAAACGCCAGGGACGCAATTGTCCAGCAGGGGCACAGTTCTGGAGGATGAGGAGGATGAGGAGGAGGAGGAGCTGGAGGAGGAGATGGAACCATGTTCACAGCAGGGTGGCACCCAGGCCAGCTCATGGCCATCACTGGTGCGTGGCTGGGGGGATACAGAGGACACGGACGATACACCTCCCACAGAGGACAGCCTTTCGTTGCCTCTGGGCAGCCTGGCACACACGAGCGATTACATGCTGCAGTGTCTCCACAACGACCGCCGAGTTGCCCACATTCTAACTTGTGCTGATTACTGGGTGGCCACGCTGCTGGATCCCCGTTACAAGGACAACGTACCGTCCTTAATTCACTCACTGGAGCGCGATCGCAAGATGCGCGAGTACAAGCGCACGCTGGTAGACGCCATGCTGCTGGCATTCCCATCTGACAGCGGGGCCACAGTGGAAGCACAAGGCAGAGGAGGAGGAGGAGGAGGTCGCCAACGCAACCAGGGCACCGCCAGCACCTCAGAAGGCAGGGTTAGCATGGCCGAAATGTGGAAAAGCTTTGTCAGCACGCCACAACAAACAGCAGCACCAGCAGCTCAGATGGAACGTCTTAGCAGGAGGCAGCATTTTACCAACATGGTGGAGCAGTATGTGTGCACACGCCTACATGTAGTGAATGACGGGTCTGCCCCCTTCAACTTCTGGGTCTCCAAATTGGGCACATGGCCTGAGCTTGCCCTTTACGCCTTGGAGGTGCTGGCGTGCCCTGCAGCCAGTGTATTATCTGAACGGGTATTTAGCACGGCTGGGGGCGTTATAACAGACAAGCGCAGCCGCCTGTCCAGAGACAATGTGGACAAGCTCACGTTCATTAAAATGAACCAGGCATGGATCCCACGGGACTTTTCCGTACCTTATGCAGAATAGCAATGGATACCGACCTTACCCACCCATTGTTCCATTTTTGCTCTTTCTCACTCTTTTGGGGTGTACCCTCATTTAAAATTTTTGAAAAGAAGCAGTGTTGGCTACCTCGTCCTCCTCCTCAGGGCCAGATTAATGTAGGGGCTATTGGAGCTGCAGCTCCAGGCCCCTACCTTTTATATAGGCCCCGGGTTGGCCATATTCACTGTTACCGCTCTTCTGTCACTTGTAAACACAGAAGTCTGGCTTCTATGCTCGCTTCCCCAGGCAGCACCCTCAGAACCTCCCCACACAGCGTGAAGGCCGGACAAGGAGGGACAGTTGGCGATGCATGGATGTGTTTATGGGCTTCAGAGACAGCATCCCATGTTGAATTAGGCATGCATGGCTGCACCCTTCCTCCTCTGGGTGCATGGCAAGGCACGGCCCTTAAGGCCCTTCAAAATCCTCAGCACCAAGCCCATGATGCTGTTAATCCGGCCCTGGTCCTCCTCCACCGCCGCTTCCACCTACACCGCCCATAGGTGTGCGCAGCCTATTGCATTAAGGTGTGCACCCCAAAGTTGAATTACACATGCATGTGTTTGCCAGCAGGGAGAGTAATGTATCGGGGCCATGTACCTGTAGGCAAGGAGAAATAGAGCAGAGCAGGTCCCAGGGAGATCTTTCCCATTTCCTCACTGGCAATGCTATGTGCCCTAGGTGATTAGGGTGTGCCCAGGCACACCCAGCACACCCTGTGCGCACGCCTATGTCACCGCCACATCCACCACCACCTCAACCTCCCTCCTACTCCATATGGGCCTCGTCCTTCAGAGATGAAGAAGAACATTGTTTTATTTTTCTGTTTTTTTTTGTTGTTTTAAGTTATTTCCCTATCCACATTTGTTTGCAGAGCACTTGCCATGCTCTTAATTACGTTTTGCTGCCATTTGCAGCACTCTAGCCCTTTCCTTTGGTGTTTTAGAGCCATTTTAGTGCCTTAAAGTTCGGGTCCCCATTGACTTCAATGGGGTTCGGTGTCCGGGAAAAGTTCGGTAAAAGTCCGGGACACGGACCCGGACTTTTTTTTAAAGTTCGGCCGAACCCGTCGAACACGGACATCTAGGTGTCCGCTCAACCCTACTTGTGACATATCAGTAAAGTTCCAACTAAAAAAGAAAAAAGTAAACAGTCACTGTGCAAGGACCGGTGCATCTGCACTGTTCCTCCCAGCATACACCAGCAGAAATGTGTTGCTGATGTGAACAGGCCCTAAAGGTTTTAACATAGATAGCTTGTTTGGATCTTACAAAATAGATTTTGATCAGATTTAAAAACCCATTTTAATCTGCGTATAAAGCATGTACTGCACTCCATTCAAACTGCCCAGCTCAACCTACCAATTTCTGCATGGCAATACTGGAATAAGTTATTTACCAAAACCAAGGGCATCTCCCTATTTTATAAGCTGCTACACTCCAAAACAAAATTTAGCAAAATTCCTCAAATGCTTAAATGGGAAAAATATCTAAGCATGCATATGGGACATGAAAACTGGGCCAAAACAATTAAATACAACATTCAATACTCCAGATGCGCAAACTTCTGGGAAACAGCTCAAAAACTCCATCAGAGATGATACTTCACACCCTACTTGATAGCAAAATTCTTGAGGAATCACAATAACCTCTGTTGGAGGTACAAAACCAATATAGGCACACTATTTCATATGATGTGGACTTGCAATAACCTACGCAGCTTCTGGTCAGCGGTTTTCAGGTTGATAGCCAGTGTTACGGGGAACCTTCTTAAAAAAGACCCAGCTCTGGCTATCCTAAAGCCTAGTACACACGCAAAGAATTTCCGCCGACTGGTCTCCGTCTTTTGTCCAGAGTTGTGTTTTGTTGGTTGGAAAGTGCCTAGACTGTACACGAATTTTCCCACACGACAAAATTCTACTTCAGAAGTGATGTCATGTGTTGGTTTGCTTTCTTTGTGTTCTTTCTTCTCTGAGCATGCCCAGTCTTGCTCATAAGATTTTTCCCTGTCGAAACCTGTACTGACTGCACGAAAATCGGACGTGTTTTGACGGTGGACAAAAATTTTATAGCCTGCACACCAGGATTTTTTCGGCCAAAAAGTTGGAGTCGGTTGTCGGAAGCATCATACTAAGAAGCTGAAAATCGGCAGATCGGTCGTCGGACGAAAATTCCCGGCCGAATTTCGACGTGTATGTGTACGAGGCTTTAGTGTCGGGGCGAACAATATTTACCCCTCCATTAGACCAATTACAATGCAGATCCTCTTTGTGGCTAGAGCAACTCTAGTTAAAAAATGGAAATCTGACGAGACTCCTGAAATAGACGAGGTGACTCGACTGCTTAAGGAGATATACGCATATGAACAACTTATGGCCTTTAAAGAAGGCTCCACTGCTAGAATAAAACTTAACTGGCAGCCTTGGTGTTCATACTAAAACCAACAAAATAACCTGATTTCCGGAGAATTCCTTATGGTACACTAATATCTTTGTCTCCCGAGTGAGAATTTTTTATGCTCCTTGGTTGAA
Organism: Pelophylax lessonae; assembly: GCF_965119305.1. Lineage (NCBI taxonomy): Eukaryota > Metazoa > Chordata > Amphibia > Anura > Ranidae > Pelophylax > Pelophylax lessonae. The sequence goes on along the minus strand of NC_138769.1, from coordinate 216,813,246 downwards.
GAATTTCCTTTTTTTTTTTTTGTTTTGTTTTTTTATTTTAAATTACACATTTTCAATACCTGTTTTGAAGCCTTAATGACATACTCATCCTGGTAAATGTATGTTAACTCTTTTATGACACTGCTTCGCTATTATGAATAGCTATGTTGATGTTTTATGTTCATGACTGTACTATTGTACTTTCTTTCTTTGAAAACCCAATAAAAATATTTTCATAAAAAAACATTTTATTTATATTTTTGGGGGTAGTACTTAATTTTTTTGTTCATTTTGGATAGACTGAGAAATGGTTTAAACCCATGTTACTTTTCTGCCCTCTTATTAGAGAAAATTACCTTCACTTCCTGCTTTGTAAACACAACAGAAAGAAAGAGGAGCTGTCTCAAAATAAGGAAAATCTTTCACACTGGTGATGACGAATCGGTAACGCCTGTCAATTTTTTAGGTGGACCAGATCGGTCCATCCATTGTCCTCTATGAAGTGGAGGATGTAAACGGACATGTGTATGTTTACACCAACCAACATCTGATCCTATCTGCTAAAAACAGACAGATGGGGTTTCCATTCTCCATCCATCTGGCAAACCTAATCAGATGACAGTCGGATGTATACGGACAGGCAGTCTGTTGACATCTGAATGCTCATAGAGGAAAGCGGACTGTGTCTGTGTCCCCTCTGCATCAGCGGAGCAGACACTAACCTGTCATTCACCTGCTCAGCAGGAATCAGCAGATAGATCCCCCGCTGAGCAGTTGGCAGAGTCTGCCAGTGTGAAAGAGTCCTTAAGCTGGCCATACACTGATTTAAATTTGTTTGGTCCAGCAGGAACTTTCAGAAGGGAATTGACAGAAGTTGATAGTCTGATTACCTTCTGTCGAATGGACATGTTAAAAAAACTTTTCTCTGCAGCCAATCAGGTGCCGCTGTCAGAATATAATGTTCTGGTGGGGATTCCCCTATCCACCTTGTTTATGTTAGTTTTTTCTTTTAGCCCACATTGTATGGCCAGCTATTTACCCTCTATTTCAGGTTCCAGTTAAAATTTTCATCACTTCAGGCTGGGTTCACACTAGCTTCAGCCGCAGCTCGCAGCAGGGGGTCTGGGGCATCCCTGTTCTTCATTTTAAGGTGCGAATTAGGTCCAAATTTCTGCCTGAATTCAGACCTGAAACAGAGCCTCAGACACACAGGACCCTTTTCCAGTGCGGACCGCGGCCGCCCCGGAGCTGTGTGAACTGGCTCCATGGAGAGCTGGTCACTGTCTCCTGTCATGCGAATTGGATGCGAGGAAATCCGCATCCAATGCGCATAAGTGTGATCCTGGCCTTAGTCCTGGTGACAATGGTACACGGGGCACATGGAAAGGATTAAAAACTATGTACATGCAAAAAACTAAAAAAAAAGTTTTTAAATGCCATATTTAGGATTTCTTTGCAACCTTTTTACTTATTTTTATTTTCAATTTTCAAAACGTTGTTGATTTCCATTATTTTCAAGTTGCACAAATCCTGCCATTCTATATACTGTGGTCCCCTCTGCGCACTGTGCTTCTGTCCAGTGGTGTCTCCTTTACTCCTCCATCCACAGTGTAGACACCCAGGAAGTGTGTTACTGACTAGAGCAGAACATAAAAATAAGGGAAAAAAAAAACCCTAAAGAGGAAAATTATTGCAGCCACCCAATCTAAGAATTGGTAAGGTGCAAAATAATAAATGTATGTTTTAAGGTTAAAATGAATGCTCCAAAAAAGTGGCCTCCAAAAAAATGACAGCTGCAGTTATATTGTGCTTGTCATAAATACCATTTCATGTGATAAACAAATATACATGCCATATAAAGTGCTTTACAGTTCCTGAGGACGGCCAACCAGGTGAAACCGTGATGAAGCTATACCTGCGTCATCGTGTTGTAACTTCCACTGGTTCCATCTTTAGACAGGGGCCTGAGCCACGATTTCCAGCAGGAAAGCAGGGCGGCGGGCCCCACTTACAAACAACCAATGCTGTGCACACCAGGTGCATTATCCCGAGACAAATTATTTATTGTATAAAAACACGGTAAGTATTATACTCACAAAATTGCAATAGTTAAAAGCTCATCACAGATCTCAGCATGTTCCATCCAAATATATCAACATGTGCAGACACAACAGAAACTGAAGACCCTCTTGGGCTGACGCGTTTTGAGGTGTTCCTCTTCTTCAGATCCACATGAAAAGACTACGAGCACCCTTCTTTTATACAGAGCAGAGTGACAGGAAACGGTTTTAAATGTGGGTGTTACCGGCCCGCCCTCAATGGATGGGGTGGCTACTGCCATCAACAACCCCTGGGCATAAGTAACATCAAAATATATTGTTGTTGTTGTTTTATTTGTTGTTCTCTTACACATATATTTTGATGTTACTTATGCCCAGGGGTTGTTCATGGCAGTAGCCACCCAGCCCATGGAGGGTGGACCAGTAACACCCACATCGAAAACCGTTTCCTGTCACTCCATATAAAAGAAGGGTGCTGGTAGTCTTTATGTGTGGATCTGAAGAAGAGTAACACCTCGAAACGCGTCAGCCACGAGGGTCTTCAGTTTCTGTTGCATCTGCACATGTTGATACATTTGGATGGAACATGCTGAGATCTGCGATGCGCTTTTAACTATTGCAATTTTGTGAGTATAATACTTAACATTTTTTTTTTTACAATAAATAATTTGTCTCAGGATAATGCACTAGGTCGGTGCACCCTCTGTGTGTTTTGTATGGTTGCAGTGTTGTAGACTTCGCCAAATCTTTAAAGGGTAGCAAGACCATGGTTATCTGCTTTCAAGCGTAATGAAGATCTAAGGATACCCATCTTGAGGGGCCATTTTCCTAAGCACAGGAGGCATTGTGTTTGTGACTGTACACACCAGGTGCCAGGTTATAAATGGCACTAATACAATGGTATGATCGGGTTTTCAAAATCAAGCAAACCTTATACAAGGGATACTGGATTTAAAGGGGACATGCCCCACAAGTGCATCTGACTATACTAGAGATAGTTGGTCATATACATCTGGTGAGTGCAAATCCATGCGGGGCTCCATATGCACTAATGCACTAGTGGAATCAAGCTGTCGGGGTTATTGGGGGTTGATTAAAATAATAATAGGTAAAAAGAAAAGGGATTTTAAAGCCATGTATTCATATAATGCATAAGAGATTCTGAATGGCTTCCATGTTGTTTCTAAGGTCAAACAAAGTTCATATATACTTGTTAAACAAAATGTCTCGTACAAGCTTACAAGAGAGCATAGAATTTCAACAATAGGGTCCTATACTTTCAGCAGACATTTCTATTTTCTTTTGTCATAAATAAGCTTATACATTGACATCTCTATCAGTCTGACGCTATGTTAAAGGGGGTGATATCTCAGTCTGTCTATAGGTATTTAACAATAGACAATGGCTCAGTGTTTTTCAGCATACATTTAAAGATTAACCATATAAGTTTTCATAGATACATTATTATATGTGAGAAGATATTAGCTATAATTATATCATTATATTATGTAAGGCATTTACATATATATTTAGGAATATTGTATCACATTTTGGGTTTATATTCTCATGGTAGTCATCTTACTTAGACTTAAAACTAAAGTGAAAACGAATTACTTCATGTTAAGGCATGTGGTAGGAGTGTTTATATAAGAATTGCTTTGGACTGGTTTAGTGCTCAAGGTGTCGTAAATATTCCCAAACCTAGACTATATCTGACAGCCCTTTGGCATGGTCAAATAAGTAATGGCTATTCACTAGCCAGAGGTCAGAGAGGTCATCAGATAAGGACATGGTGGGAATTATGTTGAATACAAAATCTAATGAACGGTACGATACTGCCCTCTGGAGGCGAAATACCAGGTGCAGTCTTGAGATAATTATAGATATTCCAATATATAAATATTATATTGTGTTAAATAATATAATTATTGGAATGGCATTACTTGCCCAGGTGAATTATGGAGATACAGGTGGACATGTATGTATGTACTGGGAGTCTAGACAAAGTTTTATGTTGTGTTATATGATTAATCTCACATATAGAGAAATCATTTAACTTTATTATCCAAGTATGGGGTTAATTATCAAAAGAGGTGTCTATGATCTCACCAGTTTAGGTATAGAATATCCTGACCAATGGAGATAATGTTTCATCCCTCTGGGTTTTACTTATGGTAATTTTTATAGCTCTTTGTTCTTACCATATAAAAGACCAACCCAGATGAGAGAGAGACACACTTTACACTACTGACAACACACCTCACACTTACACCACACACGCTATTACATTTTTCGATAGACTCATCCAGACATACTCCCTGATCCACATCATTCATCTGAAACTTGGAGGAAACTCCTCCCTCATTGGCATCCATCTTAGGACTCTGGTTATGACCATCTGAAGCTTAAGTGTGGTAATTATGCCTTGCTATGTTATTTGATTTTATTCAACAATTGTTTATTCTTTCCTTATATGTTTTATATTGTATATTTAAGGGTAATGAGATTACAATCCCAGCCGTATAAACCATGGTAGATTTTTCTCTAAAAAGCTCATTTTTGTTCTTATACATTTTTATTAATATCAGATTAAATGCATTATTTGCAATTTTAAGTCTTCCGTTTTGCATGGCTTATTCTCACTCATCTGCAGTGACGTGACTTTCGGCTATGCATTGCGCAGACCATTGTAGTCTGTTTATATAGAATATTAATTTATGGCTTATACTATACCTGGGAAGAAATGGTAATCTTGCTTTCATTTTGTTTTGGTTTCACTTTCACATTGTTTCACTTTGTTTCAGTTTCACTTTCATTATTGAGCTAAACATCACATTGCATTAATTGTTTGAAGTTAGTAGTTTATGTAAGAGTTATTTTTTTGTGTCACTTCTTGTTTGATCATATATTGTGTTTACATGTCTGGCGAATAAATATTTTTATATATATTCCACATTGTAGACTGTACTCACTAAGATTGGTATATGCTTTTAAAAAGAAATTAATCAATTAAAAAGAATGCACGACATTGATTTATGGCAATAGGTGAAGACTCTCCTTTTTCACAGATCTTTGCTTATTAACCATAAATAAATACACTGCTATATTCAGAGCAGTATAAATATTCTGACATAAGTACGAGCGCAAGATATTTATTATTAAATATTCTTACATATAATGGAGGCACTGCTGAGATAATTATTGATTTCTTACATATCCCAATCATAATATTGATCAGGTGACATAATCAATAACTTTAAAAAAAAAAAAAAATTTTTTTGGAAATGTTTTTTTTAAATTGTGAATGTGATAGAAATGCCTTACAAATGTCTACAGCAGGTAATGTTCACGCTGCCAACTCTGGCAAGGTGTGAGTCCCTAGTGGTAATGCCACAACCCCAGTGGATTGGGCACAGATCATAAATGTGTGGAAACACCTCTGAGTCTGAAATGGTGGAATATGAAATGCTGGTTAGAGTCATATATCAAAATCCTCAATAAAGGGCATCTGACATGGGTAGAGGACAACCTGTATATATGAACTCACCAATAAGCTTATCTAACACCAAAAGACATCAGGAAGCGTGATCACATATTTTTGGTCATGGCTAATCTTACTGCATCTTTATGAGGAACTGCACCAGAAGGCTCAGCAAAAAGAAGTTTAGTAAAGTTTCAATCTCAACTCCAAATAAATGAGAGAATGAGATTAGGAACCTCCTTGAGCAGGTGAAAGTAACCTCTATTGGGACACATTGGTTAAGAGAATGTAGCGTGAAACTGCAAAATAAAGTAGAATTGTGGCAAAAGTCTTTTCATCAAGAAAACTGTAATGGAAGTAACCATTTGAAAGTGAAATGTAAATGATTAATGCAATATTTAGGAAGTTTGAGCAAGGAAAAATGTTTTTCTAGCAAAAGTTGCCGAGTAATCAGCAGTGGAAAATTTTGAAAATAAAATAAAAATGTAACGGTTCAAATAATGACAGGAACTCATAAGTAAATACATAGCAGAGTTCCATAAGGTCATGGTGTCCATACAAAAGGGCAATGCTTTATTAGTCCTGCTTTAAATATGAAATAATTATTCATAGACCCAGATATGATTCCCTGTCTGTTGGTTATGACCCAGACAAGGGGGGGAATCAGGCAAAGAGTCCATATCCTACCCCAGCCATATTCCTAATATAGGAGGGCAGAAATTGGGCAGCCATGCATAAATAGGTATGAGTCATATCAGGTCACTGCAAAAAGTCTAGCACCCCTAAAAAGACACCATACACCTCCAGAATTTAAAAGTTTTAAAAAGAGTACTGTCCTGATTTTTTTTTGTTAAGAAAAAGGTCCTTAGACATTGTCTTAAACATTATTGATTACCCTGAGGCCTATGAAAACAACTTTCTGTGTTGTGCCTGCAGGATGTCATTTAAAAGTCAGCCCATACAAAAACCTAAATGCTGCTAGAGCTGTTATCTACAATTTAAAATGTACACAGCACCAAAGCCCCATTGAATTTTTTTTTTTTATTACTGTACTCAAAAGTGCCTAACACCCTTCAATGAAGGTTTGAGTACAACCATCTGAAATTTAAATCCCTGTGCTTTGAGGCATTGCCCATGTACATAAAAATAATAAGTTTGGCAAAGGAGCAAGATATGCCACCTAGGCCCCAAGGGGACACCGGATACCTTAAGGAGGACACCGGACATCCCATTAACAAGGGGGGGGGGCACCCACAAATAAATAGGGATTTGCCCCATCCTAGGGTTCCCCAAAATCCTCGGGAAAATCAAGAGCCATTTAGGCCCAGACCTCACGCCAGAACCGCGTAACTGGTTCTGATAGGGATCTGTCCCAATATGTCTGAACCCGAGAGATATAGGCACCGCAGGAGGCGGAGCCAATAATTTAACTCTGTAAAGTTTTCAGCAGAATAGAAGCCAAGTTGGAACAGCTGATCAATTGGTTCACTCAGGGCACTGCAGCCCAGAATTAAAATAAATCCATCTTTAGGAAACAAATCCTATGGCCAGCCAAGGGCCACAAAATCCTTAAATGCCCAAGTGGTAAGGAATCAGAAGGGATACACTGAATAGAGGCATAGGATACAGAGGTTCTAACACCTTTTTATCCCAGGTCACAGCATTGAGGATCCTGAAATCCCTGTCAGGGGGGATCTTGGTTGTGAGATACTAACTACCCTCCTATTTTTCAGTGGTCACTTCATCCCTCTGACTCAAACAGGTCGCTTAAAGCGGACACATTTCCCAAAAATCGCCAATGACGGTGATACCAAGGAGGATCAAACCCTAATGACGTAATGCAGTCAAGAGGTTAAAGGTTGTATACGGTAACCAAGAAGGAATCCTCAATGCCAGGTAGTTTTATTACCTCCAATAAATTTCATTGATGCCCTATAGGGGGAGATATTGTATTTTTTCTCCTAAGTAGTAGGTAAATTTTAACAAAATATTGTATCACTGCACAATAGTTCAATGCATAGTATCCATGGCGATAAATATACATCCCATGTTAGTAAGCCCCAGAAGTCAGTCGCCCTAGGAAAGGTCGCATATATAGTCTCACCTTCCCTGGTGTCATATAAAAGACTGATCACACGGTGGAGTAAAAGAGAACTCTGAGTAAGCTTAGGGTACCAACATCGCATTGAAATGTCAATTGATAAGAATGTATATTCATACTATATGTTTCATCCAATAGGAAGAGATTAACCTTCCATGCCAGGTCGTTGATTGGTATAGACGATGATGTTTGCCAAAGACACAGCGATCGGATGGGTCATCTCTCCTTAGAGCCCAGCTCAGGACGGAACACCTCATTGAATTGGGTCCCTCTTCAGGAATCAAGCTGCGAGACGCCCCAGATTCTTGTTGACGGAGAGGAAGATTTGTTCCAACAGATTTTTGTGCATTTGATCCGAGGAAATCCATTGAGAGAAATCGCACTACCTCCTGTTTTCAGTTGAAGGAGATGTGAGAATAGTGCATTGAACATGTGAGCAAAACCTCAGCCTAGGTGTACGACACTCTAAACCACGCTGAGACCATTCATTATCCAACCAAATCCAAGGTTGAACGTCCAAACAGATTTCTCTGGTTCCTGATTGCAAACATTGTTTTACTGCGCTTTGAATGGTAATTGCCAATGCCATTGCAGCAGTTAATTTCTGTCAACATCAAGACTTTACAAGCTGATGTTGCAGATTTAAAAGGAACATTTGAGTTTCTTTACTAGGAGATCAGAATTTAAAGAGACTAACAAGGAACAGTTTGTGACATAGCTAACACCAGCAAAGTCGCTACGAACTGACATTTTGAACTGATTTTTTTTTCTCAATTTCATTTTTACCGCTTTACTTAAAAGTTATGAACAATTCCCAATATGAACTATTCTCTTACAAAAAGAGAACAAGACATTTTTTTTCCACTACTCCTTAAAAAGCTTTCTTTCCAGATAGGCCTAAGTTGCTCACTTGTCTACTGGGAAGAAAGGGGGGGATATGTCGGGGTTATTGGGGGTTGATTAAAATAATAATAGGTAAAAAGAAAAGGGATTTTAAAAGCCATGTATTCATATAATGCATAAGAGATTCTGAATGGCTTCCATGTTGTTTCTAAGGTCAAACAAAGTTCATATATACTTGTTAAACAAAATGTCTCGTACAAGCTTACAAGAGAGCATAGAATTTCAACAATAGGGTCCTATACTTTCAGCAGACATTTCTATTTTCTTTTGTCATAAATAAGCTTATACATTGACATCTCTATCAGTCTGACGCTATGTTAAAGGGGGTGATATCTCAGTCTGTCTATAGGTATTTAACAATAGACAATGGCTCAGTGTTTTTCAGCATACATTTAAAGATGAACCATATAAGTTTTCATAGATACATTATTATATGTGAGAAGATATTAGCTATAATTATATCATTATATTATGTAAGGCATTTACATATATATTTAGGAATATTGTATCACATTTTGGGTTTATATTCTCATGGTAGTCATCTTACTTAGACTTAAAACTAAAGTGAAAACGAATTACTTCATGTTAAGGCATGTGGTAGGAGTGTTTATATAAGAATTGCTTTGGACTGGTTTAGTGCTCAAGGTGTCGTAAATATTCCCAAACCTAGACTATATCTGACAGCCCTTTGGCATGGTCAAATAAGTAATGGCTTTTCACTAGCCAGAGGTCAGAGAGGTCATCAGATAAGGACATGGTGGGAATTATGTTGAATACAAAATCTAATGAACGGTACGATACTGCCCTCTGGAGGCGAAATACCAGGTGCAGTCTTGAGATAATTTTAGATATTCCAATATATAAATATTATATTGTGTTAAATAATATAATTATTGGAATGGCATTACTTGCCCAGGTGAATTATGGAGATACAGGTGGACATTTATGTATGTACTGGGAGTCTAGACAAAGTTTTATGTTGTGTTATATGATTAATCTCACATATAGAGAAATCATTTAACTTTATTATCCAAGTATGGGGTTAATTATCAAAAGAGGTGTCTATGATCTCACCAGTTTAGGTATAGAATATCCTGACCAATGGAGATAATGTTTCATCCCTCTGGGTTTTACTTATGGTAATTTTTATAGCTCTTTGTTCTTACCATATAAAAGACCAACCCAGATGAGAGAGAGACACACTTTACACTACTGACAACACACCTCACACTTACACCACACACGCTATTACATTTTTCGATAGACTCATCCAGACAGACTCCCTGATCCACATCATTCATCTGAAACTTGGAGGAAACTCCTCCCTCATTGGCATCCATCTTAGGACTCTGGTTATGACCATCTGAAGCTTAAGTGTGGTAATTATGCCTTGCTATGTTATTTGATTTTATTCAACAATTGTTTATTCTTTCCTTATATGTTTTATATTGCATATTTAAGGGTAATGAGATTACAATCCCAGCCGTATAAACCATGGTAGATTTTTCTCTAAAAAGCTGATTTTTGTTCTTATACATTTTTATTAATATCAGATTAAATGCATTATTTGCAATTTTAAGTCTTCCGTTTTGCATGGCTTATTCTCACTCATCTGCAGTGACGTGACTTTCGGCTATGCATTGCGCAGACCATTGTAGTCTGTTTATATAGAATATTAATTTATGGCTTATACTATACCTGGGAAGAAATGGTAATCTTGCTTTCATTTTGTTTTGGTTTCACTTTCACATTGTTTCACTTTGTTTCAGTTTCACTTTCATTATTGAGCTAAACATCACATTGCATTAATTGTTTGAAGTTAGTAGTTTATGTAAGAGTTATTTTTTTGTGTCACTTCTTGTTTGATCATATATTGTGTTTACATGTCTGGCGAATAAATATTTTTATATATATTCCACATTGTAGACTGTACTCACTAAGATTGGTATATGCTTTTAAAAAGAAATTAATCAATTAAAAAGAATGCACGACATTGATTTATGGCAATAGGTGAAGACTCTCCTTTTTCACAGATCTTTGCTTATTAACCATAAATAAATACACTGCTATATTCAGAGCAGTATAAATATTCTGACATAAGTACGAGCGCAAGATATTTATTATTAAATATTCTTACAAAGCACCAAGTTTAATATCTATACAGAGCACCTGCACTTGCATATTGGGCATATGTAAATGGGACTTTATATATTGTTTATAACTTTTGTTCACATTTCTATTAGATGTAAAGAACTCCCTCCTGCCTATTGCCCCCCCATAGCAAGCAGTTTGCTATGGGGGCACCCGATGAGACTTGCTCCCAAGCCGCTGCTCCCTGTGTCCCTTCCCACATGGAGTGTGGCTTGGCCCAGCCCCCACTTTCTCCTCATTGGCTCACTGGCTGTCATTGACAGTAGTCGGAGCCAATGGCTACCGCTGCTGTCTCAGGCAATGAAAAGGGAGAGACCCAGGAGAGCCAAGGCTCTTTGCACATCGCTGGATCGAGATGGGGCTCAGTTAAGTTTTAGGGCTGCTGGAGGCACTGATGCACATACAGTGGTGATCGAAAGTTTGGGCACCCCAGGTAAAAATTGTATTAATGTGCATAAAGAAGCCAAGGAAAGATGGAAAAATCTCCAAAAGGCATCAAATTACAGATTAGACATTCTTATAATATGTCAACAAAAGTTAGATTTTATTTCCATCATTTACACTTTCAAAATAACAGAAAACAAAAAAAATGGCGTCTGCAAAAGTTTGGGCACCCTGCAGAGTCAATATCTTGTACTGCCCCCTTTGGCAAGTATCACAGCTTGTAAACGCTTTTTGTAGCCAGCCAAGAGTCTTTCAATTCTTGTTTGAGGTATCTTTGCCCATTCTTCCTTACAAAAGTTTTCCAGTTATTTGAGATTTCTGGGCTGTCTGTCACGCTCTGCCCTTTTAAGGTCTATCTATAGATTTTCAATTATGTTGAGGTCAGGAGATTGTGAAGGCCATGGCAAAACCTTCAGTTTACGCCTCTTGATGTAATCCCCCCGTGGATTTCGAGGTGTGTTTAGGATCATTATCTATTTGTAGAAGCCATCCTCTCTTTAACTTCAGCTTTTTCACAGATGGCATCAAGTTACCGTCCAAAATTTGCTGAAATTTTATTGAATCCATTTTTCCTTCTACTCGTGAGATGTTCCCTGTGCCACTGGCTGCAATACAACCCCAAAGTATGATTGATCCACCCCCATGCTTAACAGTTGGAAAGAAAATAGGAAAATTCCCCTGATTGTGGGACTTTGTAGGCACTCATAAAATATAACTACACGTAACAATATTAAATTTATATAAAAAATAACATTTATTGAAAAGAGTACAAAAAGATGTATAAAATATGGCAAGCTTGGTATATTACATCACATCAGCGGGCAAATAGTGACCACATGACCGCAGGGTAAAGGTCCAATGCGTTTCGGAGTGACAGTGATTACTCCTTCTTCAGGGGTGACCTTGGATAGTGGTCTGCAGATAATTAATTAAACAAAAAGTCATATTACAATGATGAAATGGTACAAAAAAAAAAAATAAATTTGAACAATTCATAGAAAAACGTGGTCATCAAGACACAGCTTACATATTCTGCTGTGTTGATTTAAAAAGTGTTAGGGTGCTGGTGGTAACCTGGCGACAGAGATAGGCTCCGATGTCCGCTAGAGGGCGGAGCTTGGACGGAACCCCCAAGGTAAGTGACACAGGCTAGCCTGAGGTGCGGAGTCTAAGTATCCACCGGTTTTCGCCACAGCCTCTAGTGGTGAGGATGGAGTTCGCTACGTGTGGATACCAGGTCGCGGTCCTCAGGGTCGCCCCACCAGGGGTGAACCGATCAAGGTCCAAAGGCGGGTAAACAGACAAGGGAGATCCGAGAGAATGGTCAAACAAGCCGGGGTCAGGACGGGCAGCAGACGAGCGGAGTCAGGAACAAGCCAAAAGGTCAACAGGAAATCAGCAGCAAACAGGTCACAGGTTCAGGAACAACGGCAGGAGCTGAAGACAAGACAGCACTGAACCTATGTGCTGATCCAGCTTAAATAGAGCTCTTTCTAGATGAGAGGGGAGGAGCCGGAATAGCCTGTGAGTCTTAACTCATCCACTGCCAGAGCCTTCCTGACAGGTTCCTAACATTGCCCCCCCCCTTAAGGGCAACCTCCGGGTGCCCAACAAGCTCCTTTTTTGTGGATGAGCACGAAAAAATGCTTGGATTAGGTCCGCAGCATGGACGTTCCGTTCAGGCTCCCAGGAGTTCTCTTCCGGACCATAACCCTTCCATTTGATGAGAAACTGTAGCTGGTTGCCTCTCTTTCGACAGTCCACCACAGCCTCAACCTCATACTCCACATCTCCATCCACGAACACAGGTTCTGGGGTACCTGAACTTCTACCAGGGAAGTTATCGGGGATCACGGGCTTCAGTAAGGAAACATGAAATATGGGATGGATCCGAAGGGTATCGGGTAGGGATAGTTCATAGGACACATCATTGAGTTTTCTTTTAACTGGAAATGGACCAATAAATCTGGGAGCCAGTTTCTTGGACGGACAGGCTAGGCGGAGATTAGCCGTGGAAAGCCAGACCCGATCGTCAGGTTGAAGAATCAACTCTCCCTTCTTTCTCTTGTCAAAGATCCTTTTGGACGCAGTTTGGGCCTTGGCTAAAGTCTCCCGCAGAAGGTTATTATTCCGGGAAAAGAAGTTGACAGTGTCTTGGACTGCAGGAACTCCGGATTCACATGGAATATCTGGTAAGAAGGAGGGATGAAATCCGTAATTAGCGAAGAAGGGAGATTGGCCAGTAACAGAGTGCTTGGAATTGTTGTAGGAGAATTCTGCAAATGGTAAAAGGGCTACCCAGTCGTCCTGGACAAAGGTGGTAAAGCACCGCAGGTACTGCTCCAGGGTTTGGTTTGTTCTCTCAGTTTGTCCGTTGGTCTGTGGGTGGTAGGCTGAGGACATAGACAGCTCGATCTTTAACAGTTTACATAAAGCCTTCCAGAAGCGGGACGTAAATTGTACCCCTCTGTCAGAGATGATGTTCCTGGGAATCCCATGGAGTCTTATGATCTCCCTAATGAAGATCTCTGCAGTTTCCCTTGCAGAGGGAGTACCCTTGAGGGGCAAAAAAAATGGGCCATTTTAGAGAGTCGATCTACCACCACAAAAATGGCAGAGCACCCTGCAGAAGGTGGAAGTTCCACGATAAAATCCATGGCAATTGTTTGCCAGGGCCGATCAGGGATGGGAAGAGGTCTGAGAAGGCCCCATGCCTTACTTCTGGCGGTTTTACACCGGGAACAGGTGGTACAGGAGAGTACATAACTCCTGCAGCTCTCTTCCATGTCAGGCCACCAAAAAGAACGCTGCAGGAGGTCAAGGGTTCTATGGACGCCAAAATGACCGGCCAGAGGGTGATCATGACAGGCAGCCAGAATTGCTGTTCTGACCTCTTCCGGGACGAAGATCTTGTCTTTAACCCATAACAAGCCATTTTTGTGCACCGGGGTTATTCCGGGTGGACCAAGAATGTGGGCAGAGGCTTGCTCAAGACGGGCCTTCAGATTTGTGAATAAAAGTAGGAAGTTCTTTTCGGATAGGATGGTGTCAGGTACTGAAGTTTCCTTCGGGCTATCAAACATCCGGGACAGGGCATCCGGTTTAACATTTTTAGACCCAGACCGATAGGTGATATGAAATGAAAATCTCAGATACTCAAGGTTTTTGTGATCCGTAAAAATAAGAATAGGGTGTACAGCCCCCTCAAGCAAATACGGCCACTCTTCAAGTGTGGCTTTGATCGCCAGAAGTTCCCGGTCCCCAACATCATAATTCCTCTCTTCAGAGGAGAGTTTCTGGGAAAAGAAGGCTATCGGGTGTATCAAGTCCTTGGTTCCCTGTCTTTGGGAGAGGACTGCCCCGACAGCAACTTCAGAAGCGTCAACCTCGAGGAGGTAGGGTAAGGTGGGATTCGGGTGACTCAACACAGGGGCTGACGTGAAGAGCTTCTTAAGGACCAAGAAGGCGGACTGGGCTTCGGGGGTCAATTGAAAGCGAACACTCTTCTTGGTGAGCTGAGTAATGGGAATGATGATATGAGAGAAACCCTTAATGAACTTTCTATAGAAGTTGGCGAAGCCAACGAATCGCTGCACTCCCTTTTTGTCAGATGGAGGTGGCCAATCCAGGATGGCAGAGACTTTCTGGGGATCCATCTCTATACCCTCTGTAGAAATTATTAACCCCAGAAACGGGATGCTGCTTCGCTCGAATTCACACTTCTCGGCCTTAACATAGAGACCATGCTGACGGAGGCGGCCGAGGACATTTCGAATATGCTCATGATGTTGCTCCAGGGATGTAGAGAAGATTAGGATGTCATCTAGGTAAACTATGACAAAGATATCCAGCCAATCCCGGAAAATATCGTTCACAAAGTGTTGGAACGTAGCTGGGGCGTTGCAGAGGCCAAAAGGCATCACAAGATATTCGAAATGCCCGAACCTGGTACGAAAAGCTGTCTTCCACTCATCGCCTTCTCTAATATGGACTAAGTTGTAGGCCCCGCGGAGATCCAACTTAGTGAACAGGACAGCAGATCTGAGCCGCTGAAAGAGCTCGGGAACCAGAGGGAGAGGGTAGCGGTTTTTAATGGTAACTTTATTCAAGTCTCTGTAATCGATACAAGGTCGAAGGGAGTGATCCTTCTTTTCTACAAAAAAGATACCTGCCCCTGCCGGAGAGGTGGAAGGACGGATAAACCCCTTCTTCAGACTTTCGTCCACATAGTCCTTTAAAACGTCCAGCTCATGTTCAGATAGTGGGTAAATTCGGCCAAATGGGATCTCGGCTCCCGGGAGCAAGTCGATGGGGCAATCATATGAACGGTGAGGAGGTAAGGTCTCAGCTCCCCGCTTACTGAAAACATCCAGGAAGTCGTGATATGCCTTGGGTACAACAGAACATAAATCAGGCTCAGATTCGAGACAGAACAGAGTTTGGGGGGACTTGGATGGAGCGGGTAGACAGGAGTTCCTGCAGTAAGGAGACGGGAACTGGACGGCTCCTGTGATCCAGTTGATTTGCGGGTTGTGTGCCTGCAACCATGGCAATCCCAGGATAATGGGAAATAAGGGAGATGCGATGACATCCAAACTTATCAATTCCTTATGGCCAGATGGAGAGACCATTGGAAGAGGAAGGGTTTCTTGGGTCACGGGTCCAGACTTGATGTGGGAGCCATCAGCCAGGAAGATAGTGAGGTCCTGGGTCTTGGTCTGGAGAGGTATGCCTTGCTGCCCCGCAAAGGAACGGTCAATGAAACAACTGCAGGCTCCCGAGTCAACGATTGCTGTAACCTGGACGGGTCCTTCTGGGAGTTGCAAAGACACAGGAAAGGCTAAGTGGGAGGTGGAGGTAACTGATGCCACACAACTGGAGGGCGAGACTGGCAAAGACTTATGGTGTTTCGCTGTGCAGGAGCGCACATAATGGCCAGCTTCTCCGCAATACAAGCAAAGATTACCCAGCTGGCGGCGACGTCTCTCCTCCGGAGACAAGACAGGCCACATGACCCCAAGTTGCGTGGGTTCAGGAGCATCAGGCATGGACTCCGGCGGGAGCAGGGCTGGGAGAGACTGCCCCAGCGGAAGGGAAGTGTACAGTAGGTGCTACTCGTGGCAACATCCAGGCTGGCCGAAACTGCTGCGTTGATCGTTCCGCCTGGCGTTCTCGGAGCCAACGGTCGATTTGAATGGCCTGGGAGATCAAATCCTTTAGTGCGTCGGGGATGCCCACCCGGGCCAATTCGTCCTTCAGTGCTTCGGACAAGCCTAGACGGAACTGGTACCGGAGTGCAGCCTTGTTCCAGGAAGTGTCGGAACTCAGGCGACGGAAGTCCGTGACATAGTCTTCTACGGGTCTGCGCGCCTGCTGGAGAACGTGTAGCGCAGCTTCTGCGGTGGAAGATCGCTGTGGATCATCATAGAGTTGGGCCATAGCCTCAAAAAATGACAATAGAGAGTTCAAATGGGGGCTACCCTCTTCAAGGAGCCGATGGGCCCAGGACTGGGGTCCGCATAGTAGCAATGAAATAACAAACCCCACCTTGGTGGCCTCCAGGGAGAAGGTTCGGGTTGCAAGGAGAAGTAGAGCTGGCAGGCATTGCGAAACGCTCGGAATTTACCCCGATCTCCGGAATATTTTTCAGGGGTAGGGACCCGAGGTTCCAGTGGCAGCATCACTACTGTGGGGCTGGAGGCCGGTGCTGTGGTTGCGGCTGCGGCAGTGGAGGAGGGAGCAGATGGCGCAGTGGAATCTGCCGTGAGGGTTACAGAGCGTAATCGTCCCTCTAACTGTGTATTGCCATCCTGAAGCGTCCTAACGGCTTGAGACAGGGCTGCTAAGTGTTGGCAGATCTCCTCCAACGGTGAAGCCTCTCTTGCAGGTTCCGACATGGCTGTCTTGTACTGTTAGGGTGCTGGTGGTAACCTGGCGACAGAGATAGGCTCTGATGTCCGCTAGAGGGCGGAGCTTGGACGGAACCCCCAAGGTAAGTGACACAGGCTAGCCTGAGGTGCGGAGTCTAAGTATCCACCGGTTTTCGACAGAGCCTCTAGTGGTGAGGATGGAGTTCGCTGCGTGTGGATACCAGGTCGCGGTCCTCAGGGTCGCCCCACCAGGGGTGAACCGATCAAGGTCCGAAGGCGGGTAAACAGACAAGGGAGATCCGAGAGAATGGTCAAACAAGCCGGGGTCAGGACGGGCAGCAGACGAGCGGAGTCAGGAACAAGCCAAAAGGTCAACAGGAAATCAGCAGCAAACAGGTCACAGGTTCAGGAACAACGGCAGGAGCTGAAGACAAGACAGCACTGAACCTGTGTGCAGATCCAGCTTAAATAGAGCTCTTTCTAGATGAGAGGGGTGGAGCCGGAATAGCCTGTGAGTCTTAACTCATCCACTGCCAGAGCCTTCCTGACAGGTTCCTAACAGTAAGCCTGCCCGCATATTATTAAAACCAGGTAATCAGACTGCTCAAGCCAATCACTGAGAATGCTGTTCAGAGGTTTCAGGAAGAATTCTTTTAATTGCACATAATTCCAAAAGGTAAGAACTTGATGTTGTGTGCTATCCAGCCTTGTATAGGCTGAGAGGGGACAGCTGTCCCTTGTTATTCAAGGCCAACTTCTCTTCAACCCTTCACTGAAGGAAGGTTAAGATCCGAGCCACCGGAAAGGAGAGAGGATGAACCCCGAGAGACTCACTCACACCACGCGATGTACGTCTTCCACGTATGACTGTACATCTTCCCAGAATTAGATTTCCTAGATTTTAACAGCATTAGAATCACCGATTCAGACAAACCCCTATCCTTTAGCACCTGGCTTTCCAACAGCCAAGCTGTAAAAGCCAGCGACTATAAAGCAGGATGGAAGATTGGCCCTTGGGACAGCAGATCCTCCCTGAGAGGAAGCTTCCAAGGAACAGATCAGCATACCAGGCCCGCAGAGGCCAGTCCGGGGCCACTAAGATTTCCAGAATCCTTTCTGCCTCGATCCTGCATAGAAATCTTGAAAGAAGCTTAAGAGGAGGGAAGGCGTAAATCAGGCGATACTGACCCCACTGGGCCACCAGCCTGTCTGTGGCGTCCGTCAGAGGATCTCGTGACTGTGCCATGATCCTTTGCACCTTTCTGATGAGATGCTAACAAATCCACCTCGGGGGTGCCACATCAGAGATACAACTGATGAAACACTTCCAAATGAAGAGACCATTCCCTCTGGTCCAACGCCGGGTGACTGAGGTAGTCTGCCTGCCAGTTTTCCACTCCAGGAATGTGTACAGCGGAGAGGGCTAGAACGCAAGTTTCTGCTCACCTAAGAATGCCAGCTACCTCCAGAGCCACCAGGACACTTCTTGTGCCCCTTGGTGATTGACATAAGCCATGGCATTGTCTAAATGAATGCCCACTGGACATCCTTGGAGACGATCCGTTCAATGCTCTTGGCACAGTCTGATTGCCCAGAGCTCAAGGACTTTGATCGGTAGTCTGGACTCTTCCAGGGTCCAGACTCCCTGAGCAGAATGCCTCTATCGAGAATATTTTCAAAATGTTATAACATAAACGAAGAAAAAACTTTTTTTTTCAAAATTTTCTGCCTTTTTTTATTTGTTTAGCAAAAAAAAGAAAAAACCCAGTTGTGATCAAATACCACTAAAAGAAAGCTTTATTTGTGGCGAAAAAATTATAAAAATGTAGTTTGGGTACAGTTTTGCATGACCGCGCAATTGTCATTCGAAATTCGACAGCGCTAAATGCTGAAAATTGGCCTGGGCAGGAAGGGGGTGAAAGTGCCCTGTATTGAAGTGGTAAAGTAGGACTAAAGGCATAAATAGGGGAGGTTTTATTTATCAACCCATTCTCCATTCATAGAAAACTTTCCATTGGTAGAAGCTATTACACTAGCTTCTATGAATGGAGGTGAATGGAAAGGCTAAGCATAGTTGGAAGTGCCTAGAGCAGCTATCAGCACAAAAGACACTTTGCTTTGAATGCAAATACATTGTGTTGAATTAAAAAAATATAAATGGGCGGCACAGTGGTGTTAAAAGTAAAAGGGCCACTGGATCAGGTCCCAACCATAACACTACCTGCCTGGAGTTTGCATGTTCTCCCTGTGCCTGTGTGGGTTCCTCCATGTACTCCAGTTTCCTCCCACACTCCAAAGACATGCTGGTAGGTTAATTGGCGCTTGTCTAAATTTGCCCTAGTATGTGTAAGTATGGATGTGAGCTAGGGACCTTAGATTGTAAGCTTCTTGAGGGTAGGGACTGATGTGAATGTACAATGTATATGTAAAGCGCTGCGTAAATTGACATTGCTATATACAGTATCTCACAAAAGTAAGTACACCCCTCACACTTTTGTAAATATTTTATTATATCTTCTTCATGTGACAAAACTGAAGAAATTCCACTTTGCTACAAAGTAGTGAGTGTACAGCTTGTATAGCAGTGTAAAATTAGTGTCCCCTCAAAATAACTCAACACATAGCAAATAATGTCTAAACCGCTGGCAACAAAAGTGAGTACAACCCTAAGTGAAAATGTCCAAATTGGGCCCAATTAGCCATTTTTTTAGCCTCCCTCCCCAGTGTCATGTGACTCATTAGTGTTCCAAGATCTCAGATGTGAATGGGGAGCAGGTGTGTTAAATTCTTTCACTCTCTCATACTGGTCACTGTAAGTTCAACATGGCCCCCCATGGCAAAGAACTCTTTGAATTGTTGCTCTACATAAAGATAGCCTAGGGAATAAAAAGATTGCCAAGACCCTGAAACTGAGCTGCAGCGCGGTGGCCAAGACCATACAGTGGTTTAACAGGACAGGTTCCATTCAGAACAGGCCTCGCCATGGTTGACCTGGTTGACCAAAGAAATTGAGTGCACATGCTCAGCGTCATATCCAGAGGTTATCTTTGGGAAATAGACGTATGAGTGCTGCAGCATTACTACAGAGGTTTAAGGGGTGGGGTCAGCCTGTCAGTGCTTAGACCATACACCGCATACTGCATCACATTGGTCCGCATGGCTGTCGTCCCAGAAGGAAGCCTCTTCTAAAGATGATGCACAAGAAAGCCTGCAAACGGCTTGCTGAAGACAAGCAGACTAAGGACATGGATTACTGGAACCATGTCCTGTGGTCTGATGAGACCAAGATAAACGTATTTGGTTCAGATGATGTCAAGCGTGTGTGGCGGCAACCAGGTAAAGAGTACAAAGACAAATGTGTCTTGCCTACAGCCAAACATGGTGGTGGGAGTGTCATGGTCTGGGGTGCATGAGTGCTGCCGGGACTGGGGAGCTACAGTTCATTCAAAGAACCATGAATACCAACATGTACTGTGGCATAGTGAAGCAGAGCATTAATTCCTCCCTTCAGAGACTGGGCCGCAGGGCAGAATTCCAACACGATAATGACCCCAAACACACCTCCAAGACGACCACTGCCTTGCTAAAGAAGCTGAGGGTAAAGGTGATGGACTGGCCAAGCATGTCTCCAGACCAAAACCCTATTGAGCATCTGTGGGGCATCCTCAAATGGAAGGTGGAGGAGCGCAAGGTCTCTAACATCCACCAGCTCTGTGATGTCATCATGGAGGAGTGGAAGAGGACTCCAGTGGCAACCTGTGAAGCTCTGGTGAACTCCATGCCCAAGAAGGTTAAGGCAGTGCTGGAAAATAATGGTGGCCACACAAAATATTGACACTTTGGGCCCAATTTGGACATTTTTATTTAGGGGTGTACTCACTTTTGTTGCCAGCGGTTTAGACATTAATGGCTGTGTGTTAAGTTATTTTGAGGGGACAGCAAATTTACACTGTTATACAAGCTGTACACTCACTACTTTCCATTGTAACATAGTGTAATTTGTTTAGTATTGTCACATGAAAAGATATAATAAAATTATTACAAAAATGTGAGGGGTGTACTCACTTTTGTGAGATACTGTAAGTACCTGAAACAAATAAATAAATATATATCTGAACTTAGACTTTAATATTCAAGTTAGTAAAAAAGCACACTGAATGGTATGGATTTAACTGAAGTTAAAGTAAACTTGTTCGGAGGTGAAGCATAACAGCTAGGCAACTCGCATTTCAGAAGAAATTCAGTAATGGCAGCCTCCATAATTCTCTTATGACAGGTTTACTTTAGGCCTCTCAGCACAGTCCTCAATTTAAAGTTATGGGTAGCTCTTGTCTCCTTTTGTGTTTTCTATTTTATTACTAACAATACACAGACTATTTATGTTCAAGGGATAAATCACAAAGAAAAAATGGTTTGTTACAACAATTGAGTCTGATATTTATAAGAAGATGCTGAACTATGTAACTGTGTGCCAAGATCAGGCTCCAAATAATAGTAACAAAATGAGCAAGCAAAAATGAAGGCTCCTTTTTAATTTTGTATCTATCCCATGGCACAAAATCTAGAGTAAAATAAAGAGATGGCTGTTGTTATTATGCCTTTTTTTTTTTTAATTTGTTATTATCAACAACAGCTTAAGAGTCGGTTCACACTGGGGCGACACGACTCTGTCCTACTTCGGGGGCGACTTGTGCATTCCCATGCACAACGACTTCGGCGCGACTTGCATGGACTTCACATAATGGAAGTCTATGCAAGTCGCTCCGAGGTTGCCCCGAAGTAGTACAGGACCCTTTTTCTAAGTCGGAGCGACTTGTGTCGCTCCTATTAGAACGGGTCCTGTAGCGGTCAATGGACCGCGAGGGAGCGTAACTTGTCAGGCTGACAAGTCGCCTGACAAGTCGTGCTAGTGTGGACCGGCTCTTAGCTTTCTTTATGTATTTTTCTAAATCAGGTGTTATAAATAGATTTCTTATTTTATTTCAGAATTGACTAATAGGTGGGGTGCTCTGATCCTTTATCAAGGACAGACTGGTGATATGGCAATTCTGGCATTTACCAGAGGGTTGGAATGTTGGTTGGGTGACCTGAGCTCCCATGGGCTACTTGGGCTTTTGAATTGAAGCAATACTGTAAAACCAAATTATTCAACAAAATATCTGCATTTGGGCTCCAAGGACGGTAGTAGGGTCTACAGCAGGGGACTTCAATCTATGGCCCCCCAGTTGTTCAGGAACTACAATTCCCATCATGCCTAGTCATGTCTGTGAATATAAGAGTTTTACAATGCCTTGTGGGATGTATAGTTCCGCAACAGCTGGGGGCCCGTAGTTTGAGGATCCCTGCTCTACAGAATATCCTCTGTTTTATTGTTCTATCAGGCCTGGAAGTCTATTCATACAGGAAATTGTCAGCTGCTGGATACTATATACAGTGCGTCCGGAAAGTATTAACATTGCTTCCCTTTTTCTACATTTTGTTATGTTACAGCCTTATTCCATAATGGGATAAATCCATTATTTTCCTCAAAATTTCCTCAAATTCGTTTGTTTAAAATCTTTGCAAGTTTATTAAAAATAAAAACAAAAAAAAATGACATGTACATAAGTATTCACAGCCTTTGCTCAATACTTTGTTGAAGCACCTTTGGCACCAATTACAGTCTCAAGTCTTTTTGAGTAGAATGCTGCAAGCTCGGCACACCTGTTTTTGAGCAGTTTCTCCCGTTCTTCTTTGCAGGACCTCTCAAGCTCTATCAGGTGGGATGAGTAGCATTGGCGCACAGCCATTTTCAGATCTTTCCAGAGAGTTTTGATTGGGTTGAAGCCTGGGCTCTGGCTGGGCCACTTAAGGATATTCACAGAGTTGTCCTGTAGCCACTCCTTTGTTATCTTGGCTGTGTGCTTAGGCTCGTTGTCCTTTTGGAAGATGAACCTTCGTCCCAGTCTGAGGTCCAGAGCGCTCTGGAGCAGGTTTTCTTCAAGGATGTCTCTGTACATTTCTGAATTCATCTTTCCCTCAATCCTGACTAGTGTCCCAGTTCCTGCCACTGTAAAACATCCACACAGCATGATGCTGCCACCACCATGCATCACTGTAGGGATGGTGTTGGCCAGGTGATGAGCTGTGCCTGGTTTCCTCCAGATATGACGCTTGCCATTCAGGCTAAAGAGTTCAATCTTTGTTTCATAAAACCAGAGAATTTTGTTTCTCATGCTCTGAGAGTCCTTCAGGTGCCTTTTAGCAAACTCCAAACGGGCTGTCCTTTGCCTTTAATTGAGGAGTGGCTTTCGTCTGGCCAATCTACCATACAGGATTGAATGGTGGAGTGCTGCAAAGCTGCTTGTTCTTCTAGAAATAAATAGCTGGCGCACAACGGGGAATAAAATATCACCAGGGGCTATACCAGTGGTACTAGACACACAAATGACCAGAGTGAATAATCATCAGTAAAGAGGACAATATGAAAAATCCATGTATGGCAAAGTCCATGGAAAATTCAATAAAAAACCCAAGGTGCACTCCTGAGGCAACTCTAGTGACAAGTAGAAGATTTGCTTGGGGCCAACTAGAAGAAAACACAGGCGCCAATCTAAGTGCAGTAACTTGAAATTTTTTTATTGGATGAGACCGCTAGATAGGGGGGTACTCACAAAAGTGATTAATAAAATAGCTCATAAAACACACTCCGGTAAGGATCAGGATGGCTCGAGCGGTGACAGTAGACAGGCTGTAGCGGTGACTGCCGCACTTCCTCGTCCCGGAGACACTCAGATGACCGTCCGTCGTCACTTCCGCAAGCGTGATTACGTCATGGCGCTGGCGACGAGTTCTCGGAGCATGCGCTCCTTCCTCAGGCCGATATTGCGCCATTTTGGATGTGGGCTTAAGTAGAGAGGGAGCCAGAGCCTGCCCGATCTTAATGCCCGCCTTTAATTCAAATGTAACGGCGGGTTTTGCTATTCTAATACATTTAGCAGCATCTGACTGATATGACTGGAAGATTTTGCATATTAGCAGCAATTCACAAAACAATGATAAAGATTTAAGCAGTGGTTAGAACCGACAAAGCACAATAATACAGCAACTTCTAGGCAAAAAATCGAATAAATTAGATTAAATTAAATTAAACAAAAAAATGCTTATAATGAGCAATATCATGGGCTGTAAAAGATTATTTTGGACAAATAAAAATGATTGAATTCAAAAGATGAAAATATGAAAATAAGTAATGAAAAATAAAAAATAAAAAAGATGAAAAATAAAAAATAATAATGAAAATAAATATAATATGGTAAATAATATGTAAATAATGAGGAATATGTAAATAGAAAAACCATGGATATCCTGAATATAATATATATAAAAAAGAAATGTATGTGTATGCACATGATATCATTATGATCTTCATGCACATAAAAGCAGCCATGAGTGATAAATAAATAAAAATATATTATAATTAAGTTTATGTAAATATTAAAATGTTTAGAACAAGGGAATGTGCTAAAAACAACAACAACAAAAAAAAAATATATATGTACACTTTCATAGTATTCCATAAATAGGATGTCAACAAGGAAAAATAAAAGTAGAGAGGACAAATTCTATTCAGGGCGGACTATATGAGCGAATTCGTTTCGATTTCCTCATTTAAGCCACCCGGGACTAACGTATCCAGGATGTAGATCCAGTACGCCTCCCTTTGACACAACCGCTTAAAACGCTCGGCTGGTGCAAAGGTGGCTGGTATGGACTCTATGATCCATACTCTCAGGCCAAGGGATGATTGATTATGAAACAGCAAAAAGTGACGTGGAACACTATGCTTATCCTCCCCTGCTTCTACAAATCTGCGATGTTCCCCAAATCTCTTCCTCAAGGGACGAATAGTTCTTCCTACATAGAACTGTCCACAAGGACATGTCAAACAATAGATGACATAGTCCGTGGAACAGTTGTAGGATTTGGTGATAGGATATGTTTTGTCCTTAACCTCAAAACTTTTTTGCCCATGAGTTACATGCTTACACGTTAAACATAATACTTTACGGCATTGATACATGCCTATGAGCGGGATAAGGCACAGTCGCGCTTGAGAGGGTGTGGGTGGTTTCCTCAATTTACTAGGAGCAACCATACTCTTAATATTTCTAGCCTTTCGATAAGTGACCCTAGGTTTCAATGGCAAATTATCCTTAAGATGGGGATCCTCCAATAAAATTGGCCAATGTTTCACTAAAACCTGTTCCATCTTTTTAAATTTAGTGTGAAATTGAGTGATAAATCTCGGTATACCGATCTCGGTGTTAGGTGTCTTACTCTCATGTTGTACGTAACCAGTCTTGTACGTGTCCTGGGCAAGATTTAACAGGGGTTCTGGGAAGGCCTTATCGCATAACACTTTGTTCTTCATAGTCTGCATCATTATTACAATTTCTGCGAAGTCTGCAGAATTGACTCTTGGGAGTATTATTAATCCACCTGGGGTGGTGGCAGCTCTTAAAGTGCAAAAAGGAATTGCCCGCTGTAGGTTTAGAATAATTCTTTGCCTCTATTTTGCCCTCGCGATGGTAGAGAAGGAGATCCAGAAAGGCTAACTCAACAGGGTGATGGACTGAAGTAAATGATAAACTGTAGTTGTTTGAATTACAGTGACTGACAAATTCTGAAAGCAAAGTGGCCGTGCCATCCCAGATTACAATTATGTCGTCTATATACCTCCCATAAAAGACAATATGGGAGGTATAAGGATTGTGCCTTATCCCGCTCATAGGCATGTATCAATGCCGTAAAGTATTATGTTTAACGTTTAAGCATGTAACTCATGGGCAAAAAAGTTTCGAGGTTAAGGACAAAACATATCCTATCACCAAATTCTACAACTGTTCCATGGACTATGTCATCTATTGTTTGACATGTCCTTGTGGACAGTTTTATGTAGGAAGAACTATTCGTCCCTTGAGGAAGAGATTTGGGGAACATCGCAGATTTGTAGAAGCAGGGGAGGATAAGCATAGTGTTCCACGTCACTTTTTGCTGTTTCATAATCAATCATCCCTTGGCCTGAGAGTATGGATCATAGAGTCCATACCAGCCACCTTTGCACCAGCTGAGCGTTTTAAGCGGTTGTGTCAAAGGGAGGCGTACTGGATCTACATCCTGGATACGTTAGTGCCGGGTGGCTTAAATGAGGAAATCGAAACAAATTCGCTCATATAGTCCGCCCTGAATAGAATTTGTCCTCTCTACTTTTATTTTTCCTTGTTGACATCCTATTTATGGAATACTATGAAAGTGTATATATATATATATATATATTTTTTTTTTGTTGTTGTTTTTAGCACATTCCCTTGTTCTAAACATTTTAATATTTACATAAACTTAATTATAATATATTTTTATCTATTTATCACCCATGGCTGCTTTTATGTGCATGAAGATCATAATGATATCATGTGCATACACATACATTTCTTTTTTATATATATTATATTCAGGATATCCATGGTTTTTCTATTTACATATTCCTCATTATTTACATATTATTTACCATATTATATTTATTTTCATTAATATTTTTTATTTTTCATCTTTTTTATTTTTTATTTTTCATCACTTATTTTCATATTTTCATCTTTTGAATTCAATAATTTTTATTTGTCCAAAATAATCTTTTACAGCCCATGATATTGCTCATTATAAGCATTTTTTTGTTTAATTTAACCACTTCCGGTCCACGCTATAGCTGAAGTACGGCTGCAGCGCGGACTGTAATTTTCGGGAGGCCGTCTTTATGCGGCCTCCCAGAAACAGGCTCCCCGCGCGCTCCCGCGAGCGCGCATCGGGGAAAATCTGTGTTGGCCGTGTCCCTTGGACACAGCCAATCACAGATCGTGGTAAATGGCCAATCACAGCGGCCATTTACCACGTGATCGGGCCGTGCAATGAGAGATGATCTCATATGTAAACATATGAGATCATCTCTCATCGCCAGCTCTCTTCCTCACACAGAGACTGCGTGTGAGGAAGGAGCAGAGCCCGATCACCAGTAAGAGAACACACAGCAATGTAATCAGGGCACTGATCACCAGTGCCCTGATTACTGAAGAGGGGAAATAATGCCACAACTGCCCACAGTGCCCGCCATCAGTGCCCCCCATCAGTGCCCACAGTCAGTGCCCATAGTGCTGCCAGTCAGTGCCCATCAGTGCCTGCTCATCTAGGCACTGATGGGCACTGACTAGCAGCACTATGGGCACTGAGTGTGGACACTGATGGTGCTGCCCATCAGTGCTGATCAGTGCCACCCATCAGTATCCATCAGTGCCACCCATCAGTGCCCATCAGTGCCACCTCTCAGTGCCCATCAGTGCCGTCTCTCAGTGCCCATCAGTGCCGCCCATCAGTGCCGCCTCTCAGTGCCCAGCAGTGCCACCTCTCAGTGCCCAGCAGTGCCACCTATAAGTGCTCATCAGTGCCGCCTATGAGTGCGCATCAGTGCCGCCTATCAGTGCTCATCAGTGCGGCATATTAGTACCTCCTCATCAGTGCCACCTCATCAGTGCCCATAAGTGCCGCCTCATCAGTGCCCAGCAGTGCCACCTCATCAGTGCCCATAAGTGCCACCTTATCAGTGCCCATCAGTGCAGCCTATCAGTGCCCATCAGTGCCGCCTTATCAGCGCACATCAGTGAAGGAGAAAAATGTATTTAATAAAAGTAAAAGAAATCAGCGCTAAACTCTAAATGAGGGGGACCACTCTATCTACCTTCAACATACAATATACAATGGTCTCAAAAAACTGTAGATCACAATGATCAGATAATCAATAAATATAAAAGTGTGTTTGTGGATAACTAAAAAAAAATGTGAGAATGAGAAAAATCAAAGTGATGATAGAAAAGTCAAAAGAAATATTCTCAAATGGTCATCCAATGGTGAACGATCTGCTGAATCCAGATCTGAGTGCTATTATAAAATCACAAGTGACTAACAGTAAAAAACAAATAACTAAATAATATGTGAATCGTTTCTACTCATACAGATGATGAACAGCAATAAACAATATAAAAATTTGCAAATAGCAGCATGAGGTGATAATATTGATGTAAACAATTATGGAGTATCAAATAACGGACTCAAAAAGTGCAGCAGTGCCAAACTAAAGGTGCATGAATTGTCCACAAAAGCTATTAAGCTAATATCAGTCCAATGCAGTGATTAAAGTGCAGGGTGCCACAAAATTAAGTGATATCTTCCAGTGCAATCTACAGGTGAGGTCACACTTTCAAACACAGCAAAGTGAGTGTGTCCCGGTTATTTAGCAATCCAACACTGAGTGCAGTGGCCGCTCACCTCCACAACACTCAAAGAGAGCGTTAGGTATAATTATCCAAGCTCCTCTCAATCTTCAGACATATGCTTATTGTCCTCCAGCTGTTATGGGTATAGTGGTTTAGAGTCGGTCCACGCAGGTATCTCTCAATCCCTCTGTCTAGTTCTTAAACAAGAGAGGCTCTCATGGTGCAGTACATAGGGTATACTTTATTTAGTCAAAGTTGCAAACTACTTACACAGATGAAGATCATAAAGTGCAGACAGTCTCCAATACAACCGCCGATGCGGAAGTGACGTCAATGCGGCTTGTCCCTATTTTCAAAATTTACTCACAGAAAATAAGAAAAACTTTTTTTTTTCAAAATTTTCTATCTTTTTTCTTTTTTTTTGTAAGAAATAAAAAAGCCAGAGGTGATTAAATACCACCAAAAGAAAGCTCTATTTGTGTGAAAAAAATGATAAAAATTTCATATGGGTACAGTGTAGCATGACCATGCAATTGTCATTCAAAGCGTGAGAGCACTGAAAGCTGAAAATTGGCCTGGATAGGAAGGGGGTATAAGTGCCCAGTAGGCAAGTGGTTAATTTTATTTAATTTAATCTAATTTATTTAATTTTATGCCTAGAAGTTGCTGTATTATTGTGCTTTGTCGGTTCTAACCACTGCTTAAATCTTTATCATTGTTTTGTGAATTGCTGCTAATATGCAAAATCTTCCAGTCATATCAGTCAGATGCTGCTAAATGTATTAGAATAGCAAATCCCGCCGTTACATTTGAATTAAAGGCGGGCATTAGGACCGGGCAGGCTCTGGCTCCCTCTCTACTTAAGCCCACATCCAAAATGGCTCAATATCGGCCTGAGGAAGGAGCGGCAGTCACCGCTACAGCCTGTCTACTGTCACCGCTCGAGCCATCCTGATCCTTACCGGAGTGTGTTTTATGAGCTACTTTATTCATCACTTTTGTGAGTACCCCCCTATCTAGCGGTCTCATCCAATAAAAAATTTTCAAGTTACTGCACTTAGATTGGCGCCTGTGTTTTCTTCTAGCTTGTTCTTCTAGAAGCTTCTCTTCTCTCCACAGAGAAATGCTGGGGCTCTGTCAAATTGACCATCGGGTTCTTGGTCACCTCCTTGACTAAGGCCCTTCTCCCCCGATCACTCAGTTTGGCCCAGAGGCCCAATTTAGTTCAAGTCCATTCCATTTACAGATGGTGGAGGCCACTGTTCTCTTTAGGACTTAAATGCTGTATAATTTTTTCTGTACCCTTCCCTAGATCTGTGCCTCAATACAATCCTGTCTCGTAGGTCTACAGACTATTCCTTGGACTTCATGACTTGGTTTGCACTCTGACATGCACTGTTAACTGTGGGACCTTATATAGACAGGTGTGGGCCTTTCCAAATCATGTCCAATTAACTGAATTTACCACAGGTGGACTCTAATCAAGTTGTAGAAACATCTTAAGGGCTCTTTCACACGGGCGGTCCGATCAGATCCGCCTGTCAGTTTTTTAGGCGGATCTGATCGGATCCTCCATGCAGCTCTATGGGGCAGCGGGTGTCAGCGGAGGTCACCTCCGCTGACATCGGCTGCCATCGGCATCCGATCCTGTGCTGAAATCTGGACGGATGGAAACCCTATTTTTCCATCCGTTCAGTAATCGGAGCGGAGCAGATCTGAGGAGAGCGGACAGGCGGTCCGCTCTCATCCGATCCCCCATAGAGGGCAGCGGGGGCTGAGACACCTCCCTCTCCGCTCTGCAAGCGGAGACGGAGCTGTCATCCGCCAGGCTCAGCGGGGATCGCGGATCGATCCCCGCTGAGCAACACGGATCCGCCTGCGGAGGCGGACCGTGTGAAAGAAGCCTTAAGATGATCAGTGGAAACAGGAAGCACCTAAGCTCAATTTTTAGTGTCATGGCAAAGGCTGTGAATACTTACAGTATGTACATGTGATCTTTTTATTTTAAACTAATTTGCAGAAATTTTAAACAAATGTCTTTCACGTTGTCAATATGGGGTATTGTTTGTAGAATTTTGAGGAAAATAATGAATTTATTCTATTTTAGAATAAGGCTGTAACATAACAAATTGTGGAAAAAGTGATATGCTGTGAATACGTTTTGATACGTTTTGATTTCACTGTATAGGGCAGCACGGTAGCTTGATGATAAGCACTCTTGCCTTGCATCACTAGGCTCCTTGGTTTGAATCCCAACCAGGACAATAAACACATGGCGTTATCTCTGGGCTTGTTTGGGTTTCCTCCCATATTGGTAGGTTAATTGATTGCTGTCTAAATTGGCTGTAGTATGTGAATGCAAGCGAGATAGGGTCCTTAAAATCATAAGTTCCTTGGGGGCAGAGGTTAGTGTGACAGTAGAATATTTAAAATGCCAGCACTATACAGAACCTTGCGAAAGTATTCGGCCCCCTTGAACTTTGCGACCTTTTGCTACATTTCAGGCTTCAAACATAAAGATATAAAACTGTCATTTTTTGTAAAGAATCAACAACAAGTGGGACACAATCATGAAGTGGAACGAAATTTATTGGATATTTCAAACTTTGTTAACAAATAAAAAACTGAAAAATTGGGCGTGCAAAATTATTCAGCCCCTTTACTTTCAGTGCAGCAAACTCTCTCCAGAAGTACAGTGAGGATCTCTGAATGATCCAATGTTGACCTAAATGACTAACGATGATAAATAGAATCCACCTGTGTGTAATCAAGTCTTCGTATAAATGCACCTGCACTGTGATAGTCTCAGAGGTCCGTTTAAAGTGCAGAGAGCATCATGAAGAACAAGGAACACACCAGGCAGGTCCGAGATACTGTTGTGGAGAAGTTTAAAGCCGGATTTGGATACAAAAAGATTTCCCAAGCTTTAAACATCCCAAGGAGCACTGTGCAAGCGATAATATTGAAATGGAAGGAGTATCAGACCACTGCAAATCTACGAAGACCTGGCTGTCCCTGTAAACTTTCAGCTCATACAAGGAGAAGACTGATCAGAGATGCAGCCAAGAGGCCCATGATCACTCTGGATGAACTGCAGAGATCTACAGCTGAGGTGGGAGACTTTGTCCATAGGACAACAATCAGTCGTATACTGCACAAATCTGGCCTTTATGGAAGAGTGGCAAGAAGAAAGCCATTTCTTAAAGATATCCATAAAAATTGTTGTTTAAAGTTTGCCACAAGCCACCTGGGAGACACACCAAACATGTGGAAGAAGGTGCCCTGGTCAGATAAAACCAAAATCAAACTTTTTGGCAACAATGCAAAACGTTATGTTAGGCGTAAAAGCAACACAGCTCATCACCCTGAACACACCATCCCCACTGTCAAACATGGTGGTGGCAGCATCATGGTTTGGGCCTGCTTTTCTTCAGCAGGGACAGGGAAGATGGTTAAAATTGATGGGAAGATGGATGGAGCCAAATACAGGACCATTCTGGAAGAAAACCTGATGGAGTCTGCAAAAGACTCTGGGACTGGGACGGAGATTTGTCTTCCAACAAGACAATGATCCAAAACATAAAGCAAAATCTACAATGGAATGGTTAACAAATAAACATATCCAGGTGTTAGAATGGCCAAGTCAAAGCCCAGACCTGAATCTAATCGAGAATCTGTGGAAAGAACTGAAAACTGCTGTTCACAAACGCTCTCCATCCAACCTCACTGAGCTCGAGCTGTTTTGCAAGGAGGAATGGGCAAAAATGTCAGTCTCTCGATGTGCAAAACTGATAGAGACATACCCCAAGCGACTTACAGCTGTAATTGCAGCAAAAGGTGG
Source organism: Pelophylax lessonae (assembly GCF_965119305.1). Lineage (NCBI taxonomy): Eukaryota > Metazoa > Chordata > Amphibia > Anura > Ranidae > Pelophylax > Pelophylax lessonae. The sequence continues at coordinate 216,781,113 of NC_138769.1, read as the reverse complement.
CGCTACAAAGTATTAACTTAAGGGGGCTGAATAATTTTGCACGCTCAATTTTTCAGTTTTTTATTTGTTAAAAAAGTTTGAAATATCCAATAAATTTCGTTCCACTTCATGTTTGTGTCCCACTTGTTGTTGATTCTTCACAAAAAATTACAGTTTTATATCTTTATGTTTGAAGCCTGAAATGTGGCAAAAGGTCGCAAAGTTCAAGGGGGCCGAATACTTTCGCAAGGCACTGTATATATATATATATATGGGGATAAAATCAGTGTTGTGAGTAATGACGTGCAATATTTAATAACACATAGCAACCAGTATGAAACACATTTTCTTCGATTTGACTGCAGAAAACTGATATCTGATCGGTTGCTTTGAATTATTGCACTTGGCACATCCTTATTGCTGTTGGCACTGAATACCCAATGTGTCTGTGAGAAACAATTTTATAAACGAGCAAGGAAGTATGTAGAAAATGTGCATACAATAGGATTTTGTTGGGATTAAACTTGCTAGCGACCTCCCTCATTATCCACTCCTAATCCATATTGATACTATTACAGAAGTTGCCTAATAAAAGGCCATACTGAGAATGATAACATTTACACCACCATTCATCCAATCATATCATACAGCGCTGTAGGAAAATGAACAATCTACAAAGTTTAATTATGCCATTCTTCAATTGCTTTGTCTAGGTGATTAATCACGTAGCGATGGTCATGTCTGTATACCTGCTGTGATTGATTTAAACTAGGAGAAGATTAATTGCCATAATTCTCTTGACTGACCTTGAAAACAGCATGTTAGTCTACCCTCTGGAGCAGAGATCTCCAAACTACGGCCCTCCAGCCATTGTGGAATTATACGTCCCATTCACGTCGACATTCACAGACATGAATAAGCATGATGGGAATTGTAGTTCCTGAACAGCTGGAGGGCCATAGTTTGGAGATTCCTGCTCTAGGGGGTTCCTGTTGTCACCAACTAGGTATTAAGTGTGGTGATGCTTTGTTGCCTGTTTAAAAAGCCTGGTCCATTTCTTTAGAACTCATATTCAAATCCTTGTGGATATACTGTATATATTTTATATACTGTGACTGCAAAGAGGGCAAACCAGATATTTGTGTGTCTTGGTATTGACCTTCAAACTTGCAGTAACTTCCACCTTCCACAGACAGAACTAGAGAACTATGGCAGAAATCTCAATGCTGGAGCTTTGAATGGATTGGGCCTTTAGCAAAGGTCAATTATTTTTCCTGGAAAAGAAAAAGATTTGGTCGGTCGCACATATAAAATCACCTTTATTACATATATCTTTAATAAAACCACAATGTCAAGAACACAGTAGAAGGAAACAGAGAACAACAGCTGATGTGTTTCACGCTTACTCAGCGCTTAATAGTAGCTGAAAATAAAATAATTTCAGCTATGGATAAGCGCTGAGTAAGTGCTAAACGCATCAGCTGTTCTCTGTTTCCTCTGCTGTGTTCGTGACATTGTGGTTTTATTGAAGATATCCATAATTAAGGTGATTTTAAATGTGTGGCCAACCAAATCTTTTTCTATACCATGAAGACAGCTACGAGGTGGACCAGCACCTAATTAATGTGATCACAGCTGTGTCACTCACTAGTGGAACTGCCTGGCACAGTGGTTTCTTCTTTGGTTCAATTATTATTCACGTTTATGTGGTTTTTAGATTGTTTTCACCAAATTCTTCCAATTTCCAGGTAAAAGAAAATCTCACTAAAATGATAACTATTTTAGTACAGAATTAGCAAAATAATGTCATTTGATGACTACTGTTAATGTATGCAATCATTATGTGAGGAACAGCAGGGCCGTGCAGAGACCTTTGGAGGTGCAGGTGCTCAAAGTATTAAAGAGGCACATGGAACAGGGTTTTAAATAGGGCTGTGCTCAAAATATCAATGCAGCAATGTATCGTGATGCATTCCTTCCTGATACGCGTATCGATGCGGATGATTCTGTATTGATAGGGCAAGAAAAATGCTGTGATGCAGCTTTGAAAAAGAAACCTAACAGAAAAGACTATTTTAGGTTTAAAAGTTAAAAAAAAAATATTTTGTGCCTTAAGTTGTGCCAAGTTGAAGACTTTTTCTTCTCTGTTATACAGAATAATAAAGAAGGTACTGCTGATGGGTACTGCTTGCTGGTACTGCTGGTGGGTACTGCTGGCGGGTACTGCTGGTGGGTACTAATGGCGGGTACTGATGGCAGGTACTGCTGGCTGGTACTGCTGGTGGGTACTGCTGGCTGGTACTGCTGGCGGTTACTGTTGGTGGGTACTGCTGGTGGGTACTAATGGCTGGTATTGCTGGTGGGTACTGTTGGCGGGTACTGATGGCAGGTACTGCTGGCTGGTACTGCTGGTGGGTACTGCTGGCTGGTAGTGCTGGCGGGTACTGATGGCTGGTACTGCTGGCTGGTACTGCTGGCTAGTATTGCTGGTGGGTAATGCCGGTGGGTACTGCTGGCTGGTACTGATGGAAGGTACTGCTGGTGGGTACTGCTGGCTGGTATTGCTTGTGGGTACTGCTGGCTGGTACTGCTGGCTGATACTGCTGGTGGATACTGCTAGCTGGTACTGCTGGTGGGTACTTCTGGCTGGTACTGCTGGCGGGTACTGCTGGCTGGTACTGCTGGTGGGTACTGATGGCGGGTGCTGATGGCAGGTACTGCTGGTAGTTACTACTGGTGGTTACTGCTGGCTGGTACTGCTGGTGGGTATTACTGGTGGGTTCTGCTAGTGGTTTCTATTGGCTGGTACTGCTGGCTGGTACTGCTGGTGGGTACTGCTGGTGGTTACTGCTAGTGGGTACTGCTGGTGGTTACTGCTGGCTGGTATTGCTGGCGGGAAATGCTGGCTCCTCTGAGACACATCAATGCCAGAGTATGAGGAGCAGCGCTGGAGGAGGCATGCAGAGCCAATGCTTCCTGTATCTCTCCTCTCAGAGGCGGAGTGCATTTGATATCACTATGCCTATGACAGGATGGAGCCGGAACTATACAGGAAGCATTGGCTCCGTTTTTACTCAGGGATACGTTGGGCATCAAGGGGCAAAGGGGCAGGTACTCAAGCACCCTCGCCTCCTCCTCTGCATGTGCCTGAGGAACAGTATTTCTAAAGACACAGCTGACCTTCTGTCCCAAACTTCCATAGGAGACAATCACCACTGATCATTCGCTTCTTCCTGTGCATACCATAGCAGAGAGCCCAAAATAATAGGCTGCACTGCAATATTACATAAATGTCAAATATCTACTTTCTGCACAGGGGTAAGTACTTTTTTGCACAAAGCTGATACAGTAAAGCTATTAGTAGCTCCATTACTACAGATTTTTTTGTGTTAATTAGTTCTTTACTGTGAATATATGGCTGGTACTGCTGGAGGTTACTGCTGGCTGGTACTGATGGTGGGTATTGCTGGTGGGTACTGCTGGCTGGTACTGCTGGTGGGTACTACTGGCTGGTACTGCTGGTGGGTACTGCTGGTGGGTACTGATGGCAGGTTCTGCTGGCTGGTACTGCTGGTGGGTACTGCTGGCTGGTATTATTGGTGGGTATTGCTGGCTGTTACTGATGGCAGGTACTGATGGCAGGCACTGCTGGCTGGTACTGCTGGTGGGTACTGCTGGTGGGTACTGCTGACTGGTACTGCTGGAGGGTACTGTTGGCAGGGACTGCAGGTGGGTACTGCTGGCTGGTACTGATGGTGGGTACTGCTGGTGGGTACTGCTGGCCGGTACTGCTGGCTGGTATAGCTGGCGGGTACTTCTGGCTGGTACTGCTGGTGGTTACTGCTGACTAGTTTTGCTGGTGGGTACTGCTGGTGGGTGCTGCTCTGACTCAGGGATACGCTGACAGCCAGGCAGCCGGGACATCGCATGGCACTTCAGGTTTCAGGGAGAGCAGCCCAAAAGCGGGAGATTCCCGCACCTCGCGGGAGATTTGGGATGTCTGCCTTGACAAAAGGCCACTTTGGGAATCAAGGGGCAAAGGGGCAGGTACTCAAGCACCCTCGCCCCCCCCTCGGCACATGCCTGAGGAACAGTATTTCCAAAGACACAGCTGACCTTCTGTCCCAGACTTCCATAGGAGAAAATCACCACTGATCATTCGCTTCTTCCTGTGCATACCATTGCAGAGAGCGCACAATAATTGGCTGCACTGCAATATTACATAAATGTCAAATATCTACTTTCTGCACAGGGGTAAGTACTTTTTCGCACAAAGCTGATAAAGCTATTAGTAGCTCCATTACAATTGTTTTGTGTTATTTAGTCATTTAGAGTGAATATATTGCCCTTTTAATATCCTGTTTATTTGTTCTGCTCAATACTTGAAAATTAATTTGTAAAGAATTTATGTTTATCTTTATATTTTAGGTCTGCCATAGCAGCTACAAGCAATATCAAAAACATTTTCTGGTTTATTGTAGAGCTCTGCTTTTAAATAAACTAGAAGAGCTGTAGAGATCAAATTGCACAGATTGCTACATAGACTCAAAGGAGGGACACAACACCGCTCTCTCTCCCAGCAGAGGCCATCTGTGTGATTGTTTGCCGGTTCACACTAGTGCGATGTCAGACACCACATGTGATTTGCACCGCATTGCTGTGCAGATCACATGCGATGTCAAAATGTATAGCTGAAATCGCATCACATTTGCACCAAAATGATGGCGGACCCTTTTTTTTGGTTTGCTCTGGAATTGGATCGCACGGGTGTTCACACCTATGTGATCCGATTCCTGCACCATTTCACAGTTCGCACTGCAATCTGCGAACCTATCTGGGGGTGTCATTAACTTTACATCGACACCCCCAGCGATTCGCAGATCTCAGTGTGAACCACTGTGCGATTCTGTTACGATGCGGGAACTGGCATTGATTCGCAGGGTTTCCCACATCGCACCAGTGTGAACTGGGACTGAATCATTTCTAACCACTTGCCGTCAGCAATACGTATACAGTATATACGTTGTGGTTTTAAACTGGCTTTCTCATGAAAGCGGTCCGTTTGGCTATCTAGCTGCTGGATCACTTTCAGAAGCAGCGGGAGGGAAGGGGATGCCCCCGCCCCCACCACCACCACCACTTGCCGGTGTTTCTCGGGTTTACTGGCTTGTCCGATGGGTCACGGGAAAGACTATAAAGGTTACCAGAGACTAGATCATCTCTGATCACCTCTATGGTCTTGGAGGACTAGAGCAACGTCTCGCTTCTGGTCTAGATTCAAGAGAAATGTCCACACACCAGGCAATAGCTCATGATCATCATCACTGGGTAGTGAACAAGCATGCTGTGAGTCGTGTGAAACATGTCTACCATCCATTTTACTGTACATTGCATCCTTGTTCAATAAAGCCTTTCATCGTGAGCTATTGCCTGGTGTGCGGCCATTTCTCTTGTATCCTGTCTGCGGTGGCGATCCAAGGTCCTACACCCAAGGCTGGCTGTGAAGTTCCAAACTGCCTGAGCGGTGTTTCTCGCTTCTGTTCTAGTACAGGAGTAAACAATTTTTTTTTTTAAACCAAAATATAATTTATTTATTTTTTTATCTTTTGCTTTTAAAAATTACGGAAAGATTTGGTGTCTTATTGATTTCTCTATAAAGAGAACCTGTCATCCCCTATTTATATTAAAAGGGATGTTTTACACTCCTTCTAATAGGAATAAAAGTCATCAAAAAAAATGTTTAAAGGGAAAGTGTAAAAATAAAAAATTGAAATAAAATAAACAATAAAAAAAAGAAATAAAGCACCCCTATCGCTCCATGCTCGCACGCAGAAGTGAACGCATATGTAGGTCGCACACAGACACAGATGGCAAATATAAATCTGACAGGGGTTATAACCTTTCTTACTCTATCCAAAATGAAAAAAAAAGTTTTGCCTTTAGTTCTACTTTAAATACAAACACAATATAATACCTATTTTCTGGTAAAATATAAAAGATAGGGTTGCATTAAGTAAATACAGTAAATACCTGTCCTGTTAAACCGCTGTATGGTCTTGGCCACCGTGCTGCAGCTCAGTTTCAGGGTCTTGGCATTCTTCTTATAGCCTAGGCCATCTTTATGTAGAGCAACAATTCTTTTTTTCAGATCCTCAGAGAGTTCTTTGCCATGAGGTGTCATGTTGAACTTCCAGTGACCAGTATGAGAGAGTGAGAGGGATAACACCAAATTTACCACAACTGCTCCCCATTCACACCTCAGACCTTGTAACACTAATAAGTCACATGACACCTGGGAGGGAAAATGGTTAATTGGGCCCAATTTGGACATTTTCACTTAGGGGTGTACTCACATTTGTTGCCAGCGGTTTAGACATTAATTGGCTGTGTGTTGAGTTATTTTAAGGGGACAGCAAATTTACACTGTTATACACACTGCTTTACATTGTAGAAAAGTGTCATTTCTTCAGTGTTGTCACATGAAAAGATATAATAAAATATTTACAAAAATGTGAGGGGTGTACTCACTTTGGTGAGATACTGTATGTAAACGGTGTTTACACCACACATGTAATGTATTATCATGAAGGTTTGAGCCAGAGACAAAATTATAGCGCTAGACCTTCTCTGTAACTCTAAACAGGTAACCTGTAAAAATGATTAAGCATCATCTATGGAGATTTTTAGGTATCATAGTTTGTCACCGTTCCACTAATGTTTGCAATTTTAAAGCGTGACATACACTATAATACCAAAAGTATTGGGACGCCTGCCTTTACACGCACATGAACTTTGATAGCATCCCAGTCTTAGTCTGTAGGGTTCAATATTGAGTCGGCCCACCCATTGCAGCTATAACAGCTTCAACTCTTCTTGGAAGGCTGTCCACAAAGATTAGAACACCTTGGGGATTAATTTGAGCGGAGACTGTGAGCCAGGCCTTCTCGTCCACATCAGTGCCTGACCTCACAAGTGCACTTCTAGAAGAATGGTCAAACATTTCCATAGACACACTCCTAAACCTTGTGGACAGCCTTCCCAAAAGAGTTGAAGCTGTTATAGCTGCAAAGGGTGGGCCAACGCAATATTGAACCCTACAGACTAAGACGGGGATGCCATTAAAGTTCATGTGCAATAAAGGCAGGCGTCCCAATACTTTTGGTACTATAGTGTATTAGGTATCTATTTACTCGGAGTAACATCATCTTTTATATTTTACCAAAAAATTGGGATATATATTGTGTTTTGTTTTTCTTTGTAATTCATTTCCCAAAAAAATGCAACAATCACCATCACTTATGTACGGTAGATAAATATACAAAGGTATATTTCCATGCGCCAATGGGAAAGGGTGTGATATAAAGTGCAGACAATCTGTATATCTGAGAGTATATACTGTAAATAAATAAATATGTGAAAATCACCATCACTGTATTCTCTAGGGTCTCAGCAAGAAAAATGTATATACTGTAATGTTTGGGGGTTCTAAGTAATTTTCAATCAAAAAATACTGATTTATAGTTGTAAACATAAAATGCCAGAAAAGACCTGGTCGGCAAGTGGAAAAACAGTTTGTAAACAATGCAGACAGTGCTGGGCTATTCTATTAGAAAGTACAGCATGATTTTATAAAGGAGTATCAAAAATACATCAAGCATTGTTTGTTTGTAAATCAATTGTTTATGCAAATAAAATTATATAAAATATATACGTATTTTGTTTTACATTAGTAGATAAATACATGAAAAAAGTACATTTGACCACCTATTATGATACTTTTCCAGATTTGATGGGGCAGGTGGGTAAAAGTAATAGAATATGGTCTACCTTATGCTACCTGTACATGAATCAAACTTTTTTCCCAGCACATCCGAAAGATACTTGCTGGATTGAGATCTGGAAAATTTGGAGGCCAAGTCAGCACCTCAAACTCATTGTTGTGTTCCTCAAACCATTCTTGAACCATTTTTGTAGTGTGCTCCAAAAAACAATAAGGTGTGACCACCCTTCTCCTGCGCTTGGTATCTAAACCATGGTGGCTCTGAGGAAGAGGCTAGGCCTCGAAACGCGTCAGCCATCATCTCATCAGTTATGGACAATTGTATGGACTACACCCGGACATTTGAGCAATCTAGCTTGATATGATTTACTTTTATCTACGTCTGTGAGTATCCATTTTTTAATGTTACATAAATAAAGCCTTTTATTGAGGATAATGCGCTAGGTCGGTGCACCCTTTTTTGTTTTCCTTATTTTTGTAGTGTGGCAGGGCACATCATCCTGTTGAAAGGGGCCACTGCCATCAGGGAATACCGATTCTATGACGGGGTGTATTTGGTTAGCAACAATGTTTAGGTGAGTGGTCAATTAACATCCACGTGAATGGTGGGGCCCAAGGTTTCCCAGCAGAACATTGCCCAAAGCTTCACACTGCCTCTGCCGGATTGCCTTCTTCCTAAAGTGCATCTTGGTGACATCTCTTCCCCAGGTAAGCAACGTACACGCACCCGGCCATGCACATAATGTAAAAGAAAATTTGATTGATCATACAGGGCCACCTTCTTCCATTGCTCCATGGTCCAGTTCTGATGTTCACATGCCCTTTGTGGGTGTCTTTGGCTGTGGACACCGGTCAGCGTGGGCACCCTGCTCAGTCTGAGGCTACGCAGCACCATACGCAACAAACTGTGATGCCCATTTTTTCTGCTTTCAACACATCAACTTCAAGGGCAACATGTTTACTTGCTGCCTAATATATCCTGCCAACTTTCACATGCCATTGTAACAAGATAATTAATATTGTTCACTTAACTTGTCAGCGGTAATAAAGTTATGGCTGGTTGGTGTAAAAGAGCTACATAGAATTATGAGATGATTACCTGATTGATAAAGTTGTTTTGGACCTAGGCTGGCAGTGATTTCTCACTTTTGAAATCCCTAATGAGTGAAAAATCAGCTATAGGATAATTAGTTTATTTTAGCAAGTCTACACAGCCAATAATAGCAGTTGGTATCAAATGCTATCCAGGAAACACTGCTATTTGCCTAGCACCTTATACTAGGAGGGTGCTATAGATATGTAACATTGTATGTTTCAGCACAATCTATATATTTACTTATTTTCCTGTGAACAACTGGGCTTTTGGATAAAGGTTAATACCCACTCATTTTAGCAGTTATTCATTTTTTACATACTTGATATCCTTTTTTTTTTATATCATCTCCATTACCTGACATTTTTAAAATGCTTCCAGGTTTCATGACTACCTCTTGTCACATGATTCTGCAGTTGAGCTCCAGATGTTTTTTTCCCCTTTATGACCAGGCCATTTTTTGCTACTTAGCATTGTGTTAATTTAACTGGTAATTGCGTGGTCATGCTACGATGTATGCAAATTAAATAATATCATTTTTATTCACACAAATAGAGCTTTCTTTTGGCGGCATTTGATCACCACTGAGTTTTTTATTTATAAAAATATAAATGAAGCATTTTTTTTAAACATATCCAATAAAAAAATAAAACAAATTTCTTCATAAATTTAAGCTAAAATGTATTCTGCTACATGTCTTTGATAAAACAAAAAAAAAAAATCCCAATAGGTGTTAATTGGTTGGTTTGTGTAAAAGTTATAGCATCTACAAACCATGTATATATATATATATATTTTTATAATTTTTTTTATACTTGTAAAGGAGGTGATCAGTGACTTACAGTAGGATTGTGATAGTTTGGTGGGAAATTTGACACTAGCTGGCACTAGGTGGGAACTGGCACTGACATCACCAGTTAAACTAATACAGTTGTAGCAGACTGCCATATTCTAAAAAGGCAGATTTACCCCCCCCCCCCCCCTGGTTTCTTCAGGCTGTGTGTGCATTTACCTTTAAGACTGTTGCTAGCAGAGGTCAGCCTCTCACAGGAAATAGAAGAACAGGAGTGTGTGAAATGTAGTTCTGAACTGTGAGCAGACTGTTGTTTTGGATTGCAGAAGAAACTACAATCCCATGATGCAACGAGGGGAAAGGGAGGATCAGAGCAGAGAGACATTTGCCTGTTTCAAGGATATCTCTCTCTTAGCTTCCGGCTTTCATGGAGGACAGATCGGCCTGCAGGTGTGCTGAGACACAGACTGTGTTTGAGGCCTAGTGGATGAGGCTTCAGCAGCGCGGATGCTGGTGTTCACACAGTAGAGTAACTAACTGAGGGGAAGGACACCTGGAGAGGCCGTGAGTGTCACTGAAGAGAGCGGGACACTGCTGGAGTAGACTGTGGAACAGAGTTCGTCATTGGGTGAGAGAAATCCAGCTTAAAGCATCTGTCTTATACTTAGACTGAGCCAGAGCGGGGCTGCCAAACTCCTAGATTGTGTCAAGAAGCAGAGCCGTCGGACATCAAGTCTGAAATAGCTGCGTTGAAGATACAAATGTCTCAGATGATGGAAGTAGTAACCATGTTGGCAGCAAAGCTTACTCACTCACCCAACGAGGGTGATATGAGTGGAAACGTACCCCCTGACTCATCGTTTGTTTTGCCTAGCAAGAGGCCTATGCATTCTGTCATCTGCCGATATTGTGGAGGTGTGGGTCATTACCCGAGAGTATGCCCAAGTCCATTGAAAAGGGGTAGAAGGTTGGCGTGGACCACAAAGAAGTGACCCAAGGATGGAGAGAAGGCCTGGGCCTTCAAGAAGAACTTTTAATGAGACTGCAAGGGAATAATGGAGACTTATTCTGTGAAAAATGCCTACCGACCTCCAATAAGTCCCCAGAAACAGCGTCCCCAGCATCATAAGAGGGAAGAAATGCAAACCTAGTCAGATGGGACTAACATTTTGATTGTTCCCACCAAACTTCTGCCAAGTTAGTAGGCCATCTGTCTGTAGTGCCTGTTTTGGTGGAAGGAATTTATACAAGAGCCCTTCTTGATTCAGGTGCTCAGGTGACTTTGCTGACTAGAGACTTTTATGAGAGGTATTTGTCGTACATACCTCTGATGAAGTTGGAAGATATTGAGATCCAGGGCATTCAAACAGAAGATTACCCCTGTGATGGTTACCTGCAGATTAAGTTATTGTGTGGTCCATTGATTGGAAAGCCTCAGAACTTCGACACACTGGCCATTGTGTGCCCTCAGTTGCCAGAGTCTCTAGGAAGCTCATTGATTATCAGGACCAACACAGATCTAGTGAAACAGCTGTTAGCCCCTGTTGTCCCCAGGCGTGATCTCTTACCCTCTCAGCCAGCAGAAAGGAAAGAAGAGTATGCCTCTTCTACAGTAGAGAGAAGAAAAGCTGATCTGAAGGAGGCAGAAACAGTCAAGCGGGAAGATGGGGCTAGTGAGCCTACAACGCCTGAATCTGGGAAATGGAGGAAGAGATGAGTTATTCCTCAATTTAAGAGACTGATCTGTGATGTGTTGGATAAGAGCTCTGAAGAAGTTATCCTCACCACTCAAGGGACTCTTGACCTGCCTCATTCATTCACTGCAAATTTGGTGATGGGCAACCCTGATTCATCCCTGGCACATCTGGTTGGGTCAAACCAATTAAAGTGACCTGTGGACAGGACAACCTCCCCTCCTATGACAATTGGTGGGAGGTTCCTCTGTCGGCTTTGTGTCCTGAAATGAGCTGTTTGAGTTTGGGTACATGAAAATGTTAGTCATCTGGTTTTATTCACGTTAACCTGTTTTTTTTCCACGTGTGAGACAATCATTGTACAGCTGTGTTGGACTTAGGCTGGCCATACATGGTTTGAATATCTGCCGGTTCAGCAGGAACCAGCCAAGATTCGAAACATCAATGGGCAGGCTGAAAGTACCAAGTTGATCAATCAATAAACTTGGGTACAACCAGCCTGCCGGATTTACCTACGATTATCGCAAGTAGATGCTATAGCCGCTAGTGATAAGCCCTGTCTTCTCCCGGTGGGGACGGCTTCCCGGGACCGCTCCCGCCTCTCATGCTGAGATAAGACAATTGCTTGGCAAGAGGGATTCCCCTGTCAGCTTGGTCTGTGTTGATGGGGGGAATCATGTGAATTTCTTTCCTGCAACCCATGGTTGCAGAAAAGAAATTTGCACCGTGTATGGCCTACCCTAGTAAGATTGTGTGAAGTGGGCTGCAAAAGATATCAGTGGGGCTTAGTTCTGTTATATTTTGTTTTATTATCTTACAGATTATCACCTAGTGATGGTAAATCTGCTATCTATCTGGATATGCCTGCTGGTAGAACATTAGAATACAGGCCAACACTTGTCAGCGAGAAAAAAGCTCATTGGCTTAGTGCATTGTTTGGAAAGTCCAATAACTAACAAAGCATATATTACAAGTCAATTTTTATACAGGCAAATAGACATTTGTTATCCTTACACACTCTTTTATATAAACATGATTTGGTCATAACTCTTAATCTTGTTCCTAATAACAGCATCAAATCTACTTTTGCATAGTTTGAATGAATCATTTGCCCGTATGTTTACTGTGTACTGTTACTGTAAATGTGAAAGTCATATTGGATATTTTGGGAAGGACCAAGAATCTCAGATATCTCTTTTGTAGCCAACATTCAGGAAATGCACAATGTTCTGTTCTGCCTGCCACTGGCATCCGCCCAGCCACAGCATTTGCTACGATAATACTCAAGTGTATCATATGATAGACTTTATCCTAAAGGAAACCTGCTATGAAAGAAAAACTGAGACTAACACTGCCAACTGCTCCTTTTATAAATGCTATGTTCCTGGCTGTTATTCTATGTGCTGGCCTAAAACTGATTTTAAAGTCTTTTTTTTTAAATAACACACATGTTATACTTACCTGCTCTGTGCAGTGGTTTTGCACAGAGCAGCCTGGATCCTCCTCTTCTCGGGTCCCTCATTGCTGCTCCTGGCCCCTCCCTCCTGCCCCCACAGCATGCATCTCCATTCAGACACGGAGCTGCGGTTCGGCCCTGCCCTGCCCCCACTCTCCTGATTGGCTAACTGACTTTGATTGGCAGCCGCGAGAGCCAATGGTGCTGCGGCTGTGTCCCAGCCAATCAGGAGGGAGATTCCCGGAAGGCCGAGGGACTCGTGGACATTGCTTGACAGAGATGGACCTCAGGTAAGTATTAGGGGGTGCTGGGGAGGCTGCTACACCCAAAAGGATTTTTATCTTAACCTCCCTAGCGGTATTACCAAGTGTGGCTCGGGGTTAATTTTCAGTACCAAAAGCGGTAACCCCCAAACCACACTCGAGGTTACCCCAGAATCTTACTCACCTTCCTTGCTATCCCCCGCCGTCCTCCAGCCTTCCTCCCACTGTCCTCTCGCTCTGTGCTCATCCGATTGCCGACACTTGCCTTCCGGTTCCCTTCCCTGTGAGCGTTGAGATGCAGGGGGGTGGAACCGGCGGCAATTTCAAAAATGTAAATACACTAAATGGCATGATACAAAGTTGTGATCCTAACAGATTACACTGTATCATGCCATTTCACCTCAGGATTTCACCTGGTGGCTTTTCCAGTGCCCTGCCTGTGCTTTTCCAGTTCTTTGTGCCTGGAAAATAGAGAACGACCATGGCGTCCAAAAAGTGTTTTTTTGCACAAAAGCGCTTTTAGATGAACTGTAAAACAGCGACAGCGAAACTGAGTTACTTGAAGAACTGAGCGTGATAGCGATTCATGGGAAAATTTGTCATCGGGTACGGAAAGTGACAACAGCGACGATTCTGATGTTTCTTTCTGGCACATAGCTTGTGGAATTTGGGAAGTATATCAAATGATTCTTCAGAATTCTCAACGGAGCTATGTGCCAGAAAAAGACATCAGAATCGTCGCTGTCGTCACTTTCCGTACCCAATGACAAATTTTCCCACTAATCACTCTCGCTCTGTTCTTCAAGTAACTCTATTTCGCTGTCACTGTTTTCCAGTTTGTCTAAAAGTGCTTTTGCGCAAAAAGAACGCTTTTTGGTCGTCATGGTCATTCTCTATTTTCCAGGCACAAAGAACTGGAAAAGCACAGGCAGGGCACTGGAAAGGCCACCGGGTGAAATCCTGTGGTGAAATGGCATGATACAGTGTAATCCATTAGGATCACAGCTTTGTATGATGTCATTTGGTTTATTTACATTTTTGAAATTGCCGCCGGTTCCACCCCCATGTGTTGCAACGCTCACAGGGAAGGGAACCGGAAGATAGGTGCCGGCATCAGCTGAGCACACAGCGGGAGGACAGCGGGAGGACAGCAGGAGGGCAGTGGAAGGACGGCGGGGGAGGACGGCGGGGATCACAGGGGAAGGTGAGTTTTAAAATATAAAACAACAGATTTCCATGCAAAACAATGTACCGCTTTTAGCACAGAAATCCTGACATAATCAGAACGCCAGGGAGGTTAATGAAAAATATGCATTAAGGTAAAAAACCTTCTGACTTTACAACTCCTGTAAAGCATACCTCCTAACTGTCCCTGAATTTGAGGGACTGTCCCGCATTTGGAACAAAGTCCCTCTGTCCCTCCTCATTTATCCCTCATTTTGGTCTCATCTATATAGCTAGATATAAAATGCACTAATTATTAGTGTTGAGCGAACACGGACTGTATTATTCGTGTTCGTACCGAATAATTGGATTTTTTGTACCCGAACACGGACACGGACACTTTACTGTATGTTCGGGTAAAAATCCGTGTTCGGTCGTTTTATTTCCGGGTTTTGCATGCTTTGGCGCTCTTTTCATGGCGGGCTTTCAACAGCCAATCAACAATCGTTTAACTGGTGTGCCTTAAGCCATCCCAGCCATGCCTGCAAATGTCTCAGTAGCTGTGATTGGCCGTCTGAAGCATGTGACCAAGTCTTTATAAGTTCGAGGCAGCCGCAGCGGCGTCATTATGCTGCTTAGATTCAGGGACAGAGCACACATTAACGTGCTGGCTGCTGATTAGGGAAAGATAGGCAGGAAAAAAACATTTGTGTCCGGATAGAATTGAGGGACAGGTCGGAGTGTTTAGGCAGGGCGAGTTGTAGGCATTTTAGGGATAGAGTCTGCTGAATTATAGGGTCAGTGTCTTCTACAAACTACAATCGATATTGCTGTGTGGGGGGTGGGGTGAATCTGCACTCAATCCTGATCTACGATCTCTTCTCAATCCTGTTAGGGACAGAGTCTGCTGAATTTTAGGGAAACTGTGTTCTACAAACTACAATCGATATTGCTGTGTGGTGTGGGATTGGAGATAGGCAGGTGTCAGTGATCCACATCCATTTTTCTGTGTGTGAGCTGCAGTGAACACAATCTTTTTGGGCTGCAGTGAACACAATCTTTTTGGGCTGCAGTGAACACAATCTTTTTGGGCTGCAGTGAACACAATCTTTTTGGGCTGCAGTGAACACAATCTTTTTGGGGTGCAGTGAACAAAATCTTTTTGGGGTGCAGTGAACACAATCCTTTTTGGTGTGCAGTGAACACAATCTTTGTGGGGTGCAGTGAACAAAATCCTTTGTGGGGTGCAGTGAACACAATCTTTTTGGGGTGCAGTGAACAAAATCATTTTTGGGGTGCAGTGAACAACATCCTTTTTGGGGTGCAGTGAACACAATCTTTTTGGGGTGCAGTGAACAAAATCCTTTGTGGGGTGCAGTGAACACAATCTTTTTGGGGTGCAGTGAACACAATCTTTTTGGGGTGGAGTGAACAACATCCTTTTTGGGGTGCAGTGAACAAAATCCTTTTTGGGGTGCAGTGAACAAAATCATTTTTGGGGTGCAGTGAACACAATCTTTGTGGGGTGCAGTGAACACAATCTTTTTGGGGTGGAGTGAACAACATCCTTTTTGGGGTGCAGTGAACAACATCCTTTGTGGGGTGCAGTGAACACAATCTTTTTGGGGTGCAGTGAACACAATCTTTTTGGGGTGGAGTGAACAACATCCTTTTTGGGGTGCAGTGAACAAAATCCTTTTTGGGGTGCAGTGAACAAAATCATTTTTGGGGTGCAGTGAACACAATCTTTTTGGGGTGCAGTGAACACAATCTTTGTGGGGTGCAGTGAACACAATCTTTTTGGGGTGGAGTGAACAACATCCTTTTTGGGGTGCAGTGAACAACATCCTTTTTGGGGTGCAGTGAACACAATCTTTTTGGGGTGCAGTGAACACAATCTTTGTGGGGTACAGTGAACAGAATCTTTGTGGGGTGCAGTGAACACAATCTTTGGGGGGTACAGTGAACACAATCTTTGTGAGGTGCAGTGAACACAATCTTTGTGGGGTGCAGTGAACACAATCATTGTGGGGTGCAGTGAACTCAATCTTTGTGGGGTACAGTGAACACAATCTCATACTTCTGAAGGTTTGAGGGTGCTGCCTGTTCCATACTCCCCCTACTCCTCATCTAGCCTTTTAGGGGTACAAACAATAGTAATTGGGGCCTAGTGTGGTTGTGTACGTGTGATATACATACACTTTTTTGGGATCATATTTTCTATTCCGCTATTTAATCAAAAACCTTTGGGGATCAGTTAAATTGGGGGATAGTCTGTGTCGGTACGTGTGAGAGAGATCCACCTTTCCAAGTTGTTGGGGTTCATCTCATACTTCTGAAGGTTTGAGGGTGCTGCCTGTTCCATACCCCCCCTACTCCTCATCTAGCCTTTTAGGGGTACAAACAATAGTAATTGGGGCCTAGTGTGGTTGTGTACGTGCGAGATACATACACTTTTTTTGATCATATTTCCTATTCCGCTATTCAATAAAAACCTTTGAGGATCAATTGAATTGCGGGATAGTCTGTGTCGGTACGTGTGAGAGAGATCCACCTTTCCAAGTTGTTGGGGTTCATCTCATACTTCTGAAGGTTTGAGGGTGCTGCCTGTTCCATACTCCCCCTACTCCTCATCTAGCCTTTTAGGGGTACAAACAATAGTAATTGGGGCCCAGTGTGGTTGTGTACGTGTGATATACATACACTTTTTTGGGATCATATTTTCTATTCCGCTATTTAATTTAACTGGGCCTCCATGCGAGACCTGTGTGCCTTGTTGCGCTGTTTTGAGTACTCCACCAACATGGCCAGTGGCAATGACGCCGTTCTCAGCTTAACTATCCCACTTCTATGCCTCCTTGAAAAAACAATTCGGGCGATGATGGAAGAGGATGTGGCACAGGATGAGGAGGAGGAGGAGGATGAAGAGGTAACATTTCCAAGGCTTTCAGGGCAGTCATTCGCAAGGGGCTCCGAGGGTGGGTTCCTGCACACGCAAACGCCAGGGACGCAATTGTCCAGCAGGGGCACAGTTCTGGAGGATGAGGAGGATGAGGAGGAGGAGGAGCTGGAGGAGGAGATGGAACCATGTTCACAGCAGGGTGGCACCCAGGCCAGCTCATGGCCATCACTGGTGCGTGGCTGGGGGGATACAGAGGACACGGACGATACACCTCCCACAGAGGACAGCCTTTCGTTGCCTCTGGGCAGCCTGGCACACATGAGCGATTACATGCTGCAGTGTCTCCACAACGACCGCCGAGTTGCCCACATTCTAACTTGTGCTGATTACTGGGTGGCCACGCTGCTGGATCCCCGTTACAAGGACAACGTACCGTCCTTAATTCACTCACTGGAGCGCGATCGCAAGATGCGCGAGTACAAGCGCACGCTGGTAGACGCCATGCTGCTGGCATTCCCATCTGACAGCGGGGCCACAGTGGAAGCACAAGGCAGAGGAGGAGGAGGAGGAGGTCGCCAACGCAACCAGGGCACCGCCAGCACCTCAGAAGGCAGGGTTAGCATGGCCGAAATGTGGAAAAGCTTTGTCAGCACGCCACAACAAACAGCAGCACCAGCAGCTCAGATGGAACGTCTTAGCAGGAGGCAGCATTTTACCAACATGGTGGAGCAGTATGTGTGCACACGCCTACATGTAGTGAATGACGGGTCTGCCCCCTTCAACTTCTGGGTCTCCAAATTGGGCACATGGCTTGAGCTTGCCCTTTACGCCTTGGAGGTGCTGGCGTGCCCTGCAGCCAGTGTATTATCTGAACGGGTATTTAGCACGGCTGGGGGCGTTATAACAGACAAGCGCAGCCGCCTGTCCAGAGACAATGTGGACAAGCTCACGTTCATTAAAATGAACCAGGCATGGATCCCACGGGACTTTTCCGTACCTTATGCAGAATAGCAATGGATACCGACCTTACCCACCCATTGTTCCATTTTTGCTCTTTCTCACTCTTTTGGGGTGTACCCTCATTTAAAATTTTTGAAAAGAAGCAGTGTTGGCTACCTCGTCAAATGGAAGAGCACAAAAAGCCGCACAACTGGTTGAAGATGCAAAAAGTTAAAATCCAAATTTATTTTGCAGGCAAAAAGATAAAATCATCCAAGATGAAACCAAAACAGTCGGAGACATGGGGGGGGAAAAGGGGAGCACGGCGGTTGACGCGTTTCACGGAGTCTTCCGCTTAGTCGTAACCAACTGGTTACGACTAAGCGGAAGACTCCGTGAAACGCGTCAACCGCCGTGCTCCCCTTTTCCCCCCCCATGTCTCCGACTGTTTTGGTTTCATCTTGGATGATTTTATCTTTTTGCCTGCAAAATAAATTTGGATTTTAACTTTTTGCATCTTCAACCAGTTGTGCGGCTTTTTGTGCTCTTCCATTTGCTGCTATCAGGACTGCGGATCCGTGCCTGCACCTGGGTTGGATGTGTTTGGAACTATCCCCTCACTTGAGCGGTTCTTTTCCCTCTTGACCGTTTGGCTACCTCGTCCTCCTCCTCAGGGCCAGATTAATGTAGGGGCTATTGGAGCTGCAGCTCCAGGCCCCTACCTTTTATATAGGCCCCGGGTTGGCCATATTCACTGTTACCGCTCTTCTGTCACTTGTAAACACAGAAGTCTGGCTTCTATGCTCGCTTCCCCAGGCAGCACCCTCAGAACCTCCCCACACAGCGTGAAGGCCGGACAAGGAGGGACAGTTGGCGATGCATGGATGTGTTTATGGGCTTCAGAGACAGCATCCCATGTTGAATTAGGCATGCATGGCTGCACCCTTCCTCCTCTGGGTGCATGGCAAGGCACGGCCCTTAAGGCCCTTCAAAATCCTCAGCACCAAGCCCATGATGCTGTTAATCCGGCCCTGGTCCTCCTCCACCGCCGCTTCCACCTACACCGCCCATAGGTGTGCGCAGCCTATTGCATTAAGGTGTGCACCCCAAAGTTGAAATACACATGCATGTGTTTGCCAGCAGGGAGAGTAATGTATCGGGGCCATGTACCTGTAGGCAAGGAGAAATAGAGCAGAGCAGGTCCCAGGGAGATCTTTCC
This sequence comes from Pelophylax lessonae, assembly GCF_965119305.1. NCBI lineage: Eukaryota > Metazoa > Chordata > Amphibia > Anura > Ranidae > Pelophylax > Pelophylax lessonae. The sequence continues at coordinate 216,761,831 of NC_138769.1, read as the reverse complement.
CATCTCCTCACTGGCAATGCTATGTGCCCTAGGTGATTAGGGTGTGCCCAGGCACACCCAGCACACCCTGTGCGCACGCCTATGTCACCGCCACATCCACCACCACCTCAACCTCCCTCCTACTCCATATGGGCCTCGTCCTTCAGAGATGAAGAAGAACATTGTTTTATTTTTCTGTTTTTTTTTTTGTTGTTTTAAGTTATTTCCCTATCCACATTTGTTTGCAGAGCACTTGCCATGCTCTTAATTACGTTTTGCTGCCATTTGCAGCACTCTAGCCCTTTCCTTTGGTGTTTTAGAGCCATTTTAGTGCCTTAAAGTTCGGGTCCCCATTGACTTCAATGGGGTTCGGTGTCCGGGAAAAGTTCGGTAAAAGTCCGGGACACGGACCCGGACTTTTTTTTAAAGTTCGGCCGAACCCGTCGAACACGGACATCTAGGTGTTCGCTCAACCCTACTAATTATCTATCAAAAAGTGTTTCCCAGTGCTAAAGCCTTTCATCCAATTTCTAAATTGCTGCTTTTTTATATTCCAAACACCAGTATAAAGGAATAGTAGTAGCAAAAAAAGCATTTGTGGGTTTACATAATCATCTTTTTTGTACAAATCTCCTTTAAGGGGGGGTGTGGCAGGGGGTGTGTCCTATGCCTACATACTTTTGCTAATAGGTGTCCCTCATTTCAGAAAGTTGGTAGGTATGCTTAAAGTATAACGAATGCCCCGTACACACGCGTCGATAGTTGGCCGTGAATTTTCGGCCAACGTCTGATCGGCCGATTTTCCGCTTGTTAGTATGATGCTTTCGACAACCGACTCCGACTTTTCGGCCAAACAAAATCTGGTGTGCAGGCTATAAAATTTTTGTTGGCCATCAACACAACGGCCGATTTTCCGTCAGTCAGTACAGATTTCGGCAGACAAAAATCTGATGAGCAAGACTGGGCATGCTCAGAGAAGAAAAAACACACGGAAAGTAAACCAGAACATGACATCACTTCTGAAGTAGAATTTTGTTGGGACGATCGGTCGGCCGATAATCGTTGCGCGTGTACGGGGCATTAGGCACAACTTTTTTTTAGTTTTGGATAGAGTGAAGAGGGATTAGGACCCCTGTCAGTTTTTATTGCTGTCTGTTCCCCCATTAAGGAGATTCACCCTCTCTATTTTTCCTGTTTACTATTATCATTAAAAGTGAAAGTAAAAGAAAAATCCTAAGTTTTGGGTTGTCTCCCGAAAAATAATAGAGGGGAAATCTTCCAATGGGGACACTAGTTCTGGGGACCTCGGGGTCCCCAGGGAATTCCCCTAGTTTGCAGGGATTTCCTCTGATTTTCTGTTTGGCTATGGGACAAGAAGTGAAGGGAAATCTTCGCAAAGGGTGGAGATGGAGAAAAAAAATCTGTCAGGGGTTACCCTCTCTTGCCCTATCCGAAATGGAAAAAATTTTCTACTTTGCCTATAGTTTTTTTCTACGTTTGCCTATAGTTCTACTTTAAGTGCGTTCTGAGTCATAACCTGGAACAATTGGGCAAATTAGGATTTTAGATTTCACTCTAACTACACCTAAAGTGTTACTAAACCCACAACAGTATAATCAATCTGTATATGCAATAATGCATGCTTGCTATACTCACTGTGGAACCTAAGGATCCTCCGCTTTGTGTTAAAGGCAATTTGATCCTGTCTTCTCTGATCTTCCCCTTCTTTTATTGTCCCCAAGCTGTCTGCTGATAGAACAGAGCCTTTGGAGTCACTCTGCACATGCTCAGTTTAGTATGTATTGCTAGAGAGTTTTTTTTTTCTTGGGTGGGTGCATATAATCGGCACAAGGTCAATCAGCATTGTCCAGACAGAAGGTCAGGGGTCCTGCAGCATCATAGGACAGTCAGAGGAGAATGAAAACTCTTTCATTCAAGCTTTAACCAGACACTAATAGAAGTCACAAGACTGCTATATACTGTTGATGAGTGAAGGTACTTAGCAGTTTATATTTACTAAAATAATTGCATTTCCATGTTCTGTGCACTGTGGGAGACCAGATATAGTAAATGCAGGGTCCTGAGTTTAGTAACACTTTAATGTTGACTATGATAAAATAGTTTGATGGGTTTGTATGCGTTCCATTTGGAGTAAACAATATCGTAATGGGACACTAGCAGTTACCATTGGAGAACACACATTGTTCATTTTAGATGAGATTTAGTGTTCCATAAAGCTTAAAGCGTAACTCCACTTTTGTTGAGAAGAAAACATTCCCCTCTGGGTGATCTATGTACATTGCAGAGATTTTTACAAACTTTGTTGCAGATTACTATCTTTTGTTATTCCTAAGAAATCATCGTTAGTTCCTCTGTGCTGAGTGGGTCTAATGGGAGTGGTTTTATAATTATCTATCAGCTGTGGCAGCTGTAGAGCTCTAATGAGATAATCTGTTGGGTCTGCATCCCTTCAGACGTGTTCCTATTGAGAGTATCTCCCCAAAAATGACATTTTTGTTGCAGGGGATGCCAGAAATCTGATTTGTATCTTAGGCAGACTTCTGGGAAAATTTGGTGAGCCAATAACACAAGCAGGAAATTATGTGTCTGGGGTGTGGTCAGTACACATTCCATGTACAGAACAGCTCCAGGTAGCCATATTGCATTGCAATTGTATACGCTATATTGTTTATTGTTTTTTCTTTAATTGCTGATCCCCCCCCCAGGGAAAGTGGAGTTACCCTTTAACACTACCCAAGATTTTGAAGCACTTGAATCCACCATAATCAAAAAAATTATATATTTTCCGAAAGCAGAGGTCCTGTAGAATAAAATGGTGGTAGTTACAATTATTATGTTGCAGGATTTTTGCACAGCTGTTTATCAATAGCATTTTCACTTACAAAAATACACTAAGAATTATTTAAAGTATCATGTGATTAGAACAGCTGTCAGGCTTTTATTGCTGCCTGTGCCTCCCTTAGGGAGATTCACCCTCTCTATTTGTCCTGTTTATCGTTATCATCGAAAGCGAAAGATAATTACAAAATTTAGGCCAGGTTCACACTAGCTGCAGCCGCGGCTTGCAGCAGGGGATCCGGTGCATCCCTGTTCTCCATTTCAGGCGAGAATCAGGTCTAAATTTTTGCCTGAATTTGGACCTGAAACAGAGCCAAAGTTGCACAGGACCCTTTTTCCAGTGCTGACAGCGGCCGCCCCGAGACTGTGTTATCCGGCTCCATTGAGAGCTGGTCACAGTCTCCTGTCATGTAAATTGGATGCGGGGCAACCCGCATCTAATTTGCATCAATGTGAACCCAGCCTAATAGAAGGGAAATCTTCTACTTCTGCTGACCCTAGTGACATTCCAGGATTCCTTTATTTTGGAGGAATTTCCACTAACTACCTGTTTGGGTTATGGGACAGGAAGTGAAGGAATATCTCCTCAATGGGACACAGATGGCACATTTAAACCTGACAGGGGTTATAACCCTTCTTACTCTATCCAAAATGGAAAAAAATAAAGTTTTGCCTTTAGTTCTACTTTAAATACAAACACAATTTAATACCCATTTTCTGGTAAAATTTAAAAGATGGGATTCGATACCAAACATGTCCAGCCTTTACATTGTGCATGCCTGTCAAATGGCAAAAAATTACTATACCCAAAATTTTCCATAGGTGACACTTTGAAAGTCTTTAAAGGCTACCAATTTAGGGTTATAGCCTTAGTCATAGATTATAACCCTAGAAATATTGCTCTCACTCCAACATTTGTGGCGATGTTAAAATAAATGTTTTTAAATTAAAAAAAAAAAAATAAAAAACATATTAAAGAACTCCTGTCCCCTGTTCTAAAATTTAGTCGGACCCATGAAAATTCCGGACCTCGTCACTTCCGGCTGGTGCGAGCCCCGGTGCGCATGCGCACAAGGTCCGAGGAAATTCTAAGACTTAGCGAACAGCTGATTGAGAGGAGGGGCTGAGGTGGGACGCACACACCGCCACGGGAAAATTGCCGTCACGGGCGAACCAAAGCTGCTAGAGACCCCAAAATTGTATCGCAGGTAGCCAAGACGCTCCCCTACAGCTGATAGAAATTTGGGGTCTCGGGGATGAAAGGGCGCGGATCAGTGACCCCGAGAACCGGACCTCGGGGTCACTGATCCGCGCATGCATGCGCACCGGGGCTCGCACCAGCCGGGAGTGACGAGGTCCGGAATTTTCATGGGTCCGACTAAATTTTAGAACATCCCCTCATGCTCTCACATGGAAACTAATGCATACGGAGGTCACATCCGGATATGTAAACAATGTTCAAACTACACATGTGAAGTATCTCCACGAATGTTAGAGCGTCAGCAATAATATTAGCACAAGACCTCCTCTGTAACTCTAAACTGCTAACCTGTGAAAAATTTTAAAGCATAGCCTATGGAGATTTTTAAGTACTGAAGTTTGGCGCCATTCTACGAGTGTGTGCAATTTTAAAGCGTGACATACTATGTATCTATTTTTTATCTAGTGTTTTTTTTTTCCAAAACAATTGCGTTTGAAAAATTGCTGCGTAAATACAGTGTGACATAAAACATTGCAATGGCCGCCATTTTATTCCCTAGGGTCTCTGCTAAATATTATGTTTAGGGGTTCTGAGTAATTTTCTAGCAAAAAAATGATGATTTTTACATGAAGGAGTGGATTGCCAGAATTGGCCCGGTATGAAATCAGTTAAATCCTACACTCTCTGGACATAATACCTACCTCCAAAGTGGAGAAGTAGATAAGCTGCTTTAACTTGCTTCAAGCTGCTTTGGTGCTCCCTTTGATTTGAATGGGGGGGGGGGGGGGAAGCAGTTCTGATGCAAACACAAGCCTGTCAACACATGCCCTTAGAGCAGGGGTGGGGAACCTTTTTTCTGCCAAGGGCCATTTGGGTATCTATAAAATCATTCAGGGGCCGTGTAGCTGGCCAGCTAGAATCAGTCCTAGGTTGCTAATATGACCTACATGCATATACAGCTAGACCTGTTAATAACCTCAATACAGTGCATATGTTTATATGTGAGAGACAAAAGCAGAGTTATTTACTGTGATTTCATGTTTGGATGTCACATAACAGTTGTATGTTGTGTTCACAGAAGCAAAAGGAAATTTGCCTGTAAGATTCATTTATATGCCTGTAAGGTAAGCTCAGACACAGCAGAATTTAAACCAGAAAGCACAGAGTTAAACTTTATTACCCATAAGGAGTTTGTGGCCAATCACAGCCAATCTCACACTCAGCAACAGTCTTGTCCAATCACAGCCAGCCTTACACCCATTTTTTTCTCTGAAGCCTCATGCTTTCAGCCAACCTTCTCATTCCACTACAGAGCAAGAGAACTGAATAGACACACAGATCCACAGAGCAGATTTATGGAAGCAAGTGGCCAAAAATAGATAATTAACAGTTATACATGTTCCTATTGTTAGTAATGTGATTAGAGCTGTATACTGAAATAGTTATGTGTTCACTTGTAGTTCCACCAAACAAACAAACAAACTATCAAACTTCAAAAGTTATATTGAATTCAAACTATCGAACAAACCCAAACAACTCTAACAACTCAAAACCAAACCCAAGCAAACAAACTCAAACAGCAAACAGCAATAGAGAGAGAAATATATCCACCATTTGTTATACTGTATTCAGCACATGTTGTACATGGACTGTCTGCTGCAAAAGTGTCACTGTTATCTATGAAGAAAAGTTGAAGTTAATAAAGAAGATATCTTAAGCGTTTGGTGTGCTCTTTAAACCTACTGCTTTCCATAGAACGGTATTAGAGGAATTTATAGAGTAACAGACAGTCTGGTTAGACTGAAGTCAGAGAGATCCAATTCTTCTAATGCCACAGCGCATAAGGCACTTTGTAGTGCTGCGCCTGCCACAGGCCGTACAAAATGATCAACCTAAAAATTAGCCTGTTATATTTGGTCAAACATTTAATCAACTCACCCCTAATGTGATGTCTGCAACTGCTTCTCTTTGGTGAGGTGTGTGATCTGCGATGTTAGCTTGCTATTTGCAACTGGTTTTCCAGATTTGCATCGTTCAGTCTGGAGCGCAGTCGACTTTTTGTGGTGGTAAGTTTTGAAAAGAACTGCTGGTTGGTGGGTATTGCTGGCTCTGGCTGGTACTGCTGTGGGTACTGCTGGCTCTGGCTGGTACCGCTGTGGGTACTGCTGGCTCTGGCTGGTACTACTGGTTCTGCTGTGGGTATTGCTAGCTCTGGCTGGTACTGCTGGCTCTGGCTGGTACTACTGTGGGTACTGCTGGCTCTGGCTGGTACTGCTGGCTCTGCTGTGGGTACTGCTGGCTCTGCCTTGTACTGCTGGCTCTGGCTGGTACCACTGTGGGTACTGCTGGTTCTGCTATGAGTACTGCTGGCTCTGACTGGTACTGCTGTTAGTACTGCTGGCTCTGACTGGTACTGCTGTTAGTACTGCTGGCTCTGACTGGTACTGCTGTGAGTACTGCTGGAGGGAAATGCTGGCTAGAAGTGTAGCAGCGCCACGCTGGAGGAAGAGGTGATGTTTCTCGTATTGGTCACAGGCGGAGTGCATTTGATATCACTCCGCCTGTGACTCACACAGACTGTCATAACGTAGCAGGCACTATACAGGAAGCATCGGCTCCGTACTGACACATCAGCAGAGAGAGATACAGACTAAGCTGCACAGGGGGCCGGACCAAATGACTTTGCGGGCCGCATACGGCCCCCGAACCATAGGTTCCCCACCCCTGCCTTAGAGTCTTTCAAAGAGACCCATAATGCACTATCATGTGAGAAATATAGAAATGCTTACTGTGCAGCTTTTTAGTATGAGGTTTCCCCAATTACCATTCATACCAATATTTTATAACAACACATTTGGTTAAAGATGATACAGTGAAAACCTATAATTTTAAAGCCAGATTCTTCATGTGTAGCAATCCCGCAGAAGATTAAATATATGGGGGGTTGTACTGCAAGGGTGTTCAAATAGGTCTCTTATATAATTCAATAAATAAACTAAATAAATATAGTGCTTTTGTGTGTGTCATGTGACTACAGATATCATGTGCAAAATATTATCACTTGTCCAAGTAAATCGCATTGGTACAAATCAATATAAAAAACATAAATACTATAAAGTGCTAAAGTGTCAGAGTCACAATATAAATAAATATATACTATAAGGTGCTTATATCGCTTAAAGTGAATCCGTGCATAATCATATAAATATATGTGTTCCGTGTATTTCAACAATATATTTATTGTATTTATTGAATTATATAAGAGATCTATTTAAACACCCTTGAAGCGCAGTACAACCCCCCCCCCCCCCCATATATTTAATACTCCAAACTGTTTTTCGGTATCAGTTACTGTACGTGCGGCATCAGGGCGGCTTACTTATCCAAGATATCGCAGGAACCACACTTTAGAGTAAAATAATCCCATGGAAGACCATCACCTGAGCAAATACTCTAAAGCAGAGTTACTTCAACTTTAAAAAAAAAAAAATGGTTTTAGGAATGACATTAAGCCCCGGTTCACACTGCTGCAACTTGTCATGCGACTTCAGAGTTCAAATTCGCATCACAAGTAGTGCCTCTCTAACTGATGTAACTCAAATCGCTCCGACTTAGAAAAAGGTTCCTGCACTACTTTTGGTGTGACTTCAACACGACTTGCATTGACTTCTGTTAACCACTTCTGGACCGGAAGGATTTGCCCCCTTAATGACAAGGCCTTTTTTTGCAATTCAGCACTGCGTTTCTTTAACGGACAATTGCGCGGTCGTGCGATGATGTACCCATACAAAATGTGCTATAAACAAAAAAGAGCGACACTTCTGAAAAAAAAAAAAACCCAATAATTTTCACTTTCTACTATATAACATTCCCCACCCCCCAAAAAAAATTTAAAAATCAAATTTGTTTTCTGCTACATATTTTTGGTAAAAATAATCGGAATAAGTGTATTTTGATTGGTTTGTGCAAAAGTTATTGCGTCCACTAATTATGGGAAAGATTTATGTCATTTTTATTGTTTTTTTTTTTACCTGCAATTTTTTGTGGGACTGTGACATCGCGGCAAAAACATTTGACCCCTAACTGACATTTTTGACACTTCAGGGGGGACTAGTGACATTACTACAGTAATCAATGCTAAAAATATTCACTGTTATTGTAGTAATAATATTGGCAGGGAAGGGGGTAACACTGTGGGTGATCAAGGGGTTAAGCCCCCGTTCACACTAAGGCGACCTGTTAAGCGACCTGGTCGCCTCACAGATCGCCGTAGGTCGCCTTCCATAGGGAAGCTGCGGACCCGTTCTAATAGGAGCGACACAAGTCGCTCCGACCTAGGAAAAGGGTCCGGAGCTTCTTTGGGGCGACCCGGAGGCGACCGCCATAGACTTCAATGTTATGAAGTCCGTGGCGGCCGCTCCAAGGTCGCGGCGCGCTGCTCGCACCGCGACCTCGGAGGTCGCCATCCGAAGTCGGATCGCCCCTATGTGAACGGGGCCTAAATGTGAGCCAAGGAAGTGATTCTAACTGTATGGGGGCGGGGCTTGTGAAATGATCACAGAGATCTGTGATCCTATATAGAAGGATCACAGGCAATCTGTGATCATTCCAGGGAGAAGAACGGCCAGCTGTGTTTACAATAGCTGACCGTTCTTCTCTCTCAGCGGGGAGCTGTCGCGGGTGGCAGGCGGCAATCGGAGCCACCTGCCCCATGCATCGGAGTCCCCGCTGTCAAGTGGGAGCGGGTGCGTGCTCGCCCCCTAGCTGTAGGCGCGTGATCGACGTAGACCTACGTTGGTTCGTGCAGGATGGGCTAGCTGCCGCAGTAAAACTGCGACGGGCGGTCCGTAAGCGGTTTAAGATGAAGTTGCGCAGAGATGTCCGATTCAATGTCGCTGGAGTGTGAACAAGGGCTAAGGGTTTTGTTTATAGTTTTATCAGCATGCATTAATGCCAAATAATGATATTTTATTATTTGAAATCAAGTTTGAAATTTAAAAAATAAAAAAAAACACTAATATTATGTTTTATTTGTGACCCTTATAGAACAAAACATTGACATAAAAATTGTATGTTGTATGAGTAAAGGAGTCCCTTGCTGCATTTTCAAACCTAATGTCAGCCAGAAATTCAGAATGGATTAAAAGGAAAGTTTTTATTCTCTTCAAGAACCTGAATAGGACATATCAATGCCATATGTTATATTTAAAGTGTGTTGTGAGCTGACAAAGGTCAGTGATCACTGGTTTAGTGTAAACTTATGATTCATGGAGTAAGCATTTTTCTTGCACATCAGCCTGTCAATAAGCCTTTCGAGGATCCCATCAGGGAGCCACTTGAGACCTAAAATAGAAAAGTAAAGATAACAGAATTTCCACCGGAATAAAAGCAAACACATGCAGAATAATGGCATTGTTATTAATCCATTTTAACTGGCAAATCTCAATAGTTACTGCTATACTACTGAGGTAACAATATACTGTATGGTCCAATGGCTGGGATGATTATATCATTTTACCACATGATATGATGGTAATCTGCTGGGCTGGCCCAAGACATTGTGCTGCCTGGGTCCAAGAATGAAAGGCAAATATTCAGCAAAGAGACATTTCCATAAAGTGAGCAAAGAGACATTTCCATAAAGCAAAATGTCATCCCCATATAGTAAAGAGACAGCCCAATCCAGCCAAGAGACATCCCCATATATTCAGCAAAGAGACATTATCCCTCCAGCAAAGAGACATGCCCCCTCCAGCAAAGAGACATGCCCCCTCCAGCAAAGAGGCATGCCCAATCCAGCAACAAGACATGCCCCATCCAGCAAAGAGACTTGCCCAATCCAGCAAAGAGACATGCCCAATCCAACAAAGAGACATACTCCCTCCAGCAAAGAGACATGCCCAATTCAGAAAAGAGATATGCCCCCTCCAGCAGAGAGACATGCCCCCTCCAGCAGACATACATGCCCCCTCCAGAAAAGAGACATTCCCCCTCCAGCAAAGAGATATGCCCAAAAACATCAGCTCAGCTCACAGGTATATGAATTTTTTGCAGCACCACGAAAGTTCTCGCCTTTGTCTTTACCGCCATCAACCAACTACACTCCGATCCAGGCTCAGTGATGCATCATGCGGCAACAGCAGTGCTGCAGTGGCGGTAGGTGCTCCTGCTATTGAGGCCAGTGCTGTTCTAGGACCAGGGGAGCCTCTCCACCTCCTGCCCTGCTTCGCTCCCCAGCCCCACCCTGCTCTGCTCACCAGCAGTACAACTTGGAGCATGATGCAAGGATGACACTGCACGCTAGAGGGAGGGAGCCTCGGGTCCTCATGCCATGCACCTCTGTTGCCACCCCTCCTAAAGTGCTGCCTGGGTCCCATGGACCCACCAGGACCCATGGTAGGGCCGGCCCTGGTAATCTGGCCATTAATGAGGTGTTGAGTTTGATGGTAGATGCTTTTATGAGACAACTGCATCAATGGAGATATATGTATAATTTAAAGTAATATTAAAGCTTGTTGTAAAAAAAAAAAAAAAAACATGTTATACTTACCTGTTCTGTGGAGTGGTTTTGCACAGAGCAGCCCTGATCCTCTTCTTTTTGTGTCCCCTGCTGGTGCTCCTTCCCCTCGAGCAGTGCCCCCAGAGAAAGCCACTTGCCCTGGGGGCACCACGGCATGTTTGCTACCGAGCCACGGCTCTAAGTGTCCATAAGACACAAAGAGCTGTGGCCCCGCCCCGCCCCGCCCCTGCATTCTCCTCATTGGCTTACTGGTGTAAGATTCTGGTACCTTTGGTACCCTTATTTACCATTTTCCTTTCAAAACATTGCGTCCCACCTTTCTAGTTAGGTGGAACGCATACACCTTTAAGACGGATGACGTCATCGCTGAGCGCCGCTGAGCGGCTATTTCAATCGCCAGCGTTCTCTCTCACGTTGTTCGTTCAATGTGTGTCTACATGCTCACAAGCCTTGTCTTGCTGTCGGAACCTCCAGCTATTTGCCTTTACCTGGAACAGACCGGAACCTCGCAACTGATCCCGTATCTCGCTACTGGATCACTCCCTCACTACTGGACCCCTCTACTTACTAAACCTTACTAGTGATAAGTACCCCACAGGGGAATCCTCCATAACTAACTTACACTATCATCTTCTGCACATTAAGGACTGTTACTATCTATGTATACTAATTCTACCATCTGCACTGTTACATAGATTGCTAGTTCTTGAGTCTACTACCATCTATCCTTGCACTGGGTTAGTCTATCCTGTCTATGTCATCTGCTGTCCTTACCACATGTTACCATACATGATTACTAACCTATCTGCATTCTACCTATTACCATCTACTACTCTCCTGAACATTACTATCAAGTGCTTACCATTACTGTCACTGCTCACACCTGTCCCTTCAGCACATCACCTCCATACTATCATATACATCCTATCACTCCAGGAACATCTTATTGAGTGTGTGTATATCTGTATGCTGAAGCAGACAGGCCCACAGTGATGAGTCTGGAGAGTTGGATCTGGTATTCCAACACATCTCTACATGACTACTGAGTGGAGATTCTGCAGCTGCAAATCCAGCTTACAATAAAAACGCAGGAGCGTTACAGATTGAATGAACCATGAAAAAAAAATGGATTCAGCAGAATTACCCACTCAAGTGACACAATTAACACAAGTAAATGCATTAATACTTGCTCTTACTGAAGTAAAAGAAGACAATCAGACTCTGAGACAGCAGGTAACCTGTCTTTCCCAGCTTACTGCTGCTCAGCCCCCTGAACCCAAAATAAACCCTCCTCTAGTGTTTACAGGTGATCGGAAAAAATTTAGTGAATTCAAAAACGCATGTCAATTGCTTTTTTTGCTAAAACCTCGTACTTACCCTACTGATCAAATTAAAGTCTGTACCGTCATTTCATACTTAACGGGTGATCCACGGGCCTGGGCAGACTCTCTCTTTGAGAAAAATGATCAGCTTCTCAACTCCTATCCTTTATTCCTAGCGGAACTCGCTAGTTTATATGATGACCCCAATAGGCAGAGTACTGCTGATATCCAATTGAGGGCTTTAAAACAAGGAAGGAGACCTGTAGAAGGCTTTGTAGCAGAGTTCAAAAGATGGACCCTTGATTCAGGGTGGAATGATACATCTCTGCGAACTCAGTTCAGACTTGGGTTGTCAGAAGCCGTTAAAGACGAGCTCGCCCGAGCGGATTTACCTGGCACTTTGGATGCCTTAATACAACTCAGTATCAACATTGACAGGCGACTGCGAGAAAGAAAGGCTGAGAAAATGGGAATGCCATTGTCTAGTCCTTCTCGGATTTCGGCCGTTGACCCTACTCCTATGGAGGTAGGAACCATACGCCCACCTTTATCAACTACTGAACGAGCCAGGAGAAGATCCAGTAATCTCTGCATGTACTGCGCATCCCTGGATCATTCGATAAGCGTCTGTCCCCTTGTCCGCAAAAAAGAGGGTGAGTGTTCACATGTCTTGCTAGGGGGATTAACGACTTCCTTTTCTAAACCTTATCTCTTTGTTCATTTAACATTACAGTGGGACCAGACTAGGATTACTACCAAGGTTATGATCGACACAGGATCTTGTGGGAACTATATCGATACACGTTTTGTTACCTTAAATAAAATACCTATTATTTCAAAACCTAAACCTGTTTCTGTTAGTTTCATTAACGGTATCCCACTATCTTCTGGTCCAATCACCAATCAGACACAAGCATTCCTTGTCACTGCTAACGAGTCTCATATGGAGACCACCTCCTTTGATATACTATCTTTACCCCATTTTGCCATTATTTTGGGACTCCCCTGGTTACACACACATCAACCAATCATAGATTGGAAAAGACGGACTTTAACTTTCCCTTCTCACTATTGTGAGATTACGTGTAACCTCCCATCTTATGGAAAGATCCTGTCTGTGGTGTCAGACGAGATTGCACCACTATGCTATCAGGATCTGTCCGAAGTATTCCTTGAGAAAAATGCTCAAGTGTTGCCTCCCCATAGGGATTATGATTGCACTATCGATCTACTCCCTAACAGCAAATTGCCTTTCGGTCATGTTTATCCTCTTTCACAGGATGAACTCTCTCATCTCAAGGAATACTTGGATGAGAATTTGACAAAAGGGTTCATCAGACCCTCTACTTCTACCACAGCTGCAGGACTTTTCTTTGTCCGCAATAAGGATTTAAGTCTTAGGCCTATTATCGATTATAGGCAATTAAATACCATTACAATAAAGGATCGCTATCCTTTACCGCTCATCCCTGAACTCATTGAACAAGTGCGTGGGGCTACTTACTTCTCTAAATTGGACCTAAAAGGGGCATACAACCTAATCCGAATCCGTGACGGAGATGAGTGGAAAACAGCATTCAGAACCAGATACGGATTATTCGAATATCTTGTGATGCCATTCGGGTTGTGTAATGCTCCCGCAGCTTTTCAAAGGTTTATAAACTACATCTTTAGACACTTACTTGATGTCTGTGTTGTGGTATATCTGGATGATATACTTATCTATTCTCGATCTCTGTCTGAACATATAAAACATGTAAGACTTGTGTTATCCAGATTACTCGCACACAATCTATACGTGAAATTAAAAAAATGCCTATTCCATAAAGAAGAAATATTATTCTTAGGATACATCATATCCAAAACCGGAATCAAGATGGATATGAGCAAGATATCCTGTATTCTGGATTGGCCTATACCAACAACTCGTAAGGCATTACAGCGATTCCTTGGATTTTCAAACTTCTATAGGAACTTCATCAAGAACTTCTCTGCTATTGTGAGACCTCTCACACAACTTACAAGTATAAAGAAACCATTCAAATGGTCAGAAGAAGCAAATGGAGCTTTCCGCTTGTTAAAATCAAGCTTTACTTCTGCTCCCATACTACGCCATCCAGACCCATCCCTCCAATATATTCTGGAGGTAGATGCGTCAAATATGGCAGTAGGAGCAGTTCTCTCCCAACGACCAACAAATACTTCACCACTCCACCCAGTTGCTTTCTTCTCAAAATCACTAAGCAGCCCAGAGGTGAATTACCCAGTGGGTGAAAAGGAGTTGCTTGCCATAAAACTGGCACTGGAGAATTGGCGACATCTACTTGAAGGTACCCAATTACCAATACTCATATATACAGATCATAAAAACCTTTAATACCTCCAGACTAACAAAACTCTTTCCCACCGGCAGGTACGATGGTCATTATTCTTCCTAAGATTCAACTTTCTAGTGACCTACACGCCTGCAGACAAAAATAAAAAAGCGGATGCGCTATCACGATTAACCGAAGATAACTGCGCCGAAATCCCTTCTATTCCTATAATACCCTATGAACGTATTATTGGTGTTGTTCGTTCCCTGAAGGAAGAGATTTTGCACAGTATAAGATTGGATTCACCTCCACCACAACTAAGTACTGATGCAGAAGGCTTCCTCTATTACCACGACAAACTCTACATACCCCCTACTATGCGCACCAAGATCTTGGAATTATCACATGATGTGCCCATGGCAGGACATATGGGTATGACGAAAACCCTTAATTTGCTTACCAGGCAGTTTTGGTGGCCTGATATGAAGACGTCTGTACAAAAATTTGTTTCTTCATGTGACATCTGTGCAAGGTCCAAAATTGACACTACAAAACCATCTGGTCTACTCTGCAGTCTACCAATACCCCAGGTCCCATGGGAAGTTGTGTCCTTAGACTTTATAGTAGAACTACCACCTTCCAAAGGATTTAATACCATTCTAGTCTCAGTGGACCATCTGACAAAGATGGCACATTTCATTGCTATTCGCAGACTACCTTCATCTAAACAAACAGCGGAACTACTAATGAAACATGTGTTCAAGTTACATGGAATTCCAAAGACTCTTTTATCCGACAGTGGTTCACAGTTCATCTCCAAATTTTGGCAAGCTCTATGTCAAATACTACGGATTGAGCGAAAGCTCACTTCTCCCTACCACCCTCAGACCAACGGACAGACTGAAAGAGTCAACCAGTGTATAGAACAATATCTGCGTTGCTACACATCATACCTACAGGATGATTGGGTGGACCTCCTCCCTCTGGCGGAATTTGCTTATAACAACGCAACCCACAGTACTACTAAGCAAAGTCCGTTCTACTTGAACTATGGGTTTCATCCCACACTTCTTCCACCACGCATCCTACCATCAAGTAACCCAGTAGCCTCGGATTATCTTACCCAAATAAAAGACTCTCTGGGTTTACTTAATACCACCATCTCACACGCTCATAGTCAACAAAAAAGGTACTACGACCTTCGTAGGAGACCTTCTCCGCAATATGCTATTGGGGACCTCGTTTGGCTATCGACAAAAAATTTAAGATTAAAGATCCCTAGCAAAAAGCTTGGACCTTTATTTCTGGGACCCTTCCCAATTAGGAAACTCATTGGAAAAGCTGCAGTGCAACTCACCTTACCGGCAGATCTCAAAATACATCCCATCTTTCATGTGTCGCTACTGAAGCCACATGTTCCTAATCAAGGAATAGGCCTACCATCTTGCCTCCACCTCCAGTACAAGTTGAAGGCGGAGAAGAATATGAGATTAAGGAGATTTTGGATTCTCGTATCCACAGAGGAAGACTCCAATATCTCATAAGATGGAAGAACTATGGACCCCAAGACGACACCTGGTTGGATACCTCTGATGTTCACGCACCTAGGCTTATACGAAGGTTTCACTCGAAATACCCGGAGAAACCAGTGCTATAGGCCTTCCGGAGCCGGCCTTAAGGGGGGGGCACTGTAAGATTCTGGTACCTTTGGTACCCTTATTTACCATTTTCCTTTCAAAACATTGCGTGCCACCTTTCTAGTTAGGTGGAACGCATACACCTTTAAGACGGATGACGTCATCGCTGAGCGCCGCTGAGCGGCTATTTCAATCGCCAGCGTTCTCTCTCACGTTGTTCGTTCAATGTGTGTCTACATGCTCACAAGCCTTGTCTTGCTGTCGGAACCTCCAGCTATTTGCCTTTACCTGGAACAGACCGGAACCTCGCAACTGATCCCGTTTCTCGCTACCGGATCACTCCCTCACTACTGGACCCCTCTACTTACTAAACCTTACTAGTGATAAGTACCCCACAGGGGAATCCTCCATAACTAACTTACACTATCATCTTCTGCACATTAAGGACTGTTACTATCTATGTATACTAATTCTACCATCTGCACTGTTACATAGATTGCTAGTTCTTGAGTCTACTACCATCTATCCTTGCACTGGGTTAGTCTATCCTGTCTATGTCATCTGCTGTCCTTACCACCTGTTACCATACATGATTACTAACCTATCTGCATTCTACCTATTACCATCTACTACTCTCCTGAACATTACTATCAAGTGCTTACCATTACTGTCACTGCTCACACCTGTCCCTTCAGCACATCACCTCCATACTATCATATACATCCTATCACTCCAGGAACATCTTATTGAGTGTGTGTATATCTGTATGCTGAAGCAGACAGGCCCACAGTGATGAGTCTGGAGAGTTGGATCTGGTATTCCAACACATCTCTACATGACTACTGAGTGGAGATTCTGCAGCTGCAAATCCAGCTTACAATAAAAACGCAGGAGCGTTACAACTGGCTGTGACTGACAGCAGAGGGGGCTCAGATAGGGATTGGGGGGTGCTGCGCACAGAAGGTTTTTTAACTTCATGTATAGAAAGCTTTTAGAACCACTTTATTGCAATACATTAGAGGCATTACTAAAAGGTCATTAGCCTGCTAATTATTGATAAAATATCATCTATATTTAAGTCCTAATTAGGGTTGAGCGAACACCTAGATGTCCGTGTTCGACGGGTTCGGCCGAACTTTAAAAAAAAGTCCGGGTCCGTGTCCCGGACTTTTACCGAACTTTTCCCGGACACCGAACCCCATTGAAGTCAATGGGGACCCGAACTTTAAGGCACTAAAATGGCTCTAAAACACCAAAGGAAAGGGCTAGAGTGCTGCAAATGGCAGCAAAACGTAATTAAGAGCATGGCAAGTGCTCTGCAAACAAATGTGGATAGGGAAATAACTTAAAACAACAAAAAAAAAACAGAAAAATAAAACAATGTTCTTCTTCATCTCTGAAGGACGAGGCCCATATGGAGTAGGAGGGAGGTTGAGGTGGTGGTGGATGTGGCGGTGACATAGGCGTGCGCACAGGGTGTGCTGGGTGTGCCTGGGCACACCCTAATCACCTAGGGCACATAGCATTGCCAGTGAGGAGATGGGAAAGATCTCCCTGGGACCTGCTCTGCTCTATTTCTCCTTGCCTACAGGTACATGGCCCCGATACATTACTCTCCCTGCTGGCAAACACATGCATGTGTATTTCAACTTTGGGGTGCACACCTTAATGCAATAGGCTGCGCACACCTATGGGCGGTGTAGGTGGAAGCGGCGGTGGAGGAGGACCAGGGCCGGATTAACAGCATCATGGGCTTGGTGCTGAGGATTTTGAAGGGCCTTAAGGGCCGTGCCTTGCCATGCACCCAGAGGAGGAAGGGTGCAGCCATGCATGCCTAATTCAACATGGGATGCTGTCTCTGAAGCCCATAAACACATCCATGCATCGCCAACTGTCCCTCCTTGTCCGGCCTTCACGCTGTGTGGGGAGGTTCTGAGGGTGCTGCCTGGGGAAGCGAGCATAGAAGCCAGACTTCTGTGTTTACAAGTGACAGAAGAGCGGTAACAGTGAATATGGCCAACCCGGGGCCTATATAAAAGGTAGGGGCCTGGAGCTGCAGCTCCAATAGCCCCTACATTAATCTGGCCCTGAGGAGGAGGACGAGGTAGCCAACACTGCTTCTTTTCAAAAATTTTAAATGAGGGTACACCCCAAAAGAGTGAGAAAGAGCAAAAATGGAACAATGGGTGGGTAAGGTCGGTATCCATTGCTATTCTGCATAAGGTACGGAAAAGTCCCGTGGGATCCATGCCTGGTTCATTTTAATGAACGTGAGCTTGTCCACATTGTCTCTGGACAGGCGGCTGCCCTTGTCTGTTATAACGCCCCCAGCCGTGCTAAATACCCGTTCAGATAATACACTGGCTGCAGGGCACGCCAGCACCTCCAAGGCGTAAAGGGCAAGCTCAAGCCATGTGCCCAATTTGGAGACCCAGAAGTTGAAGGGGGCAGACCCGTCATTCACTACATGTAGGCGTGTGCACACATACTGCTCCACCATGTTGGTAAAATGCTGCCTCCTGCTAAGACGTTCCATCTGAGCTGCTGGTGCTGCTGTTTGTTGTGGCGTGCTGACAAAGCTTTTCCACATTTCGGCCATGCTAACCCTGCCTTCTGAGGTGCTGGCGGTGCCCTGGTTGCGTTGGCGACCTCCTCCTCCTCCTCCTCTGCCTTGTGCTTCCACTGTGGCCCCGCTGTCAGATGGGAATGCCAGCAGCATGGCGTCTACCAGCGTGCGCTTGTACTCGCGCATCTTGCGATCGCGCTCCAGTGAGTGAATTAAGGACGGTACGTTGTCCTTGTAACGGGGATCCAGCAGCGTGGCCACCCAGTAATCAGCACAAGTTAGAATGTGGGCAACTCGGCGGTCGTTGTGGAGACACTGCAGCATGTAATCGCTCATGTGTGCCAGGCTGCCCAGAGGCAACGAAAGGCTGTCCTCTGTGGGAGGTGTATCGTCCGTGTCCTCTGTATCCCCCCAGCCACGCACCAGTGATGGCCATGAGCTGGCCTGGGTGCCACCCTGCTGTGAACATGGTTCCATCTCCTCCTCCAGCTCCTCCTCCTCCTCATCCTCCTCATCCTCCAGAACTGTGCCCCTGCTGGACAATTGCGTCCCTGGCGTTTGCGTGTGCAGGAACCCACCCTCGGAGCCCCTTGCGAATGACTGCCCTGAAAGCCTTGGAAATGTTACCTCTTCATCCTCCTCCTCCTCCTCATCCTGTGCCACATCCTCTTCCATCATCGCCCGAATTGTTTTTTCAAGGAGGCATAGAAGTGGGATAGTTAAGCTGAGAACGGCGTCATTGCCACTGGCCATGTTGGTGGAGTACTCAAAACAGCACAACAAGGCACACAGGTCTCGCATGGAGGCCCAGTTAAATTAAATAGCGGAATAGAAAATATGATCCAAAAAAAGTGTATGTATATCACACGTACACAACCACACTGGGCCCCAATTACTATTGTTTGTACCCCTAAAAGGCTAGATGAGGAGTAGGGGGAGTATGGAACAGGCAGCACCCTCAAACCTTCAGAAGTATGAGATGAACCCCAACAACTTGGAAAGGTGGATCTCTCTCACACGTACCGACACAGACTATCCCGCAATTCAATTGATCCTCAAAGGTTTTTATTGAATAGCGGAATAGGAAATATGATCAAAAAAAGTGTATGTATCTCGCACGTACACAACCACACTAGGCCCCAATTACTATTGTTTGTACCCCTAAAAGGCTAGATGAGGAGTAGGGGGGGTATGGAACAGGCAGCACCCTCAAACCTTCAGAAGTATGAGATGAACCCCAACAACTTGGAAAGGTGGATCTCTCTCACACGTACCGACACAGACTATCCCCCAATTTAACTGATCCCCAAAGGTTTTTGATTAAATAGCGGAATAGAAAATATGATCCAAAAAAAGTGTATGTATATCACACGTACACAACCACACTAGGCCCCAATTACTATTGTTTGTACCCCTAAAAGGCTAGATGAGGAGTAGGGGGGGTATGGAACAGGCAGCACCCTCAAACCTTCAGAAGTATGAGATGAACCCCAACAACTTGGAAAGGTGGATCTCTCTCACACATACCGACACAGACTATCCCCCAATTTAACTGATCCCCAAAGGTTTTTGATTAAATAGCGGAATAGAAAATATGATCCAAAAAAAGTGTATGTATATCACACGTACACAACCACACTAGGCCCCAATTACTATTGTTTGTACCCCTAAAAGGCTAGATGAGGAGTAGGGGGGGTATGGAACAGGCAGCACCCTCAAACCTTCAGAAGTATGAGATGAACCCCAACAACTTGGAAAGGTGGATCTCTCTCACACGTACCGACACAGACTATCCCCCAATTTAACTGATCCCCAAAGGTTTTTGATTAAATAGCGGAATAGAAAATATGATCCCAAAAAAGTGTATGTATATCACACGTACACAACCACACTGGGCCCCAATTACTATTGTTTGTACCCCTAAAAGGCTAGATGAGGAGTAGGGGGAGTATGGAACAGGCAGCACCCTCAAACCTTCAGAAGTATGAGATGAACCCCAACAACTTGGAAAGGTGGATCTCTCTCACACGTACCGACACAGACTATCCCGCAATTCAATTGATCCTCAAAGGTTTTTATTGAATAGCGGAATAGGAAATATGATCAAAAAAAGTGTATGTATCTCGCACGTACACAACCACACTAGGCCCCAATTACTATTGTTTGTACCCCTAAAAGGCTAGATGAGGAGTAGGGGGGGTATGGAACAGGCAGCACCCTCAAACCTTCAGAAGTATGAGATGAACCCCAACAACTTGGAAAGGTGGATCTCTCTCACACGTACCGACACAGACTATCCACCAATTTAACTGATCCCCAAAGGTTTTTGATTAAATAGCGGAATAGAAAATATGATCCAAAAAAAGTGTATGTATATCACACGTACACAACCACACTAGGCCCCAATTACTATTGTTTGTACCCCTAAAAGGCTAGATGAGGAGTAGGGGGGGTATGGAACAGGCAGCACCCTCAAACCTTCAGAAGTATGAGATGAACCCCAACAACTTGGAAAGGTGGATCTCTCTCACACGTACCAACACAGACTATCCCCCAATTTAACTGATCCCCAAAGGTTTTTGATTAAATAGCGGAATAGAAAATATGATCCCAAAAAAGTGTATGTATATCACACGTACACAACCACACTAGGCCCCAATTACTATTGTTTGTACCCCTAAAAGGCTAGGAGTAGGGGGAGTATGGAACAGGCAGCACCCTCAAACCTTCAGAAGTATGAGATGAACCCCAACAACTTGGAAAGGTGGATCTCTCTCACACGTACCAACACAGACTATCCCCCAATTTAACTGATCCCCAAAGGTTTTTGATTAAATAGCGGAATAGAAAATATGATCCCAAAAAAGTGTATGTATATCACACGTACACAACCACACTAGGCCCCAATTACTATTGTTTGTACCCCTAAAAGGCTAGGAGTAGGGGGAGTATGGAACAGGCAGCACCCTCAAACCTTCAGAAGTATGAGATGAACCCCAACAACTTGGAAAGGTGGATCTCTCTCACACGTACCAACACAGACTATCCCCCAATTTAACTGATCCCCAAAGGTTTTTGATTAAATAGCGGAATAGAAAATATGATCCCAAAAAAGTGTATGTATATCACACGTACACAACCACACTAGGCCCCAATTACTATTGTTTGTACCCCTAAAAGGCTAGGAGTAGGGGGAGTATGGAACAGGCAGCACCCTCAAACCTTCAGAAGTATGAGATGAACCCCAACAACTTGGAAAGGTGGATCTCTCTCACACGTACCAACACAGACTATCCCCCAATTTAACTGATCCCCAAAGGTTTTTGATTAAATAGCGGAATAGAAAATATGATCCCAAAAAAGTGTATGTATATCACACGTACACAACCACACTAGGCCCCAATTACTATTGTTTGTACCCCTAAAAGGCTAGGAGTAGGGGGAGTATGGAACAGGCAGCACCCTCAAACCTTCAGAAGTATGAGATGAACCCCAACAACTTGGAAAGGTGGATCTCTCTCACACGTACCAACACAGACTATCCCCCAATTTAACTGATCCCCAAAGGTTTTTGATTAAATAGCGGAATAGAAAATATGATCCCAAAAAAGTGTATGTATATCACACGTACACAACCACACTAGGCCCCAATTACTATTGTTTGTACCCCTAAAAGGCTAGGAGTAGGGGGAGTATGGAACAGGCAGCACCCTCAAACCTTCAGAAGTATGAGATGAACCCCAACAACTTGGAAAGGTGGATCTCTCTCACACGTACCAACACAGACTATCCCCCAATTTAACTGATCCCCAAAGGTTTTTGATTAAATAGCGGAATAGAAAATATGATCCCAAAAAAGTGTATGTATATCACACGTACACAACCACACTAGGCCCCAATTACTATTGTTTGTACCCCTAAAAGGCTAGGAGTAGGGGGAGTATGGAACAGGCAGCACCCTCAAACCTTCAGAAGTATGAGATGAACCCCAACAACTTGGAAAGGTGGATCTCTCTCACACGTACCAACACAGACTATCCCCCAATTTAACTGATCCCCAAAGGTTTTTGATTAAATAGCGGAATAGAAAATATGATCCCAAAAAAGTGTATGTATATCACACGTACACAACCACACTAGGCCCCAATTACTATTGTTTGTACCCCTAAAAGGCTAGGAGTAGGGGGAGTATGGAACAGGCAGCACCCTCAAACCTTCAGAAGTATGAGATGAACCCCAACAACTTGGAAAGGTGGATCTCTCTCACACGTACCAACACAGACTATCCCCCAATTTAACTGATCCCCAAAGGTTTTTGATTAAATAGCGGAATAGAAAATATGATCCCAAAAAAGTGTATGTATATCACACGTACACAACCACACTAGGCCCCAATTACTATTGTTTGTACCCCTAAAAGGCTAGGAGTAGGGGGAGTATGGAACAGGCAGCACCCTCAAACCTT
This sequence comes from Pelophylax lessonae, assembly GCF_965119305.1. Lineage (NCBI taxonomy): Eukaryota > Metazoa > Chordata > Amphibia > Anura > Ranidae > Pelophylax > Pelophylax lessonae. The sequence goes on along the minus strand of NC_138769.1, from coordinate 216,738,967 downwards.
CAGAAGTATGAGATGAACCCCAACAACTTGGAAAGGTGGATCTCTCTCACACGTACCAACACAGACTATCCCCCAATTTAACTGATCCCCAAAGGTTTTTGATTAAATAGCGGAATAGAAAATATGATCCCAAAAAAGTGTATGTATATCACACGTACACAACCACACTAGGCCCCAATTACTATTGTTTGTACCCCTAAAAGGCTAGGAGTAGGGGGAGTATGGAACAGGCAGCACCCTCAAACCTTCAGAAGTATGAGATGAACCCCAACAACTTGGAAAGGTGGATCTCTCTCACACGTACCAACACAGACTATCCCCCAATTTAACTGATCCCCAAAGGTTTTTGATTAAATAGCGGAATAGAAAATATGATCCCAAAAAAGTGTATGTATATCACACGTACACAACCACACTAGGCCCCAATTACTATTGTTTGTACCCCTAAAAGGCTAGGAGTAGGGGGAGTATGGAACAGGCAGCACCCTCAAACCTTCAGAAGTATGAGATGAACCCCAACAACTTGGAAAGGTGGATCTCTCTCACACGTACCAACACAGACTATCCCCCAATTTAACTGATCCCCAAAGGTTTTTGATTAAATAGCGGAATAGAAAATATGATCCCAAAAAAGTGTATGTATATCACACGTACACAACCACACTAGGCCCCAATTACTATTGTTTGTACCCCTAAAAGGCTAGGAGTAGGGGGAGTATGGAACAGGCAGCACCCTCAAACCTTCAGAAGTATGAGATGAACCCCAACAACTTGGAAAGGTGGATCTCTCTCACACGTACCAACACAGACTATCCCCCAATTTAACTGATCCCCAAAGGTTTTTGATTAAATAGCGGAATAGAAAATATGATCCCAAAAAAGTGTATGTATATCACACGTACACAACCACACTAGGCCCCAATTACTATTGTTTGTACCCCTAAAAGGCTAGGAGTAGGGGGAGTATGGAACAGGCAGCACCCTCAAACCTTCAGAAGTATGAGATGAACCCCAACAACTTGGAAAGGTGGATCTCTCTCACACGTACCAACACAGACTATCCCCCAATTTAACTGATCCCCAAAGGTTTTTGATTAAATAGCGGAATAGAAAATATGATCCCAAAAAAGTGTATGTATATCACACGTACACAACCACACTAGGCCCCAATTACTATTGTTTGTACCCCTAAAAGGCTAGGAGTAGGGGGAGTATGGAACAGGCAGCACCCTCAAACCTTCAGAAGTATGAGATGAACCCCAACAACTTGGAAAGGTGGATCTCTCTCACACGTACCAACACAGACTATCCCCCAATTTAACTGATCCCCAAAGGTTTTTGATTAAATAGCGGAATAGAAAATATGATCCCAAAAAAGTGTATGTATATCACACGTACACAACCACACTAGGCCCCAATTACTATTGTTTGTACCCCTAAAAGGCTAGGAGTAGGGGGAGTATGGAACAGGCAGCACCCTCAAACCTTCAGAAGTATGAGATGAACCCCAACAACTTGGAAAGGTGGATCTCTCTCACACGTACCAACACAGACTATCCCCCAATTTAACTGATCCCCAAAGGTTTTTGATTAAATAGCGGAATAGAAAATATGATCCCAAAAAAGTGTATGTATATCACACGTACACAACCACACTAGGCCCCAATTACTATTGTTTGTACCCCTAAAAGGCTAGGAGTAGGGGGAGTATGGAACAGGCAGCACCCTCAAACCTTCAGAAGTATGAGATGAACCCCAACAACTTGGAAAGGTGGATCTCTCTCACACGTACCAACACAGACTATCCCCCAATTTAACTGATCCCCAAAGGTTTTTGATTAAATAGCGGAATAGAAAATATGATCCCAAAAAAGTGTATGTATATCACACGTACACAACCACACTAGGCCCCAATTACTATTGTTTGTACCCCTAAAAGGCTAGGAGTAGGGGGAGTATGGAACAGGCAGCACCCTCAAACCTTCAGAAGTATGAGATGAACCCCAACAACTTGGAAAGGTGGATCTCTCTCACACGTACCAACACAGACTATCCCCCAATTTAACTGATCCCCAAAGGTTTTTGATTAAATAGCGGAATAGAAAATATGATCCCAAAAAAGTGTATGTATATCACACGTACACAACCACACTAGGCCCCAATTACTATTGTTTGTACCCCTAAAAGGCTAGGAGTAGGGGGAGTATGGAACAGGCAGCACCCTCAAACCTTCAGAAGTATGAGATGAACCCCAACAACTTGGAAAGGTGGATCTCTCTCACACGTACCAACACAGACTATCCCCCAATTTAACTGATCCCCAAAGGTTTTTGATTAAATAGCGGAATAGAAAATATGATCCCAAAAAAGTGTATGTATATCACACGTACACAACCACACTAGGCCCCAATTACTATTGTTTGTACCCCTAAAAGGCTAGGAGTAGGGGGAGTATGGAACAGGCAGCACCCTCAAACCTTCAGAAGTATGAGATGAACCCCAACAACTTGGAAAGGTGGATCTCTCTCACACGTACCAACACAGACTATCCCCCAATTTAACTGATCCCCAAAGGTTTTTGATTAAATAGCGGAATAGAAAATATGATCCCAAAAAAGTGTATGTATATCACACGTACACAACCACACTAGGCCCCAATTACTATTGTTTGTACCCCTAAAAGGCTAGGAGTAGGGGGAGTATGGAACAGGCAGCACCCTCAAACCTTCAGAAGTATGAGATGAACCCCAACAACTTGGAAAGGTGGATCTCTCTCACACGTACCAACACAGACTATCCCCCAATTTAACTGATCCCCAAAGGTTTTTGATTAAATAGCGGAATAGAAAATATGATCCCAAAAAAGTGTATGTATATCACACGTACACAACCACACTAGGCCCCAATTACTATTGTTTGTACCCCTAAAAGGCTAGGAGTAGGGGGAGTATGGAACAGGCAGCACCCTCAAACCTTCAGAAGTATGAGATGAACCCCAACAACTTGGAAAGGTGGATCTCTCTCACACGTACCAACACAGACTATCCCCCAATTTAACTGATCCCCAAAGGTTTTTGATTAAATAGCGGAATAGAAAATATGATCCCAAAAAAGTGTATGTATATCACACGTACACAACCACACTAGGCCCCAATTACTATTGTTTGTACCCCTAAAAGGCTAGGAGTAGGGGGAGTATGGAACAGGCAGCACCCTCAAACCTTCAGAAGTATGAGATGAACCCCAACAACTTGGAAAGGTGGATCTCTCTCACACGTACCAACACAGACTATCCCCCAATTTAACTGATCCCCAAAGGTTTTTGATTAAATAGCGGAATAGAAAATATGATCCCAAAAAAGTGTATGTATATCACACGTACACAACCACACTAGGCCCCAATTACTATTGTTTGTACCCCTAAAAGGCTAGGAGTAGGGGGAGTATGGAACAGGCAGCACCCTCAAACCTTCAGAAGTATGAGATTGTGTTCACTGTACCCCACAAAGATTGAGTTCACTGCACCCCACAATGATTGTGTTCACTGCACCCCACAAAGATTGTGTTCACTGCACCTCACAAAGATTGTGTTCACTGTACCCCCCAAAGATTGTGTTCACTGCACCCCACAAAGATTCTGTTCACTGTACCCCACAAAGATTGTGTTCACTGCACCCCAAAAAGATTGTGTTCACTGCACCCCAAAAAGGATGTTGTTCACTGCACCCCAAAAAGGATGTTGTTCACTCCACCCCAAAAAGATTGTGTTCACTGCACCCCACAAAGATTGTGTTCACTGCACCCCAAAAAGATTGTGTTCACTGCACCCCAAAAATGATTTTGTTCACTGCACCCCAAAAAGGATTTTGTTCACTGCACCCCAAAAAGGATGTTGTTCACTCCACCCCAAAAAGATTGTGTTCACTGCACCCCAAAAAGATTGTGTTCACTGCACCCCACAAAGGATTTTGTTCACTGCACCCCAAAAAGATTGTGTTCACTGCACCCCAAAAAGGATGTTGTTCACTGCACCCCAAAAAGGATTTTGTTCACTGCACCCCAAAAAGATTGTGTTCACTGCACCCCACAAAGGATTTTGTTCACTGCACCCCACAAAGATTGTGTTCACTGCACACCAAAAAGGATTGTGTTCACTGCACCCCAAAAAGATTTTGTTCACTGCACCCCAAAAAGATTGTGTTCACTGCAGCCCAAAAAGATTGTGTTCACTGCAGCCCAAAAAGATTGTGTTCACTGCACCCCACAAAGGATTTTGTTCACTGCACCCCACAAAGATTGTGTTCACTGCACACCAAAAAGGATTGTGTTCACTGCACCCCAAAAAGATTTTGTTCACTGCACCCCAAAAAGATTGTGTTCACTGCAGCCCAAAAAGATTGTGTTCACTGCAGCCCAAAAAGATTGTGTTCACTGCAGCCCAAAAAGATTGTGTTCACTGCAGCCCAAAAAGATTGTGTTCACTGCAGCTCACACACAGAAAAATGGATGTGGATCACTGACACCTGCCTATCTCCAATCCCACACCACACAGCAATATCGATTGTAGTTTGTAGAACACAGTTTCCCTAAAATTCAGCAGACTCTGTCCCTAACAGGATTGAGAAGAGATCGTAGATCAGGATTGAGTGCAGACCCCACCCCCCACACAGCAATATCGATTGTAGTTTGTAGAAGACACTGACCCTATAATTCAGCAGACTCTATCCCTAAAATGCCTACAACTCGCCCTGCCTAAACACTCCGACCTGTCCCTCAATTCTATCCGGACACAAATGGTTTTTTCCTGCCTATCTTTCCCTAATCAGCAGCCAGCACGTTGATGTGTGCTCTGTCCCTGAATCTAAGCAGCATAATGACGCCGCTGCGGCTGCCTCGAACTTATAAAGACTTGGTCACATGCTTCAGACGGCCAATCACAGCTACTGAGACATTTGCAGGCATGGCTGGGATGGCTTAAGGCACACCAGTTAAACGATTGTTGATTGGCTGTTGAAAGCCCGCCATGAAAAGAGCGCCAAAGCATGCAAAACCCGGAAATAAAACGACCGAACACGGATTTTTACCCGAACATACAGTAAAGTGTCCGTGTCCGTGTTCGGGTACAAAAAATCCAATTATTCGGTACGAACACGAATAATACAGTCCGTGTTCGCTCAACACTAGTCCTAATAAGTAATAGGAATGCTTATGTGGAAAATAAATGTGATTAGTAATCAAGTTGGCCTCCCTGGTCTCATAAATATGTTTTAGATACCTTCTGAATACCCCCCTCCTTAATTATACTCTAGAGTTATACTTCGGTCTCTTTAAAGCATAACTAAACCCATCAATGTAACTGTTTTCCAAAACAGTTAAATTCAAGGAATGCTGTGAATGATGACTGTCACAGTGCTCTCAACCTAATTTTCTAGCCATCAAACGGCTGGTGTCATAACTGATCATGTATGATACCATAGCACTTGCGGATCAAACAAGGACTAAGATGGCAGCTTCCTTGGCTATAAAGGATAGGGGGGTTTACTTCTGCTATAACTTACACAGAACCTCTTCTTTTCCTTTACTGTGACTTATGTGTCTAGTGTCTTACACAGGGCAGCTTCTATTCCTCCCAGTATAAGTATGAAGTGGCAGAAGTTTGTGCTGCTAGGTACCTTTTCTCTTGAATTTCTCCTGAAAAAATAGCAGTGCACTTCTTGGTATGTGAGGATACCTAGGCACTCTGTGCCAACGGCCCTATAGCTGCCACTGACTGCTAGTCTCAGGGGATACGGAGTGAGATTTGGTGGTATTACTATTGTTCTGTTCACTGTTTTCCTTGCTCTTATATGAGCAAGCAAACCCCTTCCTCTACTAAGATAGCTGCCCACACATAGAGTTGCAGTGCAGAATAGGGTGTGGTAATGGGGAGAAGATAAGCTGTGCCAACGGCCCTATAGCTGCCACTGACTGCTAGTCTCAGGGGATACGGAGTGAGATTTGGTGGTATTACTATTGTTCTGTTCACTGTTTTCCTTGCTCTGATATGAGCAAGCAAACCCCTTCCTCTACTAAGATTGCTGCCCACACATAGAGTCGCAGTGCAGAATAGGGTGTGGTAATGGGGAGAAGATAAGCTGCAGGAAGACCACAGGCAATACTGGTGACTAGCCGTTTGTCTACCATTTTCTATAAAAAAAAACATGGCTTCCAGAATTAATTTCTCTTTAAGGAATTAGCATTTGTTCACACTTGATCTCAAATAAAGGGGTTTACAGGACAAATTTCAGCCACCACTTGTAAATCATTGGTTATGTCGAAAACACTAATCCTCCCTGCTAACATAACCAGATTGCAAGGTCACTATTGGAAGTACTTCATGATAGCATCATTATGTTGTCTTTGCCTCCCTACACCAACCTGCTACAGAGTGCAGATTAGGAGCATGATGATGGATTGGCTAAGAACTGCTGAATGAGATTTTTTTCTGAGATTTCTGCTACAGGAAATAAAAGGTAAATAAAATATTACAAAAAGGCATCACTGCACAAATCAACACCTATCTGAAAATGTTTCCATGTTTTTCATTTCATTTTAGGGTTATGCCTAAATTAAAATACCAAATGGATATACCAAATGGATACCAAATGGATAGCTCCAAAATACTTGTATTTTGGAGCTATCGCTATAAAACATGTACAGAAGATTTGTGTGTGAGATTATACGTTTATTAAACTTTGTGTTCTTGTTGATTTTGATCAGGGTGCAATGTCCTAGATAAAAAATGGTCAATGTAACACAAAGGCAAATGACTTCCTCTGGCAGCTATAAACATGTTTATAGCAACTCATATGGTATTTACGCGACCATATACTAAGGGGAAAGTCCACATTATCATCATTAATGCTCAATGACTGGCTTACCTGCACATCAAAACACATTGAATCATTACATTATTCAAGCTTAGAAAGTTGAACCTGCAACAAGCTATTTTCTGGTCTGTAACCCCATTTCCTAACTTATATGGTCTTGTGATTATTTCATCTGGTTATACAGTTCCGTTTTTGTATTTTTTTGAGGCAAGGGAATGACCCCAAGAAATGACAGTGTAAGCAGCTCTTACATAGTGAAATGGGTAATAATAATGATAATAATGGCAATAATGAAGCACACAACACCATTGCTACTAAGCTGTATGGAGGTGTGCCAAATAGTGATGGCGAACATCGGGGGGCGGTTCAGAAAGTCCGCAAACCGCGAGTTCGCAGTGGGCCCTATTGACTTTAATGGGAGGCGAACTTTAAAAACCTTTAGGTCATATTTGCAGCCACAAAAGACGTACTAGCTGTGCACAAATAGTCCCAGCACATGGACAATGTCATAACAGAAGTATTGCAATTGAAAAAGTTGCCCTAAATTTTTATTTTTTTTTACAGCAAAAAATATATATATTTTTTTAATAAATCAGCCAGAACTGACAGCAGCCGGTAAATACATTGTCTAATACATATAGGGTCCATTCACACATCTGTAAAATGGGTCCACATCCATTCCACAATTTGGCGGAACCTTTACAGACCCATTGTTTTTCATTTCCAGTCTGAAAAATTAGGCATTCACAGGATAAAGAAGTAAGTGTCGGCCATTCCAGGCCCCAAAAATTAGCCAACGTGTGTTTACCTGACAGCTAAGAACGTAGTTTTCTGTGGCTGAAGGTACATTAGGCATTCACATGATACAGAAGTAAGTGTCGGCCATAAAAGCCCCCAAAAATTTGCCCACATGGGTTTAACTGACAGCAAAGAACTTCGTTTTTGATGGCTAGAGGTACAGTAGGCATTCACAGGATACATAAGTAAGTGTCGGCCTGTATAGGCTCCAAAAATTAGCTCACATGGTTTGAACTGACAGCAAAGAGCTTCGTTTTTGATGGCTAGAGGTACGGTAGGCGTTCACAGTACACAGAACGGTAAGTGTCGGCCTGTATAGGCTCCCAAAATGAGCTCACATGGGTTTAACTGACAGCAAAGAACTTCGTTTTTGATGGCTAGAGGTACAGTAGGCATTCACAGGATACATAAGTAAGTGTCGGCCTGTATAGGCTCCAAAAATTAGCTCACATGGTTTGAACTGACAGCAAAGAGCTTCGTTTTTGATGGCTAGAGGTACGGTAGGCGTTCACAGTACACAGAACGGTAAGTGTCGGCCTGTATAGGCTCCAAAAATTAGCTCACATGGGTTGAACTGACAGCAAAGAACTTCGTTTTTGATGGCTAGAGGTACGGTAGGCGTTCACAGGATACAGAAGTAAGTGTCAGCCTGTATAGGCTGCAAAAATTAGCTCACATGGTTTGAACTGACAGCAAAGAATGTAGTATATGATGGCTAGAGGTACAGTAGGCATTCACAGTATACAGAAGTAAGTGGCGGCCTGTATAGGCAGCAAAAATTAGCTCACATGGGTTGAACTGACAGCAAAGAACTTCGTTTTTGATGGCTAGAGGTACAGTAGACGTTCACAGTATACAGAAGTAAGTGGCGGCCTGTATAGGCTGCAAAAATTAGCTCACGTGGGTTGAACTGACAGCAAAGAACGTAGTATATAATGGCTAGAGGTACAGTAGGCGTTCACAGTATACAGAAGTGGCTGCCTGTATAGGCTCCAAAAATTAGCTCACATGGGTTGAACTGACAGCAAAGAACGTAGTATATGATGGCTAGAGGTACAGTAGGCGTTCACAGTATACAGAAGTAAGTGGCGGCCTGTATAGGCGGCAAAAATTAGCTCACATGGGTTGAACTGACAGCAAAGAACTTCGTTTTTGATGGCTAGAGGTACAGTAGGCGTTCACAGTATACAGAAGTAAGTGGCGGCCTGTACAGGCCTCAAAAATTAGCTCACATGGGTTGAACTGACAGCAAAGAACGTAGTATATGATGGCTAGAGGTAAAGTAGGCGTCCACAGTATACAGAAGTGGCGGCCTGTATAGGCTCCAAAAATTAGCTCACATGGGTTGAACTGACAGCAAAGAACGTAGTATATGATGGCAAGAGGTACAGTAGGCATTCACAGTATACAGAAGTAAGTGGCGGCCTGTATAGGCGGCAAAAATTAGCTCACATGGGTTGAACAGACAGCAAAGCACATCATTTTTGATGGCTAGAGGTACAATAGGCGTTCACAGTATACAGAAGTAAATGGCGGCCTGTATAGGCTGCAAAAATTAGCTCACATGGGTTGAACTGACAGCAAGGAACGTAGTATATGATGGCTAGAGGTACAGTAGGCATTCAGAGTACACAGAACGATAAGTGTCGGCCTGTATAGGCGGGAAAAATTAGCTCACATGGGTTGAACTGACAGCAAAGAACGTAGTATATGATGGCTAGAGGTACAGTAGGCGTTCACAGTATACAGAAGTGGCGGCCTGTATAGGCTCCAAAAATTAGCTCACATGGGTTGAACTGACAGCAAAGAACCTAGTATATGATGGCTAGAGGTACAGTAGGCGTTCACAGTATACAGAAGTAAGTGGCCGCCTGTATAGGCGGCAAAAATTAGCTCACATGGGTTGAACTGACAGCAAAGAACTTTGTTTTTGATTGCTAGAGGTACGGTAGGCGTTCACAGGATACAGAAGTAAGTGTTGGCCCGTATATACTCTAAAAGGTAGCTCACATGGTTTAAACTGACAGCAAAGAACTTCGTTTTTGATGGCTAGAGGTACGGTAGGCATTCACAGTACACAGAACGGTAAGTGTCATCCTGTATAGGCTCCCAAAATGAGCTCACATGGGTTGAACTGACAGCAAAGAACTTCGTTTTTGATGGCTAGAGGTACAGTAGGCATTCACAGTACACAGAACAGTAAGTGTCGGCCTGTATAGGCTGCAAAAATTAGCCATTCAATGGACAAGAAATCCCTTTTATGCCGCTGTATTTAGCGAAGCCAAGGACCAGGAATTGTTGTGGGTGGATGGCTCTCTTTCGGATATTTTTGGCCTGGCATGAGGAATTTCAATGAAAGCAGGTCTACTGGTCACATGTGTTGAATTCCTCAGAGATCCATGCCTCATTCATTTTTATAAATGTGAGGTAGTCTACACTGTCATGAGCTAGGCGAGTGCGCTTTTCGGTCACGATCCCCCCCTGCTGTGCTGAACGTCCTTTCGGAAAGGACACTGGAAGGGGGGCAAGCCAACAGTTCCATTGCAAATTGTGCAAGCTCTGGCCAGAGTTCAAGCCTGCCCACCCAGTAGTCCAGGGGTTCATCACTCCTCAGAGCGTCCACATCGGCCGTTAACCCGATGTAGTCGGACACCTGTCGGACACCTTTTTTTACGCTCCAACATTTGAGCCACAGAAGCCTGCCTTTTTCCAGAACAACGTGACGACGGCATCATGGAAGGTGGAGTGTTGGACAACTGTGAGGAGACAGGAGAAGGAGAAGAGGTGGGACGGTGAGAGCATGGAGTGAGGCTTTGTGGGTTCTGACGGTGTTGCTCCCACTGGGCTTGGTGATGGGATTTCAGGTGCCTTCTTAAGGCGGTTGTCCCTAGGGGAGTGTTGGGCTTACCGCAACTTATGCGTTGACTGCAAAGGCTGCAGATGGCAACACTGGTGTACGCAACGGACACATTAAAAAAAAGCCCACACTGCGGAGCCATGTGCCGGCGTCCTGGGAGTGCCAGATGTGACTGTACATGGTTGATGGCTCGCTCCTGATACATTTGCAGTCTGCTTTGTACCTCTTGTGCAATGCAAGTTCTGCCTGCCTCTCCTCCCTATCTGCCGGTCTGTCAGTCCGCCAGTTCTACAAATAATTGGCCAGTAACTGTTGTCACTGTGTGTAGCACAGTTAACACAGCAAAAGAGGCCAAATGTTTACAGGACTAAAATACAATCTTAGAAAAGTATACTGTTAAATAACACCTCAATTCAATATGTGGTATTGGGGGGGGGGGGGGCACAGGTTTATTACACCAGTTCTACAAATAATTGGCCAGTAACTGTTGTCACTGTGTGTAGCACTGTTTACACAGCGAGAGGCCAAATTTTTGCAGGACTAAAATACACTCTTACACTCTTAGAAAATTATACTGTTAAATAACACCCCACTTCAATATGTGGCATTAGGGGGGGGGGGCATTGGTGTAGCACACCAGTTCAAAGAATTGGCCAATGAGTTTGGCGCTGTGTGTACCAGACTTCACTCAGCAAACGAGGCAATATTGTTGCATGACACAAATACACTTGAAAAAGTTTACTCAGATAACACCCCACTTCAATATGGGGCATTGGGGAGGCATTGGTGTAGCACACCAGTTCCAAAAATTGGCCAGTGAGTCTGGCACTGTGTGTACCAGACTTCACTCAGCAAACGAGGCAATATTGTTGCATGACACAAATACACTTGAAAAAGTTTACTCAGATAACACCCCACTTCAATATGTGTCATTGGGGGGGGGCACAGGTTTATTACACCAGTTCTACAAATAATTGGCCAGTAACTGTTGTCACTGTGTGTAGCACTGTTTACACAGCGAGAGGCCACATTTTTGCAGGACTAAAATACACTCTTAGAAAATTATACTGTTAAATAACACCCCACTTCAATATGTGGCATTGGGGGGGCATTGGTGTAGCACACCAGTTCAAAAAATTGGCCAGTGAGTTTGGCGCTGTGTGTACCAGACTTCACTCAGCAAATGAGGTAATATTGTTGCATGACACAAAGAAGCATGTAAAAGTATACCCAGATAACACCCCACTTCAATATGTGGTATGGGGGGGGGGGCAATTGGTCTATCACACCAGTTATAATACATTATAAGTGCTTTTGTCACTATGTGTAATGTTGCTGCAGAAACGCTCAGTCTCACCACCACACCTGTCACAATGCTGCACAGTGCACAATAATAGTACTAATCCACTATATTTTTTGTGGATCTTCCCAGCGCTATATGTGTCTAGCAAACTCTCCCTGATGAGCACAGCAGACCTTTCCCTACACTGGCAGAAAGCGGAATGTGAAATGGCCGCCAGATTGGGTCTATTTATAGGGTAGGGGGACTGTCCATGTACTGGAATGTTTCAATTGGCTGTCCCGTTCCACCTGACGGCCGCTGCGAACGACGCCATGTGTTCGCAAATTTGGCGGGTAGCGAACAAGCAAAATTCGCCGCGAACCGACCGCCGGGCGAACCGCAAGGCCATCTCTAGTGCCAAATAGGTCAACCAGTCAAACTGTGCAACATAAGGATCCAAACCACTATGGGATTTCTCCAAACGGAACCTCAGGATTTGAGTAGCGATACTCCACCTGGGGGATCCCTTTGGGTGAATGCTATATTTAAGAAGAGGCATGTCTATTAGGTTCTGTTTTTAATGCTATTGACAACGTTGTCGACCCTTTTAATGTTGTGGGTTTGTGGAGAATGCCCAGAAAAATCTGGGGTACTTTTTTGATACTGTATTTTGATTTATTAATAGAATAACTATTAATAAAGATATTTGCTATAAAGTCAGTGGTGGGATTCAGCCAGTTCGCACCAGTTCCATAGAACCGGTTACTAAATTTTTGCAAGTTCGCAGAACCGCCTTGTGAGTTTGACCATCTGTATATCATCCTCCTGATCCGCTGACAGCTCTGCTGCTCTCTCTGTCCTCTGTCGGCGCTGTCTCTCTGCAGGGAGGCGGCCGGAGCCCACACACTGCACTGGTTGCTAGGCTAGAGCCGCTTAGCTTCTAGCAACCAGTGACGTCACCCCTTTCTCCTCCAGGCCGCCGCCTCCCAGACAGTCCCCAACTCCCCGCCTATTACAATTTGGCTCTAGTAGGAAAGGATGGACCCGGGGCGCAGAGCAGTGGGCCCCGAGCCCACCCATTGTGTGACAATAGCAAATGAAAATTCGCTATTGTCACACGGATCCTGGACGTGGGAGGACTCGAGGAGACGCGGGGACTGAAGAGAAGAAGCCGCCGCTACAACAGGTAAGTCAAGTGCACTGGTCTGGGGGGCTTGGCAAGTTGGCACACTGTTCACTCTGCATTGAAGGGGGCACGATGGTCTCTGCATTGGAGGGGGCACGATGATCTCTGCATTGAAGGGGGCATGCAGCATGCTGGTCTCTGCATTGAAAGGGGACACGAATGATGATCTCTGCATTGAAGGGGGCACGAATGATGATCTCTGCATTGAAGGGGGCACGGATGATGATCTCTGCATTGAAGGGGGCATGAATGATTGAAGGGGGCACGCCGCACACTGGTCTCTGCATTGAAAGGGGGCATGATGATCTCTGCATTGAAAGGGGGGCACGCTGGTCTCTGTGCATTGAAAGGGGGCACGCTGGTCACTTTGCATTGAAAGGGGGCACGCTGGTCACTGTGCATTGAAAGGGGGCACGCTGGTCTCTCTGCATTGAAAGGGGGCACGCTGGTCACTGTGCATTGAAAGGGGAGCATGCTGGTCACTGTGCATTGAAAGGGGGGCACGCTGTTCACTGTGCATTAAAAGGGGGCACGCTGGTCACTGTGCATTGAAAGGGGGGCACGCTGGTCACTGTGCATTGAAAGGGGGGCACGCTGGTCACTGTGCATTGAAAGGGGGCACACTGTTTACTGTGCATTGAAAGGGGGCACGCTGGTCATTCTGCATTGAAAGGGGGCACGCTGGTCACTGTGCATTGAAAGGGGGCACGCTGGTCACTGTGCATTGAAAGGGGGCACGCTGGTCACTGTGCATTGAAAGGGGGCACACTGGTCACTGCATTGAAGGGGCATGCTGGTCACTGTGCATTGAAGGGGGGCACGCTGGTCACTGTGCATTGAAAGGGGGGCACGCTGGTCACTGTGCATTGAAAGGGGGGCACGCTGGTCACTGTGCATTGAAAGGGGGGCACACTGGTCACAGTGCATTGAAAGGGGGCACACTGGTCCTTCTGCATTGAAAGGGGGCACGCTGGTCACTGTGCATTGAAAAGGGGTACACTGGTCACTGTGCATTGAAAGGGGGCACGCTGGTCACTGCATTGAAGGGGACACGCTGGGCACTGCATTGAAGGGGGCATTCTGGTCACTGCATTGGAAGGGGGCACGCTGGTCTCTGTACATTGAAAGGGGGCACGCTTGTCACTGTGCATTGAAAGGGGGTACGCTGGTCATTCTGCATTGAAGGGGGCACGCTGGTCTCTGTGCATTGAAAGGGGGCACGCTTGTCACTGTGCATTGAAAGGGGGCACGCTGGTTATTCTGCATTGAAAGGGGGCATGCTGGTCACTGTGCATTGAAAGTCGGAACTGGTTACTAAAATTTTTGAATCCCACCACTGTATAAAGTCACACCGTCTGGACCTTATTAGCACTGTCTGTTGTAGGAACTTTATTCCTAGATAATAATCAAGGAACCAAAAGCTCACATCATTAAGCTTTATCACAAGAATAATAAGGATCTTTATTTTACTGATGTTACAGTTGTTTTCAAATCTCATTGGATGCATCTGAAAATAACTGTCACTTTTTTGGAACTAGTTATCCTTATCCTGGTATTGTGACTCTGACTTGAGCCTCAGGCCACTCATTTTGCTGATTAGACATCAGGGTCGTAACAACTTTGAAATGTAACACCAATCACTAAATTCTCACTAAATCACTAAACATGAGCTTTAAAATTTTAATGTAATTCCAAAGTTTTTTCAGTCTTTAAGTATGCTGGTTTCATTAAAATAATAACAAGATCCCTGCTTAGCACTTCCTGTTATGCAGTGACAACTGTCTCCCACTTTTGTTCCTGCATGGTCACCCTGTCTCGTGTTCCTCTGTTGGAGACTGACAGGATTGGGCCGCCATTTGCAATATCATGAATCCATGATGTTCAGCCAAAGTTGAAATGTGTGCAAACTGGAAGTGGCTGGAGAGGATCAGCAGTACTTGGATGCAAAAAAAAAAAAAAAGATTATTGAAAGTTGAGAACAATATTTATAAAAAGAAAAAAAAAAAAACAAAACACATGGAAAATGTTTATGATACACATACTATATTTCTGCAGGAAAACATGTTTTTTGTGATGTCCCCACATCTTCTCTTTTTGGTTGCATGGCCACTATTTTATAACATCTAACTAATAATTAGATAGAAACAAAAAGTTTAAGTTCCATCATGGAAAAAGCTTTGTTTTGTGTAAGTCGTACCACGAGTATCCACAATGAGTGGTCACAGATACAAAATATGTGGAAACTTTGATACTGGACTATAGTAATGAAAGTAATGCATTAATGGGTTTACTTATGGATTTGAGGAACTCCAAAATTCAAAATAAGATTCTGCCTTTTAATATGATTAGAATTCTTCTCCAATATGGTGTATTGAAAAATGCAGGCAAAGAGTGGTGACAATGAAGAATATGTAATATCCGGAGGAAACAATAGGAATTTTGTTTCTTTGATCTGGCTACAGTAATCTAAATTTTTATCAGGTTCCATAGGTTATAAAACTTTGCAAATATCTTTGCTCTTTGCACTGTCTTACTGAATAAACCAGATGTGTTGAATTCCAGTAATAAAAGCAAGTTCATAAATCTGCTTGATTTAGCTGTCCCATTTCTGGAAAAACAATTTTACAGTAGTCTGGAGAACTGCACCAGTCTGGAGAACTGCACCATCATTGCAGTCGGCTGTAACAAATCTCCTGAGCAAGATTATTGTTTTCATTCCACCACTCTCTTTTAGGTGATTACCCTATTTGTATTCTGTTTTCTCTTAAGATGTCTGTACACTTTTGCAACATGGAAGAATCAATGTTTATGACTGACTAGAGGATGAGGAGGAAAAGCTATGCTAGTGTTACTGTCAGGACATTGCAGTAAATATAAATTAATGTAGGGCTTCCAAAAATTATATTTCAGTTATAGTTAGGGCCAAGGTGGCCAAGCATTTAAGATAATGAAATGGGCATGATCTGGCATTCTATCATCATTCTGGTCAATGTTTTTGTTTTTTGGTGTAGGGAGGGGGATTATCTTGGGGGAAGAACAGTTATTAAGCAATGAATATATATCTCCACTCCTCCCCAAACAAAATTCCCCCAAAAAATACCCCAAAAGTAAGCCTCTTCATCTAAAATATAATTCTCCAGGGAACAAAACTTACGTCAATGACGCAGCACTAATATAAATATCAAACTATTAAGAAAATAAAAAAAGTACAGTGCAAGCAAAATAATGTGACAAAAACTAAAGTCCAAACACGTGTAATAGAAGTATCAAAAATTTTTAAACACAGGGACATTTTTCTCCAAGTGTCCATTATTTCCCCTAGCACACCCAGCACACGTCAACAGCTCCACCAATATTAGGAATTTCACCCCCCTCTCTTTCAAGACAGACAAAATCGCTTTTCTTCCAACCAGAATTTACCCAGTTTCGCAAAACGATTTCCAGCAATGCAAGATCCCAGATGGTAGGCTCCTTATATTGGCTCCTCTATTTAGCACATACTCACCAAAAACAGAAAAGTATTGCACATAGTGTAAAATAACTTGACAACTTTTTAATGGAAAAGATAAAATTGCACTCATAAGGCTCACCACTATGTAAAACAAGATACGATAACTCCGAGTTTACTTCCCCTTTTGCAGGTGGCCACAAACTTTCTTTAATTACCTGCTCCATGTTGAGGATTACTAACTGCTCTCTGTCAAAAATGTGTTTCCAATATTCACCCTGACACATTTCTTCACTGAAGACTTTGTCAAGCGTCTAGACTCTTTTTTTGTCACATACTTTTGCTTGCACTGCACTTTTATTTTATTTTTATTTTTTTGCACTTTTGATAATAATTTGATATTTATGTGAATGCTGCATCATTGGTTTATATTTGGTTTTAGGGAACACAAATGTTGAAGCATTGGTTTGTAAAGGGACAGTGGATTTGTAAATATACCAGTAATCTGTAGCAATCTCAAGTGATGTGTCTCCAGTCTATGACTGTCTCCTGAAGCATGTACCCACTCTTCGACAACTACTATAGTGTGTTAGCTGTCTGTGACCATCTTCTGCAGCACGTCTACAGGCTTTGGTCATAACATTTTGCATACATGCAGCCATGTACAGCTTTCTGTAGTATTATATTTGGAGAATATTATGTGTAGCCCTTTGGTGATATCAGGGACTGCAATTAAGGCCCATTTTAACCAGGTATGTAAACACATCGCTTGTGCCAGGGGTCCTGATGACTTGTCAATAGGGTTGAGCGGACACCTAGATGTCCGTGTTCGACGGGTTCGGCCGAACTTTAAAAAAAAGTCCGGGTCCGTGTCCCGGACTTTTACCGAACTTTTCCCGGACACCGAACCCCATTGAAGTCAATGGGGACCCGAACTTTAAGGCACTAAAATGGCTCTAAAACACCAATGGAAAGGGCTAGAGTGCTGCAAATGGCAGCAAAACGTAGTAAAGAGCATGGCAAGTGCTCTGCAAACAAATGTGGATAGGGAAATAACTTAAAACAACAAAAAAAAAATAGAAAAATAAAACAATGTTCTTCATCTCTGAAGGACGAGGCCCATATGGAGTAGGAGGGAGGTTGAGGTGGTGGTGGATGTGGCGGTGTCATAGGCGTGCGCACAGGGTGTGCCTGGTGTACCTGGGCACACCCTAATCACCTAGGGCACATAGCATTATCACTCTGTTTGCCAGTGAGGAGATGGGAAAGATCTCCCTCGCACCTGCTCTGCTCTATTTCTCTTTGCCAGCAGGGAGAGTAATGTATCGGGGCCATGTACATGTAGGCAAACACATGCATGTGTATTTAAACTTTGGGGTGCACACCCTAATGCAATAGGCTGCACACACCTATGGGTGGTGTAGGTGGAAGCGGCGGTGGAGGAGGACCAGGGCCGGATTAAGAGCATCATGGTCTTGGTGCTGAGGATTTTGAAGGGCCTTAAGGGCCGTGCCTTGGCATGCACCCAGAGGAGGAAGGGTGCAGCCATGCATGCCTAATTCAACATGGGATGCTGTCTCTGAAGCCCATAAACACATCCATGCATCGGCAACTGTCCCTCCTTGTCCGGCCTTCGCGCTGTGTGGGGAGGTTCTGAGGGTGCTGCCTGGGGAAGCGAGCATAGAAGCCAGACTTCTGTGTTTACAAGTGACAGAAGAGCGGTCACAGTGAATATGGCCAACCCGGGGCCTATATAAAAGATAGGGGCCTGCATGGAGCTGCAGCTCCAATAGCCCCTACGTTAATCTGGCCCTGAGGAGGAGGACGAGGTAGCCAACACTGCTTCTTTTCACAAATTTTAAATGAGGGTACACCCCAAAAGAGTGAGAAAGAGCAAAAATGGAACAATGGCTGGGTAAGGTCGGTATCCATTGCTATTCTGCACAAGGTACGGAAAAGTCCCGTGGGATCCATGCCTGGTTCATTTTAATGAACGTGAGCTTGTCCACATTGTCTCTGGACAGGCGGCTGCGCTTGTCTGTTATAACACCCCCAGCCATGCTAAATACCCGTTCAGATAATACACTGGCTGCAGGGCACGCCAGCACCTCCAAGGCGTAAAGGGCAAGCTCAGGCCATGTGCCCAATTTGGAGACCCAGAAGTTGAAGGGGGCAGACCCCTCATTCACTACATGTAGGCGTGTGCACACATACTGCTCCACCATGTTGGTAAAATGCTGCCTCCTGCTAAGACGTTCCATCTGAGCTGCTGGTGCTGCTGTTTGTTGTGGCGTGCTGACAAAGCTTTTCCACATTTCGGCCATGCTAACCCTGCCTTCTGAGGTGCTGGCGGTGCCCTGGTTGAGTTGGCGACCTCCTCCTCCTCCTCCTCTGCCTTGTGCTTCCACTGTGGCCCCGCTGTCAGATGGGAATGCCAGCAGCATCGCGTCTACCAGCGTGCGCTTGTACTCGCGCATCTTGCGATCGCGCTCCAGTGAGTGAATTAAGGACGGTACGTTGTCCTTGTAACGGGGATCCAGCAGCGTGGCCACCCAGTAATCAGCACAAGTTAGAATGTGGGCAACTCGGCGGTCGTTGTGGAGACACTGCAGCATGTAATCGCTCATGTGTGCCAGGCTGCCCAGAGGCGACGAAAGGCTGTCCTCTGTGGGAGGTGTATCGTCCGTGTCCTCTGTATCCCCCCAGCCACGCACCAGTGATGGCCATGAGCTGGCCTGGGTGCCACCCTGCTGTGAACATGGTTCCATCTCCTCCTCCAGCTCCTCCTCCTCCTCATCCTCCTCATCCTCCAGAACTGTGCCCCTGCTGGACAATTGTGTCCCTGGCGTTTGTGTGTGCAGGAACCCACCCTCGGAGCCCCTTGCGAATGACTGCCCTGAAAGCCTTGGAAATGGTACCTCTTCATCCTCCTCCTCATCCTGTGCCACATCCTCTTCCATCATCGCCCGAATTGTTTTTTCAAGGAGGCATAGAAGTGGGATAGTTAAGCTGAGAACGGCGTCATTGCCACTGGCCATGTTGGTGGAGTACTCAAAACAGCGCAACAAGGCACACAGGTCTCGCATGGAGGCCCAGTTATTGGTGGTGAAGTGGTGCTGTTCCGCAGAGCGACTCACACGTACGTGCTGCAGCTGAAACTCCACTATGGCCTGCTGCTGCTCGCACAGTCTTTCCAGCATGTGCAAGGTGGAGTTCCACCTTGTGGGCACGTCACATATGAGGCGGTGAGCGGGAAGGCCGAAGTTACGCTGCAGCGCTGCCAGGCGAGCAGCAGCAGGGTGAGAATGCCGAAAGTGCGCACAAACGGCCCGCACTTTCTGCAGCAGCTCTGACATATCGGGGTAGTTTTTAAGGAACCTCTGCACCACCAAATTCAGCACATGCGCCAGGCAAGGGATGTGCGTCAAACCGGCTAGGCCCAGAGCTGCTATGAGATTTCTCCCGTTAACGCACACCACCAGGCCGGGCTTGAGGCTCGCTGGCAGCAACCACTCATTTGTCTGCTGTTCCATGCTCCTCCACAACTCCTGCGCGGTGTGTGGTTTGTCCCCCAAACAGGCAAGTTGTAAAACTGCCTGCTGTCGTTTACCCCTGGCCGTGCTGAAGTTGGTGGTGAAGGTGTTACGCTGTCCGGATGAGGAGGCGGTAGAGGATGAGGAAGCGGAGTAGGAGGAGTTAGGAACAGGAGGCAAACTGAAGCGCCCTGCAATCCTCGGTGGTGGAAGGACATGCGCCAAATTGCTATCCGCCTCAGGCCCATCCGCCACTGCATTTACCCAGTGTGCCGTTAGGGAGATATAACGCCCCTGACCGTGCTTACTGGTCCACGTATCGGTAGTTAGGTGGACCTTGGCACAGATGGCGTTGCGCAGTGCACACCTGATTTTTTCCCCCACTTGGTTGTGCAGGGAAGGGATGGCTTGCCTGGAAAAGTAGTGGCGGCTGGGCACGACGTACTGTGGGACAGCCACCGACATAAGGTTTTTAAAACTGTGCGTCTCCACCAGACGGAATGACAGCATTTCAAAGGCCAATAATTTTGAAATGCTGGCATTCAGGGCCAGGGATCGCGGGTGGGTAGGGGGGTACTTCCTCTTCCTCTCAAGTGTTTGGGAGATGGAAAGCTGAACGCTTCCACGGGACATTGTGGAGATGGTTGTTGGTGACCCAGGTGGTGGTGTTGCTGACAGATCGTCTGTTTGCGGGGTGGCAGGTGCCGGTATCACTACAGATGTGGCTGGAGCAGCCGCGACTGCAGCAGAAGAGGAAGCAGGATGAGCCAGAGACGTTTCTTGGTTTTGAAGGTGTGTACTCCACTGCAGCTCGTGCTTTGCACTTAGATGCCTGATCATGCAGGTTGTGCTCAGGTTGAGAAGGTTTATGCCTCGCTTCAAGTTCTGATTGCACAGGGTGCAAACCACTCGTGTCCTGTCATCAGCACATTTTCTAAAGAACTTCCACGCTAGAGAACTCCTTTGAGCTGACTTTGGTGCGCTCGTTCCCTTGCTGCGTTGGGCAGTAGCGGGCGTAGTGTCTAGGGCACGGCCGCTCCGCTTCTGCACCCTGCTCCCTCTTCTGCTGTGCTGGTGGCTCTGTGCGACCACCGCCTCTTCCTCCAAACTACTCAGGTCACCTGCATGACGTTCATTCCATGTGGGGTCGAGGACCTCATCGTCCTCCACATCATCTTCCACCCAGTCTTCACCCCTGCCCTCCTTGTCGGTCTCCACAATGCTGAACGCCGCAGCAGTTGGCACCTGCGTTTCGTCATCATTGGAGACGTGCTGCGATGATCCTTGCATGTACTCATCTTGAGAAATAAGTGGTTGGGCATCGCTGCACTCAATCTCTTCCACTTCTGGGGCAGGGCTAGGTGGATGGCCCTGGGAAACCCTGCTGACAGAGTCATCAAAAAGAAGAAGAGACTGCTGTATGGCTTGGGGCTCAGACTGCTTGCCTGATTTGCAAGGGGGTGAGGTGAAAGACGGTTGGACATCGGCTGCAGGTGCCAACTGTGACCTTTCTGCAGTAGACTGGGTGGGAGACAATGTGAAGGAACTGGAGGCACTGTCAGCAGCAAACCAATCTACTATCGCCTCCACTTGTTCTGGCCTCATCACTTCTAGGGGCGTATGATGCCCTACCAAATACTGATGCAGGTTTTGTCGCCTACTCACACTTGAGGAAGGTGTTTCACTTGTGCGTGTAGCTGGCACAGATCGACCACGTCCTCTCCTTGCAACAGGAGCTCTAGCAGCAGCACCACCACGACCCAGGCCACGGCCCCTATTTGACGCTCTCCTCATATTTCTGAAATTTAAGATCTTGCCCTAGAAAGGTCTTTATTGAATAGCGGAACAAAAGAACAACAGTATCGCACGGGTGTATCTCACAGTCAAATATGCAAACTATGCCGCAATTTAATGTTTTTTACACCAAAAGGGTGTGTATTGAATAGCGGAATAGGATAAAAAACTGTGTATCTCACACGTACAAACACAGACTAGGCCCGATTAAATTTTTTCCTACCCTAAAGGGAGGATGAGGAAGAGGAGTATGGAACAGGCAGCACCCTCAAATCTTCAGAAGTATGAGATGAACCCCAAAAACTTGGAAAGGTGGATCTCACACGTACCGACACAGACTATTCCGCAATTTAATTGAGCCACAAAGGTTTTTATTGAATAGCGGAATAGGAAATATGATCAAAAAAAAGTGTATGTTTTTCACACGTACAGAAGCACACTAGGCCCCAATTACTATTGTTTGTACACCTAAAAGGATGGATGAGGAGGAGGAGGAGGAGTATAGAACAGGCAGCACCCTCAAAGCTTCAGAAGTATGAGATGAACCCCAAAAACTTGGAAAGGTGGATCGCACACGTACCGACACAGACTATTCCGCAATTTAATTGAGCCCCAAAGGTTTTTATTGAATAACGGAATAGGAAATATGATCAAAAAAAGTGTATGTTTTTCACACGTACAGAAGCACACTAGGCCCCAATTACTATTGTTTGTACACCTAAAAGGATGGATGAGGAGGAGGAGGAGGAGTATAGAACAGGCAGCACCCTCAAAGCTTCAGAAGTATGAGATGAACCCCAAAAACTTGGAAAGGTGGATCTCACACGTACCGACACAGACTATTCCGCAATTTAATTGAGCCCCAAAGGTTTTTATTGAATAGCGGAATAGGAAATATGATCAAAAAAAGTGTATGTTTTTCACACGTACAGAAGCACACTAGGCCCCAATTACTATTGTTTGTACACCTAAAAGGATGGATGAGGAGGAGGAGGAGGAGGAGTATAGAACAGGCAGCACCCTCAAAGCTTCAGAAGTATGAGATGAACCCCAAAAACTTTGAAAGGTGGATCTCACACGTACCGACACAGACTATTCCGCAATTTAATTGAGCCCCAAAGGTTTTTATTGAATAGCGGAATAGGAAATATGATCAAAAAAAAGTGTATGTTTTTCACACGTACAGAAGCACACTAGGCCCCAATTACTATTGTTTGTACACCTAAAAGGATGGATGAGGAGGAGGAGGAGGAGGAGTATAGAACAGGCAGCACCCTCAAAGCTTCAGAAGTATGAGATGAACCCCAAAAACTTGGAAAGGTGGATCTCACACGTACCGACACAGACTATTCCGCAATTTAATTGAGCCCCAAAGGTTTTTATTGAATAGCGGAATAGGAAATATGATAAAAAAAAAGTGTATGTTTTTCACACGTACAGAAGCACACTAGGCCCCAATTACTATTGTTTGTACACCTAAAAGGATGGATGAGGAGGAGTATAGAACAGGCAGCACCCTCAAAGCTTCAGAAGTATGAGATGAACCCCAAAAACTTGGAAAGGTGGATTTCACACGTACCGACACAGACTATTCCGCAATTTAATTGAGCCCCAAAGGTTTTTATTGAATAGCGGAATAGGAAATATGATAAAAAAAAAGTGTATGTTTTTCACACGTACAGAAGCACACTAGGCCCCAATTACTATTGTTTGTACACCTAAAAGGATGGATGAGGAAGAGGAGGAGGAGGAGTATAGAACAGGCAGCACCCTCAAAGCTTCAGAAGTATGAGATGAACCCCAAAAACTTGGAAAGGTGGATCTCACACGTACCGACACAGACTATTCCGCAATTTAATTGAGCCCCAAAGGTTTTTATTGAATAACGGAATAGGAAATATGATCAAAAAAAGTGTATGTTTTTCACACGTACAGAAGCACACTAGGCCCCAATTACTATTGTTTGTACACCTAAAAGGATGGATGAGGAGGAGGAGGAGGAGGAGTATAGAACAGGCAGCACCCTCAAAGCTTCAGAAGTATGAGATGAACCCCAAAAACTTGGAAAGGTGGATCTCACACGTACCGACACAGACTATTCCGCAATTTAATTGAGCCCCAAAGGTTTTTATTGAATAGCGGAATAGGAAATATGATCAAAAAAAAGTGTATGTTTTTCACACGTACAGAAGCACACTAGGCCCCAATTACTATTGTTTGTACACCTAAAAGGATGGATGAGGAAGAGGAGGAGGAGGAGTATAGAACAGGCAGCACCCTCAAAGCTTCAGAAGTATGAGATGAACCCCAAAAACTTGGAAAGGTGGATCTCACACGTACCGACACAGACTATTCCGCAATTTAATTGAGCCCCAAAGGTTTTTATTGAATAACGGAATAGGAAATATGATCAAAAAAAGTGTATGTTTTTCACACGTACAGAAGCACACTAGGCCCCAATTACTATTGTTTGTACACCTAAAAGGATGGATGAGGAGGAGGAGGAGGAGTATAGAACAGGCAGCACCCTCAAAGCTTCAGAAGTATGAGATTGTGTTCACTGTACCCCACAAAGATTGTGTTCACTGTACCCCACAAAGATTGTGTTCACTGTACCCCACAAAGGTTTTGTTCACTGCACCCCACAAAGATTGTGTTCACTGTACCCCACAAAGGTTTTGTTCACTGCACCCCACAAAGATTGTGTTCACTGTACCCCACAAAGATTGTGTTCACTGCACCCCAAAAGGATTGTCTTCTCTGCACCCCACAAAGATTGTGTTCACTGTACCCCACAAAGGTTTTGTTCACTGTACCCCACAAAGATTGTGTTCACTGCACTCCAAAAGGATTGTCTTCACTGCACCCCACAAAGATTGTGTTCACTGTACCCCACAAAGGTTTTGTTCACTGCACCCCACAAAGATTGTGTTCACTGTACCCCACAAAGGTTTTGTTCACTGCACCCCACAAAGATTGTGTTCACTGTACCCCCCAAAGATTTTGTTCACTGCACCCCACAAGGATTGTTTGTCTTCACTGCACCCCACAAGGATTGTCTTCACTGCACCCCACAAGGATTGTCTTCACTGCACCCCACAAGGATTGTCTTCACTGCACCCCACAAAGATTGTGTTCACTGCACCCCACAAAGGTTTTGTTCACTGCACCCCACAAAGATTGTGTTCACTGCACCCCACAAAGATTGTGTTCACTGTACCCCACAAAGATTGTGTTCATTGCACCCCAAAAGGATTGTTTTCTCTGCACCCCACAAAGATTGTGTTCACTGTACCCCACAAAGGTTTTGTTCACTGCACCCCACAAAGATTGTGTTCACTGTACCCCACAAAGGTTTTGTTCACTGCACCCCACAAAGATTGTGTTCACTGTACCCCACAAAGATTGTGTTCACTGTACCCCACAAAGGTTTTGTTCACTGCACCCCACAAAGATTGTGTTCACTGTACCCCACAAAGGTTGTGTTCACTGCACCCCACAAAGATTGTGTTCACTGCACCCCACAAAGATTGTGTTCACTGTACCCCACAAAGGTTTTGTTCACTGCACCCCACAAAGGTTTTGTTCACTGCACCCCACAAAGATTGTGTTCACTGCACTCCAAAAGGATTGTCTTCACTGCACCCCACAAAGATTGTGTTCACTGTACCCCACAAAGGTTTTGTTCACTGCACCCCACAAAGATTGTGTTCACTGTACCCCCCAAAGATTTTGTTCACTGCACCCCACAAGGATTGTCTTCACTGCACCCCACAAGGATTGTCTTCACTGCACCCCACAAAGATTGTGTTCACTGTACCCCACAAAGATTGTGTTCACTGCACCCCACAAAGATTGTGTTCACTGTACCCCCCAAAGATTGTGTTCACTGCACCCCACAAAGATTGTGTTCACTGCACCCCACAAAGATTGTGTTCACTGCACCCCACAAAGATTGTGTTCACTGTACCCCCCAAAGATTTTGTTCACTGCACCCCACAAGAATTGTCTTCACTGCACCCCACAAGGATTGTCTTCACTGCACCCCACAAAGATTGTGTTCACTGTACCCTACAAAGATTTTGTTCACTGCACCCCACAAAGATTGTGTTCACTGTACCCCACAAAGATTTTGTTCACTGCACTCCAAAAGGATTGTCTTCACTGCACCCCACAAAGATTGTGTTCACTGTACCCCACAAAGGTTTTGTTCACTGCACCCCACAAAGATTGTGTTCACTGTACCCCACAAAGATTGTGTTCACTGCACTCCAAAAGGATTGTCTTCACTGCACCCCACAAAGATTGTGTTCACTATACCCCACAAAGGTTTTGTTCACTGCACCCCACAAAGATTGTGTTCACTGTACCCCATAAAGGTTTTGTTCACTGCACCCCACAAAGATTGTGTTCACTGTACCCCCCAAAGATTTTGTTCACTGCACCCCACAAGGATTGTCTTCACTGCACCCCACAAGGATTGTCTTCACTGCACCCCACAAAGATTGTGTTCACTGTACCCCACAAAGATTTTGTTCACTGCACCCCACAAAGATTGTGTTCACTGTACCCCACAAAGATTTTGTTCACTGCACTCCAAAAGGATTGTCTTCACTGCACCCCACAAAGATTGTGTTCACTGTACCCCACAAAGGTATTGTTCACTGCACCCCACAAAGATTGTGTTCACTGTACCCCACAAAGGTTTTGTTCACTGCACCCCACAAAGATTGTGTTCACTGTACCTCACAAAGATTGTGTTCACTGTACCCCACAAAGGTTTTGTTCACTGCACCCCACAAAGATTGTGTTCACTGTACCCCACAAAGGTTGTGTTCACTGCACCCCACAAAGGTTTTGTTCACTGCACCCCACAAAGATTGTGTTCACTGCACCCCACAAAGATTGTGTTCACTGTACCCCACAAAGGTTTTGTTCACTGCACCCCACAAAGATTGTGTTCACTGTACCCCACAAAGATTGTGTTCACTGCACTCCAAAAGGATTGTCTTCACTGCACCCCACAAAGATTGTGTTCACTGTACCCCACAAAGGTTTTGTTCACTGCACCCCACAAAGATTGTGTTCACTGTACCCCACAAAGGTTTTGTTCACTGCACCCCACAAAGATTGTGTTCACTGCACCCCACAAAGATTGTGTTCACTGCACCCCACAAGGATTGTCTTCACTGCACCCCACAAGGATTGTCTTCACTGCACCCCACAAAGATTGTGTTCACTGCACCCCACAAAGGTTTTGTTCACTGCACCCCACAAAGATTGTGTTCACTGTACCCCCCCAAAGATTTTGTTCACTGCACCCCACAAGGATTGTCTTCTCTGCACCCCACAAAGATTGTGTTCACTGTACCCCCCAAAGATTTTGTTCACTGCACCCCACAAGGATTGTCTTCACTGCACCCCACAAGGATTGTCTTCACTGCACCCCACAAAGATTGTGTTCACTGTACCCCCACAAATGTTTTGTTCACTGCACCCCACAAAGATTTTGTTCACTGCACTCCAAAAGGATTGTGTTCACTGCACCCCAAAAAGATTGTGTTCACTGCAGCCCACACACAGAAAAATGGATGTGGATCACTGACACCTGCCTATCTCCTATCCCACACCACACAGCAATATCGATTGTAGTTTGTAGAACACACTTTCCCTAAAATTCAGCAGACTCTGTCCCTAACAGGATTGAGAAGAGATCGTAGATCAGGAGAACTAAGTGCAGACCCCACCCCACACAGCAATATCGATTGTAGTTTGTAGAACACACTGACCCTATAATTCAGCAGACTCTATCCCTAAAATGCCTACAACTCGCCCTGCCTAAACACTCCGACCTGTCCCTCAATTCTATCCGGACACAAATGGTTTTTTCCTGCCTATCTTTCCCTAATCAGCAGCCAGCACGTTGATGTGTGCTCTGTCCCTGATCTAAGCAGCATAATGACGCCGCTGCGGCTGCCTCGAACTTATAAAGACTTGGTCACAAGCTTCAGACGGCCAATCACAGCTACTGAGACATTTGCAGGCATGGCTGGGATGGCTTAAGGCACACCAGTTAAACGATTGTTGATTGGCTGTTGAAAGCCCGCCATGAAAAGAGCGCCAAAGCATGCAAAACCCGGAAATAAAACGACCGAACACGGATTTTTACCCGAATATACAGTAAAGTGTCCGTGTTCGTGTTCGGGTAACAAAAATCCAATTATTCGGTACGAACACAAATAATACAGTCCGTGTTCGCTCAACACTACTTGTCAATAATCTTTCTTCAAAAAGCCCTTTTCTTTCTTCTATCCTCATCACATGGCCAAGTCACATAAGATGCAGGCTTTTGCACTGCATCTTATGTGATGTATGCATGTATGTATGCAAACTGTATGCAGTGCTTGGATGCTCATAGCTATCGTATACTTTTTTATTATCATTATTTTTAAAAATGTATGTCTTTTTAAAAATGTATCAACACAAATCCTAGTAAAAACCTTTCTTACCCACCTATTTAGTCTCTCCACATCTGCTTTTGTTGGTACACTGCATATTTGATGGTAGGTCTTAATATACTTTTATAAGCATAACATTATAAAATATTTCCTCTAGTGTTGATCTTTAGTGAATAATACAATTTCTCTCTAGAAGCTGCACTTGTCTTTCTTTCCCAGGACACATTGCTGTATTAATTTATAATGGAACTCTGGTAACAGAATTGTTTTACTTGCTTCTATTTACTTCTCTACAACTAATTTTCTTAACATTTTTCCTTTCCCTGAATTTGTTTTCAACTCTGATTCTTGCACTATATAATTTGTTATTTCCCTTTATGTCTCCTCTGAATAGCAATGTTATTTGCATGGCCTATACACTGTTCTGCTCTCTTTATTATGGTGCACGCTTTTAGTGCCGGTTCACACTGCAGCGGCACGACTTTGGGGGCGACCTGTGACTTCGGCGCGACTTGCACGGACTTCATAAAATGAATGTCTATGCAAGTCGCTCCAGGTCTCCCCGAAGTAGTACAGGACCCTTTTTCTAAGTCGGAGCGACTTGTGTCGCTCCTATTAGAACGGTTCCTGTACCAAACAATTGAAGCGCGACGGACCGCGACTTGTCAGGCTGACAAGTCACGGTCCAAGTTGGATCAGTGTGAACCGACACTTAGAGTTATATCTATCCACTCTGGTACAAGGTTGAACAGAGTGCTTGCAATATCATGCCTATGTCAAAGCCCTTTAATGATACAAATTCCGCCATCAGGAAGTATTAAATACAAACTTTGCCTCTTGTGTTTCTATAGGACATTGGGGTTTATTTACTAAAGGCAAATAAACTCTTTACTTTCCAAGGTAAGTTGCACTTTAAAAGGGAATTTTCCCAAGAGTGTCATAAATGAGGTGAAGTTCTGCTGACTTCCATCATCCAATCATCTGCAAGTAAAAGTTCTGTGTTTTATTTTTTCCTTGCAGTTAATTGGGTATTCCTTGGAAAGTTACATTTCACCGCATTCACTAAGCTCTGAGAAAATTCCATTGCAAAGTGCAACTTCCTTTGGATATCAGTAGTATTTCTCATTTCTAATCAATAACTATAATTTAAAACATACACCAGTAAAATATACCTGCAGTGAAAGTCACATTCACTGCTTTAAAAATATACCCTTAAGTGTCTTTACAGAGAAAACATTATTTATAAGCCTTGTGGTATGTCGTTTTCCTGTAATGCTGTAGTAATTAGTTAAAAGGTTCTGCTATACCTTCTTTCTTTACAATTTGCCACCATTTCTGCTGGAATTGTTTCCTCACCCAGAAGCATTCTTTACTACAAATCCTGTAGCAGAGTACCCATTTTTTACATACCCTGCCCAGATGCAGTCAAAGGCCCATTGGCTTGTCTTCCTACAACTCCCTGAGTTCGTGGGGAAAATACATTCATCAACTTCCCTCCCTCAGCAGTTTAAAGAGGCCACACCTGATGAGATAGAGGCAGTTGGGCAACTGATCTACAGCCAGGTAAGTGGGCTGTAACCTTAAGCTGCTTTGCATTATTGCTTCTAGGATTGCAAAGCTCCACTGTCCTTGTGAAAACCTTGCCCTCAGAAGTAGTTACATTTTTAGCTAGGCCCCTTCACAGTGGTCAGGCAAGGTTTTGTACTAGTTAGAATCTATAACACCAAGACTCTTCCAACCTGCCTGCTTCCTGGGACTGCAGTGACAGAACTATTCATAATCTTGGAATTAACTGCCTCCAAGGTGGGGCATATACAGCTCTGATAGTTTCAAAACCATCACAATAAATATGACTTAGTGGTTGGCATGAACAAACCCAAAGCGGGCAAGAGGGCAAATACTACTAATCCTACAACTGGACACTAAGAAACTGGCCCTAACTCAGTTAGAAGCAGTAATAGCAACTACTGAATAAATAGTCAGAGGTGTTCTCAAGGGGGAAATAACCTGGACTGTAGCAATTGGATTATATATAAGATATTCACAGGAAAGATCCCTCCTATGCTGGAAAAATATTCAAGCATACCTCCACACCTCTTCCAAGAAGTAAATCAGATGCTAGAACAGACGATGCAATGTGGTGATCAAAGAGAATAAGCGCCCAAGGGGTGATACAAAAACTTCTTGGTGAAGAAGGACAGCACCCTTCTGTTTTGTTTGAACTATTTGCATCTGAATTCTGTTACTCTTCTATGGTTGTTCCAGTTCAAAATAATGCCCTTCAGGCTGAACAAGGTACCCCACATTCCAGGAGATGATGGAACAATGGCTTGGGGACAAGAACCTGGATAGTATCCTTAACTATTTAGACATTGTAGTCTAAATAGATTTTCTGCCACACTTGGGGACCATCTTGCACTTAGATGCTGTGTTGGCCCAGCTGCGGGTCTAGTATGGATTCTAAGGGGAACCCCACTCCAAAATTAAAAAAAAAAAACGATGTGGGGTCCTTACCAAAATCTATACCAGAACCTTATCCAAGTATGTAGCCCAG
Organism: Pelophylax lessonae; assembly: GCF_965119305.1. Lineage (NCBI taxonomy): Eukaryota > Metazoa > Chordata > Amphibia > Anura > Ranidae > Pelophylax > Pelophylax lessonae. Next base: position 216,708,188 of record NC_138769.1, on the reverse strand, counting down.
GAAGCCAGGAAAGGGGGGGACATATGAGCGCCCTCTCATATGAACCATACCAGACCACATTCCCTCAACATGGGGGGCTGCTTTGGGGCAGGGGGCTCGGCCCCCCACCCTAAAGCACCTTGTCCCCCTGTTTATGGGGACAAGGGCCTCATCCCCATTCCCTGCAGGCTGCCTGCTCCTCTGTCTGACATTTCTTATATAGATAAGGGGCAAGGCCACCAGGCGACCCCACCCCTTGTGATGTCATCGATCCAGCATGCCCCGTCGGTGACATCACAAGGGGACAGGGACACCCGCTGATATCATCGGGTGACTCCACCCCTTAGCTATTTAAGAAATGTCAAACGAAGGAGCAGGCAGTCTGCGGGAAGTGTTCGACAAGGCCAGAGGTTTTTTCCTTTTTTTGGGGTTCAGCAATGCGGCGGGTGGCGTGAAAAGAATCTACATCGAGGGACATTGTTTTTTTTTCTTTTTTTTAAAAGGAATTGTCAAAAAGTTGTTTACTGTTTCTATTTACTTTTTGCACATTTTTGGGGAATAGGCATTTACATGGGGGGTTGGGATCTGGGGTCCCCCCTGTTGAATAGGGCTTCCAGTATCCGATAAGCCCTATCCTGCAGACCCCTTCAACCACCGGCCAAGGTTGTAGGGATAAGGCCCTTATCCCCATTAACCTGGGGACAGGGTGCTTTGGGGTGGGGCACCCACCCTCGATGTTGAGGGCATGTTGCCTGGTATAGTTCACGAGGGGGGCGCTCGCTTGCCCCCCCCTTTCCTGACCTGCCCGGCTGCATGTTCGGATAAGGGTCTGGTATAAATTTTTGGGGGACCCCACGCCATTTTAAAAAAATATTTGGCATTGGGTTCCACTTAAAATCCATACCAGACCACAAGGGCCCGAATAATCAAAAATTTGTCTGAACTCAAATTCGGACTGAAACAAATTGCACATGTCTACCTAGTGTTGCTTACATCATTTATTAAGCAAGCGGGCTAGTGGGTAAACCCCATCTGAAGGGCCTGAAGTGGCTTCTGTCTTCATTCAATGCCAGTTTTCACAAACCGTTCTGCTAAGCTACTGTATCCATCACGTGCAGGCCTCAGTAGATGATTTTGGGTTAGCCAGTCTCAAGATTGCAGAAGACCATATGGATGTTTACACAGAACTTCTAGAACAATGTCTGTTAGACACAGGAAAAAAGCTGAAATATTTCGTAAACATATAAAGAATTATTCGGGGATCAAACTAAACACTGAATACCAACATGAAAACATCATCCCAGCTGTGTAGCACATGAAGGGAGGGTAACGATATGGAGCTGCTTTGTTACCTCAGGCCCTGAGCAGATGAATTCCAAATTGTATCAGGAAATTCTACAGTGCAATGTCGGGACATCAGTCTGTGATCTAGAGCTCAAAAAATTGAGCCGTGCAATATGACAGTGATCCATAATATGGTCATAATCAGCACTTACTCAAACAGATATCCTGTGTTTTACAATGGCCAAGAGAAAGTACTAACCTAATTCCTATTAAATTATCTTAAGCAGGATTTTTAGGAAAAATATACACAAATTCAGTTTTTATACAAGAACAAACCTAAACACCTCCTACAGTAACCATTGTTCTGGTGCCATGAATTAGCCTGTAGTTTTCCTGCCTGTGTAATTCTTACCTCCTTGCTGCAGAGCTTCTCGTGGTCCTCTCATTCCTTTCACATGTGGTGTTTGGTTTCTGTGCTCTCCTATGGGCATTGCTTGCTATTCTGTGGGTTTATATTTTCTTTTTCTCCTGTTCCCATACTATTACATGTATTTTGTATCTGACTTCTTAGCTTGCCTGCCACCCGCCCTGACCTCGGCTTGTTTCCTGGATTCCCTACTGTCTCTTGTATTCTGCACACACTAGTGGCCTCTGCATCCTCAGCTTGGCATACCTGGGGGCCACAACCTGGTTCCAGCTTGCCCTAGGTCCATCCCTACCATCAGAGGCCCTGGTATAGAAGCAGGCTGGGGCTTAGACTATGTGCCTTGGGGAAGCCTTGAATTGGCAATCTACAACAGCTCACTGTCCCACACACCTGACATCTGGTTAGTACAACAAAAACCTTGATGCGATTTAGATTTATACCAAGTCTAAGTAGTTTTAGAAGAGGATACCTGAGATCCAGCAGAGGAAATTAGGGTGTGTCCCAGCCTTATTCAAACAATAAGACAAGCAGTAATACAGTATCTCACAAAAGTGAGTACACCCCTCACATTTTTGTAAATATTTTATTATTTTATTACCGTATATCTTTTCATTTGAAATTACACTTTGCTACAATGTAAAGTAGTAAGTGTACAGCTTGCATAACAATGTCAATTTTCTGTACCCTCAAAATAACTCAACACACAGCCATTAATGTTTAAACTGCGGGCAACAAAAGAGGGTACACCCCTAAGTTAAAATGTCCAAACAGGGCCCAAAGTGTCAATATTTTGTGTGGCCACCATTATTTTCTAGCACTGCCTTAACCCTTCTGGGCATGAAGTTCACCAGAGTTTCACAGGTTGCCACTGGAGTCCTCTTCCACTCCTCCATGACGACATCACGGAGCTGATGGATGTTAGAGACCTTGCACTCCTCCACCTTCTGTTTGAGGATGCCCCACAGATGCTCAATAGGGTTTAGGTCTGGAGACATGCTTGGTCAGTTCATTACCTTTACCCTCAGCTTCTCCAGCATGGCAGTGGTCCTCTTGGAAGTGTGTTTGGGGTCGTTATCATGTTGGAATACTGCCCTGCGGCCCAGTCTGTTGTGCGTTTTTACACGTTCGAGAATATTATTCTGATTATTTTAATTTATTACTAAAAGGCGGTATGAACCATCAATAGAATTATGACGCAGTGCCTCCAGCCGATTACGGCAAATAATTTAATAACTAAGAAAAAACCCAATCAATTTTGTTCAGACACTCGATAGTATACCACAGCAATTTTCCTGAGTTCTTTTTGATCGATTAATTTCTTTTTAAAAGCATATACCAATCTTAGTGAAACAGTCTACAGTAGGGAATATATATATAAGAATATTTATTCGCAAGACATGTTTTCACCATAAATGATCAGACTTGAGTGACACAAAGAGATAACCTTACATAAAATACAAATTTAAAACGATAAATGCAATGTGATATTAGCTAGACGATGAAAGTAAAATAAAGCAAGATTACGTTTTTCCCAGATGTAGTATGAACCATAAATGAATGTTCTATATAATCAGACCACAATTGTCTGCGCAATGCACAGTCTGATAGTCACTTCACTGCAGATGAAGCGAGAATAGACTATGCAAAACGTGAGACTAATACGCCAATATGCGCTAAATCTAATATTAATAAAAATGTTATAAAAACAAAAATCATCTCTTTAGAGAAAAATATACATATGGTTTATACGGCTGGGATTGTACTCTCGTTACTGTTAAATATGCAATGTAAAACATTTAAAGTACATAAACAATATACAGTAAAACCTTGGATTGCGAGCATAATTCGTTCTGGCAACATGCTTGTTATCCAAAGAACTCTTATATCAAAGCAAATTTCCCCATAAGAAATAATGGAAACTCAGATGATTCGTTCCACAAGTCCTTCGCTTTATAGTCTATATACAAAGATTATAGCAATGTGATAGGTTGTGTAACCATAAAATGTCCGTCCACAATATGCAGCCTTCCCAAGAGGATTAGAAGCAAAATCTAGCAGAGCTACAGAATATAAGAGAGATGAGAGGAGCCTCTAAGTGTAGCAATATGGTTACATTTAATGAAGGTTCAACATTTAGCAACTCACATGGTTGATGATTAAAATAGGCACACCTAAGTTTGCAGGAATCTGAGGTAAAGCTGTCCGCATAGACCATCTTCTGAACCGTCGGCTCTCACCACTGTCAGTCTGCAATTCTGACCGGGAAGAATAGCCTGCAGTAGAGTGATCTGAAATTGAGGCTTTGAATCACTCGTGTAGTGCAGCGGGGAAGGGATGATGAAGATGGCTGTGCAGAGGATGGTCAATGTGGACAGCTTTACCCCAGATGCCTGCATACTTAGGTGTGCCTATTTTAATCATCAACCATGTCAGTTGCTAAATGTTGAACCTTCATTAAATGTAACCATATTGCTACACTTTAGAGGTTCCTCTCTTCTTTTTTATACATGACGCTACTTGTATATCAAGACATCACTTGTATATCAAGTCAAAATTTATTTAAAAAATTTGCTTGTCTTGCAAAGCGCTCTTAAACCAAGTTACTCTCAAACCAAGGTTTTACTGTAGAATGATAATCAAATAATTAGCAAGGAATATTTACCATATTTAAATGGTGGCTAGCTTAAAATGGCCGTTACCAGAGTCCTTAAGATGGCTGCATTTCCAAGATGGTGGCCAATTAGGGAGGAGTTTCGTTGGCGTCCCTCCAAGTTTCAGGTACATGGTGGAGCAAGATGGAGTCTGTATAGATGAGTCTATGCATAGCTGTATTAACGTGTGTGTTGTATGTGTAATGTAATGTGTCGTGATGTCTGATGTGTTGTGTTGTGTTGTGTCTTGTGTCCCCTATTACATCTCTGGTTCCTTTTTGTATTGTGTTGAACAAAAGGGCAGTAAAAATTATCATAAGCCAAACCCAGTGGGAGGAACATTATCCCCATTGGTTGGGATTACTTAACCATTAACTGATGAGGTCATTGGGCGACACCTCTACTGGTTAACCAAGATATGGGATATTAAAACTGTATAATTTATCCATTTAAGATTATCATAACTAACAACATAATAATTTATCCATGCTCTCATCCTCTATACGTGTCCATCTAATATCCACCATGAAGTAAAGATTGGACCTGGTAACTGGACCTGGTAATACCATTGAATACAATATATATATATATTGATTGGAAATGACTGATTTACCCATGTACTTTACATTTAGTAGCAGTAGGAATTATATAGATACATGGAAAGTTATATATATATATATATATTGCTACACAACAACTTGTATATGTAAACTTTCTACACATGGGTTGTTTCCAATCAGAGTATTATCCATTAAGGGATTATTATGTTAACCACAATACAGTCATGATTTGGGACTGGATTATAAAATATGGAAGAAATTCGGACCATTTTGACGCTACTATATAATACATATACTGTACTTCTCAATAGAAGATTGTCATAACATCACAAGTTTCACAACCCCCTTTTGTATATGATGGGGCAAGGATGTTGTATAAGCTTATGATTATATGAATTTAATTTGAAGATATAGTTCTCATCAGTCTGTCTCTTTGATACCATTTAATTTTCAATGGACAATTGTCTGTATGACACAATCTTTACCACCATGTAAGTGTAGGGGAATGAATTACAAATTCTAGTCTTTGTTCAGGCTGATTTCCATTTGTTTGTCTTCTCATGATTTAGACAATAGTTTATCTGCTGGTGGATGGTTGAACACAGGTGTTATCCTGAATTTGAGTTTTGCCCATTGTGTGATAAACGTCTCATGGCCAGAACATAAAGTTTTATGATCCCTCTGGCTTCTCTCGTTTCATGACCAGGGGAAGAATGTCTTATGTAAACCTTCCCCCCCAAAGGCCGTTCCACCTGGGATAAGCAATTTAGTTGCCTGCCTTCCCGAGCATTGTATTCAAAGTTTGTCAAACACAGCTACCTTTTGGGGGCAGATGACATAGCTTCTCATCTCAAAGTACATGTAAATAAAACCATTTCAACAATTGACGCAATGTGTGTTTCAAACTGAAGGGGTTTTGACTCAATCTGTAACAAGGTCAATTGAGGCCTCAAAGTTCACAATTCTTGACCTGTAATAATAAAGATGTATTTCTATTTCTTACTGAAAGTCTAACAAGTCTCCGAAGGGAGGGGATCATGCTCTGCTTCAGTATGTCACAGTACATGTTGGCATTCATGGTTCCCTCAATGAACTGTAGCTCCTCAGCTCCGGCAGCACTCATGCAGCCCCAGACCATGACATCCCCACCACCATGCTTGACTGTAGGCAAGACACACTTGTCTTTGTACTCCTCATCTGGTTGCCGCCACACACAATTGAACACCATCTGAACCAAATAAGTTTATCTTGGTCTCATCAGACCACAGGATAGGTTTTCAGTAATCCATGTCCTGAGTCTGCTTGTCTTCAGCAAACTGTTTGTGGGCTTTCTTGTGCATCATCTTTAGAAGAGGCTTCCTTCTGGGACGACAGCCATGCAGACCAATTTGATGCAGTGTGCGGCGTATGGTCTGAGTACTGACAGGCTGATCCCCCACCCCTTCAACCTCTGCTGCAATGCTGGCAGCACTCATACGTCTATTTACCAAAGACAACCTCTGGATATGACGCTGAGCACATGCACTCAAGTTCTTTGGTCGACCATGAGGAGGCCTGACTGGAACCTGTCCTGTTAAACCGCTGTGTGCTCTTGGCCACTGTACTGCAGCTCAGTTTCAGGGTCTTGGCAATCTTATAGCCTAGGCCATCTTTATATAGAGCAACAATTCCTTTTTTCAGATACTCAGAGAGTTCTTTGCCATGAGGTGCCATGTTGAACTTCCTGTGACCAGTATGAGAGAGTGAGAGCGATAACCGCAAATTTAACACACCTGCTCCTCGTTCACACATGAGACCTTGTAACACTAATGAGTCAAGCTTAAAGGAAGGGAAGGTTGGCCATTCAAACTCAACATTAGACTCAAGGCAGTTAACCCATGCAGTACCACTGTGCACAGAACCCAGCATTGCTGAAGAGAACACAAATTTCCTTAAACAGTTGTCACCCCCCCCTCCCCTCCCAAGCCCAGTGCTCCAGTGAGCGAGAAGAAGATATTGCTCAGTTCTCAGTGTTAGAGGCGCCGGGGGACAGATGCAGCATTGGACCGATGGTGCATCCACCTAGGTAAGTATGAATCTAAAAAAAAAAAACCCATACATCTCTTTTAATGTACTACGCCTTCATCGGTGAGGGGAGTTAAGATAAAGAATGACCTAAAGCCATGAACCACATTGATTTGTAAGCACAACAATTTTTTTATTTATTAAAGTTTCTGTGCATTCTTGTGTACATTAGTTTTGTACAGTGGAGGTGATATGCTAAACTCGTAGAACTTATAATCAGTTCGCATTGGCATCATCCCATACAAATATATAGAAAAAAACGATCTATAGGGAAATGGAGGGACTTTGTGTATGCCAATGAGAACCACTCGGTACACAAAAATGTATAAAAATACAAAACAACTTTATTATATCAAATAGTAACAACAACCATTAAAATATTTAGAAAGTACTGTACATGGAACATAAAAACCTTCCAATATTCCAGAGCTTGTTGGTTATATAAGTTGATGAATTAATTCATAGTTGGTCTACACGTAGATGTGTAGACTAACTGTGAATTGATTCATCAACTTTTATAACCAACAGGGTTTGAAATATTGGAAGGTTTTTTAGTTCCATGTACTTTCTAAATGTTTTAATGGTTGTTGTTACTATTTGATATAATAACATTTTTTTGTATTTTTATACATTTTTGTGTTCCCGAGTGGTTCTCATTGGCATACACAAAGTCCCTCCATTTCCCTATAGATCGTTTTTTTTCTATATATTTGTATGGGATGATGCCAATGCGAACTGATTAGAAGTTCTACGAGTTTAGCATATCACCTCCACTGTACAAAACTAATCTTACTATTACTATTCGATATAATAAAACACTTTTGTATTTTTATACATTATTGATAACTGATTGGTTCTCATTGACATACACAAAGTCCCCCCTTTCCCAATAGAAATGTGTTTTCTATACTCTGGTTTTGTATTTTAGTTTAAAGCAAAACTACATTGCATCTGAGCACCACAAACCAAAAAATGCCATTTACCTAATTTTCAATATTTTCAATATTCAAAGCAAACACACCCATCCATCCATCCACGTCTTATTGTGCTAAAAAATCCCTTTAAAATACACCCTTAATATTTCTGGCCGTGGCCATCATGAGTAAAGGTAGCTGATTCAGGTAGCATTTACTTCCTGTAATTCATCTGTTCTTAGCTCAGGCATGCAGGCAGGAGGGTGTGGTTAGCAGAGAAACCACCATTGAGGGGAAGTGGGAGGTGCAGAAACAGGTGGTAGCAACTAACCCTTTAAGGACTAGCTTTAGTCTGCCATCTGCAGGTGATACTTCTTTAATCAACATTTATCATCAAAGGTCTAGATGCCTAGATGCCCAGGCCAAGTTTTGCAGCATCAAAATGTGTTAATTAACTTAAAAATAACTCCATGATTAAATTAACCACTTGCCGACCGCCGCAAGTACATATACTGCGGCAGTCAGCCCCCCTGGGCAAAGTGACGTACCGGTACGTCACTCGCCCGCAAGCCAATAGGGGGCGAGCACACACAGCCGGAGGCATGCTCCCGCCCCCGCTCGTTCACTGGGATCCCCGCGCGAGTGACCGGCGGCTCCGATGTTCGCCGGTCACTCGCGATCTCCCGCTGGAGAGGGAGAAAGACAGGCGGCTGATGTAAACAAAGCCGCCTGTCATTCTCCCTGGTGTAACTGCAGAGATCATAGGATCCTGCTATGTAGGATCTTATGTCTCTGTGGTTACATCAAAAGCCATGCCCCTTGACAGTAAGAATCACGCCCCTAGGGACACACTTAACCCCTTGTTCACCAATAAGGTTAACCCCTTCCCTGCCAGTGTCATTTTTACAGTAACAGTGCATATGTATAGCACTGATTACTGTAGTAATGTCACTGGTACCCCCAAAAGTGTAAAAAATGTCAGTCAGGGGGTCTGATCTGTCCGCTGCAATGTCGCAGTCCCGCAAAAAAAATCGTAGATCGCCACCATTACTAGTTAAAAAAAAAAACAATAAAAATGACATAAATGTTTCCCTTAGTTAGTAAACGCAATAACTTTTGCGCAAACCAATCAAAATAGGCTTATTGCGATTTTTTTTACCAAAAATATGTAGCAGAAAACAAATTGGCCTAAAATGTTAAAAAATTTAGATTTTTACATTTTTTGGGGGGAATTTCATATAAAAAATGTAAAAAATATTGTTATTTTTTCCAAATTTTTGCTCTTTTTTTGTTTATAGTGCAAAAAGTAAAAATCGCACAGGTGATCATATAGCACCAAAAGAAAGCTCTGTTTGTGGGAAAAAAAGGACGTCAATTTAATTTGGGTACAGCATCGCACGACCGCGCAATTGTCCGTTAAAGTCACGCAGTGCCGAATCGCAAAATAGGCTCTGGTCTTTGAGCAGCCAAATACTCCGGGGCTTAAGTGGTTAAACTAACTAATTGCTATGCATATTGGTAAACATACGCTAGAACTGTATCTGGTTCACTCTTTAAAAAAAAAAACAACCTTGCTAGCTGATGGCAAAATGAGATGTGCTCACTTACAGCTCCCTACCTGGACATCTAGGCTGGCAATTTTACTAGTACTTTTTCCTTTTATTTCTATCTGTGGAAAATTGGAAGCCTCCCATGTACACCCCAAAATATTTTCGGTCTTTTCAACACCAAGGTTCCCATACCGAATTTTCCAATATAGCATCAAAACTACAGGCCTCAACTTTCCTGCAGAATGGATTTTCTACCACCATGATCTTTATCTACAGATTTCATCTAGCCGTGACAACAAGCTCCTTCCTCAGTCAGAGAAGGAAGATGCAGAACTCTGCTCATACATTCGCTCCCTACAGACAAGGTCAGACCTAAAACGCTGGAGAAAAATTATAAATCAGAGAAAGCAGAGGGAGAGCTCATGTTAGCTGTGGGCCCACAGCTCAATGTAGTACAAAAAAGCAGGAATCCACATACCTGTTAGAGGTGAATTCAGAGGATGCTTAATCCCATATCAAAATAATAATTACAATGAATTTGGCAAGTGTCATAGAAATGCATTTCACCTTTGTTTATAGCTGTTTGCCTGCAGTTTCGTTTTTTAGATTTTTTTTTGTTTATTTTTTTGTATTTTTTCGCATGATTGTAATATGTTAGGAAGCTGTATTTTATACAAACATAACTACTGTGAATATGCCTCAGATAGTAGATATACGAGTTCTTGGGTCTTGTCATGGAAGAGTGCTCTGACACTGATCAATTAGAGGAAATAGTCCAGCCTAATTAAAACTCCAGACAAAGGTTGTGACTGTAATACTAAAAGATCTGTATAATTCAAGAATTTTTAGAGCAGTCTTTGGCTAGCAGGTATTACCTGCTTCAGAAACACAATACTTTTATTGAATGTGTACTTGGAAAAAAAGAACTTCTAACAAGAGAGCCATAGTTAAGCCATAGATGAGCAGAACAGAACTCCCCATTGTTGTCCTACCCCCAGGATACCTGTATGAAATGTCAATGTATTTTCAAGTAATCTGTTTTATTTCTTTTTTTTTAAGTTTTATTTGTTGCAACACATCAAAAAGAAGTAAACTAGAGTGTGTAAAAGACAACAAAACCTGTGTCCCTTACACACTGAATGGATAAATTACTAAATTAAGGATGAGAAGGAAATTTGAATAAACTGCCTCTAATTATGCTATGTCTGCTTTTTAACATTTGAAAGCACTGTAATACACCTCAAGTTACCTCTAGCAACCAATCAGTGAATAGCTAATGTCTCGTACACACGCAACGATTGTTGGCCGACCGATCGGCCGTCTTTTGTCCAGTGTTGTTGTGTTGGTTGAAATGTGCTCTAGACTGCACACGAATTTTCTTGGCCAACAAAAACTTCAGAAGTGATGTCATGTGCTGGTTAACTTTCCGTGTGTTTTTTCTTCTCTGAGCATGCCCAGTCTTGCTCATCTGATTTTTGTCTGCCGAAATCTGTACTGACTGACGAACAATCGGCCGCTCTGTTGACGGCCAACAAAAATTTTATAGCATGCACACCAGATTTTGTTTGGCCGAAAAGTCGCAGTCGGTTGTCGGAAGCATCATACTAACAAGCCGACAATCGGCCGATCGGACGTTGGCCGAAAATTCACGGCCAACAATCTTTGCGTGTGTGCGAGGCTTAACTCCCTTTATAAACCGTGGCTTTCCTCCCTTGTAGTAGTTTGAAATTCATTGAGTACTATTATAGACTGAGCAAGGGGACATTTGCAAGTGAGATTTAACTAGGCGTTTTATTGACTGCAGCTGCACCATTATTATCATTGCTAACATCCAAGTCACAGAGCATTGCAAAGAGTATACAGAACCCAGTGAACCAATAGTATAGTTAGATTAGTTTATTTTATCTCATTTACTTGTTTTTCTTTTTTTTTTGTGTACTGTCTCTTTCATTTTGTCAATTTCATTTCCCTTTTTGGGGTTAGGTAGGGAGTCTTTTTTTATTGAAAACAACTGGAAATGAAAAATAAGATTTTTGTACTCACTATGAAATTCTTTCCTCTGACTATTGACTGTAGGAGAAATGAATACTAGGTATAGGCCTGTCCCGTTTATTGTTTTAACCCGATTGCCCGGTGTGTTCAATATTGTTTCCAGCCCATTTCTCCCAGTGTGCCTCAGCCTGCTCTCAGCATTGCTCCCAGTGTGTCCCACCTTTGTGCCTTTGTGTCTGTATCTTCTAGTATGTGTACTCCTACCTGCATTTCGTCCTCTTTCACCTTCCTGTCTCTCAATGCTGTTAAGTTTGTTACTTTGTGCTGGTGAACAAAATCAGCGCTAATTCAAAAAAATATATCTCAAACACAATAAAAGCTGCTGAAAATATTGCTGAAAATCACTCAAATCAAATTGTGCTGTATACAAAGCAATGTGAACCAATGATTCTAGCAATAAACCTGACGATATCCAAATCAATACATGTATAGTGCAGGTGAAGAAATAATAGTGAATGAAGGGTTCTAATTTTGTTGCTGCCCCTCCAATGGGCTTTATATTTCTCAACCCCCCAGAATTTCAAAAGCTTCGGATCTTTATTATAACATTATATTGAGGTAAGCGGCCACTACACACCTATCTATATTGGAGCGATAAGAAGATTGCTTTGTTGCATTTATTTAACTGACCACCAAGTTTGATGTCATATTGAAGACTTCTTTACGCATATAGGATTTGTGTTTCAGCACGAGTTATTTTGGACATTCATTCGGACTTCATTCACTATTATTTCTTCACCTGCACTATGCATGTATTGATTTGGATATCGTCAGGTTTATTGTTAGCATCATTGGTTCACATTGCTTTATATACAGCACAATTTGATTTGAGTGATTTTCAGCAATATTTTCAGCAGCTTTATTTTGTGTTTGAGACATATTTTTTTGAATTAGCGCCGATTTTGTTCACTAGCACATTGTTATTTCTTGGTGGGGACACCGATTAAGATTTTATCACCATCCATCCAGCTGCTATCCTAAGTTCTGGTCAGCCACTCTGCCCCAGTCTTAGGTCGTGACAATTTGTGATTAAACCTTGAACTTCAGCTGACCAAGAGTATTCTTGAGAATTTCATAAGCCCCCTTTCTTGGCAATAGGGTCCAATGAACATTCACCTCAGGGAGTGATTTTTTTTCCTCAGGAAAGATGGATGCCAGCTACTTTAAAATCAAACTTTGACACATTTATTGCACTAATGCATGGAGAATAGGAAAGAGGATGGAGGATACCTAAAGATTTTCTACACAGAACATAGACTCTGGTCTTTTGCACATCTTTTTAAACTCTTTTACAGGACTATGCTGGCTTGACACTCTCCTTGGCAACTGGGGTTTAAATGGCATCTTACTCTTTATGTTCCAAGGTAAGACAGCATTAAAAAAGTTTCTGTGTATACTTTCCATTTAACCAGTCACTCATCACCTCTGCTCCATCAGGTCCACTGGGTATGCACACCGGTATTCAATGGATTAATTTAGTCAATTATTGTCTCTATAAAACATGGCATCATTGAGTTCCACCTTAGCTCTGAGGAAACTGACGTTGTAGTCAGTGAAACGCGTCAGCGTTAAGCGTCTACCATCTCTACACTGTGTGACTGCCTGTCCTGAAACCTAGGGACCTCTGTTCTGCTATCCACGGCTGTTCCCCTGCATGCACCCGGCAAACCGGACATGACGTCAAGTGGCAACCCTTGACCCGGACGTCTATCCAAGGAGACCGGTGAAGCAAACGCACGGGTTGAACGCTGCAACAGAGATACCATCGACCGGAGGATTCAGGCAAGTGGACCAAGTCACGGACCTATGTAGCCTCCGCCTCCGACTTACCTGCCGGACCCAATCGCTTCATTTGAAGTACATGGCCGCAACCTTTGATTCCTATATCCCCCACGGGACTAATCTACAGTAACCATCACGGGTCCCCTTCCGATAATTGCATACTGCAATTATATCATTATCTTTGAGGTCCTCAACAGGAACTTTATCCCCCATTGTGCTCTATGATCCACATAGAGGGGTCCTTATTCCACGGACCACTGCTGCTGTGACTATTTTTCAATTATCTACAAACACTCAGCCATCTCCGTCAGTATTGAGCATTGTTATTTTTTCCCGATAGGAGTTACTCTTTGTACCCCATGGAGCCTTGATTTAGGAACCAGCCATGCATTATTTGGGACATTGAGCTCATAGCAAACTTTTGGAGGTCCTCACATATCACCGAGCACGGCAATCAATCAACTCAGTGTATTGATGCATGTTCGGTCATATGACACTTTTTCCCTAAACATTGGGTCATTATGCAAATAGGTATATTTGGAGGCCTTATATATGGGCCGATTTAGCCGTCATTGCATTTATTGATGTCCTTTTAGTGTATTTAGGTATCCAACCTTGAGTCCTTTTAGCACATATGTATGTGTATGTTTCATTGTTTTTAAATTGTTGTGCCATTCTGTGTCACCCGCACCACCGTGTTTCTCCCTTTTTTCAGGCATACTTGCCCAATAAAATCATTGTTTTTTATAATTTTGTGTCTCCAGTGCCCTTAGTTGGTCTCTTTTGAGATTGATCGACTACGGTCTTTCATCTCACATTTTTCTTTATATGTATTGGGTCTGTCCAACGGTCACGGTGTGAGACCTATTTAACACACATCCATAGGGACTTGTCTATAAATTCCCCATTGTGGGTCATCAGTGAGGCCATCTTTGGAACATCATTCCACTTTTTTATACTCATCACCTCTGTTGTGACCATTACAGCTTGCTTCCTCTAGGCCAAAATAGGACATCAGGCGGATGGCCCGTGTCTGCTTATGCAGAGCGGACACAGACAGCCCGCTCTCCTCTATCCTCAGATGAAAACGAATGGGGAATGTTTTTAGTGGATTGGATCAGATGACAGCGGGGGTCAACAAACACATGTCCGTTGACCCCCACTGCTCTATAGAGGAGACTGGAGGGTCCGCAACATACAAGTTAATATGCATGTGTCTGCAATGTAGTAGTTCAGATAGCAATGCTTGCAAAGTTGCACATGTATACGCAATATGCATATTGTTTTGTAGACTTGTAAGAATTCAGTAGTAAAACATTTCAAGATTTCCTTTTAAGATTTGCAGCCAGAAAAGTTCTTAAAGGCTTCTGTTGGATCTCAATCTTTCCATTTAGAATTTTCTATGCACAATATTTCTGTCTCTAAGGAAGGAATACAACTCATATGAAACCAAAAGTTAGTTTTAATAGTGTCTTTCTAGATATTGTTAGGTCCTTTTGATAAACAGCAAGTATGTAATTCTCAAACATGTGAATCCAAGCAGTAAAAGACATTTGTAGGCTCATCAGGGTGTGGAAGAAAATGTGCAGGCTGCTGTAGAGATAGAAGAAACATCCTCGCTGCCAATCTTGTCATGTCCTGTAGACTGGGAGGCAGAGTAGTTATGCAGTGCTTTATTAACAAGTTCAGGCATCCATAATACACTCACAGGCTTCTGAGTAGCTAAAAGGAACAGGAACTGGAACTAACTTTTACAAAGTAAATAAAGTATTATATACAGTATGTACCAATATACAGTATGTACCAACTGTAAATAGTGACCTCTACAGGATAGAAACTTGAACACCACAAAAGATAAATTTATTCCTTAAAACTTTATTAAAACGAAGACCAAAAATGTAATAGAATGAAGATAAACAGTCAATATATGTGGTGGCTGCATTCTTTTTCTTTATTAGCCTTTTCCCCCTCTGTTTTCACCTGTTGATTTGGCCAGTAACACACATGCTCTATTACAGTGCCCTCACTTTGAATAAAGGAGCATAGGGGGCACCATTGGACAGCAGCATTGTCAGTTGGGGGGGGGGGGGGGTAGCTGTACAGCAACAGCTTTCTTCTTCTGTTTTCTTTTGGGATAGAGGTTTCACATGATTTAAGAAAGGCTAATCATTGTAAGCACCCTTGTCAGTGGTAAATGGTTTGTCTCAACCCCTTTTAAAGGAGATTTAAAGCCAAAGCTCATTTGGCTGTACATCTCCTACGGATCACAGGAGTGCAGTTCGTTCTGCACTCCTGTGACCCTTTTTCAGCAGAGAGCTGGCTGAAGTCCTTTCTCTGCTGACGTCACAGAAGTCGGTCCAGGCACCGCGTCATCGCGACCACAAAGTCGGAATCTGCCAGGTGCTTGGACCAACACCTGGATCAGCCTCTCAGCGAGCTGCTGAGAGCCTGAGCCAGCTGCTCCCTGCCCCTCCACAGCCCAGCACTCCAGTGAGCGAGGAGGGGGCAGAGCAGAGGGCTGCTAAATGACAGTCACCAGCTCTCTGCTCGGGGAGCTGTCAGAACCCAGTGATCGGCGGTGTTTCAATCACACAGTTCTCAGTGTAGAGGCAATGAAGGGAGATAACACCGCTCAGGCTAGTCAAAGTCCACGATTCAAGGTGGGTGCTGAACCTTGGCTCACCACCAGGAGAAGCATGAAAGAAGAAAATGGTCGCACACCACCACGGAATCCAATGAAGAAAAGTTCTTTATTCACATAAGTGGTTCAAGGTACAGCAGGGTAGGACAGTATAGAGGTGCCAAGGGACAGATGCAGCATCTGACTGGTGCTACATTCACCTAGGTAATCAATATTATGTAAGTTTAAATAATAGCAGATTTATTAATGAAAGAATTAGTGTTTTTCATAACCGTACAGATATTCAATTCTTTTGTGTACCAGTATATTCATTAGGAACAAGACATACAACATAAAACAATAAACGTTTAACACAGTACCGGCCGGTGCATAATGATTCATTCAAAGGGCTAATTTCCACTGTTCATGGTGAAATACCGTTTGTGTGTCTTCCTGTGATGCGTGTCTGTGGACAAACGGAATATAGTTCAAGAAGCTTCTAAACAAAAGTGTTCTGAAAAAATTTGGGGTTCTGGAAGACAGGTCTAATGGGATGGCTGTTCTCCAGTTAACATCATTGGAAAATAAATCCGGGGTGTACATAATATTGAGTCCCTATATTTTGTTTTGACCATTTAACCGTCTATAGTTCTGAACGCTGTACAGAACACCTTTCTATATGCTTATTTAGGTTAGGTCAAACATGTATTATCTCAATACAGGGACCTCTAATAGCAATTTTTGAACCCGAAATGCTCCTTATAGTAACCTTATGCAATTCACCTAGGTAGGCATAACTTGGGAAACCAGATCAGATTAACTGGATCACCAGATACTTTACAGTGCTTACCTCCATTACTCAATATTTAGCAAGCAGACGTTTTTTATTGCAAAAACAGATCCAGGATGAATTCAAGTCCCATTGCATTCTTCAAAATCACAATAAACCATTATCATTTCACCTTCCCAATTTTTTGGCAAAGCAAATTTTAAATAATTTGAAAAGAGTAAAAACCTATGGTAGTGTTTTTTTTTTTGCTGTCAATGCCTTTTGCTCCATCTTCCATTTCTGGTATATACATCACAAGGACAGGAAATAAAGCAAAATGCCCTAATTGGGGTTGTAGTCAGATATAAACAGCTAACAGGAATTGTAACTCTTCTCCACTTTATCCAGAACTAAAAAAAATAAATATGTTGGCAGGAGGTAGGCTTTAGGTTTTGTGTTGCTTGCTATATTACAACAATCCATCCCCTACTTGTAGTCCACTGCAATATTTAAGTCTTGAATTGACAACCTTTCCCTAGGCATATGATATTCAGAGTAATAGACCAGTAAGTAATACGCAGTTAAAAGTAAACTCTGTACTAATCAGTTCTAAATTATTTAATCCACTTTTATCTGCTGTATGTCAGAAAGCCAGTGAAATCTGTTATTTGAAAAGTCAAATGGCCTTCAAAACCACTTGATACAATATATAACAAATATACATGCCAGAAAATGTGTGTTTTGCACCTTCATAAAAAAGATCCTTGCAAGTTACCTTGACTGTTGGATAACAAAACATCAGTTTCTAAAAATTACATATACCATGCCTAGGGTAATTAAAAAATTTAATCTAGTCATTTACTTTAGCTTCAAATGTCATCCCCTCTGTTAAAATGTTGACACACATGGTACGCTGACCAGCTCACGAATGGGCAACTTTAGGGCAGTAAAAGTGAGAGCTTAGCACATGGTTCTGACTTTCGCAAGGTATCAGGTGCCAAGTGAGCTGAATGATTCTGCCTTCACTTGTAGTGTCTCCATGTTGCTCTGACATGAACAATACAATCATTTTCTCACATTGTCATTTAGAAATTCCTTAACCACTTGCCGACTGCCTATCGCCGATCTACGTCGGCAGTCAGCCCCTCACAGGCAAAGTGACGTAGGGCTACGTCACTAGCTTGTGAGGGTCTAGGGAGCTAGTCTCTAGTCACGGACCCCCCCGCGCGTGTGACCGGCGGACCCGATGTCCACCGGTCACTCGGCGATCGGCGGGGGAGAGGGAGAATGTCAGGCAGCTTGTGTAAACAAGCCACCTGTCATTCTCCTTGCTGTTAAGACACTGATCACTCGGATCTAGTATGTAGATCCGTTGATCAGTGTCCTTACAGCTGAAGCCACAGCCAATCACAGTAGAAAGCACGCCCCTAGGGATACACACAGCCCCTCCCTCCCAAATAAAGTTAACCCCTTCACTACCAGTGTATTTTTACAGTAACAGTGCATATATATAGCACTGATTACTGTAGAAATGTCACTGGTAACCCCAAAAGTGTCAAAAATGTCAGTCAAGGGTCCGATCTGTCCGCCCCAATGTCGCAGTACCGCAAAAAAAATCGCAGATCGCCGCCATTACACGTTAAAAAAAAAAACAACAAAAATGACAAAAATCTTTCCCTTTGTTAGTAAACGCGATAACTTTTGCGCAAACCAATCAAAATACGCTTTTTGCGATTTTTTTTACCAAACATAGGTAGCATAAAACAAATTGGCCGAAAAAGTTAAAAAATTTTGATTTTTACATTTTTTTTTTGGGGAATTTCATATAAAAAAATGTGAAAAATATTGCTATTTTTGCAAAATTGACGCTCTTTTTTTGTTTATAGAGCGTGATCAAAAAATCGCACAGGTGATCAAATACCACCAAAAGAAAGCTCTATTTGTGGGAAAAAAAGGACGCCAAATTCGTTTAGGTACAGCGTCGCACGACCGCGCAATTGTTCGTTAAAGTCACGCAGTGCCGAATCGCAAAATACCCCCTGGTCGGAATGGGGGTAAAATCTTCCGGGGCTTAAGTGGTTAAGGGGTAGATAAACCACACTTCCAGGTACTGCATCAAGCACTGTAGATAAACAAAACATAAAGTAGGCAATGATCATACCACTACACAGTCAGATATCCACCAGGTGTCTGCAAATGGCATCTTACCCCACGTTGTAACCAACTCGGTAGCGGTGCCCATCACTTTGCTGTGCTGATGACATTTCTGTTCCCTGGCGGAGCACTGAGTTTTACTAGTGACACTCATGTATAATTGATGTTTATTGTTTATAGCGGCAGCTAATTTAAAAAATTTCTTATAGCAATATTTTGGTAGCTTCCTGCCTATGTGCGCTTAGTAGAGTGTTTCATTAAATTTTGAGCACAATTAGAGAGACACATGTTATTCTGTTTAGATATTGCGTGGCTCTTTTAGTATGGTTTTTTGTAACCTCACTTCAAACATATCCCAAAATAGATGAAACAAAGCAAGCAATAAACAGGACATTAAAGGCTCTTCGGTCATCCAAATGTATTTTTAACACTTTGTAAATCCTGTTCTTATCTGTGATTGAAGATATGGGGAGAGTGAAAAGGAAATATTTGAAGTGGTAATGGAGGGGTTGTTACTGTCTGTGCTGTGTTACCGAATTCACAGAAAGCCAGTCAAAAATTTTCTATCCACTTAAAATGTTTACCCAGCACTCTAAATACACCCTAAATGAAATGCAAAGCTACACCTTATTACTATTTAGTTTAACTTTAGTGCTAATACATGCCAAGATAGTGAGGTGTGGTTAGCTCCAAACCTGTCTTCTTCACATGAATAGTAGGTACCACAGTGTGTCCATACCAGAGCAAATTGGGTTTCTGCATATTCCTCTATTGGGTTCCTACTTCTCTGTATTGATCTATTCAGCTGGTGTTAAAGATGTTCATTGGGTGCCTCTGATTGGTGGCCCTATATACAAAGCCTAAAAATGAATTGCGAGTTTGTAGCCATATTACTGTCGCTATCCAAAATTACACGAATTGCCTGTCTAATGTGTAGTACTAATAATCTTAGTATGGGTCTTAGTAGGGTATTTATTTATTTATGTATTTATTTATAGGGTATTTATTAACATAGACTATTCAATTAAAGCCTTATATGTCCTTAAACAGCGTAAATATTTTTTTTTTTTGGTAGGCAAATTAGCCATAGTTATTGGACACATATTAATGATGCTACATTTTACTTAAAAACTAGATATATATGCATTGTTTAAAAACCACTACCCCTAGACAAAAAAAGAGGGTAAAGCAGTATTCATCCTCTCCACACTCTAGTGGTATCCAATGCTTCCTCCTCCACCAATGGTGGTCACTCCTCTCTTACAAGTTGAATTCTGTTCAGTGTCATTCAGCCACTTCCTGTAAACCCAGGGGTTAGTGCATGTTGAAGACTTGAATGAAAATTATAAACTTTCTGGATTTGTTTAAGGGTAAATTAAAAAATCTAAATCAGATTCCCATTTTGGCATTAAATGGAGAGTGTGTTTAAAAGTGGGTGGAGTGAGAAGAGAATATAGTATTGAAAGTGAGTTTCTGAGAAGACCCCTTTTGAAACAGAAGTCTTAAAACATAATAACGGTGTATTTTTTTTAAAATTAATTTTTATTAAATATTTTGCAAGGTAACATTCGGAAAGCCCATAATCTGGGACACCTTATTCTCATATAGAACAACATTAGTGGAAAAAGGAATAAGACAATCCTTTCTGATACTTTGAAAATCAATAATAGTATGTCACATCACCTGTTAAACAAAAACATCTATACTTAGGTAACCCTTATTTCACTTGTCCAAAAACAAGACAAAACAAACAGTAAGAAAAGACAAGAATGTTAATGTGTATTAACAAGTAAAATGGGGGTAGTGGGATAGGGACACATTTGAAGAATACTCCAGGAGTTAATTCTCTCGTTAAAAGTGGGAGGCTTGAAAAATACCCTCTTTCAAAAGGTCAAGGAAAGGGTGGTCTATACAACTGGGGGGGGGGGGTGTAAATTACTTATAGGGCTACCACCACAGGAGTCACTTGGTAGATTGGGTTCTTTTGCTTAGACTCTGAGAACAACCTCAGCCCCTCTGACACACCAGGTTAAGCAAATGGATACTGCATTGCTACTGGGAGCACAAATATAGATATCCTCCACACAACCAAGGTTCAGTATCAAAAAGCAAACATCAGAGTAGATAGTGGTAAATTAACCAAATATATTTTCACGGGTTGCGGTAAATTGCAGTATGCACATAAATCAGAAAGTAAAGGATTAGGTCATTCACAGTTCACTAGACAATATGTTCACTAGTCTACAGCAGCATAGAATGGAGTTTCAATGCAGATAAATTAGAGTAAACATGGTAATCCACAGAAACAGCAATAGGTAATTGCATTAGAAAATAGTAACAACAATGATAATAAGAACTGTGATAACTCCCCTGTAAACAGTAGGCTATATTCACTTTAGAGTACACTTTAGAGTACACTCTATATAAATAGCCACAATTAATTTAAGACACCCTAAATAGGTACCTTTTACTATGGATAATAGGCAAAGTTCTTAAGAAGCAGCTATCTAAATGGGCACACTTTAGCCCTAGTTCTTTAGCTGGCTAGCATTGGGGCCCAGTTTTTTTGGTGGTGCACATGAGCACAGTCCCAGTAAAGTCTGTGTGCAATAAATACTGCTGCAAGTTAGATGGAAAGTCTCTGTTAGCAGCAACGGGTTAATGGCAGCAATGTTCTCTTAACAGTCCCAGAGATAAATCAACAGGGTTCCCATTGTTCAGATGTCAACTCACTTCTGGATCTGCCTGGAGTGACGCAGCACATGGCCACAGATTTGAAGCAGCTTGATGTCCACACAGGAGCAGTGATGTGCACAACACGTTCTCCTCGCAACAAAAAGGAAATCCCTCAGAATTCAGCCTGTGAAAATACAGCGCTCTCTCTTTTTACCCAGCTCGCACTGGGAATTGTAGTTCTTTGACTCCCATGATTCAATGCTGCCCACCATCAAGTCTCTTGAGCTCTTCTTGGCAGGTCTCCCTGGTGGATGGAGGCGAAGTAGTGTTAACCAAAACAGCTGAAGTCCATTGGGAGACACAGAAAGTATTGCAGCACAGTGCTCTAAATTATTTTCTGTCTCTCAGCCAAGCACACGGTTACATACTAATATTGTGTATGGCCTGAAGATTTTATATATTTGCATTTATATTGTTATACATTATATTTAAAACATGAATTATGGATTCTTTAGACTGCTATATCAGTATCTAATGTTGGGCTAAGCATCTTCTGTGTCTCTTGCCCACATTACACTTTATAGTGAACATAAGATGACTAAACTGATCTGCCCATTGAAATATATATAGTATTTCAACTGTTAAGTGGAATAAACTGAGTTAGACCTTCTCGGTATTTGCATGGGTTACTGCTAACTTCAGAGGCCAACAAATATAAAGTTCAAAAATTACTACTAAACAAATTGCCTACTATAATGTATAAACTTTCTAAAACTGGCAAGTAATTGTACTAAAAGAACTAGAAAAGGGGGTGCACATGCCCACGCACCAATGGCCAATGAGAGAGACAACAAATTAACCTTTGTTGATTAAAAAGTATATCAAAAAGAAAAAAGCAAATCAGTGTATGTGTATACTTACTGTATAGGATAGAAAGCATAATAATTCTGTAGGAGAGCAGAAGGTAGAATGATGCGCCAGTAGCGCAAATCTGTTAATTGTTGGCCCATGGTGTGTGGGCATGCGCACACCCATTTCTAGCTCTTTCAGTACAAATATCATCTTCAAACAAAATAATCAGAAACTGTGATTGCAATAGGACTTCATCAGAATGAACTGGCAGAATGTCCTCTGATTAACATCTGTCAGATTTGATTAGCATGAAGTTGGGAAAGCATCAGATATCCTTATCTGCCCAATGTACAGCTAGCTGTATTTTAAATTGGAGGCCCTAAAATTATTAACGTAGCTTTGGCTTTAATGGGTATTTTGAAAAGATACATATGTGTGAATTTAAACCTTCAGCCTGGTAACTGTTTCTCAAACTTTCCAGCAACCCTCCCTCAGCAGTGATCAATACAAATCTTTCCATATGAGTCACACTGTGCTTGCTATCTTGTGTGCGCAGGAAATGATCCACTGGAGATTCTTTTGTTGCAGTGGATTATGGGAAGTTAAATCAGTCGGACTGTCAGTTGCTACCCAGAGAGATTCATATGAAATGTCTGCTTTGCTGTGAAACAGCTATGATAAAGATTGGCACTAGCAACAGATACAGCAAGATAGCGTCTTGGTTTCAATTTGATTTCACCTTTAACCCAAGACACAAAATGAAATAATGCTGTCATTGATTTCTATAAAGATAGAGTAGCTTTAATAATTATTTAATGTTGTTTTTTTTTTAAGCTGGAAACATGTTTGCTTTCAGATTGCTTTCAGCCTTGTTCACAAGTGTTACTAAACCCACAACAGCAAAATCAGACTATATGCAGGAAAGCATGCTTGTTATACTCACTGTGAAAACTAAGGGGGAATCCTTTGCATTGTGTATAAAGGCTGTATGATCCGGTCTCTCTGATCCTCCTCTTTCACTGTCTCAAAACTAAAAAAAAACTTATATTTACAGAGCCGGGGGACTGATGGGACAGGCTGCACATGCTCAGTTTGGTGTGTATTGCTAGAGTTTTTCTATTTTTTTCTTGGGAGAGTGCATGTGATCAGCACAGGGCCAATCAGCACTGTCCAGAGATGTCCAGACAGAGGATTAGGGAAGAATGAAAACTCCTTCCACAAGTTTTACTAGGAACTGATACAAGTCACAATGCTGCTATATACTGCCGATGAGAAAAGATATTTAGCAGTTTATACAGTGCATCCGGAAAATATTCACAGCGTTTCACTTTTTCCATTTTGTTTTAGTACAGCCTTATTCCAAAATTGAATAAATTCATTATTTTCCTCAAAAATCTACAAAAAATAACCCATAATGACAACGTGAAATAAGTTTGTTTGAAATCTTTGCAAATTTATTAAAAATAAAAAATGAAAAATTCCCATGTATATAAGTATTCACAGCCTTTGCTCAATACTTTGTTGAAGCACCTTTGGCATCAATTACAGCCTCAAGTCTTTTTGAGTGTGATGCTACAAGCTTTGCACACCTATTTTTGGGCAGTTTCTCTCATTCTTCTTTGCAGGACCTCTCAAGCTCCATCAGGTTGGATGGGGAGCGTCAGTGCACAGCCATTTTCAGATCGCTCCAGAGATGTTCAATCGGGTTCAAGTCTGGCCTCTTGCTGAGCCACTCAAGGACATTCACAGAGTTGTCCCATAGCCACCCATTTGTTACCTTGGCTGTATGCTTAGGGTCATTGCCCTGTTGGAAAATGAACCTTTGTCCCAGGCTAAAGTCCAGAGCGTTCTAGGGGAAGGTTTTTTTTAAGGATGTCTCTGTACATTGCTGAATTTCTCTTTCCTTCAATCCTGACTAGTGTCCCAGTTTGTGCCTGCTGAAAAACATCCCCACAGCATGATGCTGCGACCACCATGCTTCACTGTAGGGATGGTACTGGCCAAGTGATGAGCGGTGCCTGGTTTCCTCCAGACATGATGCTTGCCATTCATGCTAAAGAGTTCAATCTTTGTTTCGTCAGGCCAGGGAATTTTGTTTCTCATGGTCTGAAAGTCCTTCAGGTGCCTTTTGGCAAACTCCAGGTGGGTTGTCATGTGCCTTTTACTGAGGAGTGGCCTCCATCTCACCAATCTACCATCTAGGCCTGATTGGTGGAGTGCTGCAGAGATGATTTTTTTACTGGAAGCTTCTCATCTCTCCACAGAGAAATGCTGGAGCTCTGTCAGAGTGACCATCGGGTTCTTGGTCACTTCCCTGACTAAGGCCTTTCTCCACTGATTGCTTAGTTTGGCCGTGCAGCCGGCTCTAGGAAGAGTCCTGGTGGTTCCAAACTTCTTCCATTTACAGATGATTGAGGCCACTGTGCTCATTGAAACCTTCAATTCTGCAATTCTGTAACTTTTCCCAGATCTGTGCCTCCATACAATCCTGTCTTGGAGGTCTACAGACAATTCCTTGGACTTCATGGCTTAGTTTGTGCTCTAACATTCACTGTTAACTTTGGGACCTTCTATAGACAGGTGTGTACAGTGTGTTGAGGGCGCAGGGGCGCCGCCCCCCCCATCCATGCGTCCGGCCCCCTAATCTACATGCAGGGGCGCCGGACGCATGGAGTACAATGGGATTTTTTTTTTCATCACCTGATTAGAGCCAGAGGTTCTAATAGGGCGATGCAAAGGGTGGAGCCGGGGCGCAGAGCAGTTTGTCCCGACTCCACCCATTGTGTGACAATAGCGAATGAAAATTTGCTATTGTTACACCGATCCTCCTCCTAGCCAATCAGGAAGCGTGTCCGATACAGGCTTCCTGATTGGCCGCAAGGCAAACCCCTTGCCATTGGCCGAGGAGGAGGCGGGAGCGGAAGGAGACGCTCCGCCGGTCACCTCAGAAGAAGCCGCCCGCTGCGGGAGCAGAAGCAGCCGCTGGAACTGAAGCCGAGAGCCGCCGCTGCCGAGTATCCCTAGTCCCGCCGTCAGCAGCAGAGAGCAGCAGAGTCGGACTGGTTCGGTCATCGTGAGAGAGCAGGAGGTAAGTGATTCAATGCAGCCAGTGTCTCCCTCCTCTCTCTCCTGTCACTGTGAGGGACTGCGGACTCGAGTCCGGCGGTGGTGGGGGGGGAACACCGTGGTCACTCTACATTGATGAGGGCATGCTGTTTGTCACTATACATTGATGGGGGCATGCTGTTGGTCACTCTACATTGAAGGGGGCATGCTGTTGGTCACTATACATTGAAGGGGGCATGCTGTTGGTCACTCTACATTGAAGGGGGCACACAGTGGTCACTCTACATTGATGGGGGCATGCTGTTGGTCACTCTACATTGAAGGGGGCATGCTGTTGGTCACTCTACATTGAAGGGGGCACACCGTGGTCACTCTACATTGAAGAGGGCATGCTGTGGTCACTCTACATTGAAGGGGGCATGCTGTTGGTCACTTTACATTGAAGGGAGCATGCTGTTGGTCACTCTACATTGAAGAGGGCACGCTGTGGTCACTCTACATTGATGGGGGCACTGCTCACTGGTCACTCTGCATTGATGGGGGCACACTATTCCTTGATTACTGAAGGCCCCTTTCACACTTGTGTGACCTCAAAGTCACGCTATTTTTTTACCGCGTTTTTTGCCGCGAAGCAATGCCTATTACATTTTTCTGTTTGCGCCCCCCCAAAAATTTTGAGCACCAGCCGCCACTGGGTGTGTGCCTTACCAAATCATGTCCAATCAACTGAATTTACTACAGGTGGACCCCAATCAAGTTGTAGAAACATCTCAAGGCTAATCAGTGGAAACAGGATGCACCTGAGCTCAATTTTGAGTGTTATAGCAGAGGTTGTAGGTTTAAGTCCTAAATGCACAACATTTAGTTATTTAGTTTGCTAAAGCAATTGTCGTGGTTTTTTTTTTGGGGGGGGGGGGGGTTTCCTCATAAATTACTGCATTCTGCATTTCAGAACTTCTGATCTTCTCATGCCTCTTTCAGCCACTTTCGGTCTATATGACTTAGCTCCAATGTTGATTGCATGTCACCCCTCTCCTCCATCTCCCCATTGTATGAGTAAAGGAGTAAATAGTACTCCTTGGTACTCATTCATTCACAAAAAAATAAAGAAAGACAAATAAATAAATGCACAGACACGAAGGAAAATTTATTTTATTTACAAAAGCAGCTGCAGTTCGGGCTAGGCGGGTAACCTTGACGAAATTTGCTTGTTCGTCAAACTGTAAACAGCTTGGGTTCATGTTGAGCTCAAAGCCCAAACCTGAAGCCCATTCCTATTAGGGACAATGATGAACTTTGCTTGTGCAATGTGTGTTGGCAGGACCTCAATCAGAAGCATGTGTGATAGGGTGATATCAGTAGGGCACAACTGGACGACAGTTGTCACCCCATAAGAAGTATTTCTGGAAGAATGGCCTTTATGGAAGGATCACCAAATATTATTTTAATGAAAACTATATATATTTAAAATTATGGAAATTTAATTTTAATTAAATTAACATGTTAAAGTTTATTTAGGATTTTAACCACTTTACCACCGCTCACATTGTTGCTACTGCGGCAATGTGGCTCGTTATCGTCCAGCGACGTAGACCTACGTCGCTGGACTCCTCCCCTTGCGGGCGGCGCGCGCGCCGCCGGAGGCTCGCTCCCGCTGTATTCAGTTACAGCGGGAGTCGGGCCAGGGGAGGAGCGGCAGTGATCACCGCTGCTCTTCCCCGATCGTCGGGGATCGAGTGTGGAGATCCGCCCGCTTGTGTAAATAAAGCGGGCAGATCTCCTAAGTGACAGGCAGGGTTAGATTGCAGGATTCAGCATAGCTGAACCTGCGATCTCTCCCTGTGTCACATAGTCCCCTCCCCCCACACATGTTGGTAAGCACCAGGCATACATTAAAAATTAACCCCTTCCCTGCCAGTGTCATTTTTACAGTAACAGTGCATATTTATAGAACTGATTACTGTAGTAATGTCACTGGTATCCCCAAAAGTGTCAAAAATGTCAGTCAAGGGTCCGATCTGTCCGCCGCAATGTCGCAGTCCCGCAAAAAAATTGCAGATCGCCGCCATTACTAGTTTAAAAAAAAAAAACAATAAAAATTACATAAATTTCCCGTAGTTAGTAGCTGCAATAACTTTTGCGCAAACCAATAAAAATATGCTTATTGCGATTTTTTTTTTACCAAAAATATGTAGCAGAAAACAAATTGGCAAAAAAGTTAAAAAATTTTGATTTTTACATTTTTTTGGGGGGGAATTTCATATAAAAAAATGTGAAAAATGTTGTTATTTTTTCAAAATTGTCGCTCTTTTTTTGTATATAGCGCAAAAAGTAAAAATCGCACAGGTGATCAAATACCACCAAAAGCACTATTTCTGGGGAAAAAAAGGACATAAATAAATTTGGGTACAGCATCGCACGACCGCGCAATTGTCCGTTAAAGTAACGCAGTGCCGAATCGCAAAATATGGCCTGGTCAGGAAGGGGGTAAAATCTTCTGGTCTTAAAGCGGTTAAAAAAAACACTCATTGAGAATTTTTTTGTCAAAGACATGTAGCTAAATACATTTTGGCCTAAATATATGACAAAAATTGAATATATTGGATACTTTTTAACTGTCAAAGTAGAAAAAAATTTTTATTTTTTCAAAATTGTCGCATTTTTTTATTAATATCACAAAAAATGAAAAGCGCAGAGGTGATCAAATACCACCAAAAGAAAGCTCTGTTTCTGGGGAAAAAAGGACGTAAATTTCGTTTGGGTACAGCGTTGCATGACCGCGCAATTGTCAGTTAAAGCCGCACAGTGCAGAATCGCAAAAAGTGGCCTGGACGTAAGACAGCAAAATCCTCCGGTGGTAAAGTGGTTAAGGACGGGTTTGGATCTACTTGAGAAATGGCATTAACTAATTTTAGGCATGTTCTCTGCTCCCATCAACCCAAAACTCAAGTGGAGCTAAAATAGAAGCAGGAACACATTGGGTTATTTTTGTGCACATCAAAAGGTTGAGCTTCAACAAGCTTACATTTTAATTTTGACAATAATATTAAAAATACTGTTGTTAATATTATCTATTTTAATCAGTAATGCATAGAAACCAAATAAAATGTGTCATGATCTAGCTAAATAGATCCAATTGGTTGGCTCTATCTTTACCTTGTCATTGTACTTTGCAGTTCCACGCTGAATAAGCCCATATGTCTGGCACTGATAAAATATTAACTGTTGAATATATCTTTACAGCGTGTCATCTCTATATATATAAAATAATAAATAAAAAGATGTTAGTCTGAACTCTTACGCCTGAGTTTGTTTTATCAAGTAACTGTGAACTCTTGTGATAACAACTAGAACATTATCTCCGTTCTGAAGCAGAACACTGCCAAGAAGACCTTTGCCATGAGATTATTAATATTAAGTTGCAGAGGAATGCAAATAGTTTTTTAAAACAGTAGAGATATGAAGTTTCACCTTGAGTGAATACTGAATGATTTCCACTGGATCTCATATTAGCTCAGGTCTTCTACTGAACATTGATCACAGTACCTTTACTTTGTTTTGTGTGATAAAGTATACTATATACTTTTTTATCAATGAAACACGTTAACTCAAAGATTACAGCCGTTCATAAATTAATTACACCCATAAAACCAGTTAAAAGACCAGCATCCTCGCGTGTAACTACACATGCTTTCTTGAGTTGATCAACATATATGATACATAATGAAAGGTATAGTTTTCTGTAGGTTGTTAGGGCAGTGATGTAACTATTTCAATAACTACTTATATGTCCAATATGGGTACATCACAATACATCCAAGTGCCACTCTGCCTTTAAAGGGCTATAAAGGAATATTTCTGTAGAAGTGAAAAGTGAAGGATAGTCTCTGTATAGTTATTTTTAGTGCACTTAGTTGAAATCTCTGATAAGTAAAAGTAACCTTCGATATGATGATTCTCGCTTGATCTGGCCACTTCACACTGTATTTGGCATTATTTCCCAAGTCCGTGTGTATCAGCAGACAGATACAGATAATAATGACCAGCAAGTGAAAACAAGAACAGAGGTTAAGAGTCTATCTATAGCCAATTTTTTTTTTTTTTCTTAGTTTTGGATAGAGTTGGGCACCAGACAGTTTATTGTTTTGCTATCAGTGTAACATTGGGAAAGCTCTCTTTCTTTTCTGTACTTGAGACGCAACAGAATATAGGAGGAAATCTCCCAAAGTGAGGGGAATTCTCCTTTTAGACAGTTGTTCCTATTCCTGAAAGTTTTCCCCATTGGGAGTATTCTACTTACCTCTTGTTCTGGGAACAATTCTAAAAGTTTTGATTTCCCCTAAATTTTTTTTAAGTGATAATGATCACCTGTACAAATAGTGTGGTGGATCTCCTCAATGGGTACACAGACCGCAAAGAAAACTTGAAAAATGGTCAAACTCTTTCTCACTTTGTTAAAAACTGAAAAAATAAAAATAAAAAATCAGAACACAACCCATCAACATCCCCCCCCCCCCACACACACACACACTTTTGCTACCCCACTCTTTAAACTTGTGGGAAACCTCCTACAAATGGTAGGCTCTTAAATCCTCACACACTCCAGTAGCTCTACTATTCAA
Source organism: Pelophylax lessonae (assembly GCF_965119305.1). NCBI lineage: Eukaryota > Metazoa > Chordata > Amphibia > Anura > Ranidae > Pelophylax > Pelophylax lessonae. The sequence goes on along the minus strand of NC_138769.1, from coordinate 216,678,166 downwards.
AAACCCTGTGTTTCCACCAGGGGTACAACTCAGTGGTTTAAGCGGTAGATAGACAAATGTTTTTACCATATTAGACTGTTTTTGATCATAGTCCTGGTTTATTTTCTCCAACAGCTGAAGATGCCTCCCCCTGAAACTTGTTGTTTACGCCATTTTTTGAACACTGTCAAAAGAGAGACAACAGGACTGATTTTTAAAACAGTTGCATGCATAATGTGATGCAAAACAGTGACATTTCAGCATTTTATCAGTTTTCTGTTATCCTCACTAAGCTACCTCCTAGATTAGTTTGGGAAACAGACTTTTGGTTTGGAGATTAGAGGAAGACCAGAATTAATTGACCGCTATAATACAATATTTATCATTAATATTACCTTTGTAAAGCCTTATAAAGGCATCTAGTACCCACAAGACTGGTCAAAATTTGCACCAGTGCCATCCTTATTTTTTTTTTGGGGGGGGGGGGGGGCACACAGGAACAATGTTCCACAATTGTCAGACATACCCAGAAAGGAAATGCTATTGGACAAGAACACATGTATTCTGTCACCATGGTTAATATTCCAAAGAATGGCTGCTCAAACTTCTAAAATGAGTACCAGCATCCCCAAAACTCTCAGAGAGGTTATCTATGGTCAATATTGCCACAATAAAACATAACATTTCTTGGATCATGCTTCAGAAAAAAAATTGTAAGCATCCTACATGGCAAACAAAAGGAGTTTAAGAGAGTCTGTGTGTATACTACATACATTCTCCCACTCAAGTCCAATACATGGAGGATGGTTGGAAAGGGTCCCTCACCAGGAATCATACATTCTTTTTTCCTTTTCTGGTCATTTTATTTCTTGCTTTCCTGTCACTTTGGGAGCTAATGCTCCTTCCTATACTCTTTGGATACTAGAAGGTTGATGTAGCTAAATGCCTTATGTAATTTGTGTCTGATCGGATATATATGATGATCTTCTTTAGTTACATGCATTCAGATTGTACTTTTAATAGAAAGACTGCAGACAACTGTATATATGCCCTATCGAAAAAAAAAAAGTAAAAATCATTGAAAGCAAAAAAAAACAAAACATTTTTTTCCAGAGATACATTTTTTAAAAGGCCTTCTTTCATTTTATTTTCTGTATTGGTTGCATGAAAACAGTAGCCACAGCAATGGCTGTGTCTTGGCACAAACATCAAGGCTGGATAGAGCCTGAACAATAAAGATACAAAACATTGCACTCATACAAACATACACAATATGCACACTTTACTCTCTCCCCTTGCAAGGAGGTACATACAATAGCACTGGATTTGAGTGGTAGATAGGCACAAACCTATAGGTACCCTGTAAAAGGACTACCATAACACTCATGGTAAGGAAGAGTCAGACTTTTGTATTGTAGACAAATCCATCCAGGGTTGCCATATCTTAGAAAAATCTTGGGGGCAGGCCCTACCAATGTAGATTATCTTGTATTTTGAAAAGTCTGAATTCACTTGACAAAAAACTTGATGTAAACAAAACTTTTGCCAATTAAAAAGAAAAGCCTTCCTAGCTTGAAATAAAATCGAATCTAAATCTAACATCTGGTCTAAAGCAATGGTTTAACTAAGAGGAGGGTATAAACTACCACCAGTCAGAGGGGAGGTGTTATAAATCTTACAGTAAAGAATAACATATTGACCCTTAGAGTCAGAGATAGTACATTATGTAAACAATAAAATGGGGGACTATTATGCAATAATACTGAGACCTTTTTAGTTGCAAAATCTTAGAACCTACAAGATGGCTTCCTGCAGACAAATAATCTGTAAGTTGTGGGCCTTAAGGCAGTCAAAAAGACATGCTCAGTCTCACTTGAGAGTATAGTTGTGTTAAAGATAGGGAAACTGTAGGCATACTGCTGGAGGTACTGGGTCACCCAGCAATCCCAGCTCCCTCCACAGTAAAAGTCACACAAAAGGGAGGTGTAGGAAGAGAGCTATACAAACATACATCAAAGCATGCAGTGCAACCCAAACAAAACTAGGGAAAGAAAGTAACACAGAACAACTCAACCCCAACTGAGCAGGCATAATCCCTGAGCAACAGCATAAAACGGGGAACTTGTCCCAAAGACATATAAGTGACTAAAAAGAGGCATCATCCTTGTCTGTAGGGGAAGAAAAAACTGAGAGTGCACTGAAGAAGAGAGTTTGCCCTTGATGGACAACTCTCATTTTAGGAGGGAAAATCATTCCATATTAAATGTAGCAATATTTCCAGGCATTGGGCCTGAGGTGGGTCTGCCATTGTTACCGGAAGCACTTCCAACACATTTAAGTTGAAAACCCAAGTGTTAGAATTGAGACCATTCTGGCATCTTTGGTTTGTTTTATTTATTTTATAATGGGGATGGGAGAAGGGAATGAGTGGGATACTCCTCTGGCTCAACTAGATTTAACTTTGTAGAAAAATGCCTATTAGCGCTGTCCAGACACCAGCTGAATGCCGACCAACGCTTCCTGGCGCTTTAGATACTGTTCTGCTGAAAGTGCTGAAACTTCGACTTTAACTCCTTGGTTAACTTAGAAGATCCAGGACTGTAATGATACTTGACTCTTGACACTCTGTCTAGCTCAAAAGTCCTGTGTATGACTTCCTCCAGCCCTCCACTGACTGAGGTAGCTCCTTGTAACTGCTTGTACAGCTGCAACTCTTAACACTGCACACTTGACTCTTCAGGGCCCAACCGCTGGCGTCCCCTCTACACTTCCAGGGTCCTCTCACTAGGCAACCCCCTTAACACTTGCAGGCTCCAGGATCCTTGGGACCTTCACCAGAGTGGTCCCCTCTACAATAGGAAGACCCTCAAAGGCAGTTCACAGTACTCATGACCTTGGAAGGTGTTCCTGGAACTGAACCCCTCTTCCTCCGCTGGTCCTCGGCACACCGGATCCTCTCTGCAACTCAGCTCAGCTTTCCCTCCTGGATTCTCAGGCAGCCATCCGAGACACCCGATCCTTCTGACAGGAGGAGAGACAGCCGTACTCTCCCTCCTGGGACTCTGCTTTCTGCCAAAGACGCTGCGTCATGCGTTCCCCTCAAACTTATACCCACTCCCAGAATCCTCTGCGGCGAAATCTGCCTTCTGGGGTAGATACAGGCCTGAATGGACCACTGATTGGGTTTCCTCCACTGCCCAATGAAAGTCCTCTCTTGGAGCCAGTGGGGAGACTCCCCTCTCAACAGCCACCCCTGGGAGACATGACAGTCCAGCTGAAAATCATGGCCCTGCTGTTAGGCAGCCAAAGTCCATTATGCTTTTACCTAGCACCTACCTTTTAGGGTGCTACATCAATATCCAGGGCTCTCAATTTCTGTTTTGCGAGATGGAACAGCACCTGTATTTTGTAGTAGCATAATTAGGGAACCACCATTGTGTTGTTAATGCAGAGGCTTTCTTTAGCTCTGGTTGCCCTCAAAAAAGAGTGTCTATCCCGGTATTTTAGGGGGTGAATAACCATGAGATAAGGGGGTTATTTGGTGGTGGGGTTCTGCCTGGGAACCTATGGTCACTTTCTATAATGAAACACTAAGAGAGGTCATCTTGGGTGAATTCCTGTATAAGCCAGTTTTCCAGAAACACAACAGGGTGTGACCTACCCACCCTTTTAGAAAGGGCAGACAAGCAAAAAACTGTTCCCCCGCAGCCTATTTCTAGATTGCCATTTTTATATTCCACCCCCTGAAGCCTATTGCTGAAACTAGTTACATTGGAATGAGGGAATTAACAGAATTATTCAATTCATAATGCATTTTTGAGCAACCGTAACCCTCTCTCTCACCTTGTGCATGACCTGATACAAGATAGCAAAATTGATTTTCAGTTCCTCCACCTTCCGCATTAGATCAGTGCAATTTACCTTAATAGTCATCCTACTTTTGATAAGGTTGGTTCTGTCCCACTTTCAGATGCAGTCAAACTGGGAAATGGTGGGGCGATGGTGTCGGTTGAGCTAGTGTGGATTGTGTAAGTGGTGAGACATCAGCAGAATCTCCAAAAAGCTCAGGTGTGGATGCCCACGAGACATGTATGGTGGTGCAGCAACCATCTTGACAGGAACGGGTCATGACGCTCACAGTAGCTCAGAGGTTTTTTCTTGTGGCGGTCTATCCACCCGGCAAACCCCAAAGAAGAGAATAGCCTTCAAGGGTCCTAGGAAGGTCCAGGTGAGACGTTTTAAGATGATCATGAGTCAAGATAGGGTAGGATTGTGCAGGAATACAACAGAGCTGTAAATTAGAATGTCTATTTACATTACGCGCTAGGGCACGTTCCCTACAGATACACTTTAATTATGTTGGATAATGGCAAGTAGTCATATTGTTTTGGATAGATGGTCAGATGTTAAGTAAGAATAATGTTTCCAGATTTTCCTTTTTTCCCATTTAGCACATACAGTACATACTGTATATAGAGCATATTATATAACCAAATTATAGTTTAAGGGCACCAATGGAAGACAGAGTAACTGCATAATTATGGGACACTTAAAGGGGTTGTAACGGCAAAAGATTTTTTTTTTATCTTAATGCATCCTGTGTGCAGCAGACTCCCCAGCAACCCCTAATACTTACCTGAGGTCCCTCTAGCTCCAATGATGTTGTAGGAATGTCTCAGCCATCAGGGACTCCCCTCCTCATTGGCTGAGACAGCAGCGCGGCGCCATTGGCTCCTGCTGCTGTCAATCAAAGTCAGTCAGCCAATGAGAATAGAAAGAGGACGGGGCCGGACCACAGCTCCGTATCTGAATGGTCAGACGGCACTGTGACTCGACTCGGGTGCCCCCCTTAGCAAGCTGCTTGCTGTGGTGGAACCCAACAGAAGGGAGGGGCCAGGAGAGGCGAAGAGGGACCCGAGAAGAGAAGGTTCTGGGCTGCGCTGTGCAAAACCACTGCAACAGAGCAGGTAAGTATAACATGTTTGTTATTTTTAAATTTAAAAAAAAAAAAACAAGGATTTACAATCACTTTAACTCTCACCTATCACCTGTCTTTACTCTGCTCAAAGTCTAACTTTGATTCAAACCAAAGCTAAGTTACATGTGTTTTGGGGATTTAAAAATTAGGATAGTCCTGTCAAATAGCAATAATTATGAATACTGTAGCTGGGAAGTTTGTTTGATGGGCTTTGGAAAATGAGAAAAATAACGGTAGATAGGAGATGATTGTCATCTGATCTAGCTGATTCCCACTGGGATTTGGCATTGATTCCCATGTCTATGGCTTATGGCAGACAGACTTTACAGATAGACCTGGCCAGCATGTAAAAGCAGAAATAAAGATTCACTTGGTTGGGTACTGAAAATGAGTCATCATAAGTTAGATTAATAGATAGATTTTGATTCAAACCACAGTTGGTTCTTGTGTCTTTTGGAACCTGAAAATTAGAACATTCATGCCAAACAGGAATAATTTGAGGATAGTGTCATCATTTAGGCCCCATTCACACCAGGTATGACTTCAAAGTGGTTAGATTGGGTCCAATTTAAGCACGACTTAAATTAAATGCAATTTCAATGTGATTTCTGACAAATTCAATGTACTGCGCCTTGGCTATATCCAATTAAAAAAGTACAGTGTGTGACATAATTGCAAAAATTAGAAAAAAAACCTGTGTAGGGGTACCCCCCAATCCATACCAGGCCCTTCGGATCTGATATGGATTGTAGGGGAACCCCACGCCAAAATAAAAAAAAATGTCACGGGGTCGCCCCCAAAATCTACATGCCTCCAACATTTGGGGATGCTTTGGGGTAGGGGGGAAGCACCTTTTCCGCTTGTTGATGAAGACATGGAACTCCGTCCCACAACCCTGGCCCGGTGGTTGTGGGGGTGTGGGGGTTGACTTATCAGAATCTGGAATATTTTATAAAATAATATCATCTTTAATAATGTGGCCCCCAGATCCCATGTGAATGTGTAAAAAATGTAAAAAGTAAATAAAACACAACAACAGTTTTTGACAAGTCTTTTAGTAAAAAACAAAAATAAAAAAAATATCTCCTGGTGTAGATCCATTGTCAATCACAATGCCTGCCGCTACTGCCGACCCAGAAAAAAAAAGAGTTCTGCACCTGACGAAAGCTCTCGTTGTCTGACAGTTCCCAAATAACTAAGGGGCAGGGCCATTCGATGACGTCATCGGATGACCCTGCCCCCCTGTGACGTAATTGACCCAGCATGCCCCAGAGGGTGGGGTCAGCCAGTGATGTCATCGGGTGGCCCCACCTCTTGTTTAAGAACTGCCAGACGGCAGGGCTGTCATTCCGAGGGAGCCTTCGTTGGGTGCACAGTTTTTTTTTTGCTTTGACTGACAATGGATCTATACCTGGGGAATTTATTTTATTTATTTATTTTTTTAATAAAGGACTAGTCAAAAACTGTTGTTGTGTTTTTATTTACTTTTTACACTTTTTTAGTGAATGAGTAGGGCTATGTTTTCCTATTCATTCACATGGTGGGGGGGGGGGGGGGGCAGGATCTTGGGGCCCCCTTGGAAATTGGGCTTCCAGATTCTGATAAGTCACCTCCGCACCAGGGCAGGGTTGTGGGGAAGAGGCCCTTGTCCTCATAAACATGGAGGAAAGGTGCTTTAGGGGATTCTCCTCACCCCAAAGCACCCCTTATGTTGAGGGCATGTGGTCTGGTATGGTTCAGGAGGGGGGTGCTTTCTCATCCTTCCCCTTTTCTTGCCTGCCAGGCTGCATACTCAGATAAGGGTCTGGTATGAATTTTGGAGGGGACCCCATTGCCATTTTTTTTTTTTTACATTTTGGCTTGTGGTTCCCATTAAATTTCGTACCAGACCCGAAGGGAAAGGGTTAGAAATAAAGCAAAAAATGTCTCAAAGTCACGCCTTTGTCCATATCTGTGTGACTTTGAGCCACTTTTCACTTCATTTTTAGGTGTGATTTACATTACAGTCTAAGACAGATAAATCGCACTGAAGTCGAGAAAGAGCAATACATTAACTTCTTTTAAAAATGCACCACTTCAAGTCACAGCTATGGAGACAGAGCCATAGAAATACTTTAGGTGTAACTTCAGGTACGATTTAGTAAATGCATTTCGCACCTGAAGTTGCACCGGTGTGAACGGGGCCTTAATGAGAGATAAATAACAAACATGTTTTCCTGTTCGAAAGGGATTTCAAACAGCTAAATTCCCCATTATTCTTGCCTGTTTGTATATGCAATTAGTGATGTCATATATTAGGCCTTTTCAGACTGCTCCTTCATCCAACTTTCACAGATAATAGCCTTTCCTAGAAAATGCGATAACTGGAACTCAACATGATCACATGAGAAAGCCCCTCAACGGAGTGCTAGTAAGAAGAAAAAAAGTGTTTTCTTAATGTAATGTGTGGTAAAAGAAAATGATTCTTTATAACAAAAAACATATTTTAGAGAAAATAAGCTTCATTAATTAAAAAATTGATATAGCATATTATTATTATTATTATACAGAAAGCCAATCGTTTAAGCAGCGCTTATACGATTGCAACACCATTGTGCAATTTTATGCTATTTAAAAGTGACTTTCTTTTTCAGTCTTCAGCCATCCGATGTTATAAAAACTGTAAAAAACTATTGTTTCTTTGATGTAACCATGGCAACATAGGAGGCATTCTGTGCACCCCATAAACATCAGTTCCTGCTACATGATTGCCTCATTGATGCTCTCAACAGTGTTTCCCTTTTCACAACATTGGGTCAGATTAGTTAATTAGAAAACAGACCTTCCAGCACATGTGAAGTAAATAGTGACTGGAATGCAAGAGCCAGTTTCAATAGCACTCCACAATGACATTTGTGAAAATCGGGACCTTCAGTCATTTTTTAATCTTTCCATCTATTAAATCTTCTTTCCTTGTTGTTTTATCTTTGGATAGTAAAACATAATTTTTTTTGCCAGTAAATACCTTATACAGCCCACTTCCTCTTTATTGTCTAGTAAAAAGCCTAGACTAATGACATCATGCACAGCTCTCTCTCTCTCTCTCACTGTCGTGAGAGTTTGCCAGCAAGGGAAGAGGGATGAGTCATAGGAGAGCCAAGGAGAGCTGCAGAGCTGGAGGGGGCTGGATGAGGGTGGAGAAAACATGAGACTACAGGGATCCATGGGTATTCATCAAGAGAAGAGAAATGTGCAGGCAAACAATGGTGCGAGTGTGTCTGCATTTCTGTATATATGTGTATGTGTGTGTGTGTGTGTGTGTCTGTGTGTCTGTGTGCCTATGTAAATCCAGGAAGTGAACAGGCAGCAGCTTCAGCTGCCCACATTTAAAATGGCTGCAGTCAGACTTAGTGAAGGAATATTTCTGCAGCATATTTGGCAAATACAGAATCACAGTATATATAAAATAATATGCAAAGTGGCTGGAGGGAAGCCTCAGAATAACAAATATGTTTTTATTCTAAATTATGTGAGCAGACTACAGTTCCTCGTTTGAGATGTATATATGTATATATCGAACATGACCTATATTAATCTGTGATTTTATCTGACGTTACTTTTTTAACAGACAATGGCTGTTACATTCCTAATTTATAAACACATTGGGATCGATTTACTAAAACTGGAGTGCACAATCTGGTGCAGCTGTGAATGGTAACCAATCAGCTTCTAACTTCAGCTTCTTCAATTAAGCTTTGACAAAAAAAAAAAAAAACAGAAAGGTGATTGCTTTCTATACAAAGCTGCACCAGATTTTGCACTCTCCAGTTTTAGTAAAACAACCCCATTGTAACAAAATCGCTGCAATATATTTTGATCAGATCAAAGGCTTGTTGTTTAAACTATTCATGTACCCATTTCAGCAAACCGATAATGGGAAAAGTTATTTTAAATATTTTTTTCCTATTATAACCCATTATTAAATTTTTTTAGTGTGTATATGCCAAATATAAATACACTTTTTTGCCTTAGGAATATAGAAAAAAAAATACTGGTTTAAAGAGGTTGTAAACTCATTAAAAATTATTATTTTTTTTTCCAACCTGAAAGAGAAACACATAATGAGCTAGTATGCATCGCATACTAGCTCATTATGAAATACTTACCTTAGAACGAGCCCCCACCGTGCCGCCCGCTTACCTGTATGACGGGCGACATGTTCAGTCGCACGTCTTCCGGGATCGCGGTATCCGGCCATCTGATTGGCCGGACCCGCGATTACGCCACTCCCACGCATGCGCACGTGAGCCGACGGTCACGGCACGGGGCTCTGAAGGAACCGCACCAGCGGCCGTTCCTTCAGAACGCATGCACCAGTGATGTCACTGGCTGCATTTAAGGTAAATATCTCCTAAACGGTGCAAGTTTAGGAGATATTTACAGTACCTATAGGTAAGCCTTATCATAGGCTTACCTATAGGTAAAAGTTGCAGAGGAGGGTTTACTTCCTCTTTAAAGTGGTGAAAAAAAATATTACATACAATTTAAAAATATTTTTTTAAAGAATACAAAATTTACATTAAAAATTATACATTATCATTTAAAAGAAGAGATCCATCACCAGCTAGCTTGTCTAGTGTGTTCCCTAGGCTACTACTTTTACTACCTACACCTAGCTACTTAGAATGAGTTTCTCATTCTGACTACATCATTTGTAGGCAATATCAATCTTTTATTCCCATTTTTGACTTTCCAGTGTGATTGCACGTATGTTTGTGTAAATATATGTAGCACTACTCCCAAGAGAGCTGCTGATGACGGATTCCCCTGGGTTACCATTAGCAACAGTAGAACATTCAGACATGTTTCCAAGTGATTTTACTTCAGACAAGGATCACTCCAGTTTCTTTGGTTTTTATGTTTTATTAGGAACTTGGATAGTAGAAGGGATGAGTGGGATACTCCAATCAAACTGAACTATGCACAATAGGCAGGGACGATATAGAAAATGCTGACACTGGTTAATGCTGACTGACGCTGGTTAACACTGTTTGAGCTAGTCACGGCTAGGCCGCTTACTTTACTTTGCCTTTAACTGTGAAAGAGTCCCTTTAGCTTCCTAATGCACTCCTTTCCTGAGGTAGCTGTCCTTTATAGTAGACTGCACTGCTGAGCAACTTCAGGGCTCTTCCTGGTGCCCCCTTTACCCCCTAATCTTCAGGGCTTAACAACTTGGCACACCCTTTACTGTATCACTCTGGGTTAGCTGACTTCTGGATCCCCTTGACCCCTCTGGAGTGGTCCCCTCTCTTAGGCAGACCCCTGGGCAGATGCTTAAGTACTCACGATACTGTTTTTCCAGAAGTATTCTGCCCAGCAACTCCACTTGGTCAGCACACGGGATCCTTGTGCAGCACAGCTCAACCCCTGGTCCCTAGGCCAACTGCCTGGACCACCTTCCTCACAACAGCAGGAGGAGAGACAACTGTCCACCTCCTCCTGGGACTTTGCTCCCACCAAAAGACACCCTGTCACATGCCCCTCTGGATTTATTTTCAATCCTAGGATGCATTTCAGCAATCCCCCCCCCCCACTGGGACAGTCATAAACCCTGGTGTGCTATTGGCTAGGTTTCCTCCACTGTCCAACGAGATCCCTCATTGGATACAGTGGGGAGACTCCCCAGACTCAATAGGTCACACATGGAAGCATATGACAGGCTAACTAACCGATCAGACCCTCCTGATAAGCAGAACAGGGTCACACATATGCTTGGCCTAGCACCTACCTGGGAGGGTGCTACATATCCATTTACAATGCAAAGCTCATCACCAGTTTCTGCCTCTCAAAAAAAAAAAAAAATTACATCAATGCATTCAGATACATGCGCACAGAAATATAGAAAGTAAGAGAATATAGAAGTTCAATATGCATTACAAATATCACCTAACTACACCTAGCATAAGCCTGTGTAAGGCTTCCTCGGGGGCAGTAATCACATATTCAGTGGAAAACCTCTGTCAAAGGGTTTCTATGGAGAATAATTGCAGTATGTACTGTACATATTTTTTTTTGCAAATGACAACATTTTGGTCACATAACACAAATAAGGCCTAAAGTGTGACTTTATAACACCTACATTTTTCTATGTATACAGAAAACAAACACTGCAGACAAGCTCCATGATAGTGTATAAAGTGCACTTAAATACAGAAACAAAGGTAAACCAGGGTTCAAGGACATAAAGGACACAAGGTATTATGTAATACACATCAGAATGGCACTTGCTTGAAGAACAAAGTGTACTATTACAAAATACTAGTAACAAGTAAGAAAATATGCAGAGAATAGACCTTGCATAAAGAATCTACTGCAAAGTAAATGTAAAACAAAAATATATAATACTGAACATAGTATATAATCAAGAAATAAAAAAAAAAAAAAAATCCCCTTACAACATCTTTTTATTCAGCTGGATCCCACCACCACCAAATCTACCTTTGGCACAGCCAGAAATCTCATTACCATCCAAGTACAATTTTCTCAGCATTGGCCTATAGATAGAAAAGGATATGCCTAGCTTTATGTAAGAACACGAAATTCTACTTCTATTTCTATACATAATTCCATAAATAATATTACTTTTTTTCACTGCATACAACAGATTTGCATTCTGATGATTTGGATGCTTTGAGCTAAGACGTTTCAATAAAATTAATTTTACCTTTCTCCATTCTAGACAATGTTTACAGAAGATTAAAGCAGCGATGACTCACGCTTTTACACAAGGGAGATATCATGTCTGCGGCTGCAGAAATTAAATAAAAAAATCTAGATGGCGTTTTGTAGCTTCATGCGAAACAACTAGCCACAGCCTCCTATATTAAGCTCATGCAGAACTCACAGTTATTACAGAATCGGTTATGGAGCTTTGAATCACAACCTACGCATGCTTTAATTAAAAAAAAAAAAAAAAATACGTAAATTTAAATGTCTAGGATAAAAGGAAACTCGTTGCATGGTCACTAGGATAAAAAATATGTGCTTGCGTGTATGAAGCACGGAATTGCCTGTGCTAGCACAGGATATATTTTATACATTGTAAAGTATGCATTTTTATTGCTTCCATCACAAATCTAAAAATAAGGGGTTTATTCCACATGTAGATTGCAGGAGAGAAAATTATGTAAATCCCAAATATTACAGCTGTGACAGGTGGGTGAAAGATTCCAATGGGGACACCTACTTTGATGACAACTGTCTATGAGGTGATTACCCTTATTTGTAGAGATTTCAACTTTCCTACAAGATAGGAAATGAAGAGAAATCTCCCTTGTGGGACACATATGGCAAAAAAAAATGACCATTGTTCTTAACAATTCCATACTGTCCACAATGAAAATTTGAGTTATAGTTACACTAATGGGGTCTATTTATAAAACAATTTGCTGTTTGCAATTGCCTCCAGTATTCGAACAGCCATCACAATAAACATGGTATTTTGCTTAATACTTTTGTTTCCAATGATCGTCCGCTCCATCTAATGGCCATTATGCTTTATTTTCCTGAAATACCTCAATCAGAAAAAACTGCATTATGGTCACAAAATAGAATTGATGATTGTAGGAAATAGGCATATTAGGCAAAATACAGGGAAGAATAGTAGCAATCCACTGCTCCAGGTGGGGTCTATACTAAACACTGCTCCTAGTCTAGGTCATCACTGCAGAGTAGATGCAAAGTTTAGAGTGTTTCTAAACCCAGGAGCCTGCATTCACTATATCTGGTCTCCCACAGTACACAGAACATGGAAATGTAATCATTTTAGTAAATACAAACTGTTAAATACCTTTTCTCATCAGCAGTTTATAGCAATTTTGTGACTTTTATCAGTCTCTGCTTAAAGCCCCTTAGGAGTTTTCCTTCTCGCCTGATACTCTGTCTGGACAGTGCTGATTGGCCCTGTGCTGATCACATGCACCCTCTCAAGGAAAAAAAAACTCTCTAGCAATACACACCAAACTGAGCATGTGCAGCCTTGACTCCCAATTCTCTTTTCTATCACAAGATGGGTTGGAGTCAGTGGAAGAGGGGGAGGATCAGAGAAGACAGGATCACACAACCCTTATACACAATGCAGAGGACTAACCCCTTAGGTTCCACAGTGAGTATAACAAGCATGCTTTTCTACATATACACACTGATTTTTCTGTTGTGGGTTTAGTAACGCTTTAATGGATGACTTCACTCGGATAAAAGCCAATGTCTTTATTGCAGCACTTGTTTATACATGCAATAAAGATGTGCAGCAGGAGAAGTGAGACTCCTAACACATTTACCGCTACATAGCTCCTAATCATGGCCTCACTTCTCACTACTCTATTTTCTTTCTATGATATACATCCAAATTTCACTTTGGATAGAAGTAACAGGTGTGGAAAAATTGGGCTTTGGGTGTTGGTGGTGCCTTCACATCATAACCCTATAGAGGTACTCTTGATGAAAGCAAGAAATGGCCTTGCTGTCAAAAACTGAAATTATTTTCACCTGTCAAACATGTGCGTAAAAATTGGTCCTCGGGTGTTAATTGTGCCCATGAAATACTAAAACATTTCTTGCAGATAAAATCAACACCCACAAAGCTAGGCAGCGTAGACAGTGTTGCAGAGATTCCAGATCCAGAAAACACTTAACCTCCCTGGCAGTATTCCCCAGTGTGGCTTGGGGTTAATATACAGTGCCGTGATATGATAATATATATTATAATTTATGATTTTGTATTTCAAACTTTATCATACCCGGGATGTATACTAGACTCTTGTTTGGATAGATTTAAGTGAGTTATTCCTAAGAATTACAGGCCTAAAATATAAAACAACAGATTTCCATGCAAAACAATGTACCTCTTTTAGATCAAAAATTCTTACATAATCAGACCACCAGGGAGGTTAATCAGCGGCATCAGGGGCTTAATAGCTGCTTCTAATCCAGGACTGATTCATTTTGATAAATGTCAGCAGGTCAATGGAGTCTGTGGACAGATACTCTATTATGTGTTACAAAACCTCCAGCAACAATGAATGCTCGTTCGGAAAGCATGCTGGTGCAGGGTGCAGTATACACTCAATTTCATACTGGGCAAGTTCTGGCCAGTGGTCTATTCTCATGAACCAGAAACCCAGTGGATAATCAGCTGGAAAGCTCTTTATGTCTGTTTTCGCACCTAGATAATCTCCCACATATGATGCAGACACTGCCGTTGGGATGTGGAAGCTGACAGGCCAGGGCGACGAGGACCAAAAAAAATTTTGAAATGCAACACTGAGGCAGCTCTCTTCTTTATCGGTTCACTCTTGACTAAAATAAGCCTCAAAACAAGCTTTCCCATGAGATTGTAACATAGTAGAGTCTGGAAAGGTTTTGCAGTAAAAGTGCATTTTAATATGCTGTAGTAAAAGTACACTGACACTCTACACTGACACACTTTAATATCCTGCAGTAAACCTGCCCTGACATACTAAACTGACACTACATTTAAATTGAACTACACTGATACTTTACACTCACAATAGAATCACACACATAGCACACTATAGCACACTAACTTGCTAATAGCAAGGAACAGAGCCCTGTTCTATCTATTTCCACTCCAATATCACACTGCACATGGCTGTTCTGGGAAGGAACCTTTTATAGTGTGGGGTGGGACTATGAGAAATGAGCCATGATTGGAGAGAGTCATCATAACTGTGTCCAATCATGTCTCTGACAGTGCTATGTGCCCTGATTGGGCAAAGCCTTCTTTGCTTTAGCCATTCAGGGCTTCCAATGCACTGTGCGGTGCGCAGTGCATTGTGGGGCATTTGACGGGCCGAACAAACAGTAAAACTCTTGTCAATTCGGGTGTTCGCCAAACAGGTGAACAAACAATGTTCGAGTTGAACTCACATTCAGCCTGAACCATTCGCCCAACACTAATAATGAATTGTCTTGTGTTCAGGTTTTTGACAACATGGAATATCATATAGGCATTCCCTCATTTTGCGCAAGATCAGTTTTAATGTGGAGGTACCCCAATACAGTGTTTTTTAACCACCTGCCGACCAGTCACCGCACATATACTGTGGCAGGTCGGCTCTATTATGCAAAATGACATTCCTGTACGTCATTTCATGTAATAGCCTCCAGGGGCACGTGCGCATGCTGATTGGCCAGAGGGGGAGCCAATCAGCGGGCCCGGCTGACGGATGTCTGCTGGCTATCTGCGATCTCTCTCCATAGAGAAAGAATGGCGTTCTGCCTATGTAAACAAGGCAGACCGCTGTTCTGTCACAGATGAAAACAGGGATCCTGTGTTCCTGTTATTCAGGAACACAGATCTCTATGTTTATCTAGTGAGTCCATCCCCCACACAGTTAGAAAGCACCCCCTAGGGACACACTTAACCCTTTGATCGCCCCAGGTGTTAAACCCCTTCCCTGCCAGTGTCATTAGTACAGCAACAGTGCATATTTTTAGCACTGATTACTGTATTGATGTCACTGGTCCCCTCAAAAATGTCAAGAGTGTCAGTTAGGTGTCTGATCTGTCTGCTGCAAAGTCGCAGTCCTGCTAAAAATCGCTAATCACCGCCATTACTGGTAAATAATTTCCAGAAATCTGTAGTACTGCCTCCTAGGGAGCTGCTGAGAATTACACTTCTTGGATTTCCCTGGGTTACCCGTAGCAACAGTCTGTAGAAATTTATCTCTATAAATACTTGGCTCAGACAATGAACAGTCCAGGGGATTTGGTTGTTTGTGTTTTTATTGGAACTTGGATGGGAGAAGGGATAATTGGGATACTCCAACTTGAACTATGCAAAATTCCTGAGGACAACTGACTGTAGAATGCGGCAAGGCCGCTGCTTCACCTTGCCACTAAAGTGAACATAAAGAATATGTACTCTCGTTTAGGTTACTCTTCAGAGTCTAGCTTGGCACCCTCTTTCTTACTGATTGTGTGCGCTAACCTTCTGTCCACTGACACCCTACTGGAGTGGTCCCCTTCCTAGGTAGACCCCTATCAAGCTCCCAGATACTCATGGAAACTGTTTTTCCCAAGGCCACTCTGCTTCCAACTCCACTTGTCAGCTTCCTGGACCTCTTGGCTCAGCACCACACTCTGACTCACTAGGCCGACTGCATGTGACCATCTGCCATGCAGACAGGAGGAGAGGCAGCCATCACCCTCCTCCTGGGACCTGGCTTCCTGCCCAAAGACGCCCTGTCACATGTGACCCTGGCTTTTATGATGTATCCCAGGATGCAACACTCTTGTACCAACCCACTGGGACAGCCACAAAAGCCTGTGTGTCACTGGCTGGGTTTCCTCCACTGTCCAACAGGCTCCCTTATTGGATGCAGTGGGGACACTCCCTCAGCCCAGATGAATAACCCACTGGACACATGCAACAGGCATAACTACAGATCAGGCTCCCCTGGGAAGCAGGCAGAGCAAACTATTCTTTTTCCTAGCACCTACCTAGGAGGGTGCTACAAATCTATCCCCTAGTTTGTAGACTTTTGCGCAAACCAATCAATATACACTTATTGGGATTTTTTTCCCCAAAAAATTTGTGGCAAAACACATTGGCCTAAAATGATAAAAAAAATTAGATTTAAATTTTTATTGGCTGTGTTTTATAGCAGAAAGTAAAAAATATTGTTTTTTTTTTTTTTTTCGAAATTGTCGCTCTTTTTTTGTTTATAGCACAAAAAATAAAAGCCGTAGAGGTGATAAAATACCACCAAAAGAAAGCTCTATTTTTGGGGGAAAAGGGACATCCATTTCATTCGGGTACAGCGTCGCACGTCCGCGCAATTGTCAGTTAAAGTAACGCAGTGCCGTATCGCAAAAAATGGCCTGGTCATCAAGGGGGTAAAACCTTCCGGTCCTGAAGTGGTTAAGACAGATCTGTCACATTTTTGATTATGGTGGTCGGTAATAAGCCTTATTTTAGTTCTAATAACTTTGGAAAGATTAATAAAATCTTATAAGAGCAATTGGGCATATCTTCTTTTTATTCGATGTGTTGATTGAAATTCACATTTGATGTCTGCGCTGCACTTTGTAGCTAATAATTGTAATGTTTTGGAAATCAAGCTACATTTGTGCACTATAAATACTGTATATGATCCATTAGAAGGAATTAGACCAGTGGTAGATATTTTATATTTTAATGTTTTAATTTTAAAGACAATTTCTTTACTTTTTATACACCTGCCCCTCCATATCTACATAAAAAAGAATAGCTAATTACATTATTAAAGGACACTTCAACCTGATTCACTTGGGTATTTTTCTTTTTTGGCTTTGCATGGCACAGGTAAGCGTAAAGGTAGCTTAATTATTGGGAGTCGATGTAGATGAGATATGAGGGCTACCTTCAATCCTCCTAAGGATGGAAGTATGTATACGTAAAAGAGATAACATTCTTGTTTAGAAAGCGTTAAAATCTAGTGATAAAACAATTAGGACCTAAGTGGGATGTAGTAAGTTTGCAGCCATATGTAAAAACAGAAAAAGTACCTCAAGGCTTAGGAAGAGGATTGTTCCCGTTGAACATTTGAGAAATGATCATTTCGTCAGTAAATGGAAAGAGAAATGTGTTTCACATGGTTTGAGGATTATGAAGTTAATTATTGATGAGACAAAGCACAATTACAGGGTTTAAGTGAAGAAATTGAGAAGAGTATGAAGGATCTTGATAGGTTAAAAGAATAACCTTTGCTTGAAAAATAATACAGTAATTTACAGAATGATGTGGAGAAAGAACAATGAAAAAAAATTGAAGAGACAAAAAGGAAAATGTCAATAGGATTTGTATGGCTTTGAGAAGAAGGAAATCTTTAATATTCAGAAACCCTTCTGTGAAAGACAGGGCAAATCGCAGAGTATAGTAGTTGGTCAATGGGTTGAAATACTGATCGATCCACAAGTGACACAGAAACAGAACAAGAGAAAGAATTATGGAGTATACTTACGTAGCCCCCCCCCCCCCCCCACGAACCCCCAGAGGCCTGGTGGTGACCTCCAGAGATATGGAGGGCTGACATTACTCCTCAGGGTGCAGGTTACTAGGCATGGTGGGTGATGTACAAGGTAGAAAGGTGGGTGCCAGTCACTTTTATGCTTAAACAAAGAGAAGTTTATTTCTCAAAACAGGAAAAATGTGGGAGGGAGGGGTAGGGAAGGACACCCTTAGTCAAAACAGCAGATTAGCAGACTCCTTAGACTAAAATGTAGAATAGGTAGACAGCGGTACAGAAAAGAGCCTTTAAACTAGAACCAGCAATCTCTACTTTTTAGCATAAGCTGTCTCCTGTAGAAACATTATTCAACTCCCAGCATGTGCAGGAACTCTCTGAATGATTCCATCTTGACGCTTTCCCAGGCTCTCCATGGTTCCCCGGTTCATGGCAGCGTAACCTCTGGTACTTCATCTCATGTCTCCATCCTTTCCTTCATGCTTCCAGGTAATGTGCAGGCTCCCCTATACAGACCTCCGAGCACATGGCTAGTCCTCAGGCTCCAGGCCTACCCAGCAGCAGCTGTTCCTCAAACACCCTCCCAGAAAAGGACACAGATCACTTGACTTCATCCAAATAAATACCTTCTCCCAGCATGCTCAGTGACCAGTGTGATTGGCCGAGAAAAGTATACATATTCATAACCTAGACTCTCTGTAATTTCTCACACTCATTCACAGATCAGCAGAAAGGGCAAAAGAACCGCTCCAGTGATAAGGTAATCCCAACCATCAAAATAAGGTGCAGCAAGGATCTGCAGTCCAGGCAACTATCATGTATAGAGAGAAATAGCCGCACTCCAACTTAAAGGTGAAAAATATAAAATCTGTTTTATTCGTATCCAAAAGATAAAATCAATTCAAAGTGTATCCATAATATAGTCAGAGACAAGAGATGAACGCATAGTAGTTGACGCGTTTCACGGATAAACGTCCGCTTAGTCGTAACCACACACTCCTCGCAATCCTCACACTCATGCCAAAGGTAACAGTGCCACCTATTGACAAAAGGGAGAAACCACGGCTAAACTAGGCTTAGGAGGAAATCCAATGATCATAAAGACTACAAATTAGCCAGGCTAGCTACCACCTAGCACAGCTAAATTTATTAGCAACCCTGTTTAGGACAAGGGTGCTACACTTATCATGTAGTAATGCTTTTTTTAGAGCGGAGAAAGAAATAGAAAAAGAAAATGGAGGAGAGGGGAAAAAAGTACAGAAAAGAAACACCGAAAAGAAAGACATAATTCAGGAGAAAAACTTAAAACAGAGGAAAGGAGGATCAATGAACATAGTTTTAATATTATTAATTTAACAGGTATGAAATTGATAAAACAGCATGCATCTTTATTGTGGAAAGACCCTAATTTCTGCCCAACTCAGGTCAGACATAAATCTATGGAGTTTAAAGGATATAAGGCTATATTAACATTGAGTACAACTGAGTATTAAAAAAGTACAGGAAATGATGATGGAAGGATAGAAGAGGGGTATGAAAAACAATAGGAAGAAATATGTTATATCCATCTTGAACAGTTGGAGAGGGAAGTAGAAGAATTAGAGGAGCCAATGCAATATACGTATGTTGAACTGTATATGTTTTGTATGAAACATATAAAATTTGTTCTTATATCTACAATTTCTACCTCTTTGGCAACAGAAGAATTTACGTTTATTCATGGACTTGGTTGAAAGGACGTTGAACAAGTTATACTGGTCCTCTCTCATATAGGACAGCCTTTTCCCGGTATAAAAGGAGATCACTTGAGGTTTTAGAGAAAAAGAGGTGATTTTAAAAGCTAACGATAAAGCAGGAAATTTTGTCTTAAAGTGGGAGAAACATTATAAGGGAGATGTGTTTCAGACCACCTAGTGATGCATACAATTATGAGATATTAACCTATAACCTATTTCTGGGGATTGTGGAGTTTAACAGGAGATTGGAGAGAGGCGGGATGGAAGTATATAAGGGTTAAGGAATATACTATTCCTAACCTTTATATGATTCACAAAATTCACAAAGCTTCCAATAACTTATCTGGTCACCCATCATTTTAGGGGGTGGGGGCTACAGAAAACATTGGACATTTTTGGATGTAAAGTTGCAACCCATTGTAAAGAGTCTGACATCATATGTGCAGGACTCTAAGCAGGGTTTGAAGAGATTGCAACATGCGGAAATTGGAGAAGAATAAATTCTGGTGGGTTTGGATGTGGAATCGCTCTAGAAATCCATGATGATATGTGTAGCGCTACCCCCTAAGGAGCCCTGAGTTTTTGGTCCCCCTATAGTCTGCACAGCCAGACAACACACATTTTCTAACTTGCATCCAGGCACAAGAAATAGGCCATGGGCTTGGTTTTTAGAATTTATTAGGGGTGTTTCAACTTGGATAGGGTAAAAGGGGTTATGGGATGCCCAACTTGACACAAAGAACAACAAAATGAGGACAAATTCCTTATCTGACACACTGCAAACAACAGATTCTTGACAGTATTTACCCATTCAGATCCCTACTCCTATACCCCACCCACTAGCTTCTAGAAGTTTCCATGAAACCTCTAGAAGTAGGGGGAGGTGATAGATGACTGGTCTGCAGAGTCTTCCAGCCTGACCTGAATCTGAACCCTGACTCAATTAACAGACTCATGCAACTACAATGAGTCAAGTACATTTTTCTACACCTATTCTAGCACTAGAAGGTGCTACATTCACCCACTCCTAACCAAAACAGACATGTCCTCATGGGCCAAAAAAATAGCTCCTGAGCTAAGGAGCAAGGGCATTCCATAAGAAAAAATGGAGTGGTCAAGGAAACCAACTTGGAAAGGGCTATGTACAAATAATTTACATACAAAAAATAGAATATATAGAATATATACAATCAATGTATATACACATCAGCACATATATACACTATATTACCAAAAGTATTGGGATGCCTACGTTTACACACACATGAACTTTAATGGCATCCCAGTCTTAGTCCATAGGGTTCAATAATGAGTTGGCCCATCCTTTGCAGCTATAATAGCTTCAACTCTGTCCAACACTGGGAAGGCTGTCCACAAGGTTTAGGAGTGTGTCTATGGGAATGTCTGACCATTCTTCCAGAAGCGCATTTGTGAGGTCAGGCACTGATGTGGACGAGAAGGCCTGACTCGCAGTCTTCGCTCTAATACATCCTAAAGGTGTTCTATTGGGTTGAGGTCAGGACTCTGTGCAGGTCAGTCAAGTTCCTCCACCCCCAACTCACTCATCCATGTCTGTATGGACCTTGTTTGTGCATTTGGTGCTCTAGGACCAGAGGGAGGCGATAGAGGACTGGTCTGCAGATCCTTCCAGCCTGACTTGAATCTGAACCCTGACCCAATTAACAAACTCATGCAACTACCATGAGTCAAGAAAAATGTCCTACATCTGTTCTAGCACTAGAGGGTGCTACATATGATTTTATGTGGATGTAAATAATTACTTTACTGTCTGCATGGTCAATTTTGTATTGACTAACAATTTTTTTTTACACTTGATAACAAATTTAACATCAGAAACAGGAAACGTCTATGGGGGTGGCTTGCTTGTTTACATGTACATGGTTAGAGAAAAGCGTAGTGTCTGCAGTGTTTGGAGCGCTACCTGACTACAGCACCTGGATAATGTGCTGGTGGCATGGAGGGGGGATAGTGTCCAATAGACCAATCTTATTGAATCAAGACTATTTATATATCAGGAATGGATACCAATGTATAGTAGATTATTATAGCATAGCCAATATGATGCATACTGAAAAATATGCAGCCAATTAATAAAATGTGGGGGACAACTTACTAAAACTGGGGCACACAGAATCTGGGACAGCTATGCATATTGACCAGTTAGCTTCTAGTTTTTATTGAGAAAGCTTAATTGAACAAACTGAAGTTAGAAGCCGAGGAGGAGAGACGTGTATTTATTAGAGCTGATTGTGGTTAACTAAGGGCTATCAATTCAGTGAAAGCCCAACTCTAGAATAAATGTAACCCCTCTCTCTCTCTGATTGCTGGGTTCAAAAAAAAAAAAAAAACTTTTCTAAATCCTTTCTAAACCACTTACCTTAAGTCATAGTCACAAGATCATCCAGAGCCAGATCATTCTCTACTTCTTCTTCCTAGAGTTCATATCACTGTCTGCATGAAGGGGACAATTCCCATCTGCTGGCTAGCAGAGGGTTCCTCTCAGGATTAAGAACATCAGACGGGGGGTAAATCCCTGCAGGTGGAAACAGTGTCAGGGAAGAACCTGGATAGGGGGAATCAGGTGAGTATAACTTACATTACAAGGTAAGAAAATCTTGCTAGATGGCAGGATGGGTTAGATAGGTGGTGGAAAAGAGTGATGGGAAAAGTATAGATGTTGCCTGGAGTTGGGCTTTAACCACTTGCTGACCACCAGCAGTACATATACTGCGGTAGGTCGGCTCTGTCCCGTGAAACTACGTAACTGTACGTCGCTTCACGGGACCGCGAGTGGGGGCATATGCGTGCACATTCATCTCAGGGGAAGCTGATCTGCGGGTCTGATGGCCGCGATTGCCGCCATGCACCAGTGATCGCTCCCTGTGGAGAAAGAACAAAGCTCTGCTTTTGTAAACACGGCAGACCGCTGTTTTGTCAGCAATGAACACAGGGCTCCTGTGTTCCTCCTATTTAGGAACACAGGTCCCTGTGTTTATTCCATAAGTACATCCCCCACACAGTTATAAAGCACCCCCTAGGGCAGTGATGGCGAACTTTGGCACCCCAGATGTTTTGGAACTATATTTCCCATGATGCTCATGCACTCTGCTGTGTAGCTGAGCATCATGAGAAATGTAGTTCCAAAACATCTGGGGTGCCAAGGTTCGACATCACTGCCCTAGGGACACATTTAACCCTTTGATCGCGACTTCCCTGCAAGTGTCATTAGTACAGTAACAGTGCATATTTATAGCACTGATTACTGTAGTAATGTCACTGGTGCCCCCAAAAGTGTCAAAAATGTCAGTTAGGTGTCCAATCTGTCCACCGCAATGTCACAGTCCTGCTAAAAATCGCTGATCACCGCCATTACTAGTAAAAAAATAAATAAAAATTACATGAATCTTTCCCTTAGTTGTAGACGCGATAACTTTTGCGCAAACCAATCAATATACTCCTATTGCGATTTTTTTTTTTTACCAAAAATATGTAGCAGAATACATATTGGCCTAAAATAATAAAAACATTTGATTTTTAAATTTTTATTTATTGGGAAAGTTGTATAGCAGAAAGTAAAAAAAAATATATTTTTTTTCAGAATTGTTGCTATTTTTATGTTTATAGCGCAAAAAATAAAAATCACAGAAGTGATCAAAAACCACCAAAAAGGAAGCTCTATTTGTGGGGAAAAAAGGACATCAATTTTATCTGGGTACAGCGTCGCACAACCGCGCAATTGTCATTAAAATAACGCAGTGCCGAATCGCAAAAAATAGCCTGGTCATTAAGAGGGAAAATATTCCGGTCCAGAATTTGTTAACCACTTCCCGTTCATCTGCCGCAGATTTACTGCAGCAGGGTGGCTCTTCTGTGCAAAGCAACGTAGACATACGTCGGTCGCACACAGGAATCTAGGGGGCGAGCACGCACCACCGGAGGTGCGCTTCCACCCCCACTCGTCAGCGGGGAAGCTGAGGCACGGGTCAGGTGATTGCAGCCGCCTGACACCCGCGATCGCTCCCCGCTGAGAGAAGGACGGTCGGCTGATGTAAACACAGCCGACCATTCTTCTCCCTGAAATGATCACAGAGCTCATGTTATCCTTCTATATAGGATCACATGTCTCTATGGTCATTTCACAAGTCACGCCCCCCCCCACAGTTAGAATCACTCCCCTAGGCTCACAATTAACCCATTGATCTCCCATAGGGCTAACCCCTTCCCTGCCAGTGTCATTATTACAGTAACAGTGCATATTTTTAGCACTGATTACTGTAGTAATGTCACTTGTACCCCCAAAAGTGTTAAAAATGTCAGTTAGGGGTCCGATCTGTCTGCCGCAATGTCGCATTCCTGCAAAAAATCACAGAAAAAAACAATAAAAATGACATAAATATTTCCCGTAGTTAGTAGACGCAATAGCTTTTGCGCAAACCAATCAAAATACGCTTATTGCAATTTTTATTTACCAAAAATATGTAGCAGAAAACAAATTGGCCTAAAATGTTAAAAAATTCTGATTTTTTAAATTATTTTTTTGAGAATGTCATATAGCAGAATGTGAAAAATATTGGTTTTTTTTTTTTTTTCAAAATTGTCGCTCTTTTTTTGTTTATACCAAAAAAAATAAAAAACCGCACAGGTGATCAAATACCACCAAAAGAAAGCTCAAAAAAAGGACATCAATTTTTTTTGGGTACAGTGTCTCACAACCGCGTAATTGTCAAAATACAAAATAGGGCCTGGTCATTAAGGGGGAAAACCTTCCGGTCTTAAGGTGGTTAATGGAGGTTATTTTATGTTTTGCTTTTTGCATGTAAAGTTTCTTTAACAGATAACACATGCAGATCAAAGGTTACACCTAAACTACCTACAGCTGATCTACATATAAATGAAATATTGAATACAATGAAACTACACATTGTTACATTGCATTGCTCAATTACACTTGCAGACTATCTGCAGCAACTGCATTTTGGACAACTGCTCATGCAATGTAATACTGTACATAGCAATTCCCCACTATCCTTTGACAGCTGGTAATTGTCACTAATAGTGGCTGTGGGAGCAGTAGCTGATAGAAGCTGAGTATAGAAGATTTTGTCCTAGAAACTTTGGTAAAGTTTTACACTTTTTTTTAGAATGTATCTCCTACATTTCCCTTAAGTGGTTAAGTATACATTCAGTACACAGTTTTATTTTTATTTATCTGGTAATGTAATATTGTGAGATCTGGGAACGCAGTAGCAAGTACTGTAAAACATAGCTTTCAATAATGCATGTTAAAAGACTGACACATAGCCAGAAACATTTATAAAACGTTCTAGGGCCCCAGCAGAATACAAGGTACTATATATATTTTTTAAATCCATGCTTCCTTTTGGCTTCTGATTCATTATCGATCATGGTGTAGGCTGACACAAGTTCTAGTCATTCAAATCCTTCTTTATTTTACTTGGGCTTGTAAGATGTTCAAATAATTCAGTGACAAGATCTGTCTGAACCAGAAGATGGCAACTAGGAGTTTTATATAACCAGCCTTCCATCTCCATTAGTGTATTTGCATCCTGTGCTCTTCCTGCACTAACCGCACCTGGCTACCACCACAAGAGGACCCTGCTTAGAGACAGGCTGCACATTTCTTCTAATATAAATCATCTATTCAAGTTCAAACAGTGCCTCCTTTTGTGGCCAAGAACAACTGCTGCAAGAAGAGAACTAGATACAACACACTGGCACTGCTAGACATTGCTGCCACCTGTCTAAAAGCTTTTGGCTGCCAGCAGAACAGGTGCATTTTGCAATTGAGTTATCTAAACAGTCTGTATTAGAAATAAAGTGTACTTTTCCTTTAAAGCTCAATTTAAGTCACACAAATATCATATCGGTAGTTGTTCTTGTACAGAGTGTCTATTATTGGGTGCTCAGTGCAATAAGTGTTCTCAGTATTAAAGTGTTACTAAACCCACAACAGTAAAATCAGTGTGTATATGCAGTAAAGCATGCTTGTTATACTCACTGTGGAACCTAAGGGGTTAATCCTTTGCATTGTGTATAAAGGCTGTTTGATCCTGTCTCTCCGATCCTCCTCTTCTTTCACTGTCTCCAAAACAAAAGCTGATATTTACAGAGCCAGGGGATGGGCTGCTCAGTTTGGTGTGTATTGCTAGAGAGTTTTAATTTTCTTAGGAGAGTGCATGTGATCAGCACAGGGCCAATCAGCACTGTCTAGACATGTCCAGACAGAGAATCAGGGGAAAATAAAAACTCCTCCTACAAGCTTGATACAAGTCACAAGACTGCTATATGCTCTATATACTGCTGATGAGAAAAGGTATTTAGCAGTTTATATTTATTAAAATAATTGGATTTCCATGTTCTGTGTACTGTGGGAGACCAGATATAGTGAATGTAAGGTCCTGGGTTTAGTAACACTTTAAGTAAAAAGTAACAGATCTGGTCTGACATGCAAATCTCTGTCTCTGCAATATAGGCCTCTGTGCGGACAGTTGTGTTGAGTGGTGTGGCTGTTACGCCGCTATGCCGTCAAAGAAGCACAGCAGTGTGCGAGCAGGCAGAAGCATTTTCAGAAATAGTATTTTAAAGCATTTCCAAGCTGCAAATAGTCACAAATCATGACATGAGGGTAAAGGGCTATAAATGGTGTGATGGAATGTGAGTCGGAAATTAAAATTTTTCTTCAATTAATGGTAAGTTTAGCCTGTACCTTGCCTATTTTGAGAAAAGTAACATACTCACTTCATGGAAGAGACAACACAGAGTCAAAACCTATCTTCCGATCACTTCTCCACAAGGCTGATCAACTGGCTAGCCTCCCAAGACATACCTCGTACTGGGGAGGGGAAACGTGTGTTGGGGAAACAGGGCGAGCATGCATACCTTGGATTTCTGATCACAGTACAGGACAACAGGGAAGTGCAGTGATATATGTACCTTCAGTTTAACCCCTTCCCACCCAGTCCCGGCATCCTATTAAATGGGTCTTTATACATGGGGGGGGGGCAAGAAGGACTTCCCAATCATGTGACCACTGTCTTTGGCTATCACAGTGGCCACATGACTGGAAACTGGAAGCCTGTCTTGTCAGCTCCTAATCATTACTAGAAACCAAGAGTTGTCTTTGCCAGCTTGGTCACTGTGCTGGTAGCATGGGAGTATATGTGCTGTGTGTGGTCGTTAAAGCCTACCCTATTTATTTGCCACCACCATGTGGACAGCAAAAGGTTAAACTATAAAGAAATTGGTAATTTTTTTTCCATTGGTAAAATTTCTCTTTACTTCCTGTCCAAGGAACGAGTAGTGAAGTAAGAGTAGATGTTTGAAAATCGAGGAAATCCCTTCTTAGACAACTATTACTGGATCAGTGGAAACCCATTGTAAAATTCCCCATCTATTTTTGGCAATAAATGAGAAGAATCTGGTCGGCTGCACATCCAATAAAATCACCTTCATTTAGAAATATTCAAGACACTCCACATTACATTTAGGGAACATATCACTGCAGTTAATGCATTTCACACCAACATCAGAACTTAATCATAGCTGCTATAACTCACTGCTATGCTATGAAATGTGTTAGCTGGAGTGCTATGTTCCCTTGAATGTAGTATGGAGAGTCTTTCTTGAATATGTCTAAATAAAGGTGATTTTATTGAAAGTGTGGCCAACCAGATTCTTCTCTTCTACTGTCAAGCCTGTGATGAACAGGGCCTGCACCTGCTAGCGGGCAGTGGAGGTGATACAGGTGGAAACCAACCAAAGAGCGTTCTGAGAGATTTTCTCCCATTTTCAGTTGAACCTATGGGATAGAAAGTGAAGAGACTTTTTATTTGTGCAAATGGGCGAAAACAGTGAAAGAAGATTTTTTGAGCTTTAACTGAATTAGGAGCTACAATGTTTAGGAAGGTTCAGCGCCACCTGTTTGTGAAATCTAGAATTGTATTGCAACCATACATATACAGTGGTTTTCTGTATAGTATCTGAACAGTTGAATTAAAGCAGAACTTAACTGTATCTGAGCACCGCAAACTGAAAATGCTATTTAGTTCATTTTTAATATCTGAAGCAAACTCCCCCACCATCCATGTCTCCATGCTTTATTTTGTTGAAATATCACTTTAAAAAACATGTCCCTAGTGTCTTGAGCAGGGATGAGCTCGGGCGTGTTCGAGTTCGTACGTGCCCGATCCCACCAGGAAGCTGACACTGCACTCCGCTAATCACAGGCACTGAGACATTTCCCGATCCGCAGCTGCACCGATCGGAAAATGTCTCTCTGCCTGTGATTAGTGGAGTGCAGTGTCGACCTCCTGGCCGGGATCGGGCACGTAGCAACTCGAACACGCCTGAGCTCATCTCTAGTCTTGAATAAGGGCAGGTGATTAATGCAGTACTTTCTGGAATCCATCTAACCTTAGCTCAGGCATGCAGGCAGGAAGTGATATAAAATTAATATTTCTAAATATAAAGTTGCGCTCAACCAAAATACACTTGAATAAACCCAGAGAGTAAAATAGATATAAAGTGCATAAATGAGTACATACATCAAATGGAATTGCAGATAAAAGTGCAAAATTGATACAAAAATATATGTGACTTATGCAAATATTGATTAAAATATTTGTAAATAAAAAATAGAGTGAAAGTCCACAGTGTATAATTAGTGTTTCAATAAATGACAATCCATTGGGTGATGTCCAATACGGAATGTTGAGGATTGATAGTAGCAACAAAACCAGCACTTGATATTGATCTCCAAAAACCTCCACCAGAAAAATCCAAAAACACCCGGTGTGCACTAGAGGCTTACCAGATGGAGTAGACCCCTTGATTATAGGGGGTCAGTTCAGGCAGGGAATCACAAACAATCAATACCAGGTATTCAATTGGCACCTCCCATACACCTCCAGATGTCCACCTGTATATCTCCTTATCACCGATGGTAGATCTCTATGACACCGTGACCTTTGTTCTGTCCTTTACTGAATATACTGCTACAGCTCACACACCACCTTGAGGCCTCTGGTCCTAGCACTCTCCTGGACTTCTGCAGGGACAACTTATTCACTTATATACTATTACCTCAAACAACACTTGCCACAGGAAGGCTATTATTATTATACAGGATGTATATAGCGCCAACAGTTTGCGCAGAGCTTTACAACATGAGGGCAGACAGTACAGTTACAATACAATTCAATACAAGAAGAATCAGAGCACCCAGCTTACAATCTAAAAGGGAGGGTCAAGTGATACAAAAGGTAATAACTGTGGGGTTGAGCTGATAGAGAAAAAAAAAGTACAGTTATTAGGTGGAGGCAGGATAGGCTTCTCTGAAGAGAAAAGTTTTTAAGGATCGCCTAAAAGTGGATAGAGTAGGAGGTAGTTGGACAGATTGGGGTAGGGAATTCCAAAGGATGGGAGAGGCTCGGGAGAAGTCTTGGAGGCGAGCATGGGAGGAGGTGACAACGGAACTAGATAGCAGGAAGTCTTGAGAGAAATGAAGAGAAGGATTTGGTTGGAATTTTGAGACTAGGTTAGTGATGTAGCTGGGTGCCAAGTTGTGGATGGCTTTGGAACTTATTGTAAAAATAGTATTTTGAATTGAATTTGTTGGTTGAGTGACAGCTAGTGGAGGGATTGGCTGAGAGGGGTAGCAGATGTTTGTAAGATGGATGAGTCTGGCAGCAGCATTCATGATGAACTGAATAGGGGATAGCCTATGTAAAGGTAAGCCAATGAGGAGGGAATTGCAGTAGTCAAGGTGAGAGATAACCAGGTAGAGTAGATTAGGAGCTGTGTAGTGCCATTGGTTAGGAAGGGGCGTATTTTAGAGATGTTGTGCAGGTTGTGGCGGAAAGCTTTGGAAAGTGATTGGATGTGGGGCCGAAAGGAGAGTTCAGAGTCCAGGACTACATCTAGCACCCTGGCATGCGGAGATGGGTTGATGGTTGTGCTGTTGATCCTGACAGGGAAGTTAGGAGAAGGGACACATGGGGGAGGAAATATTATGAGTTTGGTTTTGGATAGATTGAGTTTGAGAAAGTGGTGTGACATCCGGACTTATACGTCGGTCAGTAAATTAATGATGCGCGGGGAGACTGATGTTGTGAACTGAGGGGTAAAGAGATAGATTTGGGTGCCGTCAGCCTACAAATGATATTGAACAAGAAATGGGCAATTTGGGACTTTATGTGAGAACTGGCGAGCACTGCTCAGTGTCTCCATCCCTGTGAATAGTCAATTGAAAAGCAAGATGGGATAAATGAAGGTGTGTGAAAAACAGCCGGTCCCTAGTTTAAAATACTTACCCACCAGTCTGTTAACAAACCAAAATAAACCTGTCTAACAATATAAGGTAAAAACAGGAGTTTAGTTAACACACATTTGCAAATGCATGCGGAAGCTGCAAGGCCAACAACAAGGCATCCTGCGTTTCTTGCAGAACCTAACACTAAATAACACTACTCAACCTGAGTGTCCAAGTGTCTTCACAAAAGGAAGTACATGCTTGCTAATAGATGGATGGGAAACAGATGGGATTGGAGACCGCCCAATCCACCCCCACCTGCTCCAGTCCATGACTGGCAATGAAAAAGGCATGGCTGTATAAAAAACCATGGGGTGCAAACTAAATGTGATCAGCTGGGAAACACACACCCCCCGTCCCTTTAGTAAAGATGCCATAGGCAAATGGGGACTTTGAGTGAGACACCCGCCTGTAAAGCAAGCGTCTCCATCCCTAGTAAGATACAAGAAATGGGCAAAGATGGGATAAATGAAGGTGTGTGAAAAACAGGAGTTTTTAACTTATATTGTTAGACAGGTTTATTTTGGTTTGTTAGCAGACTGGTGGGTAAGTATTTCAAACTAGGGACCGGCTGTTTTTCACACACCTTCATTTATCCCATCTTGCTTTTCAATTGACAAATGATATTGAAAGCCATGTGAGGCTGACCCAAAGAGGAGGTATAGATTGAATAGGAGATGTCCAAGAACAGAACCTTGGGGGACCGCCATGGAGAAAGGAAGAGGAGAGGAGGAAGTAGAGTTGTAAGTGACACTAAAGGTGCGGTGGGATAGGTAGGATGAGAGCCAAGGAAGAGCAGTCACGGAGACCAAAGGTGTAAAGTTTTTTAAGGAGTAGGGGTGGTCAACTGTATCAAAGGTAGACAAAAGGTCCAGAAGCAGGAATACAGAATAGTGGCCATTGGTTTTTGGTGTTAGTAAATCTTTTGCGAGTTTTAGGAGAGCAGTTTCTGTGGAGTGTTGAGAGTGAAATCCAAACTGGAAGGGGTCACGATGGTTATTCTTAATGAAGTGGTCACTAAGTTGGTTGTGGACCAGGCATTCTAGGAGTTTGGAGAAAAAGGGGAGCAAGCAGATGGACGTAGGTTGATAAGACTGGTGGGGTCCAAGGAAGGTTTTTTTAAGTATGGGGATGACTAGTACATGTTTTAGAGAGTTGGAAAGATTGAAGATACAGTATATATGTCAATTTAAAATAAATAATAAATAGGTTGTCTGTTAATGTCAATATTTAAAAAGGGTCTTCAAGAAATTAGGAGCCCCTTTGTGTTTATTGAAGATTAACCACTGATGATTAGCAGAATAATAGCCAACTTGTCAGAATTTCACTTGCAGTGCAATTAGGTTACATCTCATCTCTTCAGATATGGAACAGGATGAATACCAAACCAGGTATCTTTAAAGTTGGCCATAGATAGATCGAACTTTGGCCTGTTCAGCAGGGACAGGCCAAGATTAATTCCATGCATGGGCAGGCTGGTTGTACTGAAGTCTAGCAGTGATCATTGTGTTCTACCAACTGGGAAGGCTCCCCGCTGGCAGTACACAATAGCGCTGCGGGAGGGATTCCCTAATCAGCACTGACTGTGCTAATGAGGGAATCAAGCGATTTTCATTCCATCCACCTGTGGTGGAAGGAAAGACGATTGCACAATCTATGGGCTGCTTATGTTTATCACCTATTCTCAGCAATAGTAAGGCCATTGTTCCTCTGATAAGGGGACCGCAAAAGTGGGGAACTCTTCAGTATTGCGACAGCTCCCCTTTCCCTTTAGAGATCTCCAGTTCTCCATCTCCCCTCTTCTTAAACCTACTGCCTCTACTCTTTCTCCCACACAATCTCTATACTCTTTTCTCCCCTCTCTCCCTCCTTTGAAATGTAAAACCTTAGAATCAGGTATTATCTCAACCCACCAAATCCACAATCTGACAACTTGCACTGAAAGGCATCTGAATTGAGTTGATATACTATACTGAATAGATGAGTTGATCAGATGCCCTAATTTGCTACCAACCATATGTATGAGATATGTGATTATGCTAGCTACTTTGTGGGTTATTGTACATAGTTTTTTTCCATTATTCTACTTCCTGATGCTATTTCAAAAATAAAGAATCTATATAAAAAAAAAAAAAGAAGGGCGATGGTTTTGCCAACACAATACTATCAGTAAAACACTGTATAACACTGTACAAGTGCAGAGTGCAAACACTGTACTCTGTAAGTATCTACGGCAGTGATGGAGGCCCTTTCACAATCTTGGTTCCAGCCCTTACTTGTAAAAACAAATGTGCCCTGGGGCCAAAAGCCCTTATTATAACCCATAATCACCAACAACAATATAGAAATGAAGTTAATAATACAAAGTGTTTAATGCAAGAAGGTAATTGTTGCCCTGCACGGACAGCGAGATATGTTCTAATACTATTTTCTGTGCATAATAATTGCTTTGGCAGCCTTTCTGCAGGTTCCCTCCCAGGAGCTGGTACTGAACTGCCCTAAAGGCTTCCTATGATGACATCACTAAGAGTCACTGTAGCTGATTGAAAATGCCTGAAACAGCAGGAGGAGCACAGCCTATCCAAACATTTTTCTGAAAAGAAAATATATCTCTGTAAAATCATTTTTGCCTTCCCTGTAATCACTTATCACATTCATGAGCTGAAGCGGCATCAGTGCATAAGGCTTTGTTGTCATTTCCCTAGCAGCAATTGCATGACATAATACAAAGTCTATATGCAGCAGGATCCTCAGCAATGAAAAGACACGTCATCATTGGGCACAAACTGATTCAATTTATTTATATAATCGTACTCCTGTAAGTACATTAAATACAGCATATGTGCCTGTGATACAACTGTCTGAAGATCGAAAAAAAAAAAAAAAAAACGAGCGAGGACCACGCCAGCAGCTGAATATTGGCACAGCAACTATCTGAATACAAATGAGCAAAGGCAGGGAATGGTACGTGTAACCACTGATGAGATTAATCAGATGACATGAGGGTCATGTTTTAAGAACATTTGGATCAGTGTATTTTGTCTGAGGTTAGGCAAAATGTTTTTACATCCCTCCACAATTTTCTATCTCCCCATTATTATATTGTGCTCTGTATAGCATTTGTATTAGATCCATCACTGGAAACTCTATAAGTTCACATTTTTCCAAAGGTGGCTTTTCTTTTTTTGATTGCAAGAGAAATTACCTAACACTTTAGCGTTAACTTAGTGTTACTAAACCCACAAGTGTAAAATCAGTCTGTATATGCAGTAAAGCATGCTTGGTATACTCACGGTGGAACCTAAGGGGTTAATCCTGTGTAAAAAGGCTGTTTGATCCTTTCTTCTCTGATCCTCCCCTTCTTCCACAGGGCTCAATCCATCTCCTGATAGTACAGAGCCCTAGGAGGCACTCTGCACATGCTCAGTTTGGTGTGTATTGCTAGAGTTGTTTTGTTTTTTAGGAGGGTGCATGTGATCAGCAAAGGGCCAATGAGCACTGTCCACTGTGACAGTCAAAAGAGAATGAAAATGCTATACAGTATACTGCTAATGAGAAAAGGTATTTAGCAGTTTATATTTACTAAAACAATTGCATTTCCATGTTCTGTGTACGGTGGGAAACCAGATATAGTGAATGCAGGGTCCTGGGTTTAGTAACACTTTAAAGAAGAAAACGTTTGTTTTCCCATGCAGTGGGGCTGTGGCTGCACTGCATGGGTTAACTGCTCATTTTTATCTAGCGGTCTTGTGAATCGACTGTTCCTGATGTGATCACGTCAACAGACCAGCTCTGGACATGAGGACAGCAGGAACAATCCACCACTGGATGTGGGGAGCGCAGTTTTCCTTGCCCCCAAGACAAAATGAGCAGGTAATCCATGCAGTGGGGGCACAGCCCCACTATATTGGTGATAAAAATGTTTAATGAAGCTCTTTTTTAGTATGAAAATATGCAGGGGCGTAACTAGATTTCTCAGGGCCCCGGTGCAAGAAATCATGAAGGCCCCCCCCCCCCCCCCCCCGAAAAAGCATATTTTTGACACTTTTTTTTTTCCAACGTATAACAAAGTAAAACATTTCTGTTTCTGGGTTCAACGGCGGCAATGGTGGGGAGGGGGGTGTGTTCAGTGGCGGCGGTGGTGGGGAGGGGGGTGTGATCAGAGGTGGTGATGGTGGTGAAGGGGGGGGTGAGATTAGTGGCGGTAATGGTGAAGGGGGTGGGATCAATGGCGGTTGTGAGGGGGGGTGATGGTTGGGAGGGGGGTGGGATCAATGGCGGTGGTGAGGGGGGGTGATGGTTGTGAGGGGGGGTGATGGTTGGGAGGGGGGTGGGATCAATGGCGGTGGTGAAGAGGTGATGGTGGAGAGGGATCAGTGGGGGTGATGGTGGGGGGGGGTGGAGGAGGGGTGGGATGTGGTGTCATCCTCCCCCACCACCACCACCCCTGTCTTACTGATCCCATCCCCCCACCACCACAGATCTCATCCCTACACCCCCCAACACCTCTGTTGTAGATAGGGATGAGATCTGTTCTGTGCCAGACATGGGTCTGGGATCATTAAGAGGCAGCATTCCAGCAAGCCAGCAAGGGTGGAGTTTGGGATCAAAAAGGCAAGTTAGTTCACTTACAATTAGCACTTAGCAGTCAGTCAGCTTCCCCCTCAGTCACTCAGCAACTCCAGCCAGGCAGGCACACTTCTAGCAGGCACAGCATGTAATCTCTTCGCACTCGCAGAGGGGAGAACTCCTCCTCCCCCTGCACTCTATTGGTGTCACTGCCTCACTGCATCAGCTCTGATTGGAGGATCGGCAGGGCTGGGGGCGGTGCAGGCAGCACAGCAGCAGATTGCAGCTTTACACAGAAAACTGGCTGCTTTAGACACCTCTCCCCCCGCCCGCCCGCCCGCCCGCACAACGATCGTCTCTCAGTCTCAGCCAGACAGCCACTAGCGGACATGGAACAGTCAGGCGGACGGACGGGCCCCCTCACGCCGCGGCCGCGGGCCCCCCCTCAGGTAGCGGAACTCCAGGGCCCGGTCGCAAGCGCGACCGCTGCGACCCTGATAGTTCCGCTACTGAAAATATGTAACAATGCCATTTAATTTACCTGTGTGTAGCTCCTCCCTAGATAGGTTGTTAGGATAATAGGTAATTTTAGTTCCTTTTGGCTCATCTGTAATCATTGGAGCACCTATTGATTTCTTTGGGCTTTTTTATATTTCACAGTCTGCAGGTTTGACTGCCCCTGCATTCTGAAGGCTCCCAGAACATAGAGGGCTGGGAAAGTCAAATGGGTAGCTTTAATATTTATTGTGCTTCAGCCATTTCCTGGGGAGGTGTGCTCAGTAGGTGGCTGGAAGGGAACATAAATAGTCTGAGACCGGAAGCAGCCCTGTTCTTGTCCTGCTGGAGAAGCTCCCAGCATCAAGGGCTGATACCCATTGAGGAAGTCCTTCTGGGGTCTGCTAACGTACATCGAGGTTTCAGCTATAGCAGAGCTGGAGGGCCTATTTCTATTTTTTTTGAGGAATCAGTATTGATCCAATCTCAAGAATTCAGTGTTCATGCTATTCTGCTTTGGGGTCCAGTGATAGCTCTTTTTTGAGACTGCTCCTACAGGGTCTTAGTTCTGACTTTCCCCTGGGTTACTGGTTTAAAGACTTCTCAAAAGAGTTGCATCTAGTGAAGTGTGTCCCTTTACAAGTCAACATTTTTGGAGTATCCCATACCACCCCCAACATCTGTCCTGTTATAAGCTCTACAAGCAATAAATTATAAAAAGATATCCCCTAGAGCAGTGCTCAAAATTTCAAGTCCTGAACTACTAGCCAGGCCTTAAGAGGTACTCGCCACCAGTTGCCCCACCCAACCTCTATCCTGCCCCACCCCTGATTCCACCCCTAAACACCCCCTCATAAATTATCTCATGAAATTACACTGTTAAATGTTTTATGCAGAATTAAGTTACAAAAATAAATATTAACAACAGTGCAGCCTCATCAGTGGTCATCAATGCAGCCTGATCAGTGCACATCAATGCAGCCTCATCAGTACCCATCAATGCAGCCTCATCAGTGCCCATTAGCACAATCTCATTAGTGCCCATCAATGCAGCCTGATCAGTGCCCATCAAGGCAGCGTCACCAGTGCCCATCAATGCAGCCTCACCAGTGCCCATCAATGAAGCCTCATTAGTGCCTATCAATGCCGCATCACCAGTGCCCATCAATGCAGCCTCATCAGTGCCCATAAGTGCAATCTGATTAGTGCCCATCAATGCAGCCTCACTAGTGCCTCTTAATACAGCCTCACCAGTGCCCATCAATGCAATGCAGCCTGATCAGTGCCCATCAATGCAACCTCAACAGTGCCCATCAATGCAACCTCAACAGTGTCCATCAATGAAGCATGATCAGTGCCAATCAATGCAGCCTCACCAGTGCCCATAAGTGCAGCCTGATCAGTCCCCACCAATGCAGCCTCACCAGTGTCCATCAATACAGCCTCATCAGTGTCCATTAATGCAGACTCACCAGTGCCTATCAATGCAGCCTTACCAGTGCCCATCAATGAAGTTTAATCAGTGCTCATCAATGCAGCCTCACCAGTGCCAATCAATGCAACCTCATCAATGCCCATAAGCGCAGCCTGATCAGTGCCCATCAATGAAGCCTCACCATTGCCCATCAATGCAGCCTCACCAGTGCCCATAAGTGCAGCCTCACCAGTGCCCATCAATGCAGCCTCACCAGTGCCCATCAATGCAGCCTCACCAGTGCCCATCAATGCAACCTCACTAGTGCCCGTCAATGCAGCCTAATCAGTGCCCATCAATGCAACCTCACCAGAGCCTAACAATGCAGCCTCACCAGTGCCGATTAATGCAGCCTCACTAGTGCCCATCAATGCAGCCTCACTAGTGCCCATCAATGCAGTCTGATCAGTGCCCATCAATGCAGCCTCACCAGTGCCCATAAGTGCAGCCTCACCAGTGCCCATCAGTGCAGCCTCCCCAGTGTCCGTCGATGCAGTCTCATCAGTGCCCATAAGTGCAGCTTCACCAGTGCCCATCAATGCAGCCTCACCAGGGCCCACCAGAGACAGCCAGATCACACAGAGCTGGGATCTCCCACTGTTCTAATGTGAAGAAATCATATTTTATTTAAACAAATTCTGTATTGATAAGGTTTAGCAACACTAGCTGAAAGTTTAAATCAAGCTTACAAGGGGGGGGGGGGGGGTGCATTACAGGGTAAGGGCAGGCATGACAGGAGAAGTGAGCCTTAAAGCAGAACTTCATTCTCTCCATCAACATTGACTAATTTTAATCCTTATGCTGCTAGCATTAATAAAAAGATAGGAAAGAATAATATATTTATTTGGTTTAAACTTTTTATTTTGCATTTCTACAGTCACTTTCAGTTACTTCCTGGTTTCCAAGCCTAGGCAAATGATGCTGTACATCCCAAGAGTGGAGGAGGGGTTTTCTTAGCTAGGTACACCCTGGAATCCAACTGCTCTTAGTCCAAGCTAAGAGCAGATGGATTCCAGGACATACTGTATAGGCTACATGAATTATCTCCCATTACTCAAAATGACCACGGCCAGAAATGCTAGCGGGTAGTTTTTCAAAATGATTTCTTAACAAAATAAAGCATGGGGACATGGATGGTGGGGTGAGTTTGCTTAAAATATTAAAAATCAATCAAATAGTGTTTTTGGTTTGTGGTGCTCCGATGCAGTGTATTTCTTCTTTAAAGGAGTTGTAAAGTCAGAAGGTTTTTTACCTTTATGCATTAAGATAAAAAACCTTCTGTGTATAGCAGCCCCCACAAAACTTACCTGAGCCCCCTCTTTATCCAGCGATGTCTGCAAATGCCTCATCTGTTCGGGACTCTCTCCTGATTGGCCGAAACACAGCATTGGCACCAAACTCAATTAGCCAATCAGGAGAGAGAGGGGGTGGGGCAAAATGACAGCTCCATGTTTGAATGGATACACAGAGCTGCAGCTCGGCTCTGGTGCCCCCATAGCAAGTTGCTTGCTGTGGGGGCAGTAAACAGGAGGGAAGAGCCAGTAGCTCCAGCCAGGGACCCGAGAAGAGGAGGATCTGGGCTTCCCTGTGCAAAAACACTGCACAGAGGAGGTATAATATAATTTGTTATAATATGTTATAATATGTTTGTTATTTTAATAGAAAAAAAATTAGACTTTACAATCACTTTAATGCCTAGCCCCACACATATCCATCCACACCAGTCTGAGGTTGTGCGCTGAGAGCAAAAAAGGGCTCGGTTAGGTCTGTGCCATCGGGATAGACCCCCAATCATGTGACCAATGCAAGAGGCAATCACAGAAGTCATGTGATCAGAAGACCACTCCAACTCCCTGCATTAAGCCCCAATTAAAAAAGGGTCACAGGAATGCGTCATGAAAGGATTATTTTCCTGCTACTAAGATATTTAAAGTATATCTTAAGCCAAAACATATTCTTTAGTTTTGAATAGAGTGGGTATGAGTTAAAATATAAGCAGAATGGGGGGTCCCCCTAGGGTTGGGACTTTACCGGCAAACACACTTCCACAAATATGTAAAAGTTAAATAATTTTATTAACAAAAGATAAAATAGATCATACATTGATCTAAACTGTAGCATAGATTTGTACAGAAAACATAAATTGTATGGTATTCAAAACATAAGTGTAGACAAAATGACTGAAAAAGATATAGTGATGCATATACTCGGAGGTATATGTAGGTTACTTGAAGGAAATCCTCCCATCCGACGCGTTTCAGGCACGCAGGCCTTTCCTCAGGGGTCTAAAAGTGGGGAGGTTTTTTGATTTCCTATATAACATAATAGATATTATATAAATTAGTTACATGGAGTATTACGTAATGACGTAATACTCCATGTAACTAATTTATATAAGTTGGAAAACATGCATGTTTTTTTTTTTTCCAGGGACAACTCTAAATTTCTTCAACAGGGGCTCAGACAGCTATAGAAAACCTTAACATAGAAAAAAGCCAGCACTCCAACTGAACTTCCAATTAAACGGTTTACTTCTTTGTCTCGTCGCCTTGAAAAAAAAAAACTCTGAGTACCCTGTAAATGGTGTTTCAATCGATATGGGACTTCAGTAGACAATCATCCTGGAAGTTCAGTTGGATTGCTGGTCTTTTTCAGATTTGCAGAGTATCACCGCTTAGACAAGCACAGACACCTATAGATGGGTTACAAGAGGTTCATGGCTTGTGGTTTGATTTATTACAAGCAACCTTACTAGATTACTAACCCTTGTACATTTATATTAAAAGATGTACCCCTTTTTGGCAGTTGCCAGATTTGCAGCATATTAAAGTCAGTGTACTGATAGAATAATGTCTGTCGGCAAGAGTTTCAATCTCTCAAGATATGAACATAATTTTTGCATCCCTAGACTTATCTAATGAGCAGTAATGGGAGGGAATAAGAGGCCTAGAGGAGTGACAGCTCAGGTTTAGCCTCTTTAGTAGGACATATTGGAGTCACAAAGATTGGCAATAATATGAAATCTACAGAGCTGCAGGTAATTGAAAGCAATGTCACTCCCCTTGTACCATATGACCATGTAACATAGCAGGATAGGGTAGATCATAACAATAAGCACATTAAATTAGAATAAAAGACACAGTAGGGGCGCCTCCTTGGGTACTGCCCAAAGAAGTGTGAGATATGTGGAACCAGCTGCCTGCCTTTAACCACTTAAGCCCTAGAAGATTTTACCCCCTTCCTGACCAGGCCCTATTTTGCGATTCGGCACTGCGTGACTTTAACAGACAGTCGTGCAATGCTGTACCCAAATGAAATTGACCTTTTTTCCCCACAAACAGAGCTTTCTTTTGGTGGTATTTGATCACCTGTGTGATTTTTACTTTTTGCGCTATAAATAAAAAAGAGCGTAAATTTTGAAAAAATAACAATATTTTTCACATTTTTTTATATGAAATTCCCCCCCAAAAAAATGTAAAAATCAAATTTTTTTAATATTTTTGGCCAATTTGTTTTCTGCTACATATGTTTGGTAAAAAAAATCACAATAAGCGTATTTTGATTGGTTTGCGCAAAAGTTATTGCATTTACTAACTAAGGGAAAGATTTCTGTCATTTTTGGTGTTTTTTTTTTAACGAGTAATGGCGGCGGTCTGCGATTTTTTTTGTGGGACTGCGACATTGCAGCGGACAGATCGGACCCTTGACTGACATTTTTGACACTTTTGGGGTTACCAGTGACATTACTACAGTAATCAGTGCTATACATATGCACTGTTATTGTAAAAATGACACTGGCAGGGAAGGGGTTAACTTTATTGGTGATCAAGGGGTTAAGTGTGTCCCTAGGGGCCTGCTTTTAATTGTAAAGGGGTGTGGCTAGTGGTGTAACAACAGAGACATACAATCCTACATAGCAGGACCGTATGATCTCTGTTCTTACATAGGGGAGAATGACAGACGGCTGCCTTTCTCCCTCTCCACGGGGAGATCGCGAGTGACCGGCAGACATCGGGTCTGCCGGTCACACGCGCAGACTGCTTAGGGAACAAGTGGGGGCGGGAGCGCACCTCCGGCAGCGCGCGCTCGCCCCCTAGAGGCTCACAGGCTAGTGACGTGTTGCATGTTTGGGCAGTAATAACGCCTAGTAATGGTGCCAGTTTGTGCAGTAAAAGCCCCTAGTATTTGGTGTCAGTTTAATGCTGGAATAGCCCCTAGTACTGGTGCCAGTTTACACAGTAATAATGCCTTGTAATGGTGCCAGTTTGAGCAGTAATAGCCCCTAGTATTGGTTCCAGTTTACACAGCAATAACCCCTAGTATTGGTGCCAGTTTATGCAGTAATAGCCCCTAGTATTAGCCCCTAGTATTGGTGCAAGTTTATGCAGTAGTAACCCTGAGTAATGGTGCCAGGGAAGGTTCAGCGTGTTGTTGTTGTTGTGGCGCGCCGGATAAGTGGTCAGGAAGAATTAGTGAGCAGTTGGCGGCTGCTGTGTGCGATGTAAATCCTGTGCGGGTGTCATGTGTGCGGCAAGGAAGGAAGCAATCATTGTGTCACGATCTGGAGTCAGGCTCGAAGACCAGTAGCTATAGCACCTTACACAGGAACCAGCTGGATAGGAACACAGGCAGCTCACTCTGGAAGATGACACAGGCCCACCTGAGGTGCGAAATCTAAGTACTAACCGGTGTTCACCAGCACTCCTGATGGTGGAGATGGATTTTGCTGCATGTTGGTACCAGGTCACGGTCCTCAGGATCGCCCCACCAGGAGGTGAGCAAGCCAGGGTCCAGTAGCAGTAGCAGGTTGGGATCAAGCAGAAGCGTAGTCTAGGAGTAGCCACAAGTCGGTAATGAGTAGTTGCAGGCTGGGATTAAGCAGAAGCCTAGTCGATAATGAATGGTAGCAAAGATACAAACGGCAGCAGGAGAGACAAGCGAGATATTGGCTGGTGAAGGGACAATATTCTGGCAACTAGGAAGTGCAGAGACATGGCTTAAATCAGGAAGTTCATGGAAGGAGCAAAGGGTTCAAGGTTCAAGGCAATTAAGATTCATGGCAGGATCATTCAAGGATTTGTCCAGTGAACTGGCCAGGGAACTGTCCAGCATTCCAGGTGGCTCAGTAATTGCCAGACACAGTGGAGGTCCCAGGTTCAAGTCTGTGTCCTGACACATTGCCAAAGTTTTAAAAAGACTGTATCCAGGATACTTTTTAAGCCCTGCTAGTGTCAGACAATCAAATAGAAAATCTGAAATCATTACTCAGGTACTAAGCACTGGAGAAACACATTCAGAGGTTGCACAGCCCCCCGCACCATCTTCAGCAGATAAGAGAAGTGGAATCTGATGAGGCTTGCAGGTGGAGAAATGTGGTTATTGCACAAACACTTTGTGCTACAGGTGAGCGCATACTGCACACAGAGGTGTTCCAGCAGGTGGAAGGATTAAGCACCAAGCACTTTATACCAGTTTTGTTCTAAGAAGCATTTTAATCACAACATTAATAAATGTGTTCCTGGATTGAAAAGCACTGCATGCATTGATAATAATCACGGACTGTACTATAGATCATCACTGTTTTTTATTTACGGATTGTTAATACTTCTTTATTGGTTTATGTCATCAACTTTATAATATTATGAATAAGCACTGTTGATTAATTTCAATACACAGCACAGATGTATAAATAGCGCAACACCATCATTCTTATATACATTTCTGATTATTTCAAGTTTATGAGTAATTAAACACGGTGGGAGCAGCAATTCACTTTACTCAGTAGGAATTTTCATTCATTACATTATAGTAGTGCACTTGTCTTTTACTATTCACATTACTGCTGGCGGGTACTGCTGGCTGGTGGCTATTACTGCTGGTGGGTACTGCTGGCTGGTACTGCTGGAGGGTACAGCTGGTGGGTACTGTTGGCTGGTACTGCTGACTGGTACTGTTGATGGGTACTGCTGGCGGGTACTGCTGGCTGGTACTGCTGGTGGGTACTGCTGGCTGGTACTGCTGGCTGGCACTGTTGGTGGGTACTGCCGGCTGGCACTGTTGGTGGGTACTGCTGGCTGGTACTGTTGGTGGGTACTTCTGGCTGGTACTGCTAGCAGGTACTGCTGGTGGGTACTGCTGGCTGGTACTACTGGCTGGTACTGCTGGTGGTTACTGCTGGCTGGTACTGCTGGGACACCAATGGAGATGTGACAGGAGCTGCGCTGGAGGAGAGATGCAGCTGCAGTAGAGAGCAGAGCCGATGCTTCCTGTATCGCTCCTGTCACAGGGGGAGTACATTTGATATTACTCCGCCTGTGACAGGAGGCGGAACTATACATGAAGCGACGGCTCTGCTTCCTCTAGTGCGGCTCTGTTCTTCACATTAATGCTCGGGATGGCGGGTTGTGAAACTACAATCTGGGCTTACCAACCTGCTATCCCAGAGCAGGGGGTGGGATCCTGTTGAGGGGGCACAGCATAATGTTCAGGGGGCCATGGCCCCCTCTGCCCCCCCTAGTGACACCACTGAAGATGACCAAATCACTATAAAATCAAGTCTATACAATTGTAGCGATGTATAACATTCCACTCAAACTTAGTTCCAATGCCCCACTAAATCCACCATGTGAGACTGTGTGGTAAATATCTTTTCTTATTTAGGTAATAGGTGCTCTTTCCACAACCCAGGTGAAGTGAACACTTGCCAGAAGAAAGTGTCTGAACAAGCAGTCTATACACCATGAGCCACGCTTTTGTCCTCTTCCACTTTTGTTATTCCAGCCTTGAAATCACCATAGTAAGAGCTCTCATACCAACATAATTGGGATAAAAGATGCCAGGAAATAGATCATGATTTAGTATATTTTATTGATTAAAAGTGCAGAAAAGATAAAATATAAAAACACTACTCACATATTGTGGGGGCCTGTGAGGCACCCACACATGCAGCTCAGCTGTAAATGCTCCACCGTTAATGACCACTAAATCGACATGCATTCTAGTAGGATGGGTGATAGTCCAGATCTGACATCACGGCTAAGCCTCAATGCATTTCGCGTGCTACGCATCCTCATTAAATTAGAAGTTTTGCTTAGCAAATAGACAGGTAAATACGACACTACTTACTTTTTTCCAGCCTCCAAGATTGTTTTTAGTCTTAATATCACATGTTTATCTGTCTAATTTAACTGTTTTGTTTAAAACCCTATTTAGAGCTCATACCTCAATTTGCACATGTAGCGCTACCTCTGTTGGAGCCTCTGTAATTTCACTGGTTCTATCCCAAGATTAGTGCTGAGGCAGCCAGGCACACAGCAAAAGTTAATTCACTCTGACTCACTCAATCCCGGAAGGAGGGGGCGGCTGCCTCCTCCTCTGTAGAAGTTGCCATGTGGCCTCAGGTGGTTGACCGGAGGGCTTAAAGAGCTTGAGAGGAATTGAACCTTGAGGTCCTATAAAGCTGACTGGAAGGGAGACATTAGAAGGATCTGATTCTGCATACAGTGAGTACAGATCTGTGTCAATGGGCCTGACCTGAAGGGGGCCATCCCTGGAGCTAGAAGAGTCAGTGGACGGGTGTCAGAAAAGGGGATGCTAGAGAGTATCCCAAAGAAAATGTAGATCACCAAGTCTATTGCTGGAGAGAGAGCAAGGAGACTTAAACCTTTCCATGCACGTGGCAGTATGGTTAAAGCAGTGTGACTGCTTCCACAAGCAACTTGTTGAGGCCAAGTGAGAGTTCTGTATATAGTTCCATTTGGAGTATCCCACGATTCCCTTCTCCCATCCAAGTTCCACAATAAATACCAAAAA
The DNA here is from genome assembly GCF_965119305.1 of Pelophylax lessonae. Taxonomy (NCBI): domain Eukaryota; kingdom Metazoa; phylum Chordata; class Amphibia; order Anura; family Ranidae; genus Pelophylax; species Pelophylax lessonae. The sequence goes on along the minus strand of NC_138769.1, from coordinate 216,633,765 downwards.
ATCAGCACCCCTGGACTGTTTATTGAGTAACGAGCCATTGGGAGCAAGGATAAGTGAAGTGTGTGAACTTTACTCTAAGTGAGTGTCTGCAGGTAATCAGAGGAGGTCCAGCAAGTCATCACACAGCAAGCCCTATGGGGCAATGCTACATTTGGGGATATCATCCGGGATTTCCTCTGAATTACAGTAATGGTTGCTACCAACAACGGCCGAGGATTTGCCCAAGTAACACTATATCTTCCCAAGTAAAGTGCTGGAGTGTCAGTGGAGAAAGTAATGTCTGCTCTACAGTGGTCAGTGCAAGTGTGCTTCCAAGTCAAGGTCATGGCACTTGTTGCTATTGGCAACGACCGGGCATTTACCTAGGAAACACTATGTCTTCTCAAGTAAAGTGCTGGAGTGTCAATGGAGAAAGTTTGTGCTGTATTGGAGGAGAAAATTGTGTCTTCTTCAGAGTAACCTGTGCAAGTGTGCTTTCAAGTTACGGTGAAGAAAGCATCAGCGCATCAGGGGTTGTGTCAGTACATGTACTGTGGAAGAAAATGTCTGCCGTGCAGCTGGTTACAGCGGGACAATTTCTAACAGCAGTGAGGGAGTTTGGTTGGCTTGTGAATGGAGAAGTGTAACTGAAGCTCACGTACAGACAGAGGAGGCAGATGTATGTATATCTGTGGCAGGGAACACAATCTGCATTGCAGTACCATTTGTGCAGGCTGAGCAGCATTATAGCAGCAGCGAAGGGGGTTACTGCACCATGCGGGAGAGAACGCTGCAAAGAGATCTGCCTTGCAGGAGGAGCCACTACCGGAGAGTAAGCTAGTCTGGGGTTGTGGGTGGAGTCGCTGCCCGCAGGCCACCATTTCGAGTGGAGGAAGGGAACTGAGACATCACTTCTGCCATCGGGTGTAGCTGAGGAGCAGACACGTGTGTGGAGGAGCAAGAAGGCAGATGCCGGAGTGAGCCGGAGCACAGGGGCTATCCCACATGTTAGCGGAGAACCTGCAGAGCGAACTGAATCCCAGAATCTGACCCTGTAGGACAAAGGGGTCCGATTGATGCCCAAGGGAAGTCCGGCCTTGTGCAGCAGAGGGAACACGGAGCATCTTGGACTGGTATGTAGCAGGTGCCTGAATGTGTCCATGCGGCTGCGAGTGTGGGGTCAGTGTAGGCACTGTGGTGACATGCTGCTGAAGCTAGAGAGGAGTGATTGCCAGCCCAGATGATTTATGTGAACTGGGAACAAGGAACCACTTCAGAACTGCTGACACCTAAAGTGGCTATCCCCTTTGGGAGAGGATGGGGAGTGCCGAGAGTACCGCTGGGGCCGGGACCAGTGATGCAAACCTGCACAACCATCTGCCAAACCAGGGAGACCCACATCTCAGAGGTGCAATGCACACAAGTTGTCAGAGCTGAGTAGTGGTCGCAAGGTGCATTGAAAGCAGTTACAGCAGCCTAAAGAGGCAGAGGGGAGTCAATGGGCCCAGAGTTCTTCCAGTGAAGGGGAGGTAGGGGCCATTCATGTGGGCTCACCCAGGTTCCAGTATCGCTATGGGTCCCTGAAAGAGGGAATCGATGACTAGGGATCAGAAGTAGAGGCTGAGTGGGACTGAGGAAAGGAAAGAAGAAAAAGCCCTGCCAGTTCCAGTTCACTGTAACACTCTTGCGTTTTTTGTTAGTGAATGGATTTGCAGCTGCAGAATTATTACACTCAGTAGTCATGTAGAGATGTGTTGAACAAACATATCCAACTCTCAGGACTCATCACCGTGCACAGCCTGTTTTATGCAAATATACATACACTCAATATGATGTTCCTGGAGTGATAGGATGTATATGATAGTATAGAGGTGAGAGACAGGCGTTAGAAATGGTGAGCACTCAGTAGTAATATTCAGGAGAGTGGTAGGTGATGATAGGTAGTATGCAGATAGGTTTAGCAATCATGTATAGTAACAGGTGGTAGGGGACAGCAGATGAAGTATACAAGAGAGAGTAACCTAGTGCAATGATGTAGATGATGGTAGGCTCAAGAGCTAGCAATCTATGAAGTTATGCAGATGATAGGAATAGTGCTTACATAGTAACAGTCCTTAGTATGCAGAGATAGATAGTGTAAGTTAGTTAGGAAGAAATCCCCTGTGGGGTACTTATCACAAGTTAGGCTAGTAGTAGCAAGGTCCAGTAGCAAGAGAGTGATCCGGTAGCGAGATACGGGATCGGTAGCGAGGTTCCTGGTTTTGTTCAGGCAAAGGAATAGCTAGAAGCTCCGGCAGCATAGGACAAAACTGGTCAAGCATGCGGTTTGAACGAGCAATGAGTGAGAGAAAACCGGCGATTGAAAAAGCCGCTCATAGCGGCGCTCGGCGATGATGTCATCGTTCTTAAAGGTGTATGCGTTCCACCTAGTTAGCAAGGTGGGACGCAATATTAAGGTAGAAATGGGAAATAAGGGTACCAAAAGGTACCAGAATCTTACAGTAACCCCCCTTAAGGCCGGCTCCGGAAGGCCTATAGCACTGGTTTTCCGGGTATTTCGAGTGAAATGTTCGTATAAGCCTAGGTGAGTGAACATCAGCAGTATCCAACCAGGTGTCGTCTTGGGGTCCATAGTTCTTCCATCTTATGAGATATTGGAGTCTTCCTCTGTGGATACGAGAATCCAGAATCTCCTTGATCTCATATTCTTCTCCGCCTTCAACTTGTACTGGAGGTGGAGGCAAGATGGTAGGCCTTATTCCTTGGTTAGGAACATGTGGTTTTAGTAGCGACACATGAAAGATGGGATGTATTTTGAGATCTGCCGGTAAGGTGAGTTGCACTGCAGCTTTTCCAATGAGTTTCTTAATTGGGAAGGGTCCCAGAAATAAAGGTCCAAGTTTTTTACTAGGGATCTTTAATCTCAAATTTTTTGTAGATAGCCAAACAAGATCCCCAATAGCATATTGAGGAGAGGGTTTTCTACGTAGGTCGTAGTACCTTTTTTGTTGACTATGGGCATGTGATATGGTGGTGTTGAGTAAACCCAGAGAGTCCTTTATTTGGGTGAGATAATCAGAGGCCACTGGGTTACTTGATGGAAGGATGCGTGGTGGAAGAAGAGTGGGATGAAACCCATAGTTCAAGTAGAATGGACTTTGCTTAGTAGTACTGTGGGTTGCGTTGTTATAAGCGAATTCCGCCAGCGGGAGGAGGTCCACCCAATCGTCCTGTAGGTATGAGGTATAGCAACGTAGATATTGCTCAATGCACTGGTTGACTCTTTCTGTCTGTCCGTTGGTCTGAGGGTGGTAAGGAGAAGTAAGTTTTCGCTCTATTCGTAGTATCTGACATAGAGCTTGCCAAAACTTGGAGATGAACTGTGAACCACGGTCAGACAGAAGGGTCTTTGGAATACCATGTAACTTAAAGACATGTTTCACTAGCAATTCCGCTGTTTGCTTGGATGAGGGTAATCTTCGAATAGAAATGAAATGTGCCATCTTGATCAGATGGTCCACTGACACTAGGATGGTGTTAAATCCTTTGGAAGGTGGTAGTTCTACTATGAAGTCTAAGGACACAACTTCCCATGGAACCTGTGGTATTGGTAGACTACAAAGTAGACCAGATGGTTTTGTAGTGTCAATTTTGGACCTTGCACAGATGTCACAAGAAGAAACAAATTTTTGTACGGTCGTCTTCATGTCAGGCCACCAAAACTGCCTAGTAAGTAAATTAAATGTTTTAGTCATACCCATATGTCCTGCCATAGGCACATCATGCGACAATTCCAAAATCTTGGTACGCATAGTAGGGGGTATGTAAAGTTTGTCGTTGTAATAGAGGAAGCCTTCTGCATCAGCACTTAGTTGTGGTGGAGGGGAATCCAATCCTATGCTGTGCAAAATCTTTTCCTTCAGGGAACGAACAACACCGACAATACGTTCATAGGGTATTATAGGAATTGAAGGTGTTTCGGCGTAGTTATCCTCGTTTAATCGTGACAGCGCATCCGCCTTTTTATTTTTGTCTGCAGGAGTGTAGGTCACCAAAAAGTTGAATCTTAAAAAGAATAATGACCATCGTACCTGCCGGTGGGAAAGAGTCTTGTTAGTCTGAAGGTATTGAAGATTTTTATGATCTATGTATATGAGAACTGGTAATCGAGTACCCTCAAGTAGGTGTCGCCAATTCTCCAATGCCAATTTTATTGCAAGCAACTCTTTTTCACCCACTGGGTAATTCACCTCGGGGCTGCTTAGTGATTTTGAGAAAAAAGCAACTGGGTGAAGTGGTGAAGTATTTGTTGGTCGTTGGGAGAGAACTGCTCCTACTGCCATATTTGACGCATCTACCTCCAGGATGTATTGAAGGGATGGGTCTGGATGGCGTAGTATGGGAGCAGAAGTAAAGCTTGATTTTAACAAGCGGAAAGCTCTATTTGCTTCTTCTGACCATTTGAATGTTTTTTTTATACTTGTGAGTTGTGTGAGAGGTCTCACAATAGCAGAGAAGTTCTTGATGAACTTCCTATAGAAGTTAGAAAATCCGAGGAATCTTTGTAATGCTTTACGAGTTGTTGGCACAGGCCAATCTAGAATACAGGATATCTTGCTCATATCCATTTTGATTCCATTTTTAGATATGATGTATCCTAGGAATAGTACTTCTTCTTTATGGAATAAACATTTTTTTAATTCTACGTATAAGTTGTGTGCAAGTAGTCTGGACAACACGAGTCTTACATGTTTTATGTGTTCAGATAAAGATTGAGAATAAATAAGTATATCGTCCAGATATACTACAACACAAACATCAAGTAAGTCTCTGAAGATGTCATTTATGAATCGTTGAAAGGCTGCGGGAGCATTACACAACCCGAATGGCATCACAAGGTACTCGAACAATCCGTATCTGGTTCTGAATGCTGTCTTCCATTCATCCCCGTCACGGATTCGGATTAGGTTGTATGCCCCTTTCAGGTCCAATTTCGAAAAGTAGGTAGCCCCGCGCACCTGTTCAATAAGTTCAGGAATGAGGGGCAAGGGATAGCGATCCTTTATTGTAATGGTATTTAATTGCCTGTAATCAATAATAGGCCTGAGACTTGAATCCTTATTGCGGACAAAGAAGAGTCCTGCAGCAGTAGAGGAAGTAGAAGGTCTGATGAACCCTTTTTGCCAAATTCTCATCCAAGTATTCCTTGAGATGACAGAGTTCATCCTGTGAAAGAGGATAAACATGACCGAAAGGCAACTTGCTATTAGGGAGTAGATCGATACAACAATCATAGTCCCTATGGGGAGGCAACACTTGAGCATTTTTTTCAAGGAAGACTTCCGACAAATCCTGGTAACAGAGGTATAATCTCATCTGTCACCACAGACAGGATCTTTCCATATGATGAGAGATTACACGTGGTTTCGCAATAGTGAGAAGAGAAGGTTAGAGTTCTTGTTTTCCAATCAATGATTGGTTGATGTATGTGTAACCAGGGAAGTCCCAAAATAATGGGAAAATGTGGTGAGGTTAGTACATCAAAAGTGGTAGTCTCCATATGAGACTCATTGGCAGTGACAAGGAGTGCTTGTGTCTGATTGGTGATTGGACCAAAGGATAACGGAATACCGTTAATGAAACTAACAGAGACAGGTTTGAGTTTTGAAATAATAGGTATTTTATTTAAAGCGGAGTTCCACCCTGGATTTTTTTTTTTTTTTTTTAATACCCCCGGGACAGTCAGGGCTAGTGCATTCCACAATGGCTAGCCTCTGATCTGTCCAGGGTTGCACTTACCTGTTAGGACAAATACTTACCTTGCAAACGTCTTGTCCAGCGCTGCCATCTCAGATGTGGGCAGCTTGAAGCCAGCGAGATCCCCTTCGGCGTCTTCTTCCGCCTTCTTTGGTCCCACGATGCTCTGCGCCGGCCCCGACGTCACTTCCGGGTCGCGCGCGTCATCCCTCTACAGCTTCTGGGCATGCCCAGAAGCTGTTTAGAAGGGGATGACGCGCGCGACCCGGAACTGACGTCGGGGCCGGTGCAGGCGCAATGATTCCTGGGAGCTATGACGTTCAGCTCCCAGGAATCATTGCAGAGCCAGGAAGTGACGACGGGCCGCGGCCGAGGAAGGAGGAAGAAGGAAGTAAGGTAAGTATTTTTTCTTCGCTACGAGGTAAGTAAAAAAAAAAAAAATATGCGATTATCCATTTCTTTTTCAGGTGACCCGGAGCGAGAAGATGGAGGTAAGTATAAAAATAGGGTGGAACTCCACTTTATTTAAGGTAGCAAAACAAGTATCGATATAGTTCCCACAAGATCCTGTGTCGATCATAGCCTTGGTGGTGATCCTAGTTTGGTCCCACTGTAATGTCAAATGAATAAAAAGGTAAGGATTAGAAAAGGAAGTCGTTAGTCCCCCTAGCAAGACATTTGAACACTCACCCTCTTTTTTGCGGACAAGGGGACAGCCGCTTAACAAATGATCCGGGGAGGCGCAGTACATGCAGAGATGTTCGGATCTTCTCCTGGCACGTTCGGTAAAGGATAAAGGTGGACGTATCATTCCTACCTCCATAGGAGTAGGGTCAACAGCCGACATCCGAGAAGGACTGGACAATGGCAATCCCATCTTCTCAGCCTTTCTTTCTCGCAGTCGTCTGTCAAAATTGATACTGGTCTGTATCAGGGCAGCCAAGGTGTCAGGTAAATCCGCTCGGGCGAGCTCGTCTTTAACGGCTTCTGATAGGCCGAGTCTGAACTGAGTTCTTAGAGATGTATCATTCCACCCTGAATCAAGGGTCCATCTTTTGAACTCTGCCACAAAGTCTTCAACAGGTCTCCTTCCTTGTTTTAAAGCCCTCAATTGGGTATCAGCAGTACTCTGCCTATTGGGGCCTTCATATAAACTAGCGAGTTGCGCTAGGAATAAAGGATAGGAGTTGAGAAGTGGATCATCTTTCTCAAAGAGAGAGTCTGCCCAGGCATGGGGATCACCCGTCAGATAGGAAATAGTGGTACAGACTTTAATTTGGTCAGTAGGGTAGGTACGAGGTTTTAACAAGAAAAGCAATTGACATGCGTTTTTAAATTCACGAAATTTTTCCGATCACCTGTAAACACTAGAGGAGGGTTTATCTTAGGCTCACGGGGCTGAGCAGCAGAGAGCTGTGCGAGACGGCCAACCTGCTGTCTCAAAGCCTGATTTTCGTTTTTTACCTCTGTAAGGGCAAGTATCAATGCATCTACTTGTTGTTTTAACTGCATAACTTGAGTGGGTAATTCTGCTGAATCCATATTTTAAGGCTCGTTCAATCTGTAACGCTCTTGCGTTTTTTGTTAGTGAATGGATTTGCAGCTGCAGAATTATTACACTCAGTAGTCATGTAGAGATGTGTTGAACAAACATATCCAACTCTCAGGACTCATCACCGTGCACAGCCTGTTTTATACAAATATACATTATAGGATGTATATGATAGTATAGAGGTGAGAGACAAGCGTTAGAAATGGTGAGCACTCAGTAGTAATATTCAGGAGAGTGGTAGGTGATGATAGGTAGTATGCAGATAGGTTTAGCAATCATGTATAGTGACAGGTGGTAGGGGACAGCAGATGAAGTATACAAGAGAGAGTAACCTAGTGCAATGATGTAGATGATGGTAGGCTCAAGAGCTAGCAATCTATGAAGTTATGCAGATGATAGGAATAGTGCTTACATAGTAACAGTCCTTAGTATGCAGAGGTAGATAGTGTAAGTTAGTTAGGAAGAAATCCCCTGTGGGGTACTTATCACAAGTTGGGTTAGTAGTAGCAAGGTCCAGTAGCAAGAGAGTGATCCGGTAGCGAGATACGGGATCGGTAGCGAGGTTCCGGTTTTGTTCAGGCAAAGGAATAGCTAGAAGCTCCGGCAGCATAGGACAAGACTGGTCAAGCATGCGGTTTGAACGAGCAATGAGTGAGAGAAAACCGGCGATTGAAATAGCCACTCATAGCGGCGCTCGGCGATGATGTCATCGTTCTTAAAGGTGTATGCGTTCCACCTAGTTAGCAAGGTGGGACGCAATATTAAGGTAGAAATGGGAAATAAGGGTACCAAAGGTACCAGAATCTTACATTCACTCAGTGAAGAGACAGAGGCAGCAGTTGTTTGTATGCAGTGCGCTAGGAACTTGGGGTTCTGTGAGGCCTATGCCACTAGAGTCCCAGATCTATCCCCACCTCACACTTATGCCTGGGCTCGGGCACAGAATGACGCCTACTCCAATCTGATCCAGAAAGTGGAGACCCTTTACACCCCACCTGGGAGAGGAGACAGGCAAAAACTCCCCAGGATCTAAAATTTTCAACGCCTTGTCCAGAGGAAGGGGGCCATGGAGTACAGATACAATTATCCATATGCTCCCTGGGAGATAATGGAGGAAATTGAGCGCAAAAGAGGGGCCTGGTGTGAAGAAGCCATTTGGGACTTCATGTATGTCCCCAAGCCACATGGGAACCAGTCAAAGCCTCAATTATGGGACACCTTCCTATCAATCACGGCCAACTGGAATTTGGGGTGGTCCATCTACATTGACCAAGTGGAGGTCCACCGCCCAGATGGAAAAGGTCAAACCTGGGCCATCAGTATCTGAAATCCTGAAGGCAAGATCGTCTGCATACCTCATCCTGATTACTACTACTGAGGTGTGCCAAGTTCTTGTTTCAGCTGGAAGTTGATTTACAATAGGGCTAGCAAGCCTGAAGAATTTGTTGTATCTGTTGGAAAGAGTTACAGGGGGCTAGTGCTGAAGAGTCTCTTTGATACTAAAGTTGCTGTTAGGGCTAGGAGCCCTGTTCCCAAAACCCCCTTCCCTTCTATCCTTGCAAAAGAGGATGGGGATCAGCGAAACTTCTACAGTTTCTTGGAGAAAGAACTATTGCCACACAACTTCTCCTGTTTAAGCCGGGGTCTGCTACCTGGAGGGGGTAAACCCCTAGTTCACAGAGACATCCTGCTAAAGGACACTTTGTGAAGAACTTTTTGGCCTTGGGCCACTACTGTTGCTAAAGAGGAGTACCGAAAAATTACACTTTGCGAAGATCCTTTGGACCAGTGGGCCAGGATAATCAAGTACAGATAAAAGGACACTTTGCAAAGATACTTTGTTTAAAGGACACTTTGTGAAGATCTTTTGGGCCAGTGGGCCAGAGTGATGCTAAAAGAAACTTTGTGCGAGTTGCTATCTTGTGAGAAGGGTAGCGACTCATAGCCTCTTTGGAGAGAGGGATGCCAGAGTGAAGGATCCCTTGAAGAATTCTTACAGACACCCACAAGTAAGGCAAGCTTTGCTCAGGCTCCAACAATAATAGCTCGCTGCCAGGAGAAGATGTGTTACAGAGAGAATGACACTGTAAAAACCAGTCGGGTGGACTCCGCATTTTTTTATCCTAACTTGTGGGTCTGACTAGGATAGGAAAGAGTCAGTGCCCTGGTAACTGAAAGGGACTGTGCCTATTGCAAGTCAAAAGGTTTCCAGATGGAACCAGTGCAAATGTGTTAGTCAGTTAGATTGGCAGGAGTTGTTCTGTCTTTGTCCATTACAGGTTAACAACAGAACAATGAGTCAAGCATGTCCTTAGGGGGTCAGAAGCAATGGAAATCTTTGTGGGAATGTTAGAGTTAGAGATTCTGCAGGTGAGTAGGTCGCCTCTATGTAGAGGGCAGTCTCACTGTAAGTATGTAGGATGCCTAAGTTGCTATGTGCTTTCCCTTTCCTTTGCAGGCTTGCGGAAGATCTTCGGGCCTTGGAAAGGCCATGTCTGTTTTGTACATATGTACAAACATTACTTGTAGCCTAGTTAGTTAGGATATGTAACCTTCACCTGTCAGACAGGCTTTTGTTTGGCGGGGGGTGCGTTGATCTAAATGCATCTGGTACATTCCTATGTGTAAATATTGTACAGCAGAGATATATATTTTTTCACTTAATTTATTGTATTCACTGACTATATATGGGGTATGCCCCATGGCCCTGTACATATATCATCTCCCATTTCCCCCTTTCCAAGTTTGTGGGATACTCCATGTATACTTTGTATAGATATTTTTGTAGGGGCGGATGGACAGAGCCAATGAGGACATGGCTTAGTTTGGCGGGGGGTAGATGTAGCACCCTCCTAGGTAGGTGCTAGAGGGAGAGAGAGTATAGTTTTGGATCCTGTCTGCTTGCCAGATAAATCTATATTGTTCTCTGCCTACCAACGAGCAGGATCTGCTAGTGATGTCTGCTCATTGTGCTCAGGTGCAGCTCAATTTGTCTGAAGTGTTTCACACTGGTCCAATAGGTAGGCATATTGGATAGTGGGAGGTAACCTGACAAATAAGTGCACAGGCAATTAGTACAGCCCTGGTGATTGGCAGAGGAAAGTGCCTTGGTGCATACTGGGATACTTTATAAATGCCAAGGGCACATGTGCTCGGGGTCTTTCAGCTGGAGAGGGGAGTCCCAGAGGAAAGGGGCAGCTGCCTCCTCCTCTGTAGAAGTTGCCAGGCAGCCTAAGGTGGTCGACCTGAGGGCCTAAAGTTCTAGAGAGGAACTGAACCCATGAGGTCCTATAAAGCTGACTGGAAGGGAGACACTGGAAGGATCTGATTCTGCATACAGTAAGTACAGATCTGTGTCAAGGGGCCTGACCTTAGGGGGGCCATCCCTGCAGCTAGAAGAGTCAGTGGACAGGTGTCAGTAAAGGGGATGCTAAAGAGTATCCTGAAGATAATGTACAGTAGATCACCAAGTCTATTGCTGGAGAGAGAGCAAGGAGACTTAAACCTTTCCATGCACGTGGCAGTATGGTTAAAGCAGTGTGACTGCTTCCACAAGCAAAATGGTGGGGCCAAGTGAGAGTTATCAGAGGAGGCCCAACAAGTCATCACACAGCAAGCCCTATGGGGACAGTGCTACACTTTTGTATTGCTGAAGAACCTAGAGAGGGTGTATGGTGATATGGGATACTCCAAAACCACTGAATAACAGCAGGAGGACACTTCACTTTCCTAAGCCTTTATGTAGGCTAAAATAAAGATGTCCAGAACTGAGTCCTTGTAAAATCTATCCTGGTTAGAGCTACTGCTCTTCCACCCAAACAAAAACAGCACACAGCCACTAGAACCCTCAGCTCAGGTCAGCACACACTATGTCACAGGATCACCAGAAGCCTATTTCCAGTATCCACCGGAAACATTTTAGTGAGGAAAAGGTTATTGCCCACAATGCCACAAGACAGCTAGACCCTTTACAACTTCCACTGGGCACTCTTCAGTGAGATCTCCAGACCAGGTCTTTAGATGAAATTCCCTTAACTAGCTTCAGAAATGGATTTTAGAAGTCGTCCCCCAGCAATGCCACAACGCTGACAATGATGAGAACATGCAGTAACTCAAGCAGTCTGCCCAAAGGGTCAGAGCCCCCAGGCTGGGGACTCCTCCTGCAGGATTAGACCCAGGGCTATCTCTCTCCAGCTGATCCAGGCCTCAGTCTATTTATGTGCTCTTCAGCCTCCTACTGTGCACACATCCCCAGGGATTGGCTGAAGTCGCATAAATATGCAGACAGCTTATTTGACTTTCCACCCCACTATGATTCTAGAATCCTCTAGAATACAGGGGGGAAATAATCAAACCTGAAACCTGTGAAACACAGAACAGCCCAAAGTACTCAACAACTGCTCCACCGGTTACAAAGACTACATTTGTCTAACATCCTAACAATCTAACTAGGAGGCTGCCACTCGCACACACCTAAATAAAGAGTCAAAGGAATGTTGCGGCAGTTTCTCACTGGATGGATACATGGAGGCCATTCTGGGATTTAGTCCATGGAAATAGTTTGACATCAAGCTCCTTTATCGTCTTTTACCTTTTCTGGCATCTCAGGGTGAACTCTTTTTCTTTTGGCAGTTCCCAAAGCTTTGGTGAACTTCACCTAGGGTTAATTATATCTTTAGAAATAATGGCATGAATGTTGAAAAGACACCTTTTCCTAGGCAACTTGACTAAAACAATATAATTTATAACTATAACTATATCATATAGGCACTCCGTGATCTACCAGCCATCTTGGTTTCTCTAATGGGCTGGAAAGTGTGTTAAAACAACAGCAATTATCTTTATTTTAGTGTGTTTGATCTTGATTCCAGCAATATATGTGTGTGAACTTTTATTTGTGATTAATCTTCCTGACTGTATTTTTCTTTGTTGGTCCTGAAGAAGCAGCATGACCGCGAAATGCGTAGACCTTGATTTCAAGGACATACGCTAATACAGGAACTTATTGTACCATAGAAAAGCTTTTTATAAATATGTTTGCAACTGTGTCTATTGCTGGAATATATTTTTTATCCAATGTTTATTAAAAATTTGAAATGTTATATAAATTTATGTTACTAGTCTATGTGATCACCAGAGATATATTTAAAGTCCCAACCTACCTATACATTTCCATTTCCTAAAGGATAAGTTCACCATATTAAGGGTGTAACATGTTACAAATGTACCACACCCCGCACCTCCCCGATACCCCGTTTTGGCAGAGAGCGGGGGAGCTACTCCCCCAGCTCTCTGCCACAATCTAAATAACAACAGTGTTCTGTGAATGAATGGACTACAACTACTGACAGCTTTTGCCGCTGTCGGATTATAGTTCTTTATGAACTACCACGGTGCTGCTGAGCAGTTTGTCAGTTCATTGATTCTTCCTGTCAGTGTAAAACGACCTGTCCGTACAATGTACAATGTACAATGTATGGGCAGACAACTTACACTGACAGTCTGCAGGAGACCAGGATGGCATCAGCAATCTACTGATCGCTAGTGCAAAGTTTTCCAGGCTCCTAAAACAAAAAACAGTAAATGCACATTTTGTGCATTTATTATTTTTTTTAAAAAGGTGAACTAATCCCTTAATGCCAACTTAAATTACTCTTTTGACTGAATACCAAATGTTGCTCTGCCACAGAGATGCAGATTTGACAAGTGTCACCATGTATATACATGCCTTGCCAGCAATCAGAGAATTTCATAATATTTTATTTAGGAGTTTTAAATCTTGACGTGAAGAACTGGCACAGAAAGCAGTGATACTCTGTGCCAATTACGCTTTGGTTATTTGCATTTGCTATAACTGATATTGCATCATAGTTAGAAGACTGACGGTTAACTTCACAAGGAAGTATGCTATCAACTCTTGTTACTTGTGCAAGTTTGTACACTGGAACTCATGCATAGAGACAGTTAATTGGCTATTCTTTGTAATCTCAGACATCTTGACAGTGGTTGGTAGAAGCCAGAAAGCCAGAGCACTTGCCAAACCCGAATCTACTTTCTCGGAAATTGATAAACTAATCGGCAACTCAGAAGTCACTGCCTATCAATACTGGGCAGATCAAAGTACAAGTGGTTCAGATATTCTTTACTGTTTTTATTTTTAACTGTGTGAATAGCCAAGCATCCTGTATTAAATTGAGTCTGTGTTTTGCCCATACAGATCAAAGCAATATGTCTACCCCTGAAGCAGCTTATACTTACCTTCCCTTTATCCCCCGTCTACCCCCCTGCTCTGTTCATTAGCAGGGAGTAAGTGAAAAACACAGTACTTACGGGTCTGGGTGAGCATGCAACTCACATCAGGGGTAACATTTACATAAGGGAGAGTCAGTATTAGGCCTCTTGCACACGGGAGAAAAAAAATGTTTATTTTTTGCTGTCTATAGAACCATGCACAGCAGAGTAAAGACCAGTAATACAGCACAAGTACAAAGCAGTAAAACAGAAACTTTTACATTTTAGTGCAGTAATTTACTTGTCTATACGTGTGTTTATGAGTATGAGTATACAGTATCACAACACTGGCAATGAAGAAGATTTTACTCGTCTATAGGCTTACACATCTTTGCTTGCCTATACTCAACATGACTGCTTAAATTTGTAGAAGAGAGCTCTATGGTTTCTCCATTATTATTTTTTGGTATGTTATATGTTTGATTGAGACTCAAGAAGTGGAGTAGAGGGACTCAGGGACGCCAAGTGAGGAGTGTTCCAGTACCATTTTGAGAGTAGTCCATTGAGGCTTTTGTGACTCTATGGTAGGGTCATACCTTGGAGGTCCCACTCGCACACACCTAAATAAAGAGTCGAAGGAATGTTGCGGCGGTTTCTCACTGGATGGATACACGGAGGTCATTCTGGGATTTAATCCATGGAAATATTTTGTCATCAAGCTCCTTTGTCGTCTTTTACCTTTTCTGGCATTTGAGAGTGAACTCTTTTTCTTTTGGTAGTTCCCAAAGCTTGGGTGAACTTCACCTAGGGTTAATTATATCTTTAGAAATAATGGCATAAATGTTGAAAAGACACCTTTTCCTATGCAACTTTACTAAAACTATATCATATAGGCACTCCGTGATCTACCGGCCATCTTGGATTCTCCCATGGGCCTGAAAGCGTGTTAAAACAACAGCAATTATTTTTATTTTAGTGTGTTTGATCTTCAGTCCAGCCATATATGGCTATGATCTTTTATTTGTGATTAATCTTCCTGACGGTATTTTTCTTTGTGGGTCCTGAAGAAGCAGCATGTCTGCGAAATGCGTAGTCCTTGATTTCAAGGACATACACTATTAATACAGGAACTTATTGTACTATAGAAAAGCTTTTTATAAATAATGTTTGCAACTATGTCTATTTTTGGAATACATATATATATATAAATATATATATATATATATATATTTTAATATATCTTCATTATTATTTTTTAGTATGTTATACGTTTGATTGAGACTCAAGGAGTAAAGTAGTGGGGGACGCCAGGGGATGAGTGAGTGAGGAGTAGTGAGTGGACGTCAAGTGAGGAGTGTTCCAGTACCATACTGGGAGTAGTCCATTGAGGCTTTTGTGACTCTATGGTGGGGTCATACCCTGGAGGTAAGCAGGCATTTTATCCAGAGGTGGTGGGCACTGAACACTTTGGATGTCTTTTAGGATTGTCACTTTGAGAATCTCACTAAGGTGAAATCCTGATTTTGGGACTGGTACACTGTTGATACCACATGAGTTATTTTAGCTATGGGACTTTGTTTATGTTTTATGTTGTATTTGTGATTGGGCTGCACTGATTTTACATTTATATAATTTTGAGGTGGAGTGTACACATCTTTAGGGTGTAAGCAGCAGTCTTTTGCTTTTGATGTTAATATTGTTAATTACGTGTACATAGATTTGTTTGCGCTGATTATTTTTCACATATATGCTGAGAAGCATTGGCGTGTTTTGAGCAACTTTTATAACAAAACCTTGCCCTGCCAAAAAGACACAGAGGCTGATTAAGTTGGAAATATGGCAAGGCCACAGCTTTATTTAACTTTCTAAATGTAACAACAGTTATACCGTAAACATCCATAACAAAACACAAGGGGCAGATCCGCTTGGTGGACTCTGCTAGCTCAGCAGGGATCGCTCCATTGATCCCCGCTGAGCAAGCAGATGACAGGTCCGTCTCTGCTCACTGTGCAGAGATGGACCTGTCAGAGTCCTGCTCTCCTTTATGGGGAGATCGGATGAAAACGGACAGCATCCGATCCCATCCGTCCTGACCCGCTGGACGGATGGCGAACTTATCGCCTTCAGTCTGTTTTAAGCGGATCTTGTCGGATCAGATGACAGACGGGTGTCAGCGGACACATCTCCACTGACATCTGCCTCTCCATAGAGTCGAATGGGTGGCCTGATCAGGTCCGCCTGAAAAACGGACAGGCTGATCCTGATCAATTTGATCGTGTGAAAGGGGCCTAAGAGGCTATGGTCAGTGTCACTACTGGTAGCCTGAGGTGCCTCTATAGGCTAGGCAATGGCACCCTGACTGCCATTAGGTATCGGGATGAAATCCTTGGTCCCATTGTCAGACCCTACGCTGGTGCAGTGGGTTCTGGGTTCCTCCTCGTGCACGACAATGCCCGGCCTCGTGTGGCGAGACTATGCAGCCATTTCAAAACACCTCTGGGACATTATGTTTTAGTCCATCCAACGCTGCCAGGTTGCACCTCAGTCTGTTCAGGTGCTCAGTGATGCCCTGGTCCAGATCTGGGAGGAAATACCCCAGGACACCATCTGCTGTCTCATTAGGAGCATGCTCAGAAATTGACAGGCATGCATACAAGCACATGGGGGCCATAAAAACTATATATATCCATGGAGTTTGGCACAGACATCTACAGGCTAGACTATGGCACCCTGACTGCCATTAGGTATCGGGATTAAATCCTTGGACCCATTGTCAGACCCTACTCTGGTGCAGTGGGCTTTTGTTCCTCCTGGTGCGTGACAATGCCCAATCTCATGTGGTGAGAGTATGCAGCCAGTTCCTGGAGGATGAAGGAATTGATACCATTGAATGGCCCCTACGCTCAACCAGACCTAAATTTAATAGAACACCTCTGGGACATTATGATTCGGTCCATCTGACGATGCCAGGTTGCACCTTATTCTGTCCCGGAGCTCAGTGATGCCCTGGTCCAGATGGGAGGAAATACTCCAGGACACATCCATCTTCTTATCAGGAACATGCCCCAACATTGTCAATCATGCATACAAGCACGTGGAGGCCATACAAACTACTGAGTACCATTTTGAGTTGCTGCAATGAAATTTCAGCAAAATGGACTATCCTATTGAATCATCTTATCACTTTGATTTTCAGGGTGTCTTTGAATTCAGCCCTCTGTAGGATGATAATTTTTATTTCCATCAAACAATGTGGCATAATTTCGTTCCTAACACATTACCCAGCCCATATCAGTATAGATACCAGCATGATATTTTTCCATTATATATATATATATATATATATATATATATATATATATATATATATCTTCCTGCACTTATGGTGTATAACATATAGTTAATAAGTGCTGGTAATAGGTTGCTGCTCTAATTTAAGTGCTGTGCCTTTAAATTGTGAAAGAAATTGTGTAGAGCGCTACCAAAATTGGGGAACCTTCCCCCTACTTAAACTCATGGTTGGTATGTAAATCAAAAAACTGCTAATACTTAACAGTAACTGAATGAAAATAAAGTCAGTCATCTTAAATCTTCACATAAAGGGGGAGCACGATTTGCACTGCATCTGATTCTTCAGCACCCTTGCACTTTTTTTACACAATGGATAATTCTACTTCACAAGTATGAAAATTTAAGATCACGTTCAGTCATTTAAGACTTTTTATGAGAATTATGTTGAATTATGTTGATGTATTTATGTATTATTCATTCAGTTACTGTTGAGTATTAGCAATTGTTTGGTTTACACATCAACCTTGAGTTTTAGGAAGGGGGAAGGTTCCCCAATTATGTTAGCCCTCTGAAAAATTTCTTTCACAGTCTAAGAGGCCTGTCTCCACCATCAGCACCAGACATGCATTAAACTGACCCCAGAATTAAACTTGAATCATAGCCCATAAATCAATATCAATCGCTGGCAAGGTAAAAACCTCCAATAAAACTGTGACGAAACTCACAACGGGCGGGAGGGTGTTCGGTCAGCTCCTGTGACGTCTAAATCTCCTCAGAGTAGTAGGACGTGCCCCTGCGTAGCCTTTTCTAGAGTTCAGGCGCCACCCAGTCACCTCATGTGTCCAATCCTAACGGAGCCACTTAACCTCCCTGTTTTAGGTTGGCACCCACATAGATGTCAAGCTTTCAGCAGTCAAGGCTCCCTTTCCCTAGAGGGGGGTTCAAGGAGTTTTCATTATTCAGGTCTTTACACACAGTTTTTTTACTCACAGACTTTCTGTGAAGAAGCTCCTGAGTAAACATCAGAAAATTATTAAGCCCGTGTGTAACTGGCCTAAGGATTCATTTACACGGCCATGAAAAATGTACTAATGTTATTAAACGTGTGTTTTCTAGAAGAAAATTTCTGCATATTGATCAGTAAAATACTTATTTATGCATATACAGTAGATGTGTTTAAATGCATAAGAATGCATATGCACCCATAATTATAATTTATTTTTCCCCTTTGTTTAGACCTTTACACATTACAAACACGTATACATGCATGTATACGTATAAGCTTGTAGAACACAGAGACTGTAGACATGATATAGGAGATGGTCAAAGACAGCAAACATGCTACAAGAAATGGTCAGAGATTGCAGACATGATTTAGGAGATGGTCAGAGACTGAAAACATGTCTCAGGAGACAGGTATAGTCTTGACAAACAAAATCAAACAAAATCAAACAAAATCAAAGATTATACAGGAGATTTACAGGAGTTAGTACAGTAGTTAATACAGAGTGCCATGAAGTGGCCCTGCAGCTAACGCATGCGTTTGCAAATGTGTGTTAACCAAACCCCTGATTTAACCCATTACTGTTAGAAAAGTTAACTCGGTTGATAAGCAAAGTGGTTGGTGAGTTGAGCTGGGAATTTTTCTGGTTTTGTCTTCCATGCGCTGCCCTTCCATGTGCTTCTTGCTATTGAGGCCAGTTATAGGTGGGGGCAGGGGCCATTTTGTTTGCTATTGATGTATACGGGTGAGGGGACACACTGGAACCCTTTGGTGCCATTGTGCTATGTGCTGGGTGTCCTTGTGCCCCTATGCCTTTAACTACTTCAGCTCCGGAAGGTTTTACCCCCTTAATGACCAAGCCATTTTTTGCGATTCAGCACTGCGTTAATTTAATGAAAAATTGCGCGGTCATGCAATGCTGTACCCAAATACAATTGATGTCCTTTTTTTCCCACAAATAGAGCTTTCCTTTGGTGGTATTTGATCACCTCTGCGGTTTTTAGATTTTGCGCTATAAACAAAAAAAGAGCGACAATTTTGAAAAAAAAAAAGCATATTTTTTACTTTCTGCTATTAACCACTTTACCACTAGAGCATTTTGCTGTCTTACGTCTGGGCCACTTTTTGCGATTCGGCAATGTGCGACTTTAACTGACAATTGCGCGGTCATGCGACGCCGTACCCAAACGAAATTTACGTCCTTTTTTTCCCACAAACAGAGCTTTCTTTTGGTGGTATTTGATCACCTGTGTGATTTTTACTTTTTGCGCTATAAACAAAAAAAGAGCGTTTATTTTGAAAAAATAACAATATTTTTAACATTTTTTTTATATGAAATTCCCCCCAAAAAAGATGTAAAAACCAATTTTTTTTAAATTTTTGGCCAATTTGTTTTCTGCTACCCATGTTTGGTAAAAAAAATCGCAATAAGCATATTTTGATTGGTTTGCGCAAAATTTATTGCGTTTACTAACTAAAGGAAAGATTTCTGTCATTTTTGGTGGGGTTTTTTTTAACGAGTAATGGCGGCGATCTGCAATTTTTTTTTGCGGGACTGCGACATTGCGGCGGACAGATCGGACCCTTGACTGACATTTTTGACACTTTTGGGGGTACCAGTGACATTACTGCAGTAATCAGTGCTATAAATATGCACTGTTACTGTAAAAATGACACTGGCAGGGAATGGAGAGGGAGGGATGCCTGGTGCTTACTAACGTGTGGGGGGGGGGTGACTGAGTGAGCCAGGGACAGATCGGATGTTCAGCTATGCGTTTGCAAGGGTGTGCTAACTAAACCCCTGTTTAGACATCACAAATGCATCCCACATTTTGCCGCAATTGTGAAATTGATGGCAAAATCGCTGCGATTTCGCCCACGATTAAAATCGTCTGGGTGTGAATGGAGCCTATACAGAGGAGCCTTGACTAGGCATTGTGGCTTCCACATTTATTTGAAAATGTGCAAAACTAAACACACTGTCTTTGACATACACTGTTAGCCTAGGCCACAGGTGTCAAACACAAGGCCCGCAGGCCGGATGCGGCCCCCCAGGTCATTTCATGTGGCCCTCGCACCTCTCATGCAGCTGTGTCAGCCCCCTTGTCTCTGCCCCCACCTTTTCTCTGTAGTCGGCAGCAGAGAGGACAGAACTCCTTTGCAAGATCCTGCAGTACTCTGTGCAGCTGCAGAAAGGCTCGTCTTTGCCCCCCCTTCTCCTCAGCAGTCCGTTTTAGAGAGTAGGGCAGAACTCCTACAGATCCTGCACCTCTCTTTGCAGTCGCAACACCACCTTGTCTCTGCCTCCCCTGGTCTCAGCATTCAGCAGACTCGGGAAGCTGACTCCAGCCCTTCTCTGGTTCTCCTCCAGACCCTTCACTTCTTCCCAGATCCACCCTCTGGTAAGGGGGTGCAATGTGAAGTAAGGGTGTAAGGGGGCGTGGGGTGCTCTGGACATCTAATCTTACAGATATAACCGGCCCTTTGAGGGAAACCATAATGCTGATGCGGCCCGCGATGGAAGTGGAGTTTGACACCCCTGGCCTTGGCTGACACCTGTGCGGCCTTGTGGGCCGCGGTGTGCGCAGGCACGAGAGCCCATTTATGTGAATGGGCTGTCGTTCCTCGTGACATGCAGGTTATATGTCCTTGTACTATTTTATAAGTCACAGCCTGCAAGTGAAACAAGGTTCCCAGTGGGGGTGCGATTTCCAGTGCGGACAGCGTGCCATTGGGCTTAATGGCACCCGCCCATGGGTTTCCGCGTTTCGTTGTGTGTGGGAATTTGTGCGGGTCCTGCAACAGCACCACCCGTAAACCCCCCCAGGTGTAAACCTAGCCTAAGACAGGGCTAATTTGTTTTTTTGTGTGTGCTGGGAAATGTACTGTTGTTTGTAAGTTGACTATATATGAAATATATATACAGTAAATAACAGTACAATGCTGTATCTACACTTAAGTGTCTGAATCTGCTGCCCTCTGCCAACCCACATTCCCATCCTCAGTTTGGAATATCAGTGTATTGTAAGCTGTTCTGGTGGTAAGGCAGGGCATGTACGTATGGGTGGTGGTTTAGAGACCCAGTCAGATCCTTTGTGCATTTTGCACTGACCATCAATACGAGGGGTCCCTTAACCACTGACCAGCAAATTGATTGCCACTCTGAAGTAGTTTATACATGGTGGTCGTCAGTGAAGTACCCTCTTACATTAACTGACAACCAATGTGTGTGTGTGTGTCTGTGTGTGTGTGTGTGTGTGTGTGTGTGTGTGTGTGTGTGTGTGTGTGTGTGTGTGTGTGTAGCATAGTTGCCAACATTTAAAAAAAATTTCCAGGGACACTTTGTAGCACAGCTATCAATTACCACACCGACTTCCCTGAAGCCCCCGCCCACTCTGCATAATTAATCTCGCCTACTTAATCTCTACTCAATATAGAGAGAATTACAGGAAATTAAAAAAGGGAATTTCAAACTTAAGGCCACAGTAGCAGAGTTGGAATAAATCTCCCATTCAGCTGCACTACTCAGTTGAAGTCTGTGATGACGAAATGCGTCAGAGCGTGAGCACACGGCTACCTTGGCAACCCTGCACAAGCGTTCCAGCGTCCTACGTCAAGCTGCCGAGACCGCAGTGAGCCGGGAAGTCGGAAGCAGAGGCACCCGATCCTTGCAACACGGTGGAGACAGCGCATACGGCGGGAGGAGCAGGGTTTGTACCTGGGTATACAGATCTGCTTTCAAACGTTTTATCCCATGTGAGTGGAAATTCTTTTATCATTAAATTTTGTTGTGTGAAGCGTGTTACGCTATGGGTCCCTATCGTTTTCATTACATGTTATGCCTATGGACATAAGGTGGCGCTGATTTCCAGAGTATCAGGATCGCAAGGTGGATCACCATAGAAAAGTGGAAGATCACTGATTTTGATATAAGGCGATTGATCTTTTCGATAAGGGTACGTTTTCAATACCTAGGGGGGAGCACGGTGGTGTGGTGGAGGCTCTTGGTGGTTGAGCTGGTGATTTGAGAGACTACTTTGGATTTGCACCTCTGTTCACCTGGTTTCATTGGATAAAGAGACTTTCCACATCAATCAATTGTGTTCTCAACCAGTCACTGTATTTATTGATATTTTGTGATTATACAATTCTATTCGCCTGCTTGTTAAATCATGTGGACTATGTTTATATACGCACCTTTTTTGATTTTCAGTGATTATATAGCAGCAGCTGTGTGTGAATAAGTAGATTATCTATTAAGATTGTTATATTCATCCATTATTAGTGATTTGTCACTGGAAATATTGATTGTACTCTTCATTCCTTAAGCGCTGAGTGGGTGGGACGGGACTTAGGTCCTTGTTTGACTCCCAATTTTTTGCACTACTTATGCGTAACATTTATGGGCAGCCTGATTAACAGGCACTTCCAGGGACAATATAAATTACCTGGGACAGGCTCCTATTTGCAGGGACTGTCCCAGGAAAAAAGGGACAGTTGGCAAGTATGGTGTAGGGGAACAGAGGGTTAACAATACTGCCATTGACCACAAATGCAGGGAGAATGAAGTTAGGTAACACTGCCTTTGAAAACATACTGTATGAAGTAGTGTTTAAAATACCACTGACACTAACCATAAATGCAGTAAGAGGTAAAGGGGTTAAAAAAACACCAACTAGGTGGTTGTTTTAAATAAAACTTCCACTGATCATCAATGCAGTAAGTGGATAAGAGGGTGGGGGTCACAGCACTGCTACTGACAAGCAATGAAGGGAAGTTTAAATAGCATAACACAGACCAGCAATATGGGTGTCATTATTGTGGTCACTAATGCCCTAGGGGTTATATTTGCCATCACTGACACCAGTGCTGTGGATTATTTTTTCAGTCACTGACACCAATGCAGGGGGTTAATATTTTGTCTGCTGAAATGAATGTCCGGAGCTGCAGTGTCTGAGTGGGGGCAGCATGTGAGACCCAAAAGATGGAAGATTTGTCATACTCTGGGAAGCTTTTTGTGTACTCTGAGACTTAAGCATCACATAGTAACTGAATGTTACTTGTTTATACTGTCACCTAGGAACCTTTAGGCTGGGCTCCTGATGAACTGGCCAAAAGTTGCTCAGTGGCTGACCCTGTTGGTTGCTTCCTGCCCAACATCCCCTGGTCGAAAAACGAAAAAGCTAGGTGGAAAATTGTCTTCCGAACAGTGCCCGTATCCAATCTAATGTTTTGGTATTTTTTACAACCTGTAGGCTAAATGGAAAAAATCTATATGTGTATGGCCAGCTTTAGTTGTACTTTAAAAAAAACCATAGATTTGAATATCTCATGAGTGCTAAACATTTGTAATCACTGTCCTTCTGTTCAGTGTCTTCTGGTGTCAGAGTTTTCATATTTACTCATTAAGACTGGAGACATTGGGATCTAATACCACAGCTGCATTGAGTGGGTTGGACTTCCTCAGCCGCAATAAGCTATAATTTTGTACAGCTAATTAACACCTCTAATGTAAATAAGTAAATAGTAGGGTGGGCTTACTGTAATGGTTAAAACATAGTTCTGAAGTAACACCTTACTGGGGACAATAGCACAATAAAAAAAAAAACTATCTAGAGTGTAAAGCTGGCCATAGACGGTCCTCCATGGGCAGGCTGATTGTACCATAATTGATCTATCATTCGGCTTGGGTACAACCAGCATGTCAGATCTTTCATACGATGATTGCTATATCCATTGGCGATAACCACTGAGTTCTCCCAGCAGGGAAAATACAATAGCTCTGCGTGAGGGATTCCGTAATCAAAACTGACTGTGTTGATGGGGGAACCAAGTGATTTTCTTTTCTGCAACCCATGGTTGCAGGAAAGAAAATCACACCATCTATGGTCAGCTTTAAGCAGTTCGTACAATAATCCATTTTTTTTCATTCAACCAGCAGGTTGGATGGTTGAATTAAAAAAAAAAGACCCAGGTTTTCCCATCTACACACTCAATGTGAATAGGAGATTCCTTCCAGCTGAGTTATTGCATTCTAAAAGTGGGAAGACTTCCCTGCTTTCAGAAAACACTGATCAGTGCTGCCAGTTTTAGCTGGCGGCACGTATCAATCAGGAAGAACCCAACAGGGTGGTTGTACAGAAGTCAATTGAAGGATTGACTTCGGTACAACCAGCCTGCCCATAATGGATCGAAATTCCGCTGGTCCCTGTTAAACCAGACGATTTTCAGTCCAGGTATGGCTGGCTTTACATAGCACTACCTAATAACTTTAAAAATCAATATGATTAAAGCTAATTTCAAATCAAATACATAATTTAAAGATCTCTCTATCTGTCAAAGGATTTGCAATACTGTTCAGCCAATCAGGTAATCCAGGCACACCTATCAGCACTAAAGCCAGGCTAGTGACATCACATTTCAACTGCAGTTAAAGTGTATGTGTGTAACATCTTCTAATTGCTCTCTTTTGGTTTGCAATATATTTATCATTAAAGGTGTTTTGTTATATACTGTATGTTCAATAAGTGCAAACATATTACATAATCCTGCCAGAAATCTATTTAGCCTAAAGCTCCATGTACTTTCTGTATCTGTTATCAGTTATCATTGTTCATTCTCATTGGGAACTACAGAACAACTCTCTACTATGTTAAGGAGAACAGTAGAGGGAAAGTTGTTCAATAGCCTGTCACACACTTCCTGTGCTAGGGTGACAATGCTGCTCATACATACAATGAGTGAGAGCAATGAGTGAGAGCTGTTAAGATCTATAATTTTCCACCTGAAACAGACAGGTGGTCTATTTCCATCCGACCGCCCTATAGAGAAGAGCGGGCTGTGTCTGTATCCACTCTGCATAGCAGAGCAGGCACGGACCTGTCATCCGCCTGCTCAGCGGGGTTCAGCAGACAGATCCCCTGATAAGCAGACAGATCCGCTTAAAGGAGTCCACCCTGTGTGAAGGGCCCCGATATTGCTATGAAAAAATGTATATGTTTTTATGTCCATATGTTGGGGAGGCAGCAAACAAGACAGTTTTGGGGGAAGGGGAGGTATAAACCCAGCATTAGTTAGCAGAATGACAGGATTTTAGCACTCTGAACTGTCAGGGAGCTGTATAGTTTCATTGCTGATGTCATATCTGCATAGATCCCAACTGTCCGTGATTTTGAACAAAGTTCCTCTGTCACTCTTTCCTCCTTATTTGTCCCTCATTTTGTTCTGATCTATATAGTGGTATATAAAATGCACTTTTTATCCTTCAAAAAGTGTTTCCCGGTGCTAAACCTTTCATCCAATTTCTAAGTTGCTGCATTTGTAAATTTCAGAAGCCAGTATAAAGGAACAGTAGTTGTAAAAAACACCTATGGGTGTAACTTATCATTTTTGTTTGTATAATTCTCCTTTAAGGAGGCGTTGCATGTCCTATGCCTACATACTTTTGTCCCTTGTTTCTATCTTAAAAACTTTGGAGGTATGTATCTGTAAGGCAGCAGTGGGGGACATAGAACAGCATTTTAGGCATGTAGTTGCTGAATACCAATGCAAATTTTGTCATACACTGACACCAAAGGGTAGTGCAGTGTTCCTCCCACTGACATTAGCAAAATTGTACTGTTCCTCCCACTAACACCAATGATAGTGCAGAGTTCCTCCTGCTGACTCCAATAATAGTGTACTGTTCCTCCCACTAACACCAATGATAGTGCAGCGTTCCTCCTACTGACTCCAATAATAGTGTAGCGTTTCTCCCATTAAAATGAATGGAAATGCACTGTTTCTTCCACTGACATCAATAATAGTGTAGTGTTCCTCCCACTGACACTAATGATGGTGCTGTGTTCCTCCCACTGACACTATTGATGGTGCCATGCTCATTCCACTGACACTAATGATGGTGCCATGCTCACCGCACTTACACAAATGATGGTGCCATGCTCCTCCCACTTACACTAATGATGGTGCTTTATTCCTTCAACATGACACTATTGATGATGCCATGATTATTCCACTGACACTAATGATGGTGTCATGCTCATCGCACTTACACGAATGATGGTGCCATGCTCTTCCCACTTACACTAATGATGGTGCTGTGTTCCTTCAACATGCCACTAATGATGGTGCAGTGTTCCTTCAACATGCCACTAATGATGGTGCTGTGTTCCTTCAACATGCCACTAATGATGGTGCAGTGTTCCTTCCACTGACTCCAATGATAGTACAGTGCTCCTCCAACTGACACCAATGATAGCACAGTGTTCCTCACACTAACCCTAAAGATAGTGCAGGCTTCCACCCACTGACATCAATGATAGTGCAGTGTTCCTCCCACTAACACCAATGACAGCACAGTCTTCATCCCACCAAAACCAGTGATAGTGCAGTGTTCCACAAACACTTGACTGCTGACACTAATGATTTTTCCTTCTCATTCTGTGTGGAAAAACACATATGTAATGGAAGCGTTTCATTTTCTAAATAAATTTATACTTTGTCCTGAGATTTATGTTTGTCTGTGAAGTTCTCGATTGACAGAGTAACTATGGAGTATCTTGTGGGTGCAAAGACTATAGTTTTTGTATGTAGTGTTTACAGTGAGTATGCTCAGGCTCTACCCAATTATGTCTTATTAAGCCAGGCCCACCTTTCTGCATGATATGACCAACCAAAGGCTTAGGTATGATCCCAGGTCTAGATCTATGTATGTTTGCCTTTCCCAGCTCACTCTAAGCACCCAGTCACTTACTATGGCACCTAACATTGTAAGCTGAGGAGGTAAAATACTTCTTATTAAGGGGCGGAGGGCATATGCTGCTGAGGCCAACCTTTTGAAAATGACTTCCCTTCCTGGCCATCCTGTACGTTACATTCTGTGGTCCAATGTACTGTATCAGTGTTGTTCTGCTAATTACAGGAGCAGTTACACTGCTGCTTTAGGCATTTTAGTATGTGCTTAGCATGCACAGGCTGAAAGGTTTAGTACTTTTTACTGCGCCTCATAAAAACACACCCACAATGTGTAGGCCTTTCGATGTGATGGACCCACATTTTAACATTTGCTCAGGGCCCTATTTTGTCTAAAACCAGCTCTGAGTAGATGGAAAAATATGTGGCATAAATATGAAGCAAATCCAGCCACCAGCAATTGAATTAGGCCTCATTTACACAGCAGTTGAATGGGCACGTTCTGTCCCCTCAAATCTGTTCCCTTTAAGCTGCAAAGGTAGCGGACAAAGGTGTACACATGCCATGGTTGTACGACAACATTTTCTTTCCTGTCATATTCTGTGGCACTACTGCTTGCTGAATATGACCCATTCAACTGAATGGGCCAACGTTGTAAATGTGTGCAATGCATGCAGTTGCGCCACAATTGTTCTTGTTTTTATATATTAACATAAATTAGGACAGTTATGGAGAACCTTGGGACCACAGATGTTTTGGAACTACATTTCAGAAGATGCTCATGCACTCTTCTGGGGTGTCAGGGTTCGCCATCACTGGACTAGGAGAAAGCAAAATATTACCTTTTTCACTGCCTGCCAGATGCCGTCTGAAGAGCGATCCACTGCAGTTTGCTTTTCGAAGGGACACAGCAAGTGTAAACAAGCCCTGAAGGAGTGTCAGACATTCATATCTGTGTGCGTGTATGCCAGCTTTTGCCTTCCATATAAATATAGCTAAAACTCTGACCTGTGTAGGTGTTATCAGCTCTTCTTTTTCCACTGAAAAAACTGATAGTTCATTATATAGAATCTTGCATTCAATCAGGCTAGGCCAGCTAGCATGATGACAGCTATTATTAGATTTTAAAAAGCAATTCCAGGCAATGAGTAAAGCCAATCAATAACATACTATACAGGAACTGTGCTAAAATTAGAAAGTTCACTCAGTTTATGGTAATCTGAGTTTTGTGTAATCCCCTCCAACCAATATGCAGAGAACACTTTACGTGGTCAACTGGGAATATCCTTAATGCAGTTGTGCATTGCTTTAAAATTATGCAAAGCCCGAGTAGCCTACTAGGTTCTAAATTTAGTTTTTGGCCTCTCTGAAGTCAGAGAGAGATTTTTCATTTGGTTAGGTCTGTTCTGGTTTCTAGTGGTGCCGGCTCAATTACTTTCCCCTGTTTTACCAGAGAGCATGGGGGCATAGTGGGTGGAAGAATACAAGCCCTGGCCTGCAGAATAATGGCACTTCAGCAATCCCTGGTCAGTATGGTGAGTGACCAGCAGGGGGCTGAGAGCAGTGTTGCCAACCCCCCCGGAGTGAAATTTACTGGCAGAACGCCAAAATTTACGGACAGCACCAATTTTTTACTGGCACTGCAAAAATGTACATAAAATAGCCGTTTTCAATGCTAAACCGTGCAAATATGAATAATTAAACTATAAAGATGTAGATAGTGCTATTAGCAATGTGTTTAAGTTAAACAAAAGTCATAAACCACATTTCTCCATTTACATGAAGGTCAGATTAATATAACCCAGCCAGCACAGAGTTCCCCCATATATCAGTGTGCAGGATTCCCCCTTACAGTGTAACTCTGACGTAAAGAGGAATGCTGCAGATCTTGATTTAAGGGGGAAATCTGATGTAAGCGGGTGCTCTGGTGAACAGAAACCACCTTATATCAGAGTCCACTGCATTCTCCTTTACATCAGAGTTCCCACTTACATCAGGGTCTGCAGCATTGCCCTTTACATAAGAGCTCCCTTTTACATCAGGGTCCACAGAGTTCCCCCTTGCACTGTAAGGGGAGAATCCTGCAGACTCTGATGTAGAAAAGAATATCAGGAACTCTGATGTGGGGGGGGGGATCTGGTGACCAGAGACCACCTCCCGCAGATTAATTACACTAAGGTAAGGGGGAGGGATTCCCTGCTATAAGGGGGAAACCTTTATATTAGTTCCCCCTTACATTATTATATTCACCCAGCCCTTACATCAGTGACCCCCCATTAGACTGGCCTGGCGGCGCTGTCACTTACCTGAGGGTGGTCAGAGGCTGCGGACATCATACAGGAGGTGGTTAGAGGCTGTGGACATGATATCAGAGGTGGTCAGAGGATGCGGAAATGGTACAGGAGGTGGTCAGAGGATGCGTGGACATGGTACAGGAGGTATTCAGAGGCTGCAGACACCCCCCCAACAGTAGTGTCCTAATCTGCCCCCCTTCATCCTCCACATCAGTGTCCACCTCTGCCACCCTTTACATCACCCTCCCACAGCAGAGTCCTCCTCTGCCCACCTTCATATACCCTCTACAGCACTGTCCTTCTCTGCCCCCATTTCAGCCCCCACAGCACTGTCCTTCTCTGCCCCCACAGCACTGTCCTTCTCTGCCCTCTGCCTTTAGCCGCCCACAGCACAGTGTCCTTCTCTGCCCCACTTCAGCCCCCATTGCTCTTTCCTTCTCTGCCCCCTGCTTTTAGCCCCCCATAGCACAGTGTCCTTCTCTGCCCCCACAGCACTCTCCATTTCTGCCCCCCCCCCAGCACTGTCCTTCTCGGCCCCTTGCCTTTAGCCCCCCACAGCACAGTGTCCTTTTCTGCCCCCACAGCACAGTGTCCTTCTTTGCCCCCAAAGCACTGTCCTTTTCTGCCCCCACAGCACTGTCCTTCTCCTCCCCCACAGCACTGTCCTTCTCTGCCCCCTGCCTTTAGCCGCCCACAGCACAGTGTCCTTCTCTGCCCCACTTCAGCCCCCACAGCTCTGTCCTTCTCTGCCCCCTGCTTTTAGCCCCCCATAGCACAGTGTCCTTCTCTGCCCCCACAGCACTGTCCATTTCTGCCCCCACAGCACTGTCCTTCTCTGCCCCCTGCCTTTAGCCCCCCACAGCACTGTCCTTCTCTGCCCCTTGCCTTTAGCCCCCCACAGCACAGTGTCCTTTATTGCCCCCACAACACTATCCTTTTCTGCCCCCACAGCACTGTCCTTCTCTGCCCCCTGCCTTTAGCCCCCACAGCACTGTCCTTCTTTGCCCCCTGCCTTTAGCCCCCACAGCACTGAGCACTGTCCTTCTCTGCCCCCTGCCTTTAGCCCCCACAGCACTGGGCACTGTCCTTCTCTGCCCCCTGCCTTTAGCCCCCACAGCACTGTCCTTTTCTGCCCCCACTTCAGCCCCTACAGCACTGTCCTTCTCTGCCCCAGTTCTCGCATGAGTCTCCAGACTCCTCTTCTTCTCTAGCAGCCGCAGCACCAGCAAGACAGTGTCACTGTCTTTTAAAAATGGCGCCAACCGTCGCCAGTTCGCCACTGCTCATGCACCCGCCCAGCCGGAAATAGGCAAGCTTTTCCGAGCCCGACAGGCTTCAGAACGGCGCATGCGCAGTTGCGTGGCGGCCGTTCTGCCATCTTTTTTACAGGCGCCGCTGCCTGTAACGGGCATTTACGGGCAGCCCGAAAATGGGCTAAAATTGGGAGTAAATCTACGGGCGGTTGGCAACACTGGCTGAGAGGGGTAAAAATGGGCTGGAACCCAGAGCGGAGGTCTCTTGTTCCTGGGGGAGTAGGACCCAGCCCGAGGGCTGTGGCATTCCTGGGAGCTCATCTGCAGCTTTAAAGAATCCTTTATGGGGTCCCAGGCTTTTGCTGAGGAAGCTGTGGCCTAGCCTTCTGAAGATGGCCTCTTCTAAGGATCCAGGACACAGGCAATCCAAGCACAAGAACTGATTGATACTACAGGCAGGCAACTATACAGTATTAGGCAAGGATTCAGTACTAGCCTTCTCAACTTTCTTTGGGCTCTTTTGGAAGAGCTTTCCTTTTGTACATTCAGAACTGTATTCCTGCTGAGGAGTCCCTGTTTTGCACCATTCTTCTACACGTCAAAGGGGATGCTTTCACCCTGAAGTATTAATGCAGAGTTAACGTCCTCATTAGCACGTTTCACAGTTATTGGAGTATCCCTCACCCTACCCAAGTTCATTCCCTAACAATGAAAAAACAAGAAACAGTCTGTTCTCTGACTCAAGTGATTGGGAAATACCGCGTGCCTGCCTGCTATGTGTCTATCAGGAAATGTAACCTGGGATCAAAAAGCCAGACTGATACCGCCTGCACACTACAAATAATTACTGTAAATGCATTTTACATAAAGTTAGCATAAGTACCTTAGGCTGTCTTGACATATAGCCTCATCTCTTGCACCAAAGCACTCTGGGATTGGGGGTCCGCATTAGAGGACAATCAGATTCAACTGCTTATATATGTGCTGATATGGACAGGAAGGATGCTGACAGCAAAGGAGTCATAAAACAAAAAAGGATAAGAAACGGGATTTCCTAAAAGTACAAACCCAATTTTTCCACTCACCAATCTAGTGTTGTCATTATAGCTAAAACGCCATTTACTATAAAACGAGAACCCCAGTAACTAGGTACCAGGGTAACAAAGTAGTTACTTCAATGGCAAAAAAAAATCATGGTTGGGTTTATTTAAAGTAATTCATTAAATTCTAAAAAATGTATCAAAAATTCTTATAAAATAACAAAAAGGTGTATTAACCCCTAGCATCAGAGTGTACACACAAAGGACAGATAAAGGTACAACTGGAAATGTTGCATACCTAACAAACAGACAAAAAAAAACATACAACGTAGATACAAAAATGTCTGGATGCCAAGTTTCTCAACACACAGAGCTGTACCACGGCAAATTTGCTGCTACAGTGCCTTGCGAAAGTATTCGGCCCCCTAGAACTTTGCGACCTTTTGCCACATTTCAGGCTTCAAATATAAAGATATAAAACTGTAATTTTTTGGTGAAGAATCAACAACAAGTGGGACACAATCATGAAGTGGAACAAAATTTATTGGATATTTCAAACTTTGTTAACAAATAAAAAACTGAAAAATTGGGCGTGTAAAATTATTCAGCCCCTTTACTTTCAGTGCAGCAAACTCTCTCCAGAAGTTCAGTGAGGATCTCTGAATGATCCAATGTTGACCTAAATGACTAATGATGATAAATAGAATCCACCTGTGTGTAATAAAGTCTCCGTATAAATGCACCTGCACTGTGATAGACTCAGGGGTCCGTTTAAAGCGCAGAGAGCATCATGAAGAACAAGGAACACACCAGGCAGGTCCGAGATACTGTTGTGGAGAAGTTTAAAGCCGGATTTGGATACAAAAAGATTTCCCAAGCTTTAAACATCCCAAGGAGCACTGTGCAAGCGATAATATTGAAATGGAAGGAGTATCAGACCACTGCAAATCTACGAAGACCTGGCCGTCCCTCTAAACTTTCAGCTCATACAAGGAGAAGACTGATCAGAGATGCAGCCAAGAGGCCCATGATCACTCTGGATGAACTGCAGAGATCTACAGCTGAGGTGGGAGACTCTGTCCATAGGACAACAATCAGTCGTATACTGCACAAATCTGGCCTTTATGGAAGAGTGACAAGAAGAAAGCCATTTCTTAAAGATATCCATAAAAAGTGTCGTTTAAAGTTTGCCACAAGCCACCTGGGAGACACACCAAACATGTGGAAGAAGGTGCTCTGGTCAGATGAAACCAAAATGAAACTTTTTGGCAACAATGCAAAACGTTATGTTTGGCGTAAAAACAACACAGCTCATCACCCTGAACACACCATCCCCACTGTCAAACATGGTGGTGGCAGCATTATGGTTTGAGCCTGCTTTTCTTCAGCAGGGACAGGGTAGATGGTTAAAATTGATGGGAAGATGGATGGAGCCAAATACAGGACCATTCTGGAAGAAAACCTGATGGAGTCTGCAAAAGACCTGAGACTGGGACGGAGATTTGTCTTCCAACAAGACAATGATCCAAAACAAAGCAAAATCTATAATGGAATGGTTCACAAATAAACATATCCAGGTGTTAGAATGGCCAAGTCAAAGTCCAGACCTGAATCCAATCGAGAATCTGTGGAAAGAACTGAAAACTGCTGTTCACAAACGCTCTCCATCCAACCTCACTGAGCTCAAGCTGTTTTGCAAGGAGGAATGGGCAAAAATTTCAGTCTCTCGATGTGCAAAACTGATAGAGACATACCCCAAGCGACTTACAGCTGTAATCGCAGCAAAAGGTGGCGCTACAAAGTATTAACTTAACCACTTAAGCCCCGGAGGATTTGGCTGCTAAAAGACCAGGGTTTTTTTTGCGATTTTTTACTGCGTGACTTTAACGGACAATTGCGCGGTCGTGCGACGCTGTACCTAAAGGAATTTGACGTTCTTTTTTTCCCACAAACAGAGCTTTCTTTTGGTGGTATTTGATCACCTGTGCGATTTTTTGATCATGCGCTATAAACAAAAAAAGAGCGTCAATTTTGCAAAAATAACAATATTTTTCACATTTTTTTATATGAAATTCCCCCAAAAAAATGTAAAAATCAAAATTTTTTAACATTTTCAGCCAATTTGTTTTATGCTACATATGTTTGGTAAAAAAAAAAAATCGCAAAAAGCGTATTTTGATTGGTTTGCGCAAAAGTTATCGAGTTTACTAACAAAGGGAAAGATTTTTGTCATTTTTTTGTGTTTTTTTTCAACGCGTAATGGCGGCGATCTGCGTTTTGTTTTGCGGTACTGCGACATTGCGGCGGACAGATCGGACCCTTCACTGACATTTTTGACACTTTTGGGGTTACCAGTGACATTACTGCAGTAATCAGTGCTATACATATGCACTGTTACTGCAAAAATTACACTGGCAGGGAAGGGGTTAACTATATTGGAGAGGGAGGGGTTAAGTGTGTCCTAGGGGCGTGCTTCTATCTGTAAAGGGACATTGCTATTGGTGTAAAAGCAAAGATCAAACAGTCCTACATAGTAGAACCGTCTGATCTTCATTTTTACACAGGGGAGAATGACTTGTTTACATAAGCCGTTCGCCTTTCTCCCTTCACCGGAGCGATCGTGAGTGACCGGCGGACGATCGGGTCCGCCGGTCACACGCACTGACTTGTCAGTGAATGAGCCGGGGCGGGCGCGTACCTCGGCGGGCGCGCGCCCGCCCGCAATTGGCTCGCAAGTCAGTGACAGGCGAGTGACTTACCCCTACGTCACTCTGCCTTGCCAGGGCTGACCACCGCAGTATATAGTCGTGCGGCGGTCGGCAACCGGTTAAGGGGGCTGAATAATCTTGCACGCCCAATTTTTCAGTTTTTTATTTGTTAAAAAAGTTTGAAATATCCAATAAATTTCATTCCACTTCATGATTGTGTCCCACTTGCTGTTGATTCTTCACAAAAAAATTACAGTTTTATATCTTTATGTTTGAAGCCTGAAATGTGGCAAAAGGTCGCAAAGTTCAAGGGGGCCGAATACTTTCGCAAGGCACTGTATATTCCTAATAACTTCTGTAACCAGTGTGATATCTGTTACCAACTCATGTGTGTGGATCCCACTTGGGAGCTGGAGATGGAATACTGCTAAGATGGTATTCTATTGGGTCCCCTAAACTATATTCACTAAAGTGTAAATCCTGTTGGCTATAGGAATGAATCTTAAAATTCCTTGTCTGATAGGGCCAAAGGGTCAAAAATATTTGTCCATATGGCAGGGAAATATATTCAATATCTTAATTGTACAAAGTTCAGTTTCTTTAGAAATGTCACCGGGGTTAATCAATACTTCTGAATCCAAATCCAATCGAGGTTGGGTAGCTCAATAGGCTCAGCTGATAGTATAAAGTTATTACATTTTTGAAGCACAAAGGAAGGGAGCAGCAGCCTATAGCATATGGCAAGCCAGCAGAGCAGGAAAGTTAGTCTCAGTCTGAGTGGATAACATCAGCGAATCACTTCAATCCCTCTCACACCCACATGCTCACGATCAATACTTCTACGTCTTCCTCCGTGCCATTAGCAATTCCACAGGCAGAGTACACAAGTCCCTGTTTTCATCAGCGTTGTATATATTTATACATTACTGCATTGGTAAGAAGTTCTCAGGACACCTCTGGTCCTGTGATTGCTGGTTTGTTTAACTGCTCTTGGTGCAATTCGAGTTGCTTCCAACCCATGCTGTCACTTCACAATCAGACCGGCTCCAGCTCCTAACACTGGGGTATAGGATCAGGTTCCTCACATGACGGTAGTGACTTTTTGAATAAACCCAACCATGACTTTTTGTCATTGAAGTAGCTACTTTGTTACCCTGGTACCTAGTTACATGTGTTTTCAGTTTTAGTGCATGAAAGGAGAAGAAAGTAAAGTAAGCAGAGTTAATGACTTATCAATGTTGCTGCTTCTTCGTTGTCCAATCAACAGGCTTGGAGTGGAAAGATGACTTCGCTGTATTCCATATCTCTAACAGATCTCTATGCAGGGGTGTATGAATCACAAAAGAAACAGAACTACAAATCATTTGGCCAATAAGACAGTTCATATTAGTGTATTTAAGCTTGTTCTAGCTGCTTGTCTGGGGTTTAGCTTTCAAGTGCAACTTTTGCCAAAAGGTTTTTTTCTAGCTTTGGGTACGGTGGATAAAGGTTACATCCCATTAGAGATTTTTCCTCTAACTTCCTGTCTAAGTAGCAAGTGGGCACCTGGACAGGCACAAAGTAGTCATTGGGACAGTTGACAGAAAATGTATTGAAAAGTTAAGAATTTACACTTTAGTCAGGTGTTTATTGCTGCCTTCATCCCAAATCCATGATCAAGGCTGTAAGCACATGTTCAAACATAACTGGTGTAACACCACCCTAACACCCAGAGGCATGAAAGGGACTTCCAGTGGCAGGAGGGGCTAGCATTACCCCATGGCTAAGTCCATGACCAGTAATGGGGGAATGAGAGACATTGGACACCAGTCACTTTAAGGGTTTTCAAAGGTTTAATTATTCCAGACTCACAGGTAGAGAGTTGTATGGGGCTCCAGATGCACAGTACAACACTTACAAATCCCAAATCAATTTCTAGTTGTTATAGTGCAACAGAAATTTAATTAATTGCTGGCATCACTGTATGTAGCAGAACTTTAGTTGGCTAGCACACTTCTCTGTGCATTCTCCCAGAAGAGTAACCCTCTCCCCCACAAGGTTCTGGCTTCTTTCAAGCTCCTCTCTCCAGCACAGTCTCTCCCCATGGCACTCCATCTTGGATATTGAATCATTAGAAATCAAATCATAACAACACTTAACTGTGAAATTGAGGTTCAGCCTGTGAACCTTCAAGTTCACAGGCTGGAATGCTTTTTATTTCCTATGGCTAATAAGTATACAGCTCTTGCTGACTATATATGAAGGTTCATTTCTGCTGCTAAAGAAGATCTACTCCAGGGATCTCCAAACTATGGCCCTCCAGGTGTTGGGGAACTACATACCCCATGAGGGATTGTAAAACTCTGACATTCACAGACATGATTAGGCATGATGGGAATTGTAGATACTTAACAACTGGAGGGCCATAGTTTGGAGACCCCTGATCTACTCGAAACACATTTGACAAACCTTACTATCTTCCTTTATGCCTTTAAAATCCCATATACCCAACAGTTGCTTCTGTGTTTGACATGGACGCATTATCTTTTCCATGGTGGTTGAGGGCAGGGATGGCCTTTTGGGCAAAATTATGGTGTCTAGGTACCTGCCACTGTGGTACAGCAGAGTCCAAAAACTCAGAGAAGGGCCAACTCCAAGAGCTGGAATTGGAGAAGCTGTAAAGCCAGCAGTTCCAAGCTGGCATTGAGAAACTGAACATAGGGGTGATTAGGGGGACATTTATTTCTTCTGCTCCATCAACTATGGAAGAGACACCTCTCTGGTCAAGGATTATGCTGGAAACAACAGGGTGAGGTTATTGAGGAATGACAAGGAGACGTGGCACTCATGTAAGGTCTGCCACCTCATCATCCTCACCCTCTATATCCCTGGAGCCCACTTGGCAGTATTCTGCAGCTGTTTGTTGCTGCTCCCTTGCTGATGTTCCTTCCCTCTGTATTCCTGGTACACTCTTCCTCATCTTCAACATTTGATATGAGGTATTCTTGCACTTTCTCCTGCATTAACTGACTCATTGGGGTTGATTTACTAAAACTAGAGAGAGTGCAGAATTTGGTGCAGCTCTGCATAGAAACCAATTCATTTTAAGGTTTTTTATTTTGTCAAAGCTTAATTGAACAAATTGAAGTTAGCTACCATGCACAGCTGCACCAGATTTTGCACTCTCCAGTGTGTGCTAAAATAATTCTGACAACTCCTCCATACCAATTTGCAGGGCTAAAGTTTTTTTTTTTTTTACTCCCAGAAGAAACATGCAAAGTCTTCTTCCAATATTGCAAAAAACTCAACACTTCAAATGATAAAACTTGAATTACTTGCACTCTGATATGAAATGGTTATAATTTTGTGTAGATGACATCAAGTTAAGTTATCTTCTATCTTTGTATACAGTATGTCTTGTGAGGAAAAATGATACTCTGGGGTGGGTATGGTCAATGCCAAATACTCCAAAAGGGAGATATCTCCACTGGAAACCCAAGATATTAGAATGTCTGTGATATCCTACCAGTGTTGATTTATAACAGAAACACCAGTTTAAGGTGGATTTACCATATAAACATCACATTTGTAGCACCTGGTGATATTATGTGATGCATTAATTGAAGACAAGTTGATTAAGATGTTTAGCAGAGCTTAATTAAAATTTATGTTCAAATGGGGAAAATATGCCCTAAATAAAGAAAACTCAGTTCTGCTGAATGTGCAATATTAACTAAAATAGCTGTAGCATGTACCCAAACCCTCTGACTCAGAATGTATTCTGAAAACAGAATTGAATATCACACTGATCATGGAAAACCTGGATGTCACTGTTTTTCTTATGTATGATGAAGATTACAATTACTATGTTTAATTTGATTACTCCAGAGTATCTCTGCTGTCATTGGCACGGAGCTCACTGAGGTTTTTCAAGCTCTTTTTATAGTAAGCAACCTCCTGGAAGACTTCCATCAGTGTATTCAGTAGGCTAAAGTCCAACACTAAAAACAACCAAGTAATGCAAAATATAGCTTGGCTTTTCATTTTTTTATACTGTAGTTCATATTAAAATAGTATTTCAAATCAGAATTGGCCACTAAAGGGCAAACCTCATTCTCATAGACATACTTAATGAACTAATGTGACACTGATTGCAAATCGTTTTTCCATTTACAGACATAAAACAACTAAACTGTTGTTTCTTTCTGTTCAGGTCTACTGGCAGCTTTATCACAATGTCAGCAACATAGCCATGGAGGTCTGTTCAGGGTCATACTGCATATACTAATCATGACATCTTGGAAGATGTATTGATTGTCTCTATACCCTGGGCTGAATTTAAAGCCCAAATGTAAAAATAAATAAATAAATAAAACCATCCTCTTACTTCTTCCTCTAAACCTCCTCAAAGGTCAACCTTTTTAAATAACCTTTTTTACCTACCCTTTGCTGTGGTCAGGTGATCATCCAGTGCTGAGTCCTTCTCCTCTCTGTTAACTTCCTGTTGGGGTTCTTCTTCTGGAAGTCCACATCAATGACCAATGTCATGGACGATTCCCATTGGGTGGTCACTATAAAGTGCTTTTACAATCCAGAGGACTAATAGGGGAATTAAGGGGACCAGACAGCAGGAGGTAATCTGTGGCATTGCATTAGTAGGTAAAGGAAAAGGAATTGGCAGCACTCCAGGTTGAGTCAAAATCCAGATTTATTGACTGGACATTAATCAGTAATGATTAAGTACACAGTCAGTGTGTGAAACGCATCTACCTTGTCACGATTGTCATAATTTGGATGTCCAGTCAATAAATCTGGATTTTGACTCAACCTGGAGTGCTGCCAATTCCTTCTTCTTTATCAAGTTTTCATGGAGGCGAGCCGGGGCATGCACCGGTGTGAGTCATCAGGCAATTACACCACCTTGAGCAGTGAGTCCTTGTCTGTTCAATTGCATAAGTAGGCCCTTTAGGAAACAGCATCAGTGAGGTACCTGGATGGACGGACTCAGGTGAGTATAATATGCTTTACCAAGTAAGAAAATTGATTTATTCTCCCTGGAGTAGAGACGCCTGAGAGGGGACATGATAGCAATTTATAAATACCTCAATGGTGATCTCAGCATAGGAAAAAAGCTATTCAGTCGAAAGGATTGCATGAGGACTCGAGGGAATACAATGCGATTAGAGGAGAAGAGTTTTAACCTCAGGCAACGCAGGGGGTTCTTTACTGTTAGGGCTACAAAATTGTGGAATTCTCTTACCACAAGAGGTAGTTTCTGCGGGAAGTATGGCTACTTTCAAAAGACTCTTGGACGTAAATCTCAAGGATCAGAACATTCAGAGGTATGAGAGATGATTACGGCCATACACACCTACACAGGTTGAACCGGATAGACTATTGTCTTTATTCAACCTCAACTACTATGTAACTATGAAATACCTTACAGGATGAATTGGAGGGTGGGAGGGATAGAAGAGAGTTTTTGCCAAAAGTTGGGCCTTAAAGATTCAGTCCACCAAAAACTGGTTTGGTAGATTCTTGACAGAAAAAAACACAAGTCTTGGTGACTGTATAGCTGATATGTCTGTGCTTGAATTCCTGGATCTACACAGCTGATAGGGTCATAAACCCTTTTGCTGCCAGAGTCGTCTTTGCATTTTTTTTTTTTTTTGCATAAGTTTTTAAATGCATATTTTAGACCAGTAGAATATCTAAAACCCCACAAATATTATATTATTTCTAAAAGTAATTTTTTATGTCACACAATATTAGCACAAATATTTCTCCAACTAATAATTTATGTAAAGAATACACAAAAGTTAATATTAGTGCACAGCAATGCAATATGTTACCCATTTTTTTGGTAAAATACAAAAGCCCCCTATGCACCTTGGAAGTGACAGAATCTTTTAGAACCGTAATGTCTCCCCTGCACTCCATTGAGTATACAAAGGAAATGACAGCTCTGAAATCAGAAGTGGTGAAATGCTTGTCGCATTTGGGTTAATACCCAACAGACATGGAGGGGCACAGGAGCCCAAGATGCATGGCTGGGGAGGGGGGCAGCAGGGGGGGAACATTACCTGACTTGTGGAAGTGACTGAGCACCTTTACAACTGTATGGCAGCTGGCTGATGAGAAATAAACACAATCCAGGTTGCTGTAGTAGCCTGGAGTGTGTGTATATGTTGTCACTGCTGCAGATATATGTCATAGTCCAGTGGCAACAAAATAATAAAATGCACCTGTACCCAGGCTATGAACATTAAAACATCTACATAGTCTAAACAAGCAGTAAAAGGATTTAAAAACAAGCAATTCCCAACCTCTTTAGCTGCAATATTCTGAAGATATTATTTTCAAATACAGTATTCAAAAAGATCAAAACAAAGACCCTAAAGTTAGGTTTTGACCAGTTTCCAACCGCTTAGAAATACAAATGCTCAAAAAATTAAAGGAACACTTTGAAAACACATCAGATCTCAATGAGGAAAAATATCATTCTGGATAGCTATACTGATATGGACTGGGTAATCTGTTAGGATGGAAAGGATCGTTTGATGGGAATTAAAATTATCAACCTACAGGAGGGCTGAATTTAAAGACACCCCAAAAATTAAAGTGAAAACATTATGCAGCAGGATAGTCAATTTTGCTGAAATGTCATTGCAGCAACTCAAAATGGTACTCAGTAGTTGTATGGCCTCCACCTGCTTGTATGCATGACTGACAATGTCGGGGCATGTTCCTGATAAGACGATGGATGGTGTCCTGGAGTATTTCCTCCCAGATCTGGACCAGGGCCTCACTGAGCTCCAGGACAGAATAAGATGCAACCTGGCATCGTCAGATGGACCGAATCATAATGTCCCAGAGGTGTTCTATTGGATTTAGGTCTGGTTGAGCGTAGGGGCCATTCAATGGTGTCAATTCCTTTATCCTCCAGGAACTGGCTGCATACTCTCACCACATGAGATTGGGCATTGCCACGCACCAGGAGGAACACAGGCCCACTGCACCAGAGTAGGGTCTGACAATGGGTCCAAGTATTTCATCCCAATACCTAATGGCAGTCAGGCTGACATTGTCTAGCCTGTAGAGGTCTGTGCCAACCTCCATGGATATGCCTCCCCCCTCCCCACTCCTCAGACCCACTACCAAACCGGTCATGCTGGACACTGTTACAGGCAGCATAACGTTCTCCACGCCTTCTCCAGACCCTTTCACATCTGTCACATGTGCTTAGGGTGAACCTGCTCAAATATGTGAAAAGCACAGGGCGCCAGTGGCAAACCTGCCAATTCTGGTGTTCAATGGCAAATGTCATTCGAGCTCCATGGTGCCAGGCAGTGAGTACAGGACCCACTAGAGGACGTCGGGCCCTCAGACCACCCTCATAAAGTCTGTTTCTGATTGTTTGGTCAGAGACATTCTTAACAGTGGCCTGCTGGAGGTTTATTTTGTAGGGATCTGGCAGTGCTCATCCTGTTCCTCCTTGCATAAAGGAGCAGATACTGGTCCTGCTGATGGGTTAAGGACATTTTACCGCCCTGTCGAGTTCTCCTAAAGTAACTGCCTGTCTCCTGGAATCTCCTCCATGCTCTTGAGACTGTGCTGAGAGACACAGCAAACCTTCTGGCAATGGTACTTATTGATATGCCATCCTGGAGGAGTTGGACTGCCTTTGCAACCTCTATAGGGTCCAAGTATGGCCTCATGCTACCAGTAGTGGCACTGAACCTAACCAAATGTAAAACTACTGAAAAACAGTCAGAAAAGATGAGAGTGGGAAAAAAAATGTCAGTGGACTCCACCTGTAAAACCATTTCTGTTTTGGAGGTTGTCTCATTGTTGCCTATCTAGTGCACCTGTTGTGTTTATTAACGCCAAAGCAGCTGAAACTGATCAACAATCCCCTTGCTTTTTAACTGACCAGATCAATATCCCAGGAGGTTAATTGACTTAATGCTATAATCTGATTAAAAAGTGTTCCTTTATTTTGTTTTCTATAGCAGTGTATAGACTGTGTGTTTACATTATAGGGCTGGCAGGCTGATGACATTCTGTTTCTAAGATTTCAGTGCCTCTTATAAATTATCCACAATCTCTCTAGTTACAGAGGTGAATGAGAGCTTGTTTGAAATTATTTTTACTTCTTGTTCAAAATACAGTCAGGTCCATAAATATTGGGACATCAACATAATTCTAATCTTTTTTGCTCTATACACCACACAATGGATTTGAAATGAAAGAAACAAGATGTGCTTTAACTGCAGACTTTCAGCTTTAATTTGAGGGTATTTACATCCAAATCAGGTGAAAGGTGTAGGAATTACAACAGTTTGTATATGTGCCTCCCACTTTTTAAGGGACCAAAAGTAATGGGACAATTGGCTGCTCAGCTGTTCCATGGCCAGGTGTGTGTTATTCCCTCATTATCCCATTTACAAGGAGCAGATAAAAAGGTCCAGAGTAGGGTTGAGCGAACACGGACTGTATTCGTGTTCGTACCGAATAATTGGATTTTTGTTACCCGAACACGGACCCGAAAACTTTACTGTATATTCGGGTAAAAATCCGTGTTCGGTCATTTTATTTCGGGGTTTTGTATGCATTGGCGCACTTTTCATGGTGGGCTTTCAACAGCCAATCAACAAGCGTTTAACTGCTGTGCCTTAAGCCATCCCAGCCATGCCTACAAATGTATTAGTAGCTGTGATTGGCCATCTGAAGCATGTGACCAAGTCTTTATAAGTTCGAGGCAGCGCCGCTGCGTCATTCTGCTGTGTTAGTTCAGGGACAGAGCACACATCATACGTGCTGGCTGCTGATTAGGGACAGACAGGCAAAAACCATTTGTGTCCGTATAGAATTGAGGGACAGGTCGGAGTGTGTTAGGCAGGGTGAGATATAGGCATTTTAGGGCGAGGCTGCTGATTTTTAGGGTCAGTGTTCTACAACCGATATTGCTGTGTGGGGGGGGGTTTGCAGTGACCGATCTTATCAATCCTGTTAGGGAGAGGCTGGAGATAGGCAGGTGTCAGTGGTCCACATCGATTTTGCTGTGTGTGGGGTGCAGTGAACACAATCTTTTTTGCCCACTGAGGAGGAGGGAGAAAAGTCTTTTTCCATCAGTCACTGTGTGCAGCGTTTTCCCTTCAGTGCTGTGCTGTGCTGACTGTGATCATACACTGCTGTGTTCAGTGTTCACATGTGCTATTATTGAGAGATTTCAAAAGTTATACACTTTTTTCTATTCCACTATTCAATATACACCCTTGGGTTAAAAAAATTAAATTGTGGCATAGTCTGTACTAATCTAGTTAAAAATTACACTTAAAAGGGGAATTTTTTTTTTTTTCCCCTCCATAGCCTGCAGCAGAGCTGAATGATATAAGACACTGCTGTTCACATGTGCTATTGATAAATCACACCAATTTTATATCATATTTTCTATTCCGCTATTCAATAAAAACCTTTGGGTATAAACAATTAAATTGCGGGATAGTCTGTGTTGGTATGTGTGAGATACACCTTTCCAATTTTTGGGGTTCATCTCATACTTCTGA
The DNA here is from genome assembly GCF_965119305.1 of Pelophylax lessonae. Taxonomy (NCBI): domain Eukaryota; kingdom Metazoa; phylum Chordata; class Amphibia; order Anura; family Ranidae; genus Pelophylax; species Pelophylax lessonae. The sequence continues at coordinate 216,590,418 of NC_138769.1, read as the reverse complement.
AGATTTGAGGGTGCTGCCTGTTCCGTACTCCTCCTACTCCTCATCCTGCCTTTAGGGGTACAAAAAATAGTAATTGGGGCCTAGTGTGGTTGTGTACGTGTGAGATACATACACTTTTTTTGATAATATTTTCTATTCCGCTATTCAATAAAAACCTTTGGGTATAAACAATTAAATCGCGGGATAGTCTGTGTTGGTACATGTGAGATACACCTTTCCAATTTTTGGGGTTCATCTCATACTTCTGAAGATTTGAGGGTGCTGCCTGTTCCGTACTCCTCCTACTCCTCATCCGGCCTTTAGGGGTACAAAAAATAGTAATTGGGGACTAGTCTGGTTCTGTACGTGTGAGATACATACACTTTTTTTGATAATATTTTCTATTCCGCTATTTAATCTACACCTTTGGGTAAAAACAATTAAATTGCGGGATAGTCTGTGTCGGTACGTGTGAGATACATACACCTATTGATATCATATTTTCTATTCCGCTATTTAATCAAAACCTTTGGGTATAAACAATTAAATTGCGGGATAGTCTGTCGGTACGTGTGAGATACACCTTTCCAATTTTTGGGGCGCATCTCATACTGCCGAGGATTTGAGGGTGCTTCAGTCTGCCTCCTGCCTGTTCCCAACTCCCTCTTCCTCATCCTGCCTTTAGGGTACAAAAAATTGTAATCGGGGCCTAGTTTGTGTTTGTACGTGTGAGATACACCGTTTTGTAAAAATTTGTCCTATTCCGCTATTCAATATACACCCTGTTTGAGTGTAAAAAAATTAAATTGCGGGATAGTCTGTATCGGTACATGTGAGATACACCTTTTTAAATTTGTTTGGCGCATCTCCTTCTACCGCCGAGGATTGCAGGGTGCTTCAGTTTGCCTCCTGTTCCCAACTCCTCCTACTCCTCCTCTTCCTCATCCTCCCTTTAGGGTACAAAAAATTTTAATCGGGGCCTAGTCTGTGTTTGTACGTGTGAGATACACTGTTTTTTATCCTTTTTCCTATTCCGCTATTCAATATACACCCTTTTGGGGTAAAAAAACATTAAATTGCGGCATAGTTTGCATATTTGACTGTGAGATACACCCGTGCGATACGGTTGTTGTTTTGTTCCGCTATTCAATAAACACCTTTCTAGGGCAAGATCATAAATTACAGAAATATGAGGAGACCGTCAAATAGGGGCCGTGGCCTGGGTCGTGGTGCTGCTGGTAGAGCTCCTGTTGCAAGGAGAGGACGTGATCTGTGCCAGCTACACGCACAAGTAAAACACCTTCCTCAAGTGTGAGTAGGCGACAGAACCTGCAGCAGTATTTGGTAGGGCATAATGCGCCTCTAGACGTGATGAGGCCTGAAGAAGTACAGGCGATAGTAGATTGGGTTGCTGACAGTGCCTCCAGTTCCTTCACATTGTCTCCCACCCAGTCTACTGCAGAAAGGTCAGAGTTGGCACCTGCAGCCAATGTCCAACCGTCTTTCACCTCACCCCCTTGGAAATCAGGCAAGCAGTCTGAGCCCCAAGCCATACAGCAGTCTCTTATTCTTTTTGAGGACTCTGTCAGCAGGGTTTCCCAGGGCCATCCACCTAGCCCTGCCCCAGAAGTGGAAGAGATTGAGTGCAGCGATGCCCAACCACTTATTTCTCAAGATGAGTACATGCAAGGACCATCGCAGCACGTCTCCGATGATGACGAAACGCAGGTGCCAACTGCTGCGGCGTTCAGAATTGTGGAGACCGACAAGGAGGGCAGGGGTGAAGACTGGGTGGAAGATGGAGGACGATAAGGTCCTCGACCCCACATGGAATGAAGGTCATGCAGGTGACCTGAGTAGTTTGGAGGAAGAGGCGGTGGTCGCACAGAGCAACCAGCACAGCAGAAGAGGGAGCAGGGTGCAGAAGCGGAGCGGCCGTGCTCTAGACACTACGCCTGCTACTGCCCAACGCAGCAAGGGAACGAGCGCACCAAAGCCAGCTCAAAGGAGTTCTCTAGCGTGGAAGTTCTTTAGAAAATGTGCTGATGACAGGACACGAGTGGTTTGCACCCTGTGCAATCAGAGCCTGAAGCGAGGCATAAACCTTCTCAACCTGAGCACAACCTGCATGATCAGGCATCTAAGTGCAAAGCACGAGCTGCAGTGGAGTAGACCCCTTCAAAACCAAGAAACGTCTCTGGCTCATCCTGCTTCCTCTTCTGCTGCAGTCTCGGCCGCTCCAGCCACATCTGTAGTGATACCGGCACCTGCCACCCCGCAAACAGACGATCTGTCAGCAACACCACCACCTGGGTCACCAACCATCTCCACAATGTCCCGTGGAAGCGTTCAGCTTTCCATCTCCCAAACACTTGAGAGGAAGAGGAAGTACCCCCCTACCCACCCGCGATCCCTGGCCCTGAATGCTAGCATTTCAAAATTCTTGGCCTTTGAAATGCTGTCATTCCGTCTGGTGGAGACGCACAGTTTTAAAAACCTTATGTCGGTGGCTGTCCCACAGTACGTCGTGCCCAGCCGCCACTACTTTTCCAGGCAAGCCATCCCTTCCCTGCACAACCAAGTGGGGGAAAAAATCAGGTGTGCACTGCGCAACGCCATCTGTGCCAAGGTCCACCTAACTACCGATACGTGGACCAGTAAGCACGGTCAGGGGCGTTATATCTCCCTAACGGCACACTGGGTAAATGCAGTGCGGATGGGCCTGAGGCGGATAGCAATTTGGCGCATGTCCTTCCACCACCGAGGATTGCAGGGCGCTTCAGTTTGCCTCCTGTTCCTAACTCCTCCTACTCCGCTTCCTCATCCTCTACCGCCTCCTCATCCGGACAGCGTAACACCTTCACCACCAACTTCAGCACGGCCAGGGGTAAACGACAGCTTGTCGTTTGGGGGAAAAACCACACACCGCGCAGGAGTTGTGGAGGAGCATGGAACAGCAGACAAATGAGTGGTTGCTGCCAGCGAGCCTCAAGCCCAGCCTGGTGGTGTGCGATAACGGGCGAAATCTCATAGCAGCTCTGGGCCTAGCCGGTTTGACGCACATCCCTTGCCTGGCGCATGTGCTGAATTTGGTGGTGCAGAGGTTCCTTAAAAACTACCCCGATATGTCAGAGCTGCTGCAGAAAGTGCGGGCCGTCTGTGCGCACTTTCGGCATTCTCACCCTGCTGCTGCTCGCCTGTCAGCGCTGCAGCGTAACTTCGGCCTTCCCGCTCACCGCCTCATATGTGACGTGCCCACAAGGTGGAACTCCACCTTGCACATGCTGGAAAGACTGTGCGAGCAGCAGGCCATAGTGGAGTTTCAGCTGCAGCACGCGTGAGTCGCTCTGCGGAACAGCACCACTTCACCACCAATAACTGGGCCTCCATGCGAGACCTGTGTGCCTTGTTGCGCTGTTTTGAGTACTCCACCAACATGGCCAGTTGCCGATGACGCCGTTGTCAGCTTAACTATCCCACTTCTATGCCTCCTTGAAAAAATTATTCGGGCGATGATGGAAGAGGATGTGGCACAGGATGAGGAGGAGGAGGAGGAGGATGAAGAGGTAACATTTCCAAGGCTTTCAGGGCAGTCATTCACAAGGGGCTCCAAGGGTGGGTTCCTGCACACACAAACGCCAGGGACACAATTGTCCAGCAGGGGCACAGTTCTGGAGGATGAGGAGGAGGAGCTGGAGGAGGAGATGGAACCATGTTCACAGCAGGGTGGCACCCAGGCCAGCTCATGGCCATCACTGGTGCGTGGCTTGGGGGATACAGAGGACACAGACGATACACCTCCCACAGAGGACAGCCTTTCGTTGCCTCTGGGCAGCCTGGCACACATGAGCGATTACATGCTGCAGTGTCTCCACAACGACCGCCGAGTTGCCCACATTCTAACTTGTGCTGATTACTGGGTGGCCACACTGCTGGATCCCCGTTACAAGGACAACGTACCTTCCTTAATTCACTCACTGGAGCGCGATCGCAAGATGCGCGAGTACAAGCGCACGCTGGTAGACGCGATGCTGCTGGCATTCCCACCTGACAGCGGGGCCACAGTGGAAGCACAAGGCAGAGGAGGAGGAGGAAGAGGTCGCCAACGCAACCAGGGCACCGCCAGTACCTCAGAAGGCAGGGTTAGCATGGCCTAAATGTGGAAAAGCTTTGTCAGCACGCCACAACAAACAGCAGCACCAGCAGCTCATATGAAACGTCTTAGCAGGAGGCAGCATTTCACCAACATGGTGGAGCAGTATGTGTGCACACGCCTAGACGTACTGAATGACAGGTCTGCCCCCTTCAACTTCTGGGTCTCCAAGTTGGGCACATGGCCTGAGCTTGCCCTTTCCGCCTTGGAGGTGCTGGCGTGCCCTGCAGCCAGTGTATTATCTGAACGGGTATTTAGCACGGCTGGGGGCGTTATCACAGACAAGCGCAGCCGCCTGTCCAGAGACAATGTGGACAAGCTCACATTAAAATGAACCAGGCATGGATCCCACGGGACTTTTCCATACCTTGTGCAGAATAGCGATGGATACCGACCTTACCCAGCCATTGTTCTATTTTTGCTCTTTCTCACTCTTTTGGGGTGTACCCTCATTTAAAATTTCTGAAAAAAAGCAGTGTTGGCTACCTCGTCCTCCTCAGGGCCAGATTAACATAGGGTCTATTGGAGCTGCAGCTCCAGGCCCCTACCTTAATATAGGCCCCGGGTTGGCCATATTCACTGTTACCGCTCTTCTGTCACTTGTAAACACAGAAGTCTGGCTTCTATGCTCACTTCCCCAGGCAGCTCCCTCAGAACCTACCCACACAGCACGAAGGCCGGACAAGGAGGGACAGTTGCCGATGCATGGATGTGTTTATGGGCTTCAGAGACAGCATCCCATGTTGAATTAGGCATGCATGGCTGCACCCTTCCTCCTCTGGGTGCATGCCAAGGCACGGCCCTTAAGGCCCTTCAAAATCCTCAGCACCAAGCCCATGATGCTCTTAATCCGACCCTGGTCCTCCTCCACCACCGCTTCCACCTACACCGCCCATAGGTGTGCGCAGCCTATTGCATTAGGGTGTGCACCCCAAAGTTTAAATACACATGCATGTGTTTGCCTACATGTACATGGCCCCGATACATTACTCTCCATGCTGGCAAAGAGAAATAGAGCAGAGCAGGTCCAAGGGAGATCTTTCCCATCTCCTCACTGGCAAACAGCGATAAAGCTATGTGCCCTAGGTGATTAGGGTGTGCCCAGGTACACCCGGCACACCCTGTGCGCACGCCTATGACACCGCCACATCCACCACCACCTCAACCTCCCTCCTACTCCATATGGGCCTTGTCCTTCAGAGATGAAGAACAGTTTTATTTTTCTGGTTTTTTTTTGTTGTTTTAAGTTATTTCCCTATCCACATTTGTTTGCAGAGCACTTGCCATGCTCTTAACTACGTTTTGCTGCCATTTGCAGCACTCTAGCCCTTTCCATTGGTGTTTTAGAGCCATTTTAGTGCCTGAAAGTTCGGGTCCCCATTGACTTCAATGGGGTTCGGTGTCCGGGAAAAGTTCGGCAAAAGTCCGGGACACGGACCCGGACTTTTTTTTTAAGTTCGGCCGAACCCACCGAACACGGACATCCAGGTGTCCGCTCAACTCTAGTCCAGAATTAATTTCAAGTGTGCTATTTGAATTTGGAATCTGTTGCTGTCAACTCTCAATATGAGTTCCAAATAGCTGTCACTATCAGTGAAGCAAGCCATCATTAGGCTGAAAAAACAAAACAAACCCCTTTAGAGAGATAGCAAAAACATTAGGTGTGGCCAAATCAACTGTTTGGAACATCCTTAAAAAGAAAGAACGCATCGGTGAGCTCAGCAACACCAAAAGACCCGGAAGACCACGGAAAACAACTGTGGTGGATGACTAAAGAATTCTTTCCTTGGTGAAGAAAACACCCTTCACAACAGTTGGCCAGATCAAGAACACTCTCCAGGAGGTAGGTGTATGTGTGTCAAAGTCAGCAATCAAGAGAAGACCAGAGTGAATACAGAGGGTTCACCACAAGATGTAAACCATTGGTGAGCCTCAAAAACAGGAAGGCCAGATTAGAGTTTGCCAAACAACATCTAAAAAAGCCTTCACAGTTCTGGAACAACATCCTATGGACAGATGAGACCAAGATCAACTTGTACCAGAGTGATAGGAAGAGAAGAGTATGGAGAAGGAAAGGAACTGCTCATGATCCAAAGCATACCACCTCATCAGTGAAGCATGGTGGTGGTAGTGTCATGGCGTGGGCATGTATGGCTGCCAATGGAACTAGTTCTCTTGTATTTATTGATGATGTGACTGCTGAAAAAAGCAGCAGGATGAATTCTGAAGTGTTTCGGGCAATATTATCTGTTCATATTAAGCCAAATACTTCAGAACTCATTTGACGGCGCTTCACAGTGCAGATGGACAATGACCCGAAGCATACTGCGAAAGCAACCAAAGAGTTTAAGGGAAAGTAGTGGAATGTTATGCAATGGCCAAGTCAATCACCTGACCTGAATCCGATTGAGCATGCATTTCACTTGCTGAAGACAAAACTGAAGGGAAAATGCCCCAAGAACAAACAGGAACTGAAGACAGTTGCAGTAGAGGCCTGGCAGAGCATCACCAGGGATGAAACCCAGCATCTGGTGATGTCTATGCGTTCCAGACTTCAGGCTGTAATTGACTGCAAAGGATTTGCAACCAAGTATTAAAAAGTGAAAGTTTGATTTATGATTCTTAATCCATCCCATTACTTTTGGTCCCTTAAAAAATGGGAGGCGCATATACAAACTGTTGTAATTCCTACACCGTTCACCTGATATGGATGTAAATACCCTCAAATTAAAGCTGAAAAAGTCTGCAGTTAAAGCACATCTTGTTTGTTTCATTTCAAATCCATTGCGGTGGTATATAGAGCCAAAAAGATTAGAAATATGTCGATGTACCACGAGTGCCATTACCTGGGCCATAAAAACTATTGAATTTTTTAAATGTATTTTAATTTGTAGAAAATGTAACCAGAAGAGCTGGAATATGAAAAGGTGGATGGGAATGCACAAAACTCCCTAAACAATAACAGCTATTTCCTAGGCTAATAGGAAAGAGATTGGATTGTCAAACAAATTCCATAAGGAACTAGTCTTTTCTTTTTAATTCCTAGCTATTTTCTGTTTAACTGTTATAATTGACATGATTTAGAACTATTTTTATTCCAACATGGAAATCATGTAAAGACACATTTTGCATTTATTGTGTAACACAGTTATAAAAGTGAACTTTATAATGCCAGAGTACAGCCTATGATATTAAAAAGGGGATGAAGTTATAGCAAGAAGCAAGTTCAGTGCAGGAGCAGTGGTAATAAGGTGGAGGGTGAAATTTAGATAGTGATGGCCCATAGGATCGTGACACATCACTCCTGGAAGCTGGGCTACTGTAATCAGTCTTTTGCTGTGTTGCGGAGCCCAGCCTAGGGATCTGCCTGCAACCATGATACAACAAGGCCTTGAACTGTCCAAAGTGATGTGTGTGCTTCCCCCTTTGCCTTACGTCCTAGAGATGACATGGACCCTGTGTATGTGAAGAGAGCTGGTGGTAGGGCTTGGGCTATGCGCTTCTCCTTCTGAAATGCATAAAAAAAGGGAGATGGTTCCATGCTTTGCAATCTGGCTTAAAGATTATAAATCAACATACAATGGTGGTTTTGTCTCCTACTCAAGTCTTGGCCTGATTACCTCCAATCACTAGGGGGCGTTTACATGAGGCTCAGTGTACATAAATTCTGACAGGTAGGGAGAATGGTTTATATGACCAAAGTGACCAATAGGGTCTCTTCTGTCATAAAAATTGTACCTGATGGAGTTTTTTTTTTCTTTTAATTGAATAGTTTAAAGCGAAGCTCCACCAAAAATGGGAAGCTCTGTTTGTTTGTACCCTCCACCCCTCCACTTCCACATTTGGCACTTTTTGGGGGGGAGAAGGTACCTGGTTTTGACAGATACCTGCACCCACTTAGAGGTCAGATCTACATCCCTCCTCCTTCCCACTGCAGCCTTCTGGGGGACACACAGGTCCCAGAAGACTGCGGGACCATTCAGAAATTGCAGCGCGGCCTGTTTCCCTTACGTAGGATGCCAGCGCCTGTACCCAAAGCCGATTGAAGGCTCGTCTCGAGTAATTACATCTCTGAACAGGTAAGTGTCCTTATATTAAAAGTTAGCAGCTACAGTATTTGTAGCTGCTGACTTTTAGTTTTTTTTGCCGGGACTGGAGCTCCTATTTAATAGGGATGATCGAACGGTTCGGGTCCACCATCGGTTCGGCCCAAACATTGGGTGTTCGAGGTTCGGCCGAATTTAGAACTTTTTGCCCAAAAAGTTCGGAATTCGGCAACCAGAACCGCCCAAAATGCAATGCTTCAGGAAATGGGCTTTAAAAAGCCCGTGATTGGACCAGAACCATTAGCAAAAGCCAATTGAGGGGGCAGGAGAATGCTAGGAATGTGATTGGAGTGACTAGGGGGTCCCTAGACCAATCATTAGTGAATACGCCCCCCAGTATATAAGATCGCCCCCGCCATATTCCCAGCATTGTTATACTGGACATGGAAGAGAGTGGAAGCAGTTCTGTTAATTTTACTTTAAAAGTGTCATTTAGCATTTATTAGTGTGAGGAAAGGGATATCTAGTGTAGTTAGAGTGCTCCTTTACACTTAAGTTAGCTTCAAAAATTTAGTTTCTGTAGGGAAAGTGTTAAGTGTCAGGGGACCGTAGTGTAGTGTAGGGTTAACTGGCAGTGACTGCTATGGCAGGGTGACAAAACCCCTCCATAGCAGGGTGACCGCTATAGAGAAATGATAATTTCTCTGAATAACTTCGGAACTGGAGTATGGCTTCTCACCAGCCAAGCATTTTTTATGCTGCAGGGGCTGCCACTGCCAGTGCTTTTTTGAGGACATGTTTGATGTCAGACATGACATCTGAACATGTGTATAGGGGGTATATATAGACATATATGTCTGAATATATACCCCATGACATATATAGGTGTGAAAGTAGCAGAAATAAATGCTTGCGCTAATGAAATCATTTACAGTAATATATTTCTGCTACTATCACACCTATATATGTCTAGGGGTATATATTCAGACATATATGTCTATATATACCCCCTATACACATGTTCAGATGTTTTGCCTGCCTCAAAAGAACCCCAAAAAATGCCAAAAAAAAGCTAGCGTCAAAAAAAAAAATGCCCAGGTGTGTTTTTGCTGGCATTTTTTGGGGGGTTTTGGAGGCAGGCAAAACATCTGAACTTGTGCACAGTACCACTATACACAAGTTCAGATGTTTTTCCTGACTGCAAAGAACCCAAAAAAATGCCTGCTTTGAAACCGGCAAGGTGTTACAGCAGCGAAGCCATATTCCTGTGCTCAAAGTTTTCTAATACAAACAATCCTTTTTTTTCTGGTTCTGGACATGCTACAGAGCTGAAACTTCAAAGGTACACCTTTTAGACCCCCCAGACACAAAATCACACAAAAAAAGTTCTTAAAAATTGTCATTTTTGATTAAAAAAAAGCCAATTATTGAAAAATAAAAAAAATAAAAAGAGATTTGGATTTAGTATCTGGGGGTCTAAAAAGTGTATATGTGAAGTTTCAGCTCTGTAGCATGTCCAGAACCCCCCAAAATTAGCATTTTCTTATAATTTTTATTAGAACAGGAATACGGCTTCTCTACTGCGTTTTTTCTTGCATTTATCGGGCATTTTTGGAGGCAGGCATGACTTTTTTTTGGATTTAGTGTCTGGGGGGTCTAAAAAGTGTACCTGTGAAGTTTCAGCTCTGTAGCATGTCCAGAACCAGAAAAAAAGATCATTTTTCAGTAGAGCAGGGATGGTGGGACCCCTCTTTTACACTTATATGATCTTTTTTTCTAGTTCTGGACATGCTACAGAGCTGAAACTTCACAGGTACACCTTTTAGACCCCCCAGACACAAAATCACACAAAGTTTTTAAAAATTGTCATTTTTGATAAAAAAGCCAATTATTAAAAAAAATTAAAAAAAAAAGAGATTTTTTGATTTTTACTTTGGATTTCAGATCTGGGGGGTCTAAAAAGTGTACATGTGAAGTTTCAGCTCTGTAGCATGTCCAGAACCAGAAAAAAAAGATTGTTTGTATTAGAAAACTTTAAGCACAGGAATATGGCTTCGCTGCTGTAACACCTTGCCGGTTTAATAGAAGGCATCTGAACTTGTGTATAGTGGTACTGTGCACAAGTTCTGATGTTTTGCCTGCCTCCAAAAACCCCCAAAAAAATCTCTTTTTTTTTTTTTTAATTTTTTCAATAATTGGCTTTTTTATCAAAAATGACAATTTTTAAGAACTTTTTTTTGTGTGATTAATAGTTAATGGGGCATGACCCAGAACCCTAGGCACTTTTTAGGGGCATTTATTGGGTTTTGGGGCTTCAAAATGGTGTTTTTTGATTACCGAAGTTCGGGTCCCATTGATTTCAATGGGGTTCTGAAATCCGGGCCGAACTTTCGGGTAGTTCGGATGTTCTGGCCGAACCGAACTTTTCAAAAGTTCGATCATCCTTACTATTTAATTTCCCCTTCAGTAGGTCTTCACATTACATAGTTAATTGTAAATCTATAAGACATTTTACATAGATTGCCATATTGAAATGTATGTGGCTAGTTTGAATAATGAGGGTTCTTCCTGGACTATGCAAAGTTCCTAGGCAGCTTTTAATTATTTTTTTTTTTTTAAATACTACTCTTTTTTTTTTTGTATATTGTGTTCATTCATTTCTTGGAATTATGCTGTTTACCTTGGAATATATATTTGCTTTTCTTTCAGCATTCAGCACCTTGCATAGTGCATGATTATTGCATCTTTAGTAAATAAACACACCCAGAACACATACTACAGATTGCTGATAGGCTGCTAGCCGCAGCCTTTTATAGGACCACAATTTTTCTAGTTACTCTAGTTAATTAAAAAAAAATAAAAAAATACAGGAAATAAAAATTAAAAAAAAAACTAATAAAAAGTAAATCTTTAAAAATGTAGTTAGTGACTAATCAAATGTTTGTTAAATTTCTCTTAGATTTATCCTTTTAATGGCTAACTGTACCCACAGGAGAAGTAACAAACAGCAAAATCCCTACCCAGAAAATGATGCTTACATTTTAGGTACATTTATCTGTTTTGATGCTTAGGCAATAAGCAACAGGCAAAGTTCACCAATCAGCAATCAGAGACCCTGTAAGGAAAGAAATATGAGACCTGCCACTGCTTACTTAATTACTTGAGTGCCTGTGCCTTTTTTTCTCCCTAAAGTCCAAGAGCATTTTTTTTTTCTTTGTCATTTTGGCCATATCTCAGATCAGCGCATTGTGTTTCAGATGCTGTAGTCTATCTCAAAGTGTTCTAAAAAATGGTTTTGCTCCAAGACATACACTATATTACCAAAAGTATTGAGACGCCTGCCTTTATACGCACATAAACTTTAAAGACAGGCCCGAAGCAAAAAAAAAAAAAAATAAGCGCAGGGCCTCATGATGGGGTGGACAGGGGACACTAACAGGAAAGGGTTAACTACTTGGGGGATCAGCTAGAGGTCAAGTGTGGGGATTGGGCAATTCAGGGTAGGTGGGGTTACAGGTAGAGTAACACTGGGGGGGGGGGGGCTTACAGTTTCACAGCATTACCTCGTGGACCATTGGAGAAGGAAGAATCATCCCTGCTGTACCGTCTGCTTCTTCTAGCCTGTCTGCCATCTGTCATGGGGGACTTGGACTAACTGTTTGGCCGGCTCCGGGAGGCCACTGCTTTGAGGGGTACGTCTTGGCTGCAGACTCAGGTCTCCTCGCTGCTCGGGGGGGGGGGAGACCTCTGCAGGGGGGGACCGACATTCCCGCGTCCCCCAGAGCTGAGCGCCGATTAGGGAGCCCATTCGTGGACCCTCCAGGCTCGCCGACCCAGCGATCTCCTTCTGCGGCCGGCGGGGCTTCTGGAAGGAATCCCCGTCTACGGTGGAGCTCTTCCAGGCGGGGCTCCGCCTACTCCTCTCCCCCGGCCCCGCCTGCTCGTTGGATGGCTTCAGGATCTGCGGCTGCCCCGGACTGTGAGGACCGTTCGGTCGGGGCAGCTCGGCGTGGGAGACAGCTGATCGCGGGTTCCTGCCAGTCGGAGAGAGCGGCCGACGGCTCCATCCTGCGCATGCCCAGTGCGGTGGCGGCTTCAGCGGTGTCTGCAGTGGACGGAGGTGCAGCAGGGCCGTGTAGGAAGAGGCCCAGGCGAGCTGAAGGAGGATCGTCTGCCAGTCGGCGGCAGGGGGGGATTGCAATTGGCCAGGCCCCTCGGTGCCTTCCAGCCCCATTCCAGATGTGGATCCAGCGGGGTCGGACGACCGATTGGAGGGGGAGCTGTCCAGCTCGGAGGAGGGAGGAGCTCCAGGACCTTCACCAGCGGGGGATGTGGGATCTGCGGCTGTGGGGCCTTGCCCTGGTTGGCCTGGTGAGTCTTCCAATGTTACTTCTTCTTCTTTACAGTCTGCTTTACATGCTTTGTCCGGGATGTTGGAGTCGGGGCCTAGCCGGGGGGGGGTCCGGGGGGTCTGGGGATCTGCTGGGCGGGTCTGGGGTGCCCCCTGCTCCCCCACACAGCTGGCCAAGGGCCCTTTATTCTGGGTAGAGCGTTGTATGACTGAGTAATTATCATTCAAAGTGTGAGAGCGCTAAAAGCTGAAAATTGGTCTGGGCAGGAAGGGGGTGTAACTGCTCTGTATGGAAGTGGTTAAAGACGGCTGCGCAAATACCACAGGACAAAAAACATTGCAACCGCCGCCATTTTATTCTCCAGAGTCTTTGCTAATATATATATATATATATATATATATATATATATATATATATATATATATATATATATATTGTAATGTTTGGGGAATCAGCTGGATCGCAGGACACAGGCATTGCAACCAAAGAAATGTTTATTAACTTAAACAGGCTTCATAGCAGCAAAAAAACACAACAAGGAAAAAACTCTCACCGACTTGAAGAGTTCAGAGCTGCTTTTGCAGTCAAACAGTCCCAACTTTTGAAGAGGGTAGCTTCCCCTGGCAACAGGTTCCCAGTCAGCACACTGACATGCACCCTCTCGGCTGTACAAAAGTCCACCATTCACCACCCACAGTCTCCTCTATGCTCCACCACACCCAATCTACAACTTCCTGTCCTTCTTAAACCCACTTCCTCTGATCATTGAGTTAACCCCTTTTGCTCCCTTAAAGGGACCAGAGCCCAAACAGAGGGGAAATATAGCATCCTTCAAGGACCCACCCTCTACGACCTGTACAATATATATACATATATATATATATATATATATATATAATGTTTGGGGGTTCTACGTAATTTTCTAGCAAAAAATATTGATTTAAACTTGTAAACAACATGTGTCAAAAATAGGCTTGGTCCTTAAGTGGTTAATGAAGACGCTGTCGAGTCACTGGCTATAGCTTCAGTAATTAGTCGTTTTCAAATACTGATGGTTTCAGTCCTTAGTAATAAACCTGGTGAACAGTGCTGGATGAGTTGAATGGCATGAGTATATATAAGGCCCAACTTTGGACCCTACAAGAAGTACTTTTAAATTGTTCTAAATCACATTGAATCTGCAGGACTGAACTGAGTCCTAAATGCTTCTTTACACAAATTCAGCTGTCATTGCTGGGTCACATTTTATCACTATAGAAACTGTGGCCCGATCTTAAAAATGTGAAAGTTGTTAAACAAGTGCCTGCCCCCTCTGGCCTTAAGACCTTACGTGCCATCTTAGCACTGCATGGTATTCCAAATGTACTTACAATTACAATTACTAGGTGGAAATTTAAGCACGGTCTGGTCAGAGATCAGGTAAACAGCTTAAACCCAAAACCAAAAATGTGATATATTGCAGCTTATTACCAATCCTTAGATGCGGTGGCTTCATTCGTTTTATATTTTAGGCTTTTTTTTCTCTGTTTTCACTTTGTGATCTGGTCAGTAATAAACCTCCAGTATAAGGGTCCTTTGACACCGATCAGATCCGCCTGTTTTTTCAGATCTGATCGGATGCTCCATGCATCCCTATGGGGCAGCGGATGTCAGCGGAGACATGTCCGCTGACACCCGCTGCCATCCGCATCCGATCCTGTCTGTAAAATCCGGACGGATGGAAACCCTATTTTCCATCCGTCCAGGGGATTGGATCGGATGGAATCGGATGAGAGCGGACAGGTGGTCCGCTCTCATCTGATTCCCCCATAGAGATGCATGGGGCTCTGACACCTCCCTCTCCGCACACAGAGCGGTCCCTGGCACTCTCAGGTGAGTTGTGGGCATGCTCTGTAATGTGTGTCAGGGTACTTTGTATTGTAGGGGATTTACTGTGTATGGGGGCTCTGTAGTGTGTGTGTGTGTGTGTGTGTGTGTGTGTGTGTGAGAGTGAGGGGAGCTATGTATTTTAGTTAGAGACTCTATGCTATGTGTAGGTGGCTATGTACTGTTGGGGCTCTATACTACTATATGTGGAGTAGCTCTGTACTGTGAGGGGCTATGTACTGTGTGAGGAGCCCTATACTTTTGGGGCAAGCGTTGCATCATGCGTGCGTGCATGCGAGGGGGCTCTGTATTGTGGGGAAAATCTGTACTGTTTGTTGGCGGGTTCAGTACTGTCAGGAGGGATCTATACTGTGAGGGGGAGCTCGGTACTGTGGGGTGGGGGACTCTGAGGGGAATGTTGCGATAGCCCTGTTCTATGAGTTCTGTAATGGTTGGGGGAAAAGGCTTTGTACTGTGGGGGGAGCTCTGTACTAGAAGGGTTTGGGCAAAAGCTCTTGCTGGGGGAAAGTTGGGGGAAGGTAATTTTTGGTTGTAAACTGGCCTGTGTTACCATCTGCTGTGCCCCAGAGTTACAAAGCTCTGAGTACACTCACTATTTGGCACACCATGCTGTGCATGCCACTTTTCATCTCGCTTCCACTGGGAAAAGGGGGGAAGGGGCAGTTTCCTATACAGTGTGATTACCTGCACTTATTCACGGAGAGAAAAAAAAGACCTGAATAGCAGTATTCATACCGCTACTGATGGTGGTCCAGAAATCTTTTAATATTTGGGGATCAGGCTCTTGGTCACAATCTGGAGGTTTAGTATGAATGTTTTTTTTTTTGTTGTTGTTTATGTGTGAGCAGACATTATTATGCTGTAAAATAGGACACCTAAGGGTCCTGTGGGAGGTTGGTAGTGATTTTTACCTGTTGGTAGTTTTTAACTATGAGAAAGGTAATCTGCTTCCAATAGGGTTCATTGAGTGGAAACTGCCCCCAAATGTGCCAAAGGATATCAGGTACCAGTGTACTTCTCTAGTGCACTGGAAAAATCCAAGGGTCCCACCAACTTAAAGAAGAAGTCCCATCAGCAATGTCAGAAAATCCTAAGTGTTTACAGTGACAGCAGACAGAGACAACTAGTTTGTATTGTAAGAGAAAGATATGATTGTTTTGCTTAAATTAAGGAAGTGGGGGAACATGATCTACTAAAATAGTTGATAGTATTTGAAGGTGTAGCCACTTGGGCATGAGCTATTTTCATTAGGATGAGAAGTCAGAGAACATTGTCACAAATCCAGAGTCTAGCAAATGTTTAGGGATGTCTGTAATGTAAGACTTACCAGGCTGAAAGTCATAAAGAGGCTGACAGTAGTGGGGTGACAGTAGTGGGAAAGGATTTAGCTATATCTTCAAATTACTGCATATCTCCTTGGGTACTCCTAATGCAAGGAATACATGCTCTAGCTTGTTGGTGTTAGAGCTGTGGATTTATCTTATCAAGTGCCCTTTTAGTATCTGTGTCCAATAATTTTTTCAAGTTGTGTCAGAGGTCTGTAAGTTCAGACAGGTGATTTTCAGCCAGGCCCTCTTTGTGTAGCATTTACATTACAGTAATATGTTTCAGTAAAGTGTCTTTCTAAGCCCAAAGTTGATGTTTTAAATGTGGGCCCTGGTCTACTGCCTCTTCTGTGTTTTGCAAAGTACAGGCTGAGATATTAGGCCACTGCCAGCTTCAGAGAGTCTAGGAATAAAATGAACTCAAGTCAGTTTTGTTCACTTTCCCTTCGTTTTGAGAAGCAATTGCCAAATGTCATATCCACAGTGATTGGAACATGGTCCAATAACATGACATCATTAATCAAGGTAGAAATGACCCAAGGCAAATAAGAATGGTTGACAAATCACAGGTCTAGCCTAGAATAGGAAGTGTGAAGAGTGCAGTTTTATACATGAAATCTTTCATGGTGGGATGCAGAGTTCTCCATACATCTTGCTGCACTTGGTGTAGGGTGTGTTTGTTTAATTTGGAGAAGGCAATAGAGGAATGGCTGGTGGATATGTCTAGAAGAGGGTTTAAGCCTAAATTAACCACTTTACCACCGGAGGATTTTGCTGTCTTACGTCTGGGCCACTGGACGCCGTACCCAAACGAAATTTACATCCTTTTTTTCCCAGAAACAGAGCTTTCTTTTGGTGGTATTTGATCACCTGTGCGATTTTTACTTTTTGCGCTATAAACAAAAAAAGAGCGTTTATTTTGAAAAAATAACAATATTTTTAACATTTTTTTTATATGAAATTACCCCCCCAAAAAATGTAAAAATCTAATTTTTTTAAAATTTTTGGCCAATTTGTTTTCTGCTACCTATGTTTGGTAAAAAAAATCAGAATAAGCGTATTTTGATTGATTTGCGCAAAAGTTATTGCGTTTACTAACAAAGGGAAAGATTTTTGTCATTTTTGGTGTTTTTTTTTAACGCGTAATGGCGGCGATCTGCGATTTTTTTTTTTTGCGGGACTGCGACATTGCGGCGGACAGATCGGACCCTTGACTGACATTTTTTACACTTTTGGGGGTACCAGTGACATTACTGCAGTAATCAGTGCTATATATATGCACTGTTACTGTAAAAATTACACTGGCAGGGAAGGGGTTAATTTTATTGGAGAGGGAGGGGTTAATGTATGCCTGGTGCTTACTAACGTGTGGGGGGGGGAGGTGACTGAGTGACACAAGGACAGATCGAGGGTTCATCTATGCTGAACCCTGCAATCTGACCCTGCCTGTCACTTAGGAGATCCGCCCGCTCTGTTTACACAAGCGGGTGGATCTCCAAACTCGATTCCCCGACGATCGGGGAAGAGCAGCGGCGATCGCCGCCGCTCCTCCCCTGGCCCGACTCCCGCTGTGACTGAAAACAGCGGGAGCGAGCCTCCGGTGGCGCACGCGCGCCGCTGAGAGAGGGGAATGTCTGGTGACGTAGACCTACGTCGCCAGACAATAACGAGCCACTGTGCCGCAGTAGAAGCACAGTGAGCAGTGGGGAAGCGGTTAAAGTCTACCACCAGTAAGAACAGGCTTTCATATAATCTTTTCAGCTTATTAAGAATAGAGATTAACACGCTCATCTGATGTTTATTATCGTTTCACTATGGAAGAGAAATTTATCCCAGCATCTCACAGTTCTGCTTCCAGCATTATTAGTACTGAACTCCTTCCTCATTGGTCTACCTCTCTGCAAGCTATTCCCTCTTCAGTCTGTCATGAATGCCGCTGCCAGACTCATCCACCTTACCAACCAGTAAGTGTCCGCCACCCCTCTCTGCCAATCCCTCCACTGGCTTCCCATTGCCCAACGAAAAAAAAATTCAAAACACTAACAATAACATACAAAACATCTGGAAATGTGTCTCCTGAATGAAAAGCATTTTCCCCTTGAGGCATTGCATTTCTTTGAAAAATGTATGCCTCTCAGCCTATAACATTATGATATGATCCTATATAGCTATAAAGCCACTGGTTACAGTGCAAGACAATATGTAAAGTACTTTGAGAAGTATTCATTTATTATATACTGTAAAACAGAAATGGGAGTATGGAGGGGAGTAAGACAAGACAAAGTGGCCCTGCGAAGGATTGGCTGTATGAGGGTGAAAAAGGAATGACTTTTTAGGGCAAGGCCACCCGCATGTTCTATGTGTTATTTTTTCTTCATGTCATTTTTGTAATATAATTATATTTTTTTATACAAATCTACTCCAATCTCACTAGTACTTAATTACTTCTCAATACTTCCATTTGAAGACCTTAAAAGTCCCACCAGGGAGGATTCTCCTCCTTTTTCAGGGTAAAAGGAAAGCCATACCAGGTCAGGAGGCTGTGACTTGGTCCAAGCCCTGTCCAGCATCCGAAAGATATTTAGCATACAAACCTTTGAATGCCTAGAATGAGCAGCAAAATAAGAACAGACCAGGGTGTACAAGTGTAGTAGCTTAGCTCTCTCACACAGAGAAGTCCAATTAACACATTTTTGGTGATTCAAACAGAAAGAAAAACCCACTAACTTGTCTGAATTCTGGAACACAAGCTAGCATAGCGGAAGTGCAAAACTCAACAGGGAAAATCAGAGAAGGGAGGAGAAGGAAGGAGGTAAGGGGAAGAAACCAGGAAGGCGAGGGAAAAAGGTCATAGTCACTGCAATTGCGGGAGGCAATGTCCAAACAGGGTCACACGCGGTGGTCAAGATCTAGGAGAACTCTGTCTTGGGTTGCCAACCTCAGATCTAGTACTCTTTAGGGTGACCTCTTGCCACAGTGGTAGTATACAGAAATGCAGGAGGTCCAGACGATCAGACTTAAATATGCAAAATACCCAAAATAGAAATTCCGGTTTACAAAAAAAAAAAATGTATACTCACTTAGGTAGGTGCAGCATTGATCTGATGCTGCATCTGTCCCTGGCCACCTCTGCACTGAGAACTGAGCAATCAAACACTGCTGATCACTCAGTTCTCCCCTCTGCTCTGAATAGAGAGTGGTGACTGTCAGCCAACCGACTCTTTGCTCTGCCCCTTTAGCGCTAGGCTGGAAAGGGGAGGGAGCAGCTGGCTCAGTCTCCCAATGGCACAGCTGAGAGGCTGGACCAGCTGTTGCTCCCAGCATCTGGGTGGATCCCAACTTTAAACTCAGTATTTTTCCTACATAACAAAAAAGAAGAAAATGTATGAGGCATATAATCATTAATGCAGCTAATTCTCTTGTCCAGTGCTGTCATGGTAACCAACACCGCATACACAAAAAATAAAAAAGTCACCACACTCAGATTGAGAAGGGTCATAAGCAGTCACATTAATGAAAACCATAGCATAATCACTAAAATTCACATTTATTAAATATTTTAAATAAATCAAAAAGGTAATCTACATAATCCAAATTGTGTAATACATGTATCCGGTACCTTAATCCACCTGTAAACCCACCCTTTACAAATCTTAAAAACAATAACCACAAAAATGTCCGGACCTCATATATTTGGGAAAGGAAATCTTTTTACAGTCAATCATGTATGTGAGATAGATATTATATGTATTCTAGCTGGATATGAAAACCTTTAACCACTCTTGTTTGTGTGTACCTTCTAAGCTGGCTGTTCTATGATACATATGCTTACATGCTGCAGCTTTACTGCATATTGCTTTGCTGTCACCTATTCTGGGTGATTGCTATGCTGTGGCTGACTGCCTGCTTGCTGCCTTCTTGCTACTTAGCCTTTTCTATCAATTCCTCCTAATACGCTAGAGGAGGACTTTGCTTGTGGCTCAGCTAACACAATTGGATTTACAATCTTATGCCAGTGGCCACTGGGACTCTGTGATAACATTATATTTAATCAAACTGCTAGTTTGCTGGCTCCTTAACTATGAGAAGAAGTGTAATTAACTTCATCAATTTTGATAGGAACGGTATTTTTAGACCTAGACAGTCATCTTGGAATATACAATAAAAAAAACTAAAGTAAAGTAAGGCGTTGTTAGAGCAAATCTCCCTTAGTGCAATCTACATAAAACACAAATCTATGTGAAATGTTAACATATAATACGTAGTAAATCATTCATTAAATACCAATGGTAAATTAAAAATAAATTGATTCCAAGATAACAGTGAATTCAAATCTTGTGAGTAAATTGTGATAAATATCCTGATTAAAGTGCATAATAGTGACAGTCCATATATTAGGTATCAATACCAGTGGTAATCTGCAATCCCTGTGACCACAGCCAGTGCTCCTCTTCTAAAATTAATTGGTGCTCCACCAAGTGCAAAGCAAATAATTGCACTCACCAGAGTCCTCAGATCCCTAGGGACCACAAAGCTGAGCGCAATTATTTGCTTTGCACGTGGTGGAGCACCAATTCGTTTTTGAAGAGGATCACTGGCTGTGGTCACAGGGATTGAAGATTACTACTAGTATTTATACCTAATATATGAACTGTCACTATTATGCACTTCGATCAGGATATTTATCACAATTTACTCACAGAGTTTAATTCACTGTTATCTTGGAACCAATTTATTTTTCATTTACCATTGGTTTTTAATTAATGATTTACTATGTATTATATGTTAACATTTCACATAGAATTGTGTCTTATGTAGATTGCTCTAAGGGAGATTTGTTCTAACAGCGCCTTACTTTACTTTTGTTTTTTTTTTATGTTGTTTAATGTGATTCACATTTAAAGGGGTGGTAGTTGGTGGGTAGATACACAATTTATAGGTTGGCGCCTTCGAAAAGGGTACACATTGGAATATACAATGTTGGTTATGATATTGCAGTAATTGCTATGCTCGAGCTGGCAGGAATTTGAATAACTTTTGGATATAACCTTTCACGCCTTTTCATGCTTTTGACCATTTAAGTTTATATATTGGCATGGTGCCTACCCACTATCTATGCAAATATATGACGTCCGGATGTTTTTGCGGTCATTGTTTTTAAGATTTGTAAAGGGTGGGTTTATACTGGTGCATCTCAAAAAATTTGAATATCATCAAAAAGGTAATTTATTTCAGTAATTCAATTAAAAATGGGAAACTCATA
The DNA here is from genome assembly GCF_965119305.1 of Pelophylax lessonae. Lineage (NCBI taxonomy): Eukaryota > Metazoa > Chordata > Amphibia > Anura > Ranidae > Pelophylax > Pelophylax lessonae. Next base: position 216,569,413 of record NC_138769.1, on the reverse strand, counting down.
TATTATATAGATATAATGGACATACTTTTACATGGACATACTGTACATCGACATATTTTTCAGTAAGATAACATTTCTGTATTAAAAATCCTTTTTTTATTGGTCTTATGTAATATTCAAATTTTCTGATATACTGAATTATGGGTTTTTATAGCTGTATGCCATAATCATCAAAGTTAAAAGAAAAACATGCTTGAAATATATCACTCTGTGGGAAATGAATGTAAATAATATGAGTTTCACTTTTTGAATTGAATTATTGAAATAAAGTAACTTTTTGATGATAATCAAATTTTTTTAGATGCAAATGTAGGTGTATTAAGGTGCTGGGTATATGTATATCTTAATTTTTGGAGGCCACTGTGCTCTTAGGAACCTTAAGTGCAGCAGAAATCTTTTTGTAACCTTGGCCAGATCTGTGCCTTGCCACAATTCTGTCTCTGAGCTCTTCAGGCAGTTCCTTTGACCTCATGATTCTCATTTGCTCTGACATGCATTGTGATCTGGAAGGTCTTATATAGACAGGTGTGTGGCTTTCCTAATCAAGTCCAATCAGTATAATCAAACACAGCTGGACTCAAATGAAGGTGTAGAACCATCTCAAGGATGATCAGAAGAAATGGAAAGCACCTGAGTTAAATATATGAGTGTCACAGCAAAGGGTCTGAATACTTAGGACCATGTGAAATTTCAGTTTTTCTTTTTTAATAAATCTGCAACAATGTCAACAATTCTGTGTTTTTCTGTCAGTATGGGGTGCTATGTGTACATTCATGAGGAAGAAGAATGAACTTAAATGATTTTAGCAAATGGCTGCAATATAACAAAGAGTGAAAAATTTAAGGGGGTCTGAATACTTTCCGTACCCACTGTATATGAGGTACGGACATTTTTGTGGTTATTGTTTTTAAGATTTGTAAAAGGTAGGTTTACAGGTGGATTAAGGTACTGGATACATGTATTACACAATTTGGATTATGTTGATGTCCTTTTTGATTTTTTAAAATGATTTAATAAATGTGAATTTTAGTGATTAAGCCACGATTGTCATTATTATAACTGCTTATGACCCTCCTCAATCTGAGTGTGGGGACGTTTTTCCTTTTTGTGTAGGATTTTTCCCCAGCCTGGACCAACTGAGTGAAGTCAGCCAACAGTGGGCTTTAAGCACAGGAGTGCAGAACTAACTGCACTCCTGTGATCCATAGGAGGAGTATAACCCAAAAAAGCTTTGGTCTTACCTCTCCTTTTGTGCAAGGTGTGACATGGAGACCTGTTTTCCTGATCTTCTATTCTGAACATTAAAATCTGAGGAGGGTAATGTACTGCAACTGTTAAATTGCCTGAGCACGTGGTTTCAACAGCCTCATTTCTAGATATTATGTGCTTTAGATCACTTCTCAGTAAGGATACCTCAGATGTTATTGTGATTGTAAGGCTTTTTTTGAGTCCCTCAAACAGGTTGGAGGGTGCGAGTAGAACGAAATGTAGGTATAGAGGAGTGTGGGCTACCATACTCTTTTACTAGCTTCCATATATTGTCCTGAGAATGGTTCCTGGGGATCTGCTGCACTTCCCGTCTTTCTTTGCTATCTTTTTAGTTCTGGATTGTGAGTCTGGTTGCATAACTGAGATTTGGGCCATTGCAGTTAAATACTACCTATTTTGTGCTCTATATGCTCCAGCTGGTATGGTGGTGAGTATGACTTATTTTACTTCCTTCTTCCTCAAGATGATCCCCGGTATCTTCAGGTTTTGTATGTCCTTTGACATTAGTGGTGACAGAGCAGGAGCCGTTAGTGCCAGTAGCTCTCTGCTGCCTCGGTTTGCCCTTGCCCCTTTCTGACCTTGAGTGCTTGCAGTCCACAGCATGGTATACAGGAGCGATGGTGTGTGGCAATGACTGGTTTTCAGTGTGCTTGATGAGGGGGTTGCAGCAGGGGCACTTAGTATCAGGGTCTTTCCTCCATCACAGTTCAGTCATGATTCCTTGGAAAGTTCTTACATGTCTACTGAGAGGCTGGACATGGGATGGTACAAGAATCACCAGCTTAACTACTACATAACAAAATGTATACTAAACTATATGTTTCAGACATACAACTCCTAATGCCTTATGCATGCTACAGCTCAAAAAAGCTGCTTCTTCAGGCATTTGAGCTTTTTATTTAATCTACCCTCGATGTTAGCCTGTGTCCATACAAACTATAGGCATTTTTAGGTGTTTAGTGACAGCCAGGAGAGTTTATAAGCAGACCAAAAATTGGAGCTTTAGAGCTGCTGCTAAATTCCTGCAGGAGAAAAAAGCTTTAAGAGCATACAGTGTGCATGAGGCCTAAAAAGTCCAGTGCATTTGATATCATCATTTGGTAAGACTTCTTTGAAAAGCTACAAGATAGAAGTAAGTCTGGGAACAGATGCATTTGAGCTACTAACTCCTATGCAATGTCTGGTGAGCCTCAAACACACAGCACCCAGCCTGTGAGGTCTCTGTAACCCTCCATGTAATCCATACAAAAAAAATAAAAAAGGCTGGTGCTATGGATTTTTGCTAAAATGTCGTTTTATTGTAGCATGTGAACAACCGTCAAATAAAAATCCAACACGTCATCATGACAAGAATTAAAAGTAAGTCTTATAATGTTTGGAAACATGGTGAAAGAGTGTTACACTTTCAGCCTGGATATTCAGTTTGAGTTAAGAAACCTTGTTTATTAAAACAAGAACACTCCAATGTTTCCAATACTGTACAGTAAGTGACAAGTCAACAAAGATCTTACACCTTTAAGAGCCAGTTCACACTGATGCGGCTGCGGCGATCGCATGTAATGTCGGAGCGCACTGCTCCTTCATTACATGCGATCGGCTGTGCGGTGCGAGTTTAGCCATACACTTTGTATGGCTAAATTTGCACCGCACCCGCAGCAAAGACGCACAGGACCCTTTTTGGCAGCCGCATCAGGATCGGATCGCACAGTGGTTCACACTTGTGCGATTCGATCCTGTGCGAACTGCAAGATCGCACTGCGATATGCGATCAAACTGGGGGTGTTGTTAACATTACATTGACACCCCCAGCGTATCGCATATGGCAGTGTGAACTGCCGGGGGTGCGTTTGCGATGCGGGAACAGGCTGCGGATTCGCAGCCTTCCCGCATCGCATAAGTGTGAACCAGGGCTCAAATATATGATGGATGCATATGGAATTCCAGTCATCTTGCATCCGTTAGGCAGGACTTTTCAGAAGTTTATTTTGAAAAACAACATTTTCTATTTCTTCTGTTAAAGAAAAACGCCGTCTTTCCACAAACTTTACATAGTTTGTTTGGGTGAAGCTGGCTCACTAACATGTGAGGCCGCTGGATGTGGGGTATAAACTGTATGTAGCTGCAGCTGTGTTCTGGAAGCTTTATATTCATTGATAAAATACATTGCTTGCCATGAGCGGCTGAGTACTGCTGTGGTAGACTCTTCTGTGTTCCAGTATGAGACAGTAAGTTTGAGCTCGCACTCGGAACTCAGTGTGGTATGCTGTATGTAGCCGCAGCTACATATATTTTATACTGCACATCCAGCAGCCTCACATGTTAGTGAGGGACATAGTTAATTTGGGCTTAGACTGCATAGACCTATTCAGAATCAGAAGGCCCCCTTTGTGATCCAAAGATTATGTGATGTATTTAAAATGCATGGAAGTGTTTTTTGTTTTTAATATAATTTTTACATTGTGAAATCATCCTTAGAGCTGATATAAATATACATATATATATATATAAACACTGCTAAAGAAAACTTAAAGGAACACCTTTTAATCAGAGTATAGCATCAAGACAATTAAATTCATAGGGTATTGGTCTGGTCAGTTATGAAACAAAGGGGGTTGTTAATCAGTTTCAGCTGCTCTGGTGTTCTGTTGGTCCACTAGATGGGCAACAAGGAGACGACCTCCAAAACAGGAATGGTTTTACAGGTGGAGGCCACTGACATTTTGTTTCCCTACTCATCTTTTTAATAGTTTTGCATTTGGCTAGTGTCAGTGTCACAGAGGTTGCACAGGCAGTCCAACTCCTCCAGAAAGGCACATCAATATGTGCCATTGCCAGAAGTTTTGCTGTGTCTCCCAGCACAGTCTCAGGAGAATGAAGGAGATTCCGGGAGACAGGTAGTTACTCTAGGAGAGCTAGACAGGGCCGTAGAAGGTCCTTAACCCATTAGCAGGACCATTATTTGCTCCTTTGTGCAAGGAGGACCAGGATGAGCACTGCCAGAGCCCTACAAAATGACCTCCAATCAAACAATCAGAAACAGACTTCATGAGGATGGCCTGAGGGGACCGCATCCTCTAGTGGGCCCTGTGCTCCATGTCTGGCACCATGAAGCTTGATTAGCATTTGCCATTGAACACCGGACTTGCCAGGTCCGAGAGCAGATGAGAGCAGGTTCACCCTAAACACATGTGACAGACGTAAAAGGGTCTGATGATGCCGTGGAAAACGTTATGCTGCCTGTAACATCATTCAGCATGATCATTTTGGTGGTGGGTCAGTGATGGTCTGGGGAGGCATATCCATGGAGGGACGCACAGACCTCTACAGGCTAGACAATGGCACCCTGACTACCATTAAGTATTGGGATGAAATCCGTGGACCCATTGTCAGACCCTACGCTGGTGCAGTGGGTCCTAGGTTCCTCCTAGTGCATAACAGTGCCGGGCCTTATGTGGCGAAAGAAGGCAGCCAGTTCCTGGAGAATGAAGGAAGTGATACCAATAAATGGCCCCCACGCTTGCCTGACCTAAATCCAAAAGTACACCTCTAGGACATTATGTTTCGGTCCATGCGACACCGCCAGGTTGCACCTCAGTCTATTAAGGAGCTCAGATGCCCTGGTCCAGATCTGGGAGGAAATACCCCAGGACACCATCCATCGTCTCATTAGGAGCATGCCTCGACATTGCCAGGCATGCATACAAACACGTGAGGGCCAGACAGACTAGTGAGTACCATTTTCAGTTGCTGCAATGAAATTTCAGCAAAATGCACTAGCCTGCTGCATCAATTTTTTCACTTAAATTTTAAAGGAGTCTTTGAATTCAGCCCTCTGTAGGTTGATAAATTTCATTTCCATCAAACGATGTGACATCCTATGGATCCTAACACATAACCTAGTCCATATCAGTATAGATATCCATCATAATATTTTTCCCTATTGAGATCTCATGTATGTTCAAAGTATTCCTTTAATTTTTTTGAGCAGTGTATATGTATACAGTATATAGTGACATGGGGGACCATTAGCTCTAGTGGTAGGTGCGTTTTCAAGTGATTCACTGTAGTCTGGAGCTATATTTTAACGGCCTGGTAGCCCATTTTTATTAACAGGCAAATTAAAAGTCTGTAATATAGGTTTCCCATGCAGGGGTTCCTCATATAGTAAATATACAAAATGCTAGCCTACCTGGCTCTTTATGCTTGTCACCCTGACCATAGGTGCTTCTGTGCAGACCGCTTTACATTAGCGTCCACAGCTCCACTCTGGCCTTAGTCCTCAGGCCGTTTACTGCCTCTTGCAGATACACACACACACTCTGGCTGCCACCTGCAACTTCTGACTCCTGGAGAGGATTGGAGTCCTCCTAACTCCCATGCACAGATCTCCTTTCTGTTGGGTGGAACAGTCTCCAACTGGGAGCCCTGAGGTCTTCCTAAACCTTCATTATAAGCTCTGTGTGCACCTGAGCACACACCCTGCTGGTCCGCCACAAAACCGGACACATGGTTGGAGATTCCGTCCCACCCAAGACACTGTGGAATCTCCTAACTACAGAGCCCCATCCCGGTATACCAAAACCTGGAGAAAGCTGCAAAAACAGTTTTCTCCCCTCCACAGCTATACTCTGTAGTCCTGCACTGAGCCAATGTGCACACTTTGTCCTTTAAGTTACCATTTTTACCCTGACAATGTCTCATCCTGTCACAATATATATATACAGTATATACAGTATCTCACAAAAGTGAGTACACCACTTACATTTTTGTAAATATTTTATTATATCTTTTCATGTGACAACACTAAAGAAATGACACTTTGCTACAATGTAAAGTAGTGAGTGTACAGCTTGTATAACAGTGCAAATTTGCTGCCCCCTCATAATAACTCAACATATAGCTATTAATGTCTAAACCACTGGCAACAAAAGTTAGTACAACCCTGAGTGAACATTTTGAAGACAGGCTCAAAGTGTCAATATTTTGTGTGGCCACTATTATTTTCCAGCACTGCCTTAACCCTCTTGGGCATGGAGATCACCAGGTTGCCACTGGAGTCCTCTTCCACTCCTCCATGATGACATCACGGATCCTCAAACACCTGTTTGAGGATGCCCCACAGATACTCAATAGGGTTAGGTCTGGAGACATGCTTGGCCAGTACATCACCTTTACCCTCAGCTTCTTTAGCAAGGGAGTGGTCGTCTTGGAGATGTGTTTGGGGTCATTAGGTTGGAATACTGAACTGTGAATCCGAAGGGAGGGGGTTATGCTGTGCTTCAGTATGTCACAGTACATGTTGGCATTCATGGTTCCCTCAATGAACTGTAGCTCCCCAGTGCCGGCAGCACTCATGCAGCCCCAGACCATGACACTCCCATCACCATGCTTGACTGTAGGCAAGACACTTCCTTTGTTCTCCTCACCTGGTTGCCGCCACACACGCTTGATACCATCTGAACCAAATACGTTTATCTTGGTCTCATCAGACCACAGGACATGGTTCCAGTAATCCATGTCCTTAGTCTGCTTGTCTTCAGCAAACTGTTTGCAGACTTTCTTGTGCATCATCTTTAGAAGAGGCTTCCTTCTGGGACCACAGCCATGCAGACCAATTTGATGCAGTGTGCGGCGTATGGTCTGAGCACTGACAGGCTGACCCCCCACCCCTTCAACTTCTGCAACAATGCTAGCAGCACTCATACGTCTATTTTCCAAAGAAAACCTCTAGATATGACGCTGAGCACGTGCACTCAACTTCGTTGGTCGACCATGGTGAGGCCTGTTCTGAGTGGAACCTGTCCTGTAAAACCTGTATGGTCTTGGCCACCGTGCTGCAGCTCAGTTTCAGGGTCTTGGCAATCTTCTTATGTAGAGCAACAATTATTTTTTTCAGATCCTCAGAGAGTTCTTTGCCATGAGGTGACATGTTGAACTTCCAGTGACCAGTATGAGAGAGTGAGAGCGATAACACTACATTTAACACACCTGCTCCCCATTTACACCTGAGACTTTGTAACACTAACGAGTCACGTGGCATTGGGGAGGGAAAATGGCTAATTGGGCCCAATTTGGACATTTTCACTTAGGGTGTACTTACTTTTGTTGCCAGCGATTTAGACATTAACGGCTGTGTGTTGAGTTATTTTGAGGGGACAGCAAATTTACACTGATATACAAGCTGTACACGCACTACTTTACATTGTAGCAAAGTGTCATTTCTTCAGATTTGTCACAAGAAAAGATATAATAAAATATTTACAAAAATGTGAGGGGTGTACTCACTTTTGTGAGATACTGTATATGCATTAAGGTGAAAAATCGTAAGCCTTTAGATTTGAACCCTTTTATAGTAAGCTTCTTTGATTGGCATATTGCAGGATTTTGCATCCTCTTTAACCATCATGGAGTAATTTATTCAACAAGGAAATAGTATACTCCCTCATTGGGTAAATGACATAATTACATCAACAAAATTAAATCAGTCTTTCAAATCAATAAAAGAGATTGAGCTGTTAGCCCTGGTAGATTATAGATTTAATAATAACATGCAATGAAAATCTGTAGCTTCCAGAGCGATCAAGATATTTCTTGTATTAAAAGAAGAAAATACTTGAGAGAAGATAGTAAGAGAGAGATAGAGGGGGAGAGAGAGAGAGAGCGAGAGAGAAAGAGAAAGAGAGAGGGAGATGGGGAGAGAGAGAGAGAAGGAGAGAGAGAGAGAGAGAGAGAGGGAGATGGAGAGAGAGAGAGAGAAGGAGAGAGAGAGAGAGAGGGAGATGGAGAGAGAGAGGGGAGAAAGAGAGATAGATTACCATAAGTGTTAAGAAACTTCACACAAGAAATTATGTAAATATCCACTTCATTTATCCAGTTTTGTGCAAATAAATAAACAGGAATTTCCATTTCATGTTCTTGGATAAAGTAGATCTTCACACAATTTATTGTGTTCCAAAAAATCTTTTAGGAACTGAGCCCTGTAGTCTCAAAATATGCTGTTCAGTTTCGGCAACTAATTCATAAGAATAGTGTTTTGGAAATTGAGAGGGCAAAGAAGAGCAACTAAATTAGTAAAGGGCATAGAGGACCTCCGATATTAGAAAAGATTAAGTTCAGCAATGATCCTCTTCAGGTAATTTCTGCATGTATGAATACATGTGAACAGCTGGAAATGGCTACAGGCGCTGTCAGACTTCCATTCAAAGGAAACCATGCTGAGTCTCTTGCAGCTAATCACAGTTAGTCCCACACACAATTGTAAATGGGGCCTTACTAAACCGATTTTATTTTTCCGTAGGCTTATGTCAGATGTTTTTTTTTTTTTCTTTTGGGCTGCGATTACTCCCCCTCAGTCTCAGCTGCTAAATTGTCTGACCAGCTGTCAATCAAACAGCAGGGGCATGGACTGCAGTGAATATATTGAAATCACAGCTGCCTGTAGTTCACACAAAAGGTGATCATGGTATTTCAGCATATGGAACTGGTGGTCACCCTATTCAAGAAGGTTTAGTGAAAGCAGAAACTGACAGAATCAACAGGTATTTATTTCAAATTTACTCACAAAAAAAAAAAAAAACTTAGACAACTACATTTACAATTCAAAAATGAGGCAATTTACACAAGTTTAATATTTAGGTTTACATAAACTTTTCATGCAATATCTACTTAAAATATTAATTGACAAAAGCATTTTATTTGTGGACTGAATTCAGTTTTCCAAAATATTTGGCTGCTTTTCCATTCTGCAATTCATCTTAATTATAATAGTTTTTTTTGGAGAGTACATTCATGTATACGTTTTCCACTGTTAGATTACAATTGTATTTTACAGTTTTTCACCTATTTTTTTTTAAATTTTATTAGATCTAGAGCTATAAATTTGGACCTAATTAGAAAAATGTCAGTATTATCATAGCACTACATGCTGTATGCACTAGATACCTAAAAGTAGCAAAGCAAAAAATCTAGCTCCACATTTTTATATGTGTGTGTATGTATATATATATATATATATATATATATATATATTGTGACAGGAAGTCAGGTAAATCTGTGGATGTAGTCACAGACAGGAGATACATTTCCACCTGGTTTGGAAAGTTCACCAATTACTATAGGGTGTCGGCTGAAAAGGTAGCCAGGACGGCTTAAGGAAGTTGAAAGGCCTTCAGCTGTTCGGAATGAGGAAGTTAAGGCCTCTATAATTTGTCCAAAGGAAGTCTATTGATTGCTGCCTCCTGACGCTGAGTGAGCTAGGGAGAGGAGGACAGTCAGATGTGTGCCTCCCGACGCTGTGTGAAGCCCAGGAGAAGGATTGCGGCCTCCTGATGCTGTGTGAAGCTGGGGAGAGGACAGTCAGATGTGTGCCTCCCGACGCTGTGTGAGCATGGGAGAAGACCTCCTGAAGCGATGTGCGCTGAGGAGGGTAACAAGTGTGAAGACTACTCAAGGTGAGGTCTTGGATCGTTTCTATGTGAAAAGAAACCAATGGACATTTCCCGTGTGAAGGGGAAATTAATTAAGACTGAAGACTACTCAAGGTGAGGTCTGGACTATTTCTATGTGAAAAGAAATAAATGAACTGTTTGCTATGTGAAGAGGAAAATGGACATGTTCAATGGACATTTGTTGTGTGAAGAAAAAACATGGACTATGGAGTGTCTGCTGTAGGATCAGCAAAGTTTAGGTAAAGGTAAAGGTAGGTTCCTGTATGTGAGAAGGTAGCCGCCCACAGTGGCAAGGATTTATTTTGTGTTTTATTTTTATTTTGATGTTTTTGAGGCTTGCACTTGTGTGAAGAAAAGTGCATGAATAAACCAAACTGTTGTTTGCAACCCCTTCTCGGCTATCTCCCTGTGTAAACGCACCCCCCCCAAGGGGTCATCCATACCCGCCACCGAGCTAATCTCCCACAATATATATATATATACACACTGGTGTACACTGGTAACTGGTACTTGCTGTAACTACCGGTTGACCATCATCTGGTCCTTGTCTGGTATTGGTAATTACACAAACAAGATATGCTTTATATCTTAAGCCAAGTACAGCTTCATTTTCTTCCTGGTCAGCTATACACTCTAAAGCTGGATACACGCAATCCAACTTTTGTGGTTAGATTTCCCTCAGATTTACCTTTTCTGTGTAGTGCAAGGGCCAGCCTGATTGTATACAAATTGAAAGTGTTTAGGTTTGACCTCATATTATATGGTTTTGGTAAGTCTAAAGGAAAAAGTCTTCAGAAAATCTTATAGTGTGTATGGTCCATAAGTCTCTCATAACTTCCCTGTATGGAGGTTCCTGTCTTGCTTGAAAACTTGGGGGAGGAGGATGTGGATCTGGGTGAAAGGGTTCTGTAGGAGACATGGATATTGGCTTGAGATTACCTTTTTAATGAAAGAGGAGTCTTTATCTCATTTTGACTATCATCACTGTCCTCATCCTCGCTAGCCCCATTCTTTGCTTTAACTGTCTCATTCTCTGCTTTTTTATTTTTATTTTTGCCTCTTTTACTCTGCCTATAACTTACATTGTCCCAGGATAATTGTAACTTATCAACCAACTCTGTCCATCTGCCATCATAATTAACATACACAGAGATCCAAGTTGCTACATTATAAACTCTTCTTTTGGGATTGGATCTGATCTGTTTTTAGTCCAACCTATAATAGTGTTGGTGTCATTCCTTAACCACTGTCCATATCTATTCATCATTTCTGCCACAGAACTCAATTTACTTATCATTTTTACCTCTCTCAGCATTGAGAGGTCTATGGGTTTGCCACTGTCCCATTTCTAGTGTCCTCCTTAAATCTCTACTACAATTTGGGCCGTCACCTAAATTATTTCTCAGGGCCACACACAGTAGCCGTCAAATGGCACTTTATCACACTTGCCAAACAGGCTTACACTTGCCATACATGCTCTTTATACCACTACAGTCCTCTGGTCAAACCTTTTCACAAGTCTCACAAATCTATTGACACCCCATGCATAAAAATGGAACATTAACAATCCACCCAATAAAATAATAATAATAGGTTCTATTATTTCTGCAACAAGTGAAGTACAGGAGTTATTTGGGTCAGACTGCATAACATTAACAGTATTCTGGCTTACATTTATTATATCTCACCATCTCATCAACAGCATAACACTCCTCCAGCCAGGAAAAACTAAGACACCAACTGCTACTTGCCACAGAGGGCAGAATAAGTAAGAACAAAGGGTCTTACCCATGGCCACTTGTCTGCCCCGCATGTATTTCACGTCTCTCTGGTCGGGGGTCCACTGGACTGGATCCGAGTCACAGGCACCAGCTGTTACTCTTGGTTAGGGAATCTTCAAACAAGACCTTGAAGACGAGATAGTGAGTCCAAATTGATGAAAGAAAAGGTGCTTTTTTTTACTGCAGTCGGAGGATACAGCCTTAGAAAAGTTCAGATTGAAGTTAACTGAGCAAAGGCAGAAGTATATAGTCTAGCTAACAACATTAGGGTAACTAATTTATAGTAATGAATATGCATAAGACATAGGCGTCTTCTAGGTTCTAGGTGTGATCGTATAATCAATCCAATCAGTGTCCATATCTTCTGAATGGCAAGCTAATAGTTAAATGGGCGTTAACATCATGTGACTGACAAAAAAAAGGGAACTAGCAGCAGTCCGCTATGACAGTTGTTGGTTGAAACTGGTTCTGACCACAAATGTTTATTCTAGGTGGTTGGTTTTCATCAGGCGGTCAGTGTCATCACAGGTTCAGACTTTGTACTGGGGTATTTCCAGTACAGATCTGAACCAGGGCATCACTGAGCTCCTAAACAGACTGAGGTGCAACCGAACCGACCGAAACTTAATGTCCCAGAGGTTTTCTATTGGATTTAGGCCAGGCAAGCATGGGGGCCATTTAATGGTATCAAATCCTTCATTCTTCAAGAACTGGCTGCATACTCTTGCCACAAAAGGCCAGGCATCGATGTGCACTAGGAGAAACCCAGGACCCACTGCACCAGCGTAGGGGCTGACAAGGGGTTTCATCCCAATACATAATGGCCGTCAGGGTGCCATTGTTTAGCCTGTAGAGGTCTTGGCGTCCATCCATGGATATACCTCCCCAGACCATCACTGACCCACCACCAAACTGGTCGTGCAGAACGATGTTACAGGCAGCATAACATTCTCCATGACTTCTCCAGACCCTTTCACGTCTATCACATGTGCTCAAAGTGAACCTGCTCTCATCTGTGAAAAACACAGGGCGCCAGTGGCAGGCCTGCCAATTCTGGTGTTCAATGACAAATGCCAATCAAGCTCCACGGTTCCGGGCAGTGAGCACAGGGCCCACTAGAAGACGTCGGGCCCTCAGGCCACCCTCCTGACGTCTGTTTCTGATTGTTTGGTCAGAGAAATTCACACTAGTGGCCTGCTGGAGGTCATTTTGTAGGGCTCTGGCAGTGATAATCCTGTTTCTCCTTGCACAAAGGAGCAGATACAGGTCCTGCTGATGGGTTAAGGACCTTCCACGGCCCTGTCCAGCTCTCCTAGAGTAACTGCCTGTCTCCTGGAATCTCATCCATGTTCTTGAGACTCTGCTGGGAAACACGGCAAACCTTCTGGCAATGGCACGTATTGATGTGCCATCCTGGAGGATTTGAACTGCCTGTGCAACCTCTATAGGGTCCAGGTATCAGTAGTGACACTGACCCTAGCCAAATGCAAAACTAGTGAAAAACAGTCAGAAAAGAGTAGGGAAAAAAAATTCAGTGGCCTCCACCTGTAAAACCGTTCCTGTTTTGAGGGTTGTCTTATTGTTCCCATCTAGTGCACCTGTTGTTAATCTCATTGACACCAAAGCAGCTGAAAATGATTAGCAAACCCCTCTGCTACTTAACTGACCAGATCAATATCCCAGGAGTTTAACTGACTTGAGGCTGTAGTTTTTTTGAGCAGTGGGGTGAAGTCCTGAATCTGAATGGGGATACCTACACCCAGGCAGCACTTGGGAGAAGAATCAGCTCTGTGGAACGGTCAAAGAAACAAGGCACCTCTAAGTGCAGTACCTCACATTTATTTAAGAACAAAGGGTTACAAACACTTACAGAATGTAAGCCATAACAAGTGAAAAGAGGAGCTGTAGTGAATCCGTAATAACGTCCGGGATCAGAGGAGCCGATGCTCGGATGAACAGATGTCCAAGACGCCGCTTCCTGTGCAGGCTTACACTGAGCGGGGCGCGAACTTCCGCCAACCACGCTGAGATGCAAACAGCTGGTCAGAGTGGTCTGATGAAGGAGCTGCGCATGCTCTGAAACATGTAACCTGCCATCCACCCGCACTAGATGCCGGCTGTTTGCGTCTCAGCGTGGTTGCCAGAAGTTCGCGCCCCGCTCAGTGTACGCCCACACAGGAAGCAGCATCTTGGACATCGGCCCCTTTGATCCCCGACGTTACTACGTATTCGCTCCAGCTCCTCTTTTCACTTGTTATGACTTACATCCTGTAAGTGTTTTTAACCCTTTGTTCCTGAATAAATGTGAGATACTGCACTTAGAGGTGCCTTGTTTCTTTGACCTTAAAAAAATGACATCATCTTCTGGGAACTTTGGAACTCCTCTGCTGAATCCAACTGAGGATTTGAAGTAAGTAACAGTGACTTCTTACTGAGTTACTTGTCGTATATCTTTGTTCTTTATACTGGAATCTTCCAAGGTCACAAGGAGCGGAGGATCAAAACTTGTCTGATGTATCTGCCAGTGATATTTTCAGCCTATGACTACGAAATATGTGCTTGCTCTGGGAAGTCCCTACCAAAAGGCCCCTGCCTAGGTCAATAACTATTTAAAATATAAATCTTCAAAACTCAGCAAGAGCAGATAAACCAATAAAGCTAATGTAATGGCTAACATTATAATTGGGGATGAGCTTCGAGTTAGAGTCGAAGCTAACTTAGACTCGAACATCGGTCGTTCGATTGTTCATCAAATGACGAACAAATGTGCTTATTTGCGGGTAATTCGAGATTCCCATAATGCGCACATGCAGCATGTTATGTGATTGGCCAAAGCATGCACCCTGACCTCATGCTTTGGCTAATCAAATGATCTCTGCCATGATTGGACTAAAGGCAGGCTGCCTTTAGCCAATCATGGCTCAGGGGCCAGGTATACGCCCCACACTACATAAAGGCAGCTCGCACAGCCGCAGCGTGTAGTGTCATTGTGCGGGCGATGAGACAGGCGCGCATGTGAGACAGGAAGGGAGTTGCTTTTTTTGGAGTTTGTCAGACAATGCAGAGACATTGCTAGCAGTGTAGGGAGGGCCGGGAATGTGTGTTAGGCAGGGAGAGATTTCTTTCTTTACATCATATCAGACAGTGCAGCGCCAGTGAGTGATTCATTGCTAGCAGTGTAGGCAGGGCCAGGAACGTGTGTCAGGCAGGGAGAGATTTCTTTCTTTACATCATATCAGATGGTGCAGCACCAGTGAGTGATTCATTCCTAGCAGTTTAGAGAGGGTCAGGAACATGTGTCAGGCAGGGAGAGATTTCTTTCTTTACATCATATCAGATGGTGCAGCGCCAGTGAGTGATTCATTCCTAGCAGCGTAGGGAGGGCCAGGTACGTGTTTCAGGCAGGAAGAGATTTACATCAGATATCAATGAGAGTATTGTTCATTGGTCAGTTGTGGAAAATTCTATAAGCATCACAGATCATTCATTTATAGGATTATAGATTACATCAGATATCAGTCAGAGTATTGTTCATTAGTCAGTTGTGGAAAATTCTATAAGCATCACAGACCTATAGGATTATAGATTACATCAGATATCAGTCAGAGTATTGTTCATTGGTCAGTTGTGGAAAATTCTATAAGCATCACAGATCATCCATCTATAGTATTATAGTTTACATCAGATATCAGTCAGAGCATTGTTCATTGGTCAGTTGTGAAAAAATTCTATAAGCATCACAGATCATCCATTTATAGGATTATAGATTACATCAGATATCAGTCAGAGTATTGTTCATTGGTCAGTTGTGGGAAATTCTATAAGCATCACAGATCATTCATTTATAGGATTATAGATTACATCAGATATCAGTCAGAGTATTGTTCATTAGTCAGTTGTGGAAAATTCTATAAGCATCACAGACCTATAGGATTATAGATTACATCAGATATCAGTCAGAGTATTGTACATTGGTCAGTTGTGGAAAATTCTATAAGCATCACAGATCATCCATCTATAGTATTATAGTTTACATCAGATATCAGTCAGAGCATTGTTCATTGGTCAGTTGTGAAAAAATTCTATAAGCATCACAGATCATACATTTATAGGATTATAGATTACATCAGATATCAGTCAGAGTATTGTTCATTGGTCAGTTGTGGGAAATTCTATAAGCATCAAAGACCTATAGGATTATAGATTACATCAGATATCAGTCAGAATATTGTTCATAGGTCAGTTGTGAAAAAATTCTATAAGCATCACAGATGATCCATTTATAGGATTTTAGATTACATCAGATATCAGTCAGAGTATTGTTCATTGGTCAGTTGTGGAAAATTCTATAAGCATCACAGATCATCCATCTATAGGATTATAGATTACATCAGATATCAGTCAGAGTATTGTTCATTAGTCAATTGTGGAAAATTCTATAATCATCACAGACCTATAGGATTATAGATGACATCAGATATCAGTCAGAGTATTGTTCATTGGTCAGTTGTGAATAAATTCTATAAGCATCACAGATCATCCATTTATAGGATTATAGATTACATCAGATATCAGTCAGAGTATTGTTCATTGGTCAGTTGTGGAAAATTCTATAACCATCACAGATCATCCATCTATAGTATTATTACATCAGATATCAGTCAGAATATTGTTCATAGGTCAGTTGTGAAAAAATTCTATAAGCATCACAGATGATCCATTTATAGGATTATAGTTTATATCAGATATCAGTCAGAGTATTGTTCATTGGTCAGTTGTGGAAAATTCTATAAGCATCACAGATCATCCATTTATAGGATTATAGATTACATCAGATATCAGTCAGAGTATTGTTCATTGGTCAGTTGTGGAAAATTCTATAAGCATCACAGATCATCCATCTATAGTATTATTACATCAGATATCAGTCAGAGTATTGTTCATCGGTCAGTTGTGGAAAAATTCTATAAGCATCACAGATCATCCATTTATAGGATTATAGATTACATCAGGTATCATTCAGAGTATTGTTCATTGGTCAGTTGTGGAAAATTCTATAAGCATCACAGACCTATAGGATTATAGATTACATCAGATATCAGTCAGAGTAGTGTTCATTGGTCAGTTGTGGAAAATTCTATAAGCATCACAGATCATCCATCTATAGCATTATGGATTACATCAGATATCAGTCAGAGTATTGTTCATCGGTCAGTTGTGAAAAATTCTATAAGCATCACAGACCTATAGGATTATAGATTACATGAGATATCAGTCAGAGTATTGTTCATTGGTCAGTTGTGGAAAATTCTATAAGCATCACAGATCATCCATATAGCATTATGGATTACATCAGATATCAGTCAGAGTATTGTTCATCGATCAGTTGTGGAAAATTCTATAAGTATCATAGACCTATAGGATTATAGATTACATCAGATATCAGTCAGAGCATTGTTCATTGTCAGTCGTGGAAAATTCTTTAAGCATCACAGATCATCCATCTATAGGATTATAGATTACATCAGATATCAGTGAGAGTATTGTTCATTGGTCACTTGGGTACATCCTAGAAGCAGCACAGATCATCTATAGGGCTACAGATTACATCATATCAGGTCATTGAGTATCTATTGGTCAGTTGTGTATACTCTATATTGATCTGTATCAACATCATGTCAGAAAGGCTGACAAGGAGAGGCCGATGCTCAGAGGTGGGGGACTTGAGTCACATGACTTGACTTAAATCAGACTTAAGTCACCAGTTTGAGGACTTGAGACTTGCTTGACTAAAATTAATAAAAGACTCAACTTGACTTTGACTTTGTATTCATGACTTGAGACTTGACTGACTTGAGACATATGACTCGAAATGACTTTATTTTTTTAAGTTATTAAATATTTGCATTTTCTCAAGGTGTTAAAGCAAAATGAATGTGCCTGTTATGTTTTTGACACCACAGTCAATTAAAAAACACCTCAGTGTGTTCTTATTTTTAGGACACTGGTTGTTTAACCACTTTACCACCGGAGGATTTTGTTGTCTTACGTTCAGGCCACTTTTTTGATTCGGCACTGTGCGACTTTAACTGACAATTGCGCGGTCATGCAACGCCATACCCAAACTAAATTTACGTCCTTTTTTCCCCACAAACAGAGCTTTCTTTTGGTGGTATTTGATCACCTGTGCAATTTTAATTTTTTGCGATATTAATTAAAAAAAGCGACAATTTTGAAAAAATAACAATATTTTTCTACTTTGACAGTTAACAAATATCCAATATATTCAATTTTTGTCATATATTTAGGCCAAAATGTATTTAGCTACATGTCTTTGACAAAAAAATTCTCAATGAGCGTATTTTTAACCGCTTTATGACCGGAAGGTTTTACCCCATTCCTGACCAGGCCATATTTTGCGATTCGGCACTGCATTAGTTTAACGGACAATTGCACGGTCGTACAATGCTGTACCCAAATTAAATGTATATCCTTTTTTTTCCCACAAATAGTGCTTTTTTTTGGTGGTATTTGATCACCTGTGCGATTTTTACTTTTTGCGCTATAAACAAAAAAAAAGCGACAATTTTGAAAAAATAACAATATTTTTCAAATTTTTTTTATATGAAATTCCCCCCCCAAAAAAATGTAAAAATCTAAATTTTTTTATCATTTTAGGCCAATTTGTTTTCTGCTACATATTTTTGGTAAAAAAATCGCAATAAGTGTATTTTGATTGGTTTGCGCAAAAGTTATTGCGTTTACTAACTAAGGGAAAGATTTCTGTAATTTTTGGTGTTTTTTTTTTTTTAACGAGTAATGGCGGCGATCTGCGATTTATTTTTTGCGGGACTGCGACATTGCGGCGGACAGATCGGACCCTTGACTGACATTTTTGACACTTTTGGGGGTACCAGTGACATACTACAGTAATCAGTGCTATACATATGCACTGTTACTGTAAAAATGACACTGGCAGGGAAGGGGTTAATTTTTATTGGAGAGGGAGGGGTTAATGTATGCCTGGTGCTTACTAACGTGTGTGGGGGGAGGTGACTGAGTGACACAGGGACAGATCGCAGGTTCAGCTATGCTGAACCCTGCAATCTGACCCTGCCTGTCACTTAGGAGAGTGACACAAGCGGGCGGATTTCCACACTCGATCCCTGACGATCGGGGAAGAGCAGCGGTGATCACCGCCGCTCCTCCCCTGGCCCGACTCCCGCTGTGACTGAATACAGCGGGAGCGAGCCTCCGGCGGCCCGCGCGGCGCCGAGGGAGGGGAATGTCTGGTGACGTAGGTCTACATCGCCAGACGATAACGAGCCACTTTGCCGCAGTACAGTCAATGTGACTGGTCGGCAAGTGGTTAACAATGGAAATACTTAAAGCGGAGTTCCACCCATTTTAATAAGTTTAGATGTATGTAATCCTCTTTAAAAATGCTTTTACCAATGTAAACTATTTTTCTTTTTTTTTGCAAGGAAATGCCTTTTTTTCTTCTTTATTCATCCGCATTTCCGGGTCCGGCTGCCTATAGGCGATTATGTCACTAGGCGATTCGCAAGGGCTGCTGGGATGTAATCGCCTAGTGACGAAATCTTGCACTATTAAACCGTCACCAGCTGTACTCAGAGATGTATTGCTTGGAGTCCGTGCTCTGCCCCGCCTCCTCTCAGTGAGCTCTACATAATGTAATGCTTTCAGTCTGCGCTCACTGAGAGGAGACTCAAAGCAATACATCCCGTAGAGCTCACTGAGAGGAGACGGGGCAGAGCGCGGACGCCAAGTAATACATCTTTGAGTACAGCTGGTGCCGGTGTAATAATGCGAGATTTCGTCACTAGGCGATACGCAAGGGCTGCTGGGATACATCCCAGCAGCCCTTGCAAATCGCCTAGTGACGTAATCGCCTATAGGCAGCCAGACCCAGAAGTGCGGATGAATAAAGAAGAAAAAAAGGTATTTCTTTGCAATAAAAAAAAAAAAAAATAATAGTTTCCATTGGTAAAAGCATTTTTAAAGGGGATTACGTACATCTAAACTTATTAAAATGGGTGGTACTCCACTTTAACATGTTTTTAGTGACTGTGGTGTTGAAACATGACCGGACAAAGGATTTTGAGCTGTTTGGGCATTCAAAGTGTTTCTTTAATATGCCAAGAAAAAAGCACTAAGCCGTTTTGTTAATGTTGAAATTAAAACAAAACCTTTCCTGACCACTGACTTTTAACCGATTTAAAGGTGAAAATTGGGGTAGATCAGTATTTTGACTTGATTTGTGACTTGACCAAAATAAATGACTTGTCTTGACTTGCTTGACTTCTAGCAGTGACTCGACTTGACTTGCTTGCTTTTCGCCACAGTAACTTGGGACTTGCTTGAGATTTGAAGGTTAAGACTTGAGACTTGCTTGTGACTTGCACATGTGTGACTTAATCCCATGTCTGCGATGCTCACAGGCCACTAAAAGAAGGCAAGCAGCCTCTGTGTCCATCGTGAAAAGTGGTGGTCACGATCAACATAGTGCATCCTCTGTAGACGGGGCACGCCCGTCCGTCCTTTTTTTCCTGTGCTGCCCGTGCTATTCAGCCACAACATGTGGAAGGATTGGTGGAGTGGATCAATAAGCCATCCTCATCCTCCTCGTCCTCTGACACCCATGCTCACAGTAGTTTGCCTTCCAATGCAGCTGCCAAAGCGGCCCGTTCCACAGGCTCCTTCTCCACAGCTACTCCTTCAGTTGCCCCACCATCATGCACGGAGGAGTCACCTGAACTATTCGATCATAGTGTCGGTGACATGCTGCTGGAGGATGCACAGCAATTTGAGAGCTGTAATATTGGTTCCCAGGTTGATTAAGGGAATAACGTGAGCCTAGAGAGAGGGGGTGACAATGACGGACAAGAAACCAGCAGTCATGTTGCCACAGCTGAAGCATATTGCCAAGTTTGCTCCAGTGACAAGGAGGGAGGGGATGATGAGGTCACTGACTGTACAAATCCAACGAGACAGGATGTGCTCCAGGGGCCGCCATAGCAGTAGCCAACCTATTGCGTCACAGCACAGAGCTCCACAGGTGCAGGGTGCAGCAAAATCCCCACGGACTCCACAAAGTTCATTAGTGTGGGCTTTTTCAGCAGCGTAGACTGCAGCGTTGCTGTTTGCAACATCTATCTAAAGTGGATCAAGCTTGGCCAGAACATCAGCCACTTGGGCACCACATGCTTGACAAGGCATATAATGGCCTGCCATGCAGTCCGTTGGCAACAGCACCTGAATGAGGCACCAGATCAAAACAAGCATACATCCCCTTGCTCCTCATCTGTGATCTCTAACCCATCCACATGCTCAGTGTCTTAATGCTAGCTTGGCCAAAAGCTGGTGCTGGTTCTGCCACATTTGGCTACTCCACCACCACCTCCTCCTCCTCTACTTCTTCCTCCATGTCCTCTTCTGCTCAGTTGTCCTCTGAAGCAGCAGTGCTCCCTAAGCGTTCAAGGGGCTATGCAAGCAGTCTGGCTAAAAGATGCCACGCCATGCTTCAGTTGGTCTGTCTAGGGGATAGGAGTAACACTGGGGCAGAGATTCTGTCAGCTCTGCAGGGGCAGGCTCAGAGATGGTTGACACCATGACAGCTTGAGCCAGGAATGGTTGTATGCGACAATGGCACCAACCTTCTCTCCGCACTCCGACAGAGACATTTGACACATGTTCCATGCTTGACATATGTCCTGAATCTGGTGGTGCAGCGTTTCTTGAGCAGATACCAGGGCTTCCAAGATCTCCTGAGGCAGGTCAGAAGAGTCTGTGGCCATTTCCACTGTTCGTTCAATGCCAGTGCTCGCTTATCTGACATTCAAGGGGAATTCAACCTGCCCACCAACCGCCTCATTTGTGACATGCCCACTAGGTGGACCTCAACATTGGCAATGCTGCAGCGGCTACACATGCAGCAGAGGGCCATCAATGAGTACCTGTGTGAGTATGGCACAAGGACAGGGTCAGGGGAGCTTGGCTTTTTTTCGCCACGCCAGTGGCTTCTGATAAAGGATGCATGCATCGTCCTGTCACCATTTGAGGAGGCCACAAGGATGGTGAGCCGGGACGATGCATGCATCAGTGACACTATCCCGCTAGTCTACCTGCTGGAGGACATGCTGCGTGGAATCCTGGGCAGGGCACTTGAGGCAGAACAGCGGGAGGAAGAGGAAGACTTCCTTTCCTCACAAGGCCCCCTTTATGCAGATATCATTCCTGCAGGGCCACAATACACACAGGAGGAGGAGGAGGAGGATGAGAATTTCGGCAGCATGGATGTAGAGGATAGCATAGAGCAGTCTTGAAGGGGTGGTTTTGATTCCCCAGAAACCACAGGAGTTGTACGTGCTTGGGGAGAGGTTGCTCCTGCTGACAATGTCATCCTTAGTGACCCAGAGGACTCAGAAGCTCATGCCTCCTCCAACTTACGTTGAATGGGCTCCCTGATTCTGCAAAGCCTGCTAAATGACCCAAGGATTCCTGCTATCAAGGAGATGGATAATTACTGGTTGGCAACCCTTCTTGAGCCACGTTACAAGGGTAAAATTGCAGAGCTCATCCTGCCTTCGCAGAGGGAGTAGAGGATGAAACATCTTGAGGAGGCCTTGAAAACAAATTTGTGTACCGCCTTTCCAGATACTGGGAGGTCAACATTCTCTGGATGTGTTTCTGAGGCATCGTTCAGCCAAAGGAGGAGCGGTGGAGAAGGCGGCCGGCTGACCAATGCCTTTTAAACAGTTCTTTTGTGCTCAGCAGCACCCAGGGCTGTTAGGTTTAAGCAATCGACAGCGTCTTCATCATATGGGGCATGATTATCTAGGCGCAAGAGCAGACTTGGAGAGCTGAGCATTTACTGGCTTACTGGGTCTTGAGGATGGACCACTGGCCAGAACATGCTCAATATGCAATGGAGCTGACTTTTATCAAAATGAACCAGTCCTGGATCAACAAGAGCTATCAAGCCTCTGATGCTGATGTAACTGATTGAATTTGCTAGGGGTCTGCCATCCCTTGAAACTGCATATGGTGCCTATCCTATGCCTCTACCTTGATTCTGCTAGCTTCCAACAATGTTTTTGGTTTAGGTCACTACCAACCCCCAAGGCCTAATTTTTCTGCAGTTGTATGACAGGTGCATACAATTTACATGTCATCATTTTTAACAGCAGGCCCTGTCCCAACCGGCACCCCCACTCAGCAAGAGTAACTGCGAGGGCTTGGTTACAGTGTTCAGGCACCACCTACAGCAAAGGCCCAATTTTTGGCACCTGTGTACTACATGCAATTTCCAATTTGCATGGAATTCTTACCAGCAGGTCCCGTTCCTGCACCCAGCAAGAGTATCTGCGAGGGCTTGGTTACGGTGTTCAGGCACCACCAACAGCAAAGGCCCAATTTTTGGCACCTGTATATCACATGCAATTTCAAATTTGCATGGAATTCTTACCAGCAGTTCCCGTTCCTGCACCCAGCAAGAGTAACTGCGAGTGCTTGGTTACGGTGTTCATGCCCCACCTACAGCAAAGGCCCAATTTTTGGCACCTGTGTAGTACATGCAATTTCTTGCATAGAATTCTTACCAGCAGGTCCCGTTCCTGCACCCAGCAAGAGTAACTGTGAGGGCTTGGTAACGGTGTTCAGGCACCATCTACAGCAAAGGCCCAATTTTTGGCACCTGTACAGTACATGCAATTTCCAATTTGCATGGAATTCTTACCAGCAGGTCCCGTTCCTGCACCCAGCAAGAGTAACTGCGAGGGCTTGGTTACGGTGTTCAGGCACCACCTACAGCAAAGGCCCAATTTTAGGCACCTGTGTAGCACATTCAATTTCAAATTTGTATGGAATTCTTACCAGCAGGTCCCGTTCCTGCACCCAGCAAGAGTAACTGTGAGGTGTTACGGTGTTCAGGCACCACCAACAACCAAGGCCCAATTTTTCTGCACCCCTATGACAAGTACATGCGATTTGAAATTTGTATGTATATTTTTATATTACATTTTTTGCCTTAGAAATGTCAGTATTGCTGCAGCAGGCTACATACATTGTAGAGATGCACTACTTTACAGGCACATTCAGGGGACCCCCCAGGCACCATATTTGAAGGAATTTTTCATTTTTATAGTTTCACTTTAAGCCTCAATAAAATCATTAAATCAGTTCTCCTTTAAAAACGATCATTTTATCATTTTTAAAAACTTTTTTTTCATTGCTACATGTTCCCCAGGTCAGTACCCGTACCCCCATACACTTTTTTGGGACAATAACTTGCATTCAAGCCTTCAAAATGAGGCCGTTTGATTTTCGCGGTTCGAGTCCCATAGACTTCAATGGGATTAGTTTATTCTAACAAACTTTTCCTCTGTTCGCGGTGTTCTGGTGTGAACCGAACTGGGGGGGGGGGGTGTTCGGTTCATCACTAATTATCATACCATAAAATGTAAAGGAATGCACACTTTTTTGTAAATGTGCAGCCTTTTTTTGGGGGCAGTTATGAGAAATGTCCCTCTCCAAAAAGGATAATGCACGAAACCTGTGGAAAAAGTGGATTTGATAATAAAGTTGGCAGTGCCTGCCTCCACCCGAGACAGAGCTTCTGCGAGCAGAGTATAATCCCTTCCTGGAAAATTAATCTAATCTATAGCATATAACATTACCCAAAATTACACAGATGCATACCAGTATAGAAATAATAAAAGCTTTGTATAAGAAAAGATAAACAGTACATACATCCAATGTACAAACAGGTATTATCAGGTATACTGTATATTATTATTAATAGAGATACCTTCAGATGAATTTTGAAGCAGAGTTGAGTTGCAGGGGCCACTGAGGATTATCATGATGCAGCACCCGTCTTAGTGTCGGAGATCTGAAGACAAGAACAACGGTCATGGGGAGATCATTGAACCATTGCCCAACCAGCCTGGAATGTAGCTTCTCACACACAGAAACTGTAGTGTGGCACTGGAACTTAGAGTCAGCCTATCTACACTGCGCTTTGATCCCTCCCTTGTAGTATCTAATCTGATATGCAGTCTGACCTCTAACTACCAGAAGTAGATATCCTGGCGTTAGCCTATACTGGTTATCTAGCCCTAACTCAAAACCTGCTATAGAATCCCAGACCAGAAGGGCCAGGGTTAGCTAAAATAACAGAAAATAACAGATTCTGAAGATAACTAAAATACCAGAAGCTGCACATAAATTATTTTGCAATAAACAGGTTTACCTACTAATATACTAGAAGGTGACCACAACATACATACAGTAGCACAGACTTAGCTAGCTGGCACTGTGCAGGTGAGATAATAACAACAGGACAATAGCACTTGTCTGTCACT
Organism: Pelophylax lessonae; assembly: GCF_965119305.1. NCBI lineage: Eukaryota > Metazoa > Chordata > Amphibia > Anura > Ranidae > Pelophylax > Pelophylax lessonae. The sequence goes on along the minus strand of NC_138769.1, from coordinate 216,544,531 downwards.
GGCAAATAAAATAGTTATGGGCAGCTATTACCTAATAGTATCTGCTTCTGGTCTGGATAAAATGCAGTATTGCAGTCGTAGTGCTACCCCAGAAAGCCACTGTAATTTAACTGGTTCTCCCCCAAGATAAGTGGAGAGGCAGCCAGGCACACAGCAACAGTTCACTCATTTTGGCCCAGTTATCAGTCTAGGATGTCTTTTTAGGATTTTTTATTGCTGAAGAACTTGAATGGGGTGTAGGGTGATATGGGATACTTCAGATTACCTGAATATTTTTAGGAGGACACTTCACTTTTTCAAACCTCCCCAAACAGTCTCCATGCAGGAGCAAATACATATGATAGAACTGAGTCCCTTTTTAGAAGCTAACTAAGACAGAACTGCCACTGGCTCTTATACCCTAAGGAAACAGCACATAGTAACTAGAACCCTAAGCTAAGGTCAATACTCACAATGTCACAGGATCACTGGATGCCTTCTTCCAGTACCCACCGGACACTTTTCAGTGAGGGAGAGGTTAATGCTCATGTAGCACCCTCCTAGATAGGTGCTAGAGTGAGTGTATATAGTTTTTGGTTTATCTGTCTAACAAGGAGACAGCCAGGCAAATCTATGTGTTGTCTGCTTAACAGAGAGCTGTGATTGATTAATAGAGCCTGCTCAGTGTGCTCTAGTGCAGCTCATTCTGTCTTGAAAGTTCCACACTGATCCAATGGCTATGGAGTATATTGGACAGTGGGTGGAAATCTGGCACATGAGAGCATGAATGTCTGTACAGCCCTGGCCGACTAGAATGGGATGTGCCCCAAAGCATGCTGGGTACCTGTATTTATATTTGAAGAGCACATGGGCTGGTGGTCTAGTCTTCCTCTGGAGAGAGGTCCAGGTGGGCAGGGGGCTGCTGCCTCTCCCCAGCGCAGGCTGTCATGCGGCCTCAGGTGGTTGACCTGAGGGCCTGAAACATTAAAGTAGCAACCCATGGTTCTTATGAGACCTGACTGAGGGAGGATGTCTGTGGATCCTGTCTGTTACCAGACCCCCACAGGGAATCCCTGGGACTTGTGCTATTAGATCCCCTTCTGGAGTTCCTTCTGCTACAAAGCGACTTGTTCATTCCATACAGGCGCTATAAGGTCTTGCACTATACAGTTCTATTGAGAGAGTTAGCGATCCCGGAAAGCGGCTAGCGATCCCGGAAGTGGACGCAAGATATGTTCTGATGTGGTTTTTACAAACGCTGTCTTATACTTCTACACTTGTGAGTAGTTTTTTAATGATATTGATTTAAATAAAATTTTGCAGGCTTCACTATGTCTGGCTCCTTCCCTTCCTTTTTGAGTATCTAACCAAGAGTGGGCTATTATCAAATGTTGGAGGCTTGTTTGGTGGTGTGCTGATCCATCCATTCCCTGGTCTATCTTGGAGAATAACTGCTTCTGAGGCTTGATTATTCCTAGTATCTGGTGAGTGGATCCCGAAAAGGGTAGTTTTGGAGCACTTATCACTGTGTGGAGCACTTCAAGCACTTTTTGTCCAGCACTTTATCTAACAACTCAGTGAACTCATATTTTTGGACTGCACTTTATTTTGCACAATTTCACTTTAGCACTTAGCATTTTTGATATACTGCAATATTTTTATATATATTTATTGATATGTATATATACTTTTTCATCATTAAGTGCACTTTACATTTATGAATTAGATTGTTATATTTATTTATTGAAGGATTATATTCATCACTTATATCACTTTCCTGGTAGCGCTGTGTTTTATAATGTCTTAACCCCCCTAGACTGGTAGTTGAAGATAACAACAGAAGAGTGTTTGCACCTGGCTGTGTGAAAATACCTTGCATCTGGCTATGGAGTAATCAGTGTGAGGCCCGGGCAAACTAATATCCAAGTGACTCCTGCAGGGGTACTGCTATACGTGAGGGCTTTTAGTCCGGGATTATCCCCTGATCTATCGCAGTGGTTGTGGCTGGGTATAGTGTTCAAGAAACTGTCATGCCCCACAAAAGTGTTATGTCTTGCTGTGTGGATTGCAGGACCACAATCAAAGGGAAACCGTATTGTGTCATGGAGGGGAATGTCTGCTCTATAGTTGTCAGTGCATGTGCATTTCCAAATGATGGCATGGAGGGAGTTGGAAGCTGACTAGGTGGAGGCAGGAGTGTCGCCAGAGAGCGTGTTACTATCTGCGTTTCAGCACAGTTTGCAAATGGCAGAAAAGGCATTACAGCACGGCTCACTAGTACCAAAGTAACTGATGGCCAAGAAAGAGCTAACCTGGGGCACAAGAGTCTGAGCGCCAGGGGTTGCACCAGTGTATATGCTGCAGAGGAAAATGTCTGCTACACAGACATTAGTAACGGCACATTCTCAAGCCGTAGCATTGAAGAAGTTCAGTCAGCTCACTGGAGAAGCTGCTGTCCGTGTGTTTGCTGCTATAAATACTGTCTGCTTTACAGTAAAGTTCATTGATGCTGATCAGTGTTCAAGTGGCAGCAATGAAGGCATTTAAGCGCAGCACCGGAAAGGACATGCTGGAAAGCATGGAGGAGGAGCCATTGCTCAGAGTCAGCTAGTCTGGGGACGTGGTGCGGAGTCACCGCTTGCGGCCCGCTAATCCAGTGAGTGGGGAGGACCTGTGATGTCACTTCCACCGCCAGGTGTAGCTGAGCGAGAGGCACGTGAGCAGGGGCCAGGAATCATTGATGTGGGGTCGCCCAGTTTTGAATGCCACTTTGGATCCATAGAGGAAGGGATCGCAGAGAGGAGGTCAGAAGTCGGCACAGAGTGGGACTGTGAGGCTGAAGAGGGAGAGAATTCTCCATACTCTGACCTACATAATGAGGATAGTGAGCATGAGGCCATTCTCATACAGTGTGCCAAGAATCTGGGATTCTGTGAGGCCTATGCAAACACAGCTCCTGATCTATCCCCTCGCTGCACTTATGCTTGGGATTGAGCTCAGAATAAAGCCTTTACCATGTTAATCAAGAAAGCAGAGACCCTGTATGCCCTGCCTAGGAGAGGTGGCAAGCAGAGGTTACCTATGCTCTCTCATTTTCAAAGGCTCGTGCAGTGGAAAGTAGCCATGGAGTATTTGTACGACTACCCCTATGTTCCCAGGGAGATCATGGAGGAGATAGAGGTGAAGAAGGTTTCCTGGTGTGAAGAAGCAGTTTGGGAATTTCTGTAAAACTCTATCAGAACAAGTCTAAGCCCCAGCTATGGGAAAAGTTCCTGTTAGTCAAGGAAAATTGGAGCTTGGGAAGATCCATTCATGTTTACCGAGTGGTAATCAGACAGCCTGGGAAGAAGAACCTGGAGTGGCCCAGTAATGTCTGGGGCCCTGATGGGAAAATGGTTCAGAGTCCACACCCGGAATTCTATTGTTGAACCATATTCCAGTCTCTTGTCTGCTTTGGAAAAGCTGTTGTTTAGTTGAAAAGGCTGTTAGGCCTGAAGTATCTGTTGAAGAAGAGAATAACCTGTTCAAAGTTTGCTAATGTTGTTGCCGGTGGCAATCCCCCTTTCCCAAATTCCCTTTCTTTTCTATCCTTGCAAATGAAAGAAGGGGCATCTGGGATTCGCTCTATCATCTGGGAGAAAGAGACTTCTGCTACAGATGACTTCTCCTGTTTCATCCAGGGGCTGCTACCTGGAGGGGGTAAACCTCTTGTTGCTCAAAGGACACTTTGCAAAGATTCTTTATGGATGGATCCTTTGCGAAGATCCTTTAAAAGCTGGACACTTTGTGAAGATTTTTGGGCCAGTGGGCCAGTGGGCATACTATCTGTCACAAAGTCAAGTCTATGTGAGTTGCTGCCATGCCAGAGGGCAGTTGCTCGCTACATTTCTTCAAGTAAATGTGCCGGAGGAAAAGCTTCTTTAGTTGCTCTGCAAATGAAATGCAGGGGAAAAGGACTTCCACTGAAAGCTTCTCCAGATTCAATTAACTCTTTGTTGATTGCCTGCATGCATTGCTGTAGGCTCGGGCCATAGCTTGCCACAAGAAGAAGATGTGTTGCTCCTGATGCACAGTTGACGACACTGCAGGTACCAGTTGAGTGGACTTCACATTTCTTCATGCTGGTTCCTGGGTTTGACTAACAAGGGGTCAGAATCCAAGCACATAAAGGGACTTTAAATGCTTTAGTCTTATTGCTAAAGTCCAGGTTATTGCTGAACATGCCTAGCCAGTTAAATTGGTAGTATGTTTGTTTTGTCTCTTGCAGGAATACAAGAAGATGACGTGTCAAGAGTTTCCCTTAGGGGGCCGGATTTACAGAAATACCTCTACATGAATGTTTTCAATAGATGCATGTCAGGTGGAAAGGTCACCTCTGCAGAGAAGATGTTCCCACTGAAAGTTGCTCAGGATGTGCAAAAAAATTATGTAATATGTGTACATTTTCTTTTCCTTTTCAGGACTGCCAGGAGTTCCTATGCCTCGGCGGAGGCATCCCATAGTGATACTGTATATCCTGTAAATATGTGATTGTACTCTATTGTGTAGCATAGTTAGTCACGTTATGTTTGGTTATTTTACCCTACCTTAAATATTTAAATATTTTTTTCACCTTAAATTATTGTACAAACTGACCACATATGGGGTTATTTCCCTTTTCCCCCTTTCCACATTTGTTGGATGCTCTGCTGGATTTTTGGACAAAAGGGGCAGCTGCCCAAGCCACTATGCACATCGCTTATTTTTGGCGGGGGTGGATGTAGTGCCCTCCTAGGTAGGTGCTAGAGTGAGCGTATATAGTTGTTTGTTTCTCTGCTTAACAGGGAAACAGCTAGGCAAATCTACAGTATGTGCTGTCTGCTTAACAGACAGCTGTGATTGATTGATTGATTGATTGATGGAGTCTGCTCAATGTGCTCTGGTGCGGCTCATTCTGTCTTGAAAGTTCCACACTGATCCAATAGCTATGGAGTATATTGGACAGTGGGTGGAAACCTGGCAGATGAGAGCATGGATGTCTGTACAGCCCTGGCCAATTAGAAGGGGATGTGCCCCAAGAAATGCTGTTTAGCTGTACTTATATCTGAAGAGCACATGGGCTGGTGATCTAGTCTTCCTCTGGAGAGGAGTCCAGATGGGGAGGCAGGCTGTCATACGGCCTCAGGTGGTCGACCTGAGGGCCTGAAACATTGAAGTTGCAACCCATGGTTTTTATGAGAGCTGACTGAGGGAGGATGTCCATGGATCCTGTCTAGTAACACTGAAGAGGGCTGCCGTGTGTGCTTCCCCGCAACTTGTGCTGTTTGATCCCCCTCTGGGTGCTAGAAGTCAGCTACTGGGTGAAAGTTAACCACTTAAGCCCCAGCCCTATTTTGGACACTTTTTGTTTACAAGTTAAAATCAGTATTTTTTCCTAGAAAACTACTTAGAACCCCCAAACATTATATATATATATATTTTTTTTTAGCAAAGACTCTGCAGAATAAAATGTCGGTCATTGCAATATTTTTTTGTCACGCGGTATTTGCGCAGCGGTCTTTAAAACGCCATTTTTTTGGAAAAATTTAGAAAAATCACATTTCACTGCATTTAAAAAATACTAAACAGTAAAGTTTGCCCATTTTTTTATATATTGTGAAAGATGATGTCACGCCGAGTAAATAGATACCCAACATGTTACAGTTTAAAATTGCGCACACCCGTGGGATGGCGACAAACTACGGTCAATAGAGATCTCAATAGGCGACGCTTTAAATTTTTTTAACGGTTACCAGTTTAGAGTTAAAGTGTAGCTCTTTTTTTTTTATTATTGCTCATGCTCTGGCAATCGCGGCGATACCTCACATGTGTGGTTTGAACAGCGATTTAATTTGCGGCTCGACTTCCGTATACGTTTTTTTTTCGTGCGTGAGCTAATGGTGACGGGGGCGGCTAAATTTTTTTTTTTTTTTTTACTATTTATTTTATTTTTGTTTTAACTTAAATACAGGTTTTTAAAAAAAAAAAAAAAAATCTGATCACTTTTATTGCTGTCACAAGCAATGTAAACATCCCTTGTGACACCAATATGCAGTGACAGGTACTCTTTATGGAGGGATGGAGGGTCTAAAAGACCCTAGACCCCTCCACTACACTTTCATGTATGCAAAACGCTGACAACAGCGTTTTTGCATGCAGCCATTTTTTAAATCTGCCGCCTTTTGCAGCAGAGTAACCCGGAAGTGACGTCATGGACGCCACCTCCAGGTTACATCATCTGAGACCCGATCAAAGCCATTTCCGGCTTTGATCGGGACTCCATACAGCCGGCGGACGCGCCGGCTGGGTGCTCGGGTCTCCCGGTGGGACGGGAGGCCCGTTGAAAGTCACAGAAGGCGGCGGGAGGCGGGAGGATACTCGAGTTTTTAAAAATATGGAGTTTACATACTTATGTCCAGCGGAGTGATTGATAGCAGTGGACCTTTTGTAAGGTGGACATTTATGATTCCGTAAATAATAGAGCGACATCACAGAGCACGAACTGTGCAATTATCTTCTACGTGCTGGAGGAGCCAGAGTTGATGGACTACCAATGATATCTCAGGTGGATGCACACTAATTGGGTATACAATTCCTTGCAAAAGTAATCGGCCCCCTTGAACTTTGCGACCTTTTGCCCCATTTCAGGCTTCAAATATAAAGATATAAAACTGTAACTTTTTGTGAAGAATCAACAACAAGTGGGACACAATCATGAAGTGGAACGAAATTTATTGGATATTTCAAACTTTGTTAACAAATAAAAAACTGAAAAATTGGGCGTGCAAAATTATTCAGTCCTTTTACTTTCAGTGCAGCAAACTCTCTCCAGAAGTTCAGTGAGGATCTCTGAATGATCCAATGTTGACCTAAATGACTAATGATGATAAATAGAATCCACCTGTGTGTAATCAAGTCTCCGTATAAATGCACCTGCACTGTGATCATGAAGAACAAGGAACACACCAGGCAGGTCCGAGATACTGTTGTGGAGAAGTTTAAAGCCGGATTTGGATACAAAAAGATTTCTCAAGCTTTAAACATCCCAAGGAGCACTGTGCAAGTGATAATATTGAAATGGAAGGAGTATCAGACCACTGCAAATCTACAAAGACCTGGCCGTCTCTCTAAACTTTCAGCTCATGCAAGGAGAAGACTTATCAGAGATGCAGCCAAGAGGCCCATGATCACTCTGGATGAACTGCAGAGATCTACAGCTGAGGTGGGAGACTCTGTCCATAGAACAACCATCAGTCGTATACTACACAAATCTGGCCTTTATGGAAGAGTGGCAAGAAGAAAGCCATTTCTTAAAGATATCCATAAAAAGTGTCGTTTAAAGTTTGCCACAAGCCACCTGGGAGACACACCAAACATGTGGAAGAAGGGGCTGTGGTCAGATGAAACCAAAATTGAACTTTTTGGCAACAATGCAAAACGTTATGTTTGGCGTAAAAGCAACACAGCTCATCACCCTGAACACACCATCCCCACTGTCAAACATGGTGGTGACAGCATCATGGTTTGGGCCTGCTTTTCTTCAGCAGGGACAGGGAAGATGGTTAAAATTGATGGGAAGATGGATGGAGCCAAATACAGGACCATTCTGGAAGAAAACCTGATGGAGTCTGCAAAAGACCTGAGACTGGGACGGAGATTTGTCTTCCAACAAGACAATGATACAAAACATAAAGCAAAATCTACAATGGAATGGTTCACAAATAAACATATCCAGGTGTTAGAATGGCCAAGTCAAAGTCCAGACCTGAATTCAATCGAGAATCTGTGGAAAGAACTGAAAACTGCTGTTCACAAACGCTCTCCATCCAACCTCCCTGAGCTCGAGCTGTTTTGCAAGGAGGAATGGGCAAAAATTTCAGTCTCTCGATGTGCAAAACTGATAGAGACATACCCCAAGCGACTTACAGCTGTAATGACAGCAAAAGGTGGCTCTACAAAGTATTAACTTAAGGGGGCTGAATAATTTTGCACACCCAATTTTTCAGTTTTTTATTTGTTAAAAAAGTTTGAAATATCTAATAAATTTCGTTCCACTTCAAGATTGTGTCCCACTTGTTGTTGATTCTTCACAAAAAATTACAGTTTTATATCTTCATGTTTGAAGCCTGAAATGTGGCAAAAGGTCCCAAAGTTCAAGGGGGCCGAATACTTTCGCAAGGCACTGTATCCCAATATCGGACCGTGTGTGGTAAGAACAACTCCCCCTCCAACCTTGATTGTCACCAATCATCCAATACAGCAGCCTTTTGATCTATCTTACACAGGACAGGACTGTTAGATCACTCTGCTGCAGCACCTTACTTTTCTTTGCTATTATATTCTGACAATAGTTTTGCTATCATCTTAAGGTTATAACCACAGTGAGAGATCTCTCATTACCTATATCCACTATGGACAATAGAGATTGATCCCCCTTGATAATATACTATGCTTTGCTGAATCACTATTGTATCAGGAATTCCCATGGGAGGCCCCGACGGATATGTGCAGCATGTGGACAGCTTATTAGAGCAATTAATGATATATCTGGCTCCCCTTTTTAACAACAAAAATATTTTTCAATAAATTAATGTATTTTTCTACTATACCTGTCTGTCTTGCCTTCAATTAACCACTTACATTGTATTACTGGGGAGCTTACTGTCTAGGTAAATACAATAATTGGTTTCTGGTCTGTGTCAAGGGGCCTGACCTGAGGGGGGCCATCCCTGCAGTTAGAAGAGTCAGTGGACAGGTGTCAGTAAAGGGGATGCTAGAGAGTGTCCTGAAGATAATGTAGTTCACCAAGTCTATTGCTGGAGAAAGAGCAAGGAGATTTAACCCTTTCCATACACGTGGCAGTATGGTCAAAGCAGTGTGACTGTTTCCAAAAGCAACCTGGTGAGGCCAAGTGAGAGTTGTCCTTATCAACTGTATATACAGTCTTTCCAGTTTGAGTATCACACTATTCTCTTCATCCATCCAATTTTACAATAAATATCAAAAACCAGTACCCCTGGACTCTTTATTGAGTAACGAGCCATTGGGAGTAAGGATAAATGTGTGATCTGTACCCCAAGTGACTGTGTGCAGGTAATCAGAGGAGGCCCAACAAGTCATCACACAGCAAGCCCTACGGGGACAGTGCTACATTTACAGGCAATGCAAAGCATCCCTTGTGCTCAGGAATATGCAACATATAGCCCGGTGTACAAAGTGCAGGGGTCAGGAACACTGTATGTCAGGAATTCCCAAACTACGGCCCTGCAGTTGTTCAGGAACTACAATTCCCATCATGCCTAGTCATGTATGTGAATGTCAGAGTTTTACAATGCCTCATGGGATGTGTAGTTCTGCAACAGCTGTAGGGCCGTAGTTTGGGAATCCCTGCTGTATGTAATATACAACCCAGCAAAGAGTGCAGCAATAAAGCATATGTGATATGCCATCAAGCATACAGAGTGCAGGGCTCTGGAGTATGAAATGCAAAACCCATTGTACAGAGTACAGCATTCAGGAGTACTGTTCAGAGGCCTTTGTAATGTAACATACACTATAAAAGATATGTAACATACAGCACAGCATATAGAATATAGCAATTCTTGAATATGTAATATACAAGGTATTCTACAAAATTCTCACCACTGCACCCTGCATACTGTGCAATACATTACATACTCTTGGTCACTGAACTCTGTATGCTTTACTGTCACCCAGCAAATTTCCCTGGTCTTTCCCAAGCAAACCCCCCCTCTTTTCCCTCAAGTATCCCCCCTCAAAATAACCATCAAATTCTCACCTCTGAACATCTCTTTGCTTACCTCTATGTCCTTCATCCACAGCTTTCCTCTGCCACACCCATTCACAGCTCACCTCTTTTCCCCACCTTAGCATCCCCCATCAATAACTCACCTTTACCCCCTCCTCAAAATGTCACCTCTGCACCCCTCCAACCACAGCTTACAACCCCAGTCCCCAACTCACCCCTACTCCCCCATTCTCACTATCTCTGCCCCCGATCTGCACCCCCATCTTAAGCTTACTCAAATCCACAGCTCTTACTTCTGCCACCCTCCAGGTTTCACCTCTGCACCCCTTTTGTCCCCCACAGCTCTCATCTCTGCACAATCTATTCCCCCTCCACAGCTCTCAATTTGCACAACCTGCCTTCTGCAGCTCTCACCTCTGCACAAATCTCCCACTTTCCCAGTTCTCCTCTCTGCACAAATATCCCCATGCCTCAACTCTCCTCTCTGCTAAAATTGCCCCCAGCTCCCATCTTTGCATAAATCCCCCCCCCCCCCCACACACGCACACACACTCTTCTCTCTGCTAACCCCCCCCCCCCAACTCTCCTCTCTGCACAAATTACCCCTACCTCTCCTATCTACTAAATCCCCCCCCATCTTTCCTCTCTACTAACCCCCCCCCCCCAGCTCTCCTGTCTGTACACACAAGTACACACAATAAACCCCCCCAGCTCTCCCCTATGCTAAAATCCCCCCCACCACACCTCTCCTCCCTGCTAAAATTACCCCCCCCCCCCGTTCTCTCCTCTGCACAAATTACCCGCCCCCCAGCTCTCCTCTCTGCTAAAATCCCCCCGCCCCCCCCCCCCCCCCCACTACAATACATTACATCACTTCTGAATTCTTATTCTGTCGTACAAGAATTTTGGTGACTGTAGTAACCTCTTCATTTTCAATGAGATTAACATGCAAAAAAAAAAAAACTGACGATCATTCATCTGATAATTTCATTGTGTAAACCAGGCATTAGAATGAGTAAAACATACTTTACTTCACAGTCTTATGGGCAAGATTCAATAGTGACAACTGGTCCCACAACATTTAAATTCTTGGATGGAGGTTACAGAGTTTATATTTTATGAAGTGCCCTGTGTTCCACTTTATCCATTATTTTTACTTAGTTGTACAGCATGTATATGCAGTGCTACCTCGGTGAGGGTCGCTGAGTGATGCTAGTCCTCTAGAACTGCCTTGACCATTCAAACACCTAAGCCTTCCTGACACTGTAGGTAGAGACAAAACGCTGTTTAGTAACCTTATCACAAACAGTACCCAGCACCAAGTAAAGAACACGGACTTCAATAAACACTATTGTATTGCGTAATTCAAAGTCATTAGGGTAATAATAGAAACAATCGATTTGCAGCAATACACACCCAAATGATATTATAAAACTAGGCAAATTTAACTTGGGTAATAATAAATAAGCAGCTTGAAACAGATAACAGCGAACCACTGGGTGGAGCAGTATTGATTACAGCACCTCTTTCAGAGGGTGTGGCACTGGCTGTGAAAAGGAGACCTGCCATCAATGCAGTCAAGCTCCACACAGCCACTGGTGCAGTATTTGAGAGGAAAGTAGACGTTCTATATGGGTATAGAGGAGCCATCCCTGGGTGGGTGAGAGATATCTGTATATGGGTGGGGAAAAGTCAGTTTGCGTTTAAAGCTGAATCTTCTGCCGGCAATAGTTGGGGCCCTTTAAAATTTGAGGCACAGGTGCTAGTGATTGAGTCGGATCTATGTACAGTGAGGATAAGGTAGCAAGGTCTTCATCACTTTGATGGTATAGACATATCTGCTAACAGTGTCCATGTATGGAAAAAAAAAACACAGAGTAAAGGCTGGGCAAACTTCCCTCTCACCAGTACTGATTTAAGATAGGACTCAGGTGCAAGATGGTGGGATGAGCAGGCTTTGGATCCACAGTAGAACTGAGTGGCGAGTGTACTGCAAGCTGCAGTCACCTTGGCGGGAGGCACCACAGATAGCAATCGATGTGAATAGCTCTGCGCCTCCAGCCACCAAGAAAGACAGTGTAGCTGGGTGTCTGGCACTTAAATGCGCTGTGTCACTGAACCTCTGGTAATAGTGCAGATCTATTCATAAGATGCTACATGTGTGAGACTAGATTGCTGTTTCTCTGCACATCTGTGGGTAGAACAATGGCATCTGACTGACCTCTTAGACATCCCTGGGCCAAAAGAGCAAAGCTGCCATAAACACTCAAAAATTATAGGCTTCCCGGAATCACATGTAATTAATACTTGGTTCACTTTTCTGACTGTCTCAAAGGCTTGCTATCACATAAAGATTTTACAAGTGACCATCAATCAATTCACATAATGTTCCCTTAGTGGTTTATCCATGTTGACTGGCAAGCATCTTAGGGTTTGTGTACCCGGACATCAAAAACAAGTAAAAAATGATATGCTTTAAAGTGTTTCAGGGAAGATGTCTTACATTTGAAATATGTGTTGGAAATTAGTAAGTTGCTTTTGTTTGTTTTCCTATTTAATTAGATAAAAGAAAAATGGATATTCTGCATGTCACCAAAACAGATGTGAGGGAAAGTCCAAAATTTTACAGGTATTACTGGACAAAAGATTGAGCAAATATCCTTTAATAAGGTCCACATTCCCAGTAATAAATGTAAAAGGTGGGATTTCCCCTAATTTTTGAGAAATTTCCATTTGCTTCCATTTGATTTTGTTTTGGGCCTCCTGAAATTCCTAGTACAGCAGCACCAGAGTATGAGGAGGTGGGTTAGCACAAAAGGTTCTGTTATTTTCATGCAGTGCTGTCACTCTAACATGGGCAACCTACGTACAGGAAGGGGATCTTTAAATGAAGGAAGGATGGATGATTAAAAGATCCACTTCCTTAATTCATAGATCGTGTTTTATTCATAGAAGCTGTAGTACGGCTTCTAATAATGGAGCAAGTGAGTGGAAATGGTGGCATAGTCAGGCACTCTTAATGAGATCCTGTGACAGCTCCCACAGTTCTATTAAACTTCGCTGCAACTGAAGATTATCGTGGCAGAGGTTAGACAGAGAAGGATTTCACCTAACAGAAGAGGCATCACAAGGGACACATCATACTTACTTATGTTATGTCCCTTGTGATTTTTGTGCTTTTTATTTTGGCTGTACTTAGACTTGAATGTCCAATCAGCTAGCTGAAGTAGCAGTATTGATCAAGGTGTACTACTGCTGCTGAGGATCTGACTGTGCCAACTGGCAGGGGTGTCTGGATTACAATGCTGGCTGTACAAAACTATAAATCTTCTATTTAGCCTTTTTCCTGCAGAACAGCTTCACCTTATAATGTACACCTAGCCCAGGCATGATCAGGATGTCAGTAGTGGGTGTTTTAGGCCTGCCATGCCCTTAGTGTCATGCTTGTGATAGTGTCTGCAACACATCAGAGGCATATCTAGAACCTTCAGTGCCCCGATGCAAGAAACCATGAAGGACCCCCCTGACCCCAGGGCCCTTTCCCCCGAGCACGGTGGTGGAACGCCAGGGTCTAGTCGCGAATACAACCTTTGTGATCCTGGTAGTTTCGCCACTGGTGACAGTAGTTTTTTTTATTTTTATTTTTTACATTTTTATAGGAGCCCCACTGGAGGGGCTTTGGTGAAATATTGGGGTCTAAGCAGACCTCTGATGTTTCACTTTTGAGAAAGAGAAAACTGATTGAGGACACAGTCCTCAATTTCCATCTCTGCAGCCTTAGCCACTTAGAATGAATAGATAGGAATAGCTCTGTACAGAGCTTCCCATTCATTCACAAGCTAACGCAGTGTTTCTCAACTTTCTTATCTCGAGGGGCCCCATTCTACACTGTAAAAACGAAACTACGTTTTTTATATAGCAGCAACACCCACAACTGTAGGACACCCAACATTAGATGTGAATAATTCTTCCAAAATGCAAATACACCTTTGCACTCTGGTACTGACTAGTATTCCAGTGTTTCTCTTCTGCCTCTGTTTTTCTACTTCACTCTACTGTCAACCAAGTGCTGGAAGAGGGAGACAGGGGGTGGGCAAACAAAGATGTTTTAACTGCTTACTGATGACGTCATTGGTTGTTAGCTGGAAGGTTGTTATAGTGTGCAATGAAAACTTGTGACTTTGTGTAACTAAAAGGCGGCTTTAACCACTTAAGCCCCGGAAGATTTTACCCCCTTTCTGACCAGGGCCTAATTTGCGATTCGGCACTGCGTGACTTTACGGACAATTGCGCGGTCGTGCGACTCTGTACCTAAATTAATTTGACGTCCTTTTTTTCCCACAGAGTTTTCTTTTGGTGGTATTTGATCACCTGTGCGATTTTTGGATCATGCACTATAAACAAAAAAAGAGCGTAAATTTTGACAAAAATAACAATATTTTTCACATTTTTTTTATATGAAATTCCCAAAAAAAATGTAAAAATCTAAATTTTTTAACATTTTAGGCCAATTTGTTTTATGCAACATACAGTGGGGATCGAAAGTTTGGGCACCCCAGGTAAAAATTTGTATTAATGTGCATAATGAAGCCAAGGAAAGATGCAAAAATCTCCAAAAGGCATCAAATTACAGATTAGACATTCTTATAATAGGTCAACAAAAGTTAGATTTTATTTCCATCATTGACACTTTCAAAATTACAGAAAACAAAAAAATGGCGTCTGCAAAAGTTTAGGCACCCTGCAGAATTTATAGCATGCACTGCCCCCTTTGCAAGGCTGAGAACTGCCAGTGTCATGGATTGTTCTCAATCATCATCTGGGAAGACCAGGTGATGTCAATATCAAAGGTTTTAAATGCTCAGACTCATCTGACCTTGCCCCAACAATCAGCACCATGGGATCTTCTAAGCAGTTGTCTAGAAAACTGAAACTGAAAATAGTTGACGCTCACAAAGCTGGAGAAGGCTATGAGAAGATAGCAAAGCGTTTTCAGATGTCAATATCCTCTGTTCGGAATGTAATTAGGAAATGGCAGTCATCAGGAACAGTGGAAGTTAAAGCAAGATCTGGAAGACCAAGAAAAATATCAGACAGAACAGCTCACAGGATTGTGAGAAAAACAATTCAAAACCCACGTTTGACTGCACGATCCCTCCAGAAAGATCTGGCAGACACTGGAGTTGTGGTACACTATTCCACTATAAAGAGATACTTGTACAAATATGGTCTTCATGGAAGAGTCAAGAGGAAAACCTTTTATACGTCCTCACCACAAAAATCAGCGTTTGAACTTTGCAAATGAACATATAGACAAGTCTGATGCATTTTGTAAACAAGTTCTGTGGACCGATGAGGTTAAAATTGAACTTTTTGGCCGGAATGAGCAAAGGTACGTTTGGAGAAGAAGGGTCACAGAATTTAATGAAAAGAACCTCTGTTCAACTGTTAAGCATGGGGGTGGATCAATCATGCTTTGGGGTTGTATTGCAGCCAGCGGCACAGGGAACATCTCACGAGTAGAAGGAAAAATGGATTCAATAAAATTTCAGCAAATTTTGGATGGTAACTTGATGCCATCTGTGAAAAAGCTGAATTAAAGAGAGGATGGCTTCTACAAATGGATAATGATCCAAAACACACCTCGAAATCCATGGGGGATTGCATCAAGAGGCGTAAACTGAAGGTTTTGTCATGACCTTCAGAATCTCCTGACCTCAACATAATTGAAAATCTATGGATAGACCTTAAAAGAACAGTGCGTGACAGACAGCCCAGAAATCTCAAAGAACTGAAAGACTTTTGTAAGGAAGAATGGGCAAAGATACCTCAAACAAGAATCGAAAGACTCTTGGCTGGCTACAAAAAGTGTTTACAAGCTGTGATACTTGCCAAAGGGGGCAGTACAAGATATTAACTCTGCAGGGTGCCCAAACTTTTGCAGACGCCATTTTTTTTTTGTTTTCTGTCATTTTCAAAGTGTAAATGATGGAAATAAAATCTAACTTTTGTTGACATATTATAAAAATGTCTAATCTGTAATTTGATGCCTTTTGGAGATTTTTGCATCTTTCCTTGGCTTCTTTATGCACATTAATACAAATTTTTACCTGGGGTGCCCAAACTTTCGATCCCAACTGTATGTTTGGTAAAAAAAATCGCAAAAAGCATATTTTGATTGGTTTGCACAAAAGTTATTGCGTTTACTAACTAAGGGAAAGATTTTTGTCATTTTTGTTGTTTTTTTTTTTTACCGAGTAATGGCGCGCTCGCTCCCTAGAGCCTCACAGGCTAGCGAGATAGCCCTACGTTGCTTTGCCTGTGAGGGGCTGACCGCCGCAGTAAATAGTCGTGCGGCGGTCGGCAAGTGGTTAAACCACCTTGTGGTTTGTATACACATTTTTGGGCAATTTTTAGACATTTTGCCAAGGCAACCCTGAGGAAATATGGAGGCCCCCCTGGGTGCCTGGGCACCCTGGTTGAAAAAGGCTGAGCTAAAGCATAGTAAAGAGTTTACTAAGCTTCAGCTATGAATGGACAGAGTCAGTGATTAGTTCCAATCACTGACTGTCCATTCAGAAAAGGAAGGGGCCTGTAAATTAAATATTTACCGGCCCTTTCTCTGCTCTCCATACTGACACATACAGCACAGCAGCTGGCAGGAGAGGGGAGGTGGAAAGCTGGCAGAGCTGTGGGTGGGGGGGGGGGGGAGCACACAAGGGCCTGTGGGCAGCAGAAAGAAGAGGAAGGTAGATAAGAGGGGTGGCTTGGTTGTAATATACAGGAACCAATCCCCTCAATTTTACTCCTGCAGCTGCTGAATGCCTGCGACAGGGAGAGGAGAAGCAGGCTTTCAGCGGCTGCAGAAGGAAATGGAGGTGATCAGGTCCTCTATACACCGTCTCCTCTGCCCCTCTTATCCAGGTGTACAGGGGAGCTGCACGGACCCACTGGAGTATGGTGCTGGGTCGCAAAGGCGATCCCTGTAGTTAGGCTCCTGCAACACATGCTTCAAGCTTCATACATGTTCCCATGCCTTGATCTTTGGCTGCTCCTTATCCCAGCCCTGCCACCTAGTTTAGATTTCCTTGTTATCAACATCAGACTGCACTTTGGACTACTCTCTGAACTCTGCCTGCCTTTTGACCACAAATTTGACCCTGGGTACTCTCTAAACAGTGCCTGCCCTGAACCTGAACTGCCTTTAGACCACTTTGCCTGTCTGCCAAACACAAGTACCCATTTGCTGTGCTTAGCTCACGCCTGCCCTGGCGTGGTAGCCAGGGCACTATAGAATTGTGTATAAAACCTAGGAGCAACCGAATACCAGTAGGCCTGGTTGCCTTATGGGAAAGGAGGCTGCTATAAGTGAGGAACATAAAGCCAGCTATAGTTCCTTACCACCAACACTAGGGGTAGATGTGATACAGGAAAAAAAATATTCATGGCACAAAAATAAACAGATGGGATACAAGAGATATGGTTATGAATAGTTGTAATAATTTCCTATTTAACCAGGTCCCGCCCAGCAATGAGCAATGACAGCTGGGCAGGACTACTCTTGTTCCGGGAGGACATTATATGATGTCCTCCCATTGTTGTAACGCTTGCGTGCCCACAGGGGCATGCATTGCGGTGATCGGTGGTGAGCTGTGTCCCTCAGACACATCGCTTCACTGATCAGGGTAAAGATCCAATGACATTGGCTCTTTACCATGTGATAAGCTGTGTCACAATTCGATCGCAATTTGCAATCGAAATGGCAATTCCTTTCCTCAGTGCTGTCAATGTCTGAGGAAAGGAAAGCCAATAACAGGCTGTAAATGTCCCCTGTGACAGGGGACATTTACACTGATAATCAGGGCCCTGATGATCAGTGCAGCCCCATCAGTGCCAATCAGTGCCCATCAGTGCCATCCTATCAGTGCAGCCTCATCATTCCTCCTTATCAGTGCCCGTCAGTGCAGCCTCATCAGCGCCCATCACTGCAGCCTCATCAGTGCCCATCACTGAAGCCCATCAGCGCACAACAGTGAAAAAGAAAAATTACTTTTTTTTTTTCAAAATTATCGGTCATTTTTTGTTTACAAAAAATAAAAAACCCAGTGGTGATTAAATATCACCAAAAGAAAGCTCTATCTGTCTCATAAAATTATAAAAATTTTGGGTATAGTGTTGCAAGATCGCGTAATTTTCATTCAAAGTGCAAAAGCACTGAAAGCTGACAATTGGCCTGGGAAGAAACGGAGCAAAAGTGTCAGGCAGGCAAGTAGTTAAAACATACAGTATAATGAAGGAACTTATTTCAGTACAATATGTCCAAATTACTTACATTGTTATAGTGGAAGCCTACCTAAACTTTTTTTTTTTCTTTTACGTTTTAGAGTAGGGAATGGTAATGACGCAATTAAAACAACATCCCATGAACCACAAGAAATCCCAGATATTATCTATAGCAAACAGGGCATTAGACTATGTATTCATTGTTAATAGACCTGTTTTCCTTTGTGTTTCATACAGCTTCCTGCACTAATGAATGCCACTCATTGTAAAAGATTCACAACACCTTTACAGGTCTTTTGAATCTGGTTTAAATGGATTTATGTCTGTTTACAATGAAAACCTTTTAATTGACATAAAGTTGTAGCAGTTAGACGGGACGTTTGCGTGCAAATTTGTGGATGTGACACTTGGTTAAATTCCTACTTTGAAAACATTAATGAAGCCCTTCTCTAAACATTGATTATACAGAACTTGTGAATTAAAGAGGAAGTAAACCCTCCTCTGCAACTTTTACCTATAGGTAAGCCTATGATAAGGCTTACCTATAGGTACTGTAAATATCTCCTAAACATGTACCATTTAGGAGATATTTACCTTACATGCAGCCAGTGACGTCACTGGCGCATGCGCTCTGAAGGAACGGCCGCTGGTGCCGTTTCTTCAGAGACCCGTGCCGTGACTGTTGGCTCCCTCGCGCGTGCACGGGAGTGACGTCACCGCGGCTTCCGGCCAATCAGATGGCCGGATGCCGCGATCCCGGAAGACGGGCGACTGGACATGTTGCCCGTCATACAGGTGAGCGGGCTGCACGGTGGGGGCTCTTTCTAAGGTAAGTATTTCATAATGAGCTAGTATGCGATGCATACTAGCTCATTATGTGTTTCTCTTACAGGTTGCCAAAAAAAAAAAGGTTGTACGGGTTTACAACCTCTTTAAGCTGCCTTATTATCATTATATAAGAACTAAAACCTCTACCATAAGGAGCAAAAACATTTGATGGTGTCTTCATGCACCTACAGGCCAGACACTTCTCCTTGGCACGTCATAAGATGATAAATCTGAATCTGGCAAAAAAATAAAAAATCATGTTAGGGTGGCAGTACTACCTACTCTGTAAAATGTGCAGTCAGTCACAGTGATATAATGAAGACAGCTGGCACATACACATGTTATCCTAGAGCAGTGATGGTGAACCTTGGCACCCCAGATGTTTTGGAACTAGATGGTTTTCCCATCATGCACTCATGCAGTATAGTTGAGCATCATGGGAAATGTAGATCCAAAACATCTGGGGTGCAAAGGTTCCCCATCACTGTCCTAGAGTGTCAAGTGGTAGATCACAAATTAGCTGTTCACCCACATGTATTGAAGGCGGTGATTTCAGCTGCTCATTTCCAAAAGATATCCTGTTTCTTAACTGCTTCCGGTCCGCGCTATAGCCTATATACGGCTGCAGCGCGGACTCACATTTTCGAGAGGCCGTTTTTAAACGGCCTCCCAGAAGCAGTCTCCCCGCGCGCTCCCGAGAGCGCGCATCGGGGAAAATCTGTGTCGGCCGTGTCCCTTGGACACAGCCGATCACAGATCGTGGTGAATGGCCAATCACAGCGGCCATTCACCACGTGATCGGACCGTCCAATGAGAGATGATCTCATATGTAAATATGAGATCATCTCTCATCGCCAGCGCGCCTTCCTCACACGGAGCCTGCAGTGTGAGGAAGGAGGGAGAGCTGCCCAGCGCCGGGGACACAATGGAATGTAATCAGGGCACTGATCACCAGTGCCCTGATTACAAAAGGTAAAAAACATACACAAATTGCCCACAGTGCCCGCCTACAGTGCCCCCCCATCAGTGCCCACAATCAGTGCCCATAGTGCTGCCAGTCAGTGCCCATCAGTGCCTGCTCACTGATGGTGCTGCCCATCAGTGCCACCCATCAGTGTCCATCAGTGCCATCCGCCAGTGCCCATCAGTGCCGCCTATCAGTGCCCATCAGTGCCACCCATCAGTGCCGCCTCTCAGTGCCCAGCAGTGCCACCTCTCAGTGCCCAGCAGTGCAGCCTATCAGTGCTCATCAGTGCCGCCTATCAGTGCTCATCAGTGCCGCCTATCAGTGCCGCCTATCAGTGCTCATCAGTGCGGCATATTAGTACCTCCTCATCGGTGCCCATAAGTGCCACCTCATCGGTGCCTATCAGTGCAGCCTATCAGTGCCCATCAGTGCCGCCTCATCAGCGCACATCAGTGAAGGAGAAAAATGTATTTATTTTCAAAATTTACTCGCAGAAAATAAGAAAAACTTTTTTTTTCAAAATTTTCTGTCTTTTTTCTTTTTTTTTGTAAAAAATAAAAAACCCAGAGGTGATTAAATACCACCAAAAGAAAGCTCTATTTGTGTGAAAAAAAATGATAAAAATATCATATGGGTACAGTGTAGCATGACCGCGCAATTGTCAGTCAAAGTGTGAGAGCGCTGAAAGCTAAAAATTGGTCTGGATGGGAAGGGGGTTTAAGTGCACAGAAGGCAAGTGGTTAATTAGATCTAGCATTCTTGTTTGTTTATTTATTTATTTCAATGTAATACATTTTAAACAGGCTTCTTGAGTTAGTATTTTAAAAATTAAAGTTCAATGTCCCTTTAAGAAAATATTCAGTATGCTAGACTCAACCCACATGAGTCACGCTGTCACTAGCTGAACAATTCCCTAGCTGCACCTAAATACCGTATATAACTGAATACATGAACACAGCAGAAAAGCAAATACCATATTAACAATTTTATTTTATGATTTGTTTTATATTAGTTTTCTGCTAAAGCAATATTGTATTATATTATATTATATTATGCTATATTATTTATTGTTAAACCTAAGACTATGAAAATGTTCACACAGTGTGAATGAATTCAAATTATAACGGGGATGAAATTATAATTTAATTTTTCATATCATGCCCCATCCAAAGTCTACCTAATGTACATAAAGTCCATAGGTCAGGCCTTAACCCAGCAATACAGGGTTCCTATTCCTTTGGCCTTGTTAGGACCTCACTCACTGTATACCATTTATTATACACTATGATGGGGAAGCCTGTACATAAGCAGATCAATGAATCTGCGGGCAGTCCACTGTAGTCAAGGGAGTTGCGATGAACATGTGCAACCTGACAGCTCCAAGATTGTAAAAGAATAGTGCTAGGTCTTGTCAAGTCCAAAGTGGGAAGAAGACTGCAATTCCAATTTAATTTTGTTATGCATATACTGTATTTTAGGAAAGTTGAGAGGGCCAGTGGAGAATATTGGAATACCATTTTAATTCCAAGAATCGACAAAGAAAAACTGAGGTATTTTAGACAGTTGGGCGGAATTTATATATGATTGTTGTTTATCAAACACACTTTTACTTTCTTCCATGAGAACTGCCCATATAATGTAGATTTGATCTACATTTTTATCTTGAAGTAAGCCTGTGCTCTGCCCATGCAAGGCAAAACAATGGGTTAATATAAATGCACCCCCACCCCAATGTCACCCACCACTATGTTCAACTACTGGAAGTGAACAACAGCAACCCTGTGTAACTTCTGAGTCACTTCATTGGTTCACTCTATTGACTGGTTAAATTAAGTGGAAAGGGTAACAAGGGGAAGGTGCGTATGTGGTACTGGGGAGGAAGGCATTGCCTTTAAAGCATGCCTGTTGCTTTGCCCTGCATGGACAAAGGACAGATTTTCTGTAAGGCAAAACCTTATGTACTGCCAACACTGTAAAGTGTTTAAAACCTTATGTACTGCCAACACTGTAAAGTGTTTAAAACCTTATGTACTGCCAACACTGTAAAGTGTTTAAAACCAACAGTGCCCTAATAGAAAAACTTAAAGTAGAACTATAGACAAAACTTTTTCTTCATTTTGGATAGAGCAGGGAAGGGTTATTTTGGTGTGACGAAAATTAGGAAATATAATTTTGCTTTGTGGAAGATAGTCAATGCAGTCTAGAAAAGCCCCTTCCACCCAAAACAAAAAAAAATACATATTCACCTATTGCACAAGCTGGAGCCAAACTCGTAACAATGGGGTATAAATATAGCATCATGGAACTTTGAAGGACTAATGAACTAAAAGAAAAATCTGATGGATTGGAAATAGTTTTATTGTCTTTTCCAATAGTACTTGGTTTTCTTCTCTAATAGTACCATGATACTATCTACTGCTAATAGTACTAGCATACTCCTCTGCCCTAGCTAACCAGAATGATAAGGATCATTAATCATTATAAGGTGCTAACATTTGTCTTTGCTGTAATATCATACATGATGTCAACAGATAGTATGAGGGCTTAACAACTTTTTAGTTGTTTGGCTAGTACTTTAAAGTTCACTTTATTTTGTACATGCATACAGTATTATACTGTAAATTGTACAAACAAACACTCAAGCTAATCAATCATTTACTTGCAACTATATAGTTGCAATCTATCACTTGCAACTATAGTCTTGAAATATCATAGGGCAATTATCTCCCTGATTCTTTTGTCAGAATATGCTGCAAATTATCCACATACTGTATGGCATGCAAGATTAGGGAATTCCAGTCTGACTGAATGAGGCTCGAAATGTGAGTTGGAAGAATGAATATATATACTGCAGAGCATTGTTGAAATCCCTAATGGTTTTATGATGTTCACACAGGACCACAAAATGCTTGAATTATGAAAACCCAGATAAGTGAGAGACAGTAAATCATGAATTCAATAATACTGTGCAGTATGTGTGGGTCCTCTAAAAGTTCCAGAATCAATAGTAAACCTTATGCTTCTTCTGTATCTATTTATCTATTTCCAAGAGGGCGAATGGATTCTAGACGAGAAGCCAATTATGCGTTCACAGCCAAAATATCAACCATAAGGAGAGAAATTATCTTTGTTTTACAGCTCATTTACTTCTGCCACAAGCTCACATAAACTGTTTCACTCGTACAAATGGAAAAGAGGACTGAGAATGCAGTGCGATCAAAGACCAAAGAGATATGTTAGAGAGAAAAGTCAAGGTAAAGTGTGTGAATTTTTTTGCTCTGTCCCCCTAGTGAGATTTCCATTTACAACTATGTATGGAGTGTTGTATATTTAAACTAATTATTGTGACAAAAGAAGTATCATTCCTAAATAGCGAAGAGAAGAGAAGAGAAGAGAAGAGAAGAGAAGAGAAGAGAAGAGAAGGAACATTGGAGATGGGACTTTAAATATACTTCTCTTGTCACATTGATATATACAAAACCCCAAAAATTGTAAAAAATACACCTTTTATTTCATAGAGTATAAAAACAGAATATCTAAGTAATAACAAAATACATTACAAAGAATGAGGGTAAAATTTAAATCTTTGTGTAAGGGTTGACGTGTTTTGCAGAACACTCGATTCTTCAGGACCAGAACGTCTTTAATATATGAAAGGGTCTATCCATAGGACAAGACTATAAAGAAGAAAACATACAAATATCAAAAAAATAATATATTCGTAAAATATTGGTGCATGGTCAGAATACACATGACAGATTTGTTAATTCATACAATCTATTCATGGAATAAATCCATATATAGTTAACATAGCATATCTATACAAGATTCAAAAAAACATTCCCTATGTGTGAGGTAATGATAATAAATGCTTACTTACCCTATTGCGCTAAAAGTAAAGAGCAAACTGAATAATCTGGGGGAAAGGGTGCATAGACCTAAAATCAGCCTGCCGGCCCACAGGAGGGAGATCCTGGAGAATATGGATCAAACAGTGAAGGCTATGCAAAAGGTAGAAAGTGAGAGACATATTGATTTGAGCCTCAGCATGTATTTAAAAAATAGTTTAGATAGAAAAGGCCCAACATCACATAGAAAGATATTTATGAACAGCGCATCTTACCTAGTGGTCTAAATTTCCTACGCAAAGGTGATTGAACTCAGGAATAATATCCAGTTAAATAAGATACTAAAAGTGTTGGAAACAAAGATGGTGGAACTGGATTGGGAAAGACAACTTATTAGGATTGAACAGAGCCCCTCTCAATATACAACAGTTGGAATGAGCTCAAAAAATCACACTGGGCAAAACGTACCCATTGTTCATGGAATGGAATATAATCTTTGATAGTAGGCACTATAACATCATGGGGGCCAGAATTTCTTTAAATTCAATAAGGTTGTGTCAAAAAAGTGTAAATAATAAAGATGCATAAAAACATACCATAAAGGCATAATATTATCAAAGAATATAAGAAAGCCAAAGGGGTGTGTATGTTACCTTCATCACAAAGCTGAGAACATAGTTGTCCACCTTCAAGAGAAACTCCTACAGCCCTGATTGAAGATGAATGCTTCCTAAATACACCTGGGAAAATCCTCCAAGGGCCGCCGGGAATGACGTGGGTGGGCCACCTAAAAGAAAGTCTAATAGCTGCCCAGGTCAATCCCGGAGGGCCTCTCCCTTCCCCTCCACTATTCTCCCCACCCTAGTGACAGGCACACTGCCATTTCAGAGGGGGAGAATGGCTGCCATATGCCTCGGACGCCGCTCCTCGTTTGTACACTCGCAGGAAATGCGGGTGCATCAAGATGGCGTCCGAACTGGAAGTGTGTAACCAGAAGTTAAACGGGGCATACAGAAGAGGCTGGAATGGACGCAGCAAGCTGAACCCATGCCTGGGAGCACCAAGATGGCTCCCAAAACACCAAGAAATCCTTAAAAGCACACATACAAAAGACAAGGGAAAACAGCCTCGGCACAAAAAACAAACAAAAGCCCCAACATAAACACTAGATCAGGAATCAATGTATAACCAAACAGGCTAATGGCAAGGTGAAGGAAAGATATAGGCCAGCAGAGCCAATAGACCGCACACATTAACCCCCATAATATTTATATTCAAAAAAATCCCATAGACGTAAAAGTAACATATGTAGAAAAAATTTAATTGTAATAATAATTTTGTAGCTAATAATTTTGTAGCTAATAAACACATAGAACACTTTTCTGGAAATATTAACATTGCTAAACACATAGGGGATGTGTACAAAACAATATATATATGGCAAAAAAAAAAAAAAATAATAAAAAAAAAGGGGAAAAAGGAGAGAAGAAATAAAAGATTAGTTAACAAAATATCTCATATACACTGCAGCCTCAGGGTGTAAAAAAGGGAACAAAACAAATGGAATCATTCAAACCGGGTGGTTTAGTCGCTTGGAGAAAATAAATCCACCTGGTTTCAGTCTAATATTTTGCGGTCAAAATCACCACCTCTGTGAGCTGGATGAATACGGTCAAGTGCCAAAAATCTAAGACTGTCGTGTTTATAGTGGTGTTTGGTGGCAAAATGGCAATAGGTTCAACTATACCCAATGTCGCATCAACGACATGATCTTTAATGTGTCTCCAAAATAATTTTTTGCCTTTCTAACATAGAAAGAACCACAACTACAAGTCAAAAGATATATGATACCAATGGTTTTGCAATTTACAAAGTGTTTTGGAACAAATGATGTAGAAATGGGTAGGAGTATGTTCTTCCCATCATCGATGAATCTACAATAGTCACAATTACCACACTTAAAGGTGCCTTTAAGTAGAGATCTACAAGGATCACCTGAGCCTCAAGGGAAAAATGACTAGATACCAATGTATCTTTGATTGATGTATTTTGGTGGAAGGTAATATGTGGTTTTGAATCAATAAACTGACCAATTATTGGGTCACCTTTTAGGATATACCAGTGTCTCTCAAAAATCTTTCTGATTTGATCAGGTTGATTATTGTTTCTGACAAGTGGACATACTGTAGAGGATGTATCCTTTGCTCTCAGATATGGTGATTTAAAACATTTTCTACTATATCCTCTTTGTAAGAATCTCTGTTGTAGCTCAGTTCCTGTCTTTCAAAATCTGAATCATTAGTACAGTTTCTACAAATTCTCATTCATTGCCCTTGGGGAATGCTCTGAACCAGGTGTCTCGGATGGGCACTATCGAAATGTAGCAGTGAATTCCCTGCTGTAGATTTTCTAAATAAATCAATTTGTATGTAATTCTGAGAATCTTTTTGAATTGTAAGATCCAAAAATGATAGAGTATTTTTGTGTATCAATGAAGTGAAATTAAGGTTAAACTCATTCTGATTCAATCTTAGCAAGAAGGCCTCATAACAATCCTTTGTGCCTCACCACAAAATTAGGATATAGTTGATTTATCTGCACCACAAAACAATGTGGCACAGGTACAACGACAAGTCCTCACTGGAATAAATAGCTCGCTTCCACCCCCAAGGTACAGGTTGGCATACGAGGGGGCACAGGTCATCCCCTCCGCCACCCCCTGCACCTGGAGGTAGTGGGAGCCATGAAACAAAAAAACATTATGGGTCAGCACAAATTCAAGTACCTAAGACAAACCTATTATATTTATTATAGTCCTTACTTCCTTCACTTAGGAAGGAAGAAGCAACTGAAAGTCCTTTGTCGTGTGGTATGCTCGAATAAAGAGCCTCTACATCTATGGAGGCTAATAAGGTTTCATCAGAGACAAGCAAGTTGTCTAGTATGGTGAGAAGATGTATTGTGTCTTTTAGAAAGGAAGGTAGAGACTCCACCTGAGGACGTAAGTAGTCATCTGTGAGTTTACTGGCTTTGTGAGTGAGAGAGTCTATACCCAAAATGATTGGTCTCCCTGGAGGGTCTGTAGTGCTTTTGTGCACATTTAAAGATAAATTTAACTTTCAAAAAGTCACGTGTTTTAGATGAAATGAGGTTAATAAAGTGGCCCAGGTTGATTAGGGCCTCAAATTGTCTTTGGAATAATGAAATATCTGACAGATTAATTTTACGATACCAACTTTTGTTGCTCAAAATGTTTTTGCACATTGTAATGTATTGTGACTCATGCATAATAACCACATTGCCCCCTTTGTCTGCCGGTTTTATTACAATATCAGTCTGTTGTTGTAATATATAAAGGGCTTGTAATTGTTGGCGTGAAAGATTTGTATCTGTGTTTTTGATAGTCATATTTTCAATTTCTTGTAGTGTTAAATCTAAGAATAATTTCACTCTAGGATTTATAGTGGGGGGGGAAAGGAGCAAGATTTATTATTGTACTCTTGAATAATTGGGGTATGTTTACTTGTAGTGAGATCTGAACTATCAGATTCACAGTCTCTAAAAAGCTCTTCCGGGTCATCCCAGATCCCCCCCCCCCCCTCCTGTTCTAACAATGTAGGAATCTTAAGGGCACAGTAATCTGCCCTGGTATATTTACCATATTCTGATTTAGGACGGTAACCTGGTGCCTGTGAAGGAGTAGCAAAAAAGGACTTAAAGTTAAGTTTGCGGGCAAATAACTGTAGGTCCTTCACTAGGTCAAATGTGTCCATATTTTTTCAAAAGTTTAAACCCAATTTCCCAAAGGATAATTCATCATTGGAGAAAGAAAAATCAGTAAGGATAATTATATCAAAAGTTTGACTTGTCTCTGAAAAAGTGGAATGTGAAGTAGGATCCTCATGTGTTCGAGATATCTTGGCCTGAATTGAATGTGAACTTAAGTTGGGCTAGACCCCAGAGTGTCTGGGTTGCCTAAAGGGATATTCCGATGTGAAATTTTGGAGTCTTTAGGCGGTGGTACAAAAAGTTAGCCACTGCCTCCATCTATAACTGGCCTTTGCAGCAAGGAGCATTGGAGGGCAACATATGTAAAAAAAAAAAGGCCAAGGAAAACTCCAAGGAAAATTCCAAGCTCTACTTACCGACCAGCCTGCGACCAACCAAGCTGACCTGTCTAACATTGTGTTAAAAACAGAGGTTTTTCCAAGTCCTACTTATCGACCAGCCTGCGACCAACCAAATTGACCTGTCTAACACTATAAGTTGAAAACAGGGGTTCAGTCTGCACACATTTGCAAATACATGCGTAAGCTACAGGCCCCACCAAGGCACCCTGTTATCTGTAGTCCCTTCCTCTAACTTTTAAGAGGCTCCACAGTGAAAGCACATGCATGCTTCCACTGTGGAGTCTCTTAAAAGTTAATTTGGTTGGTCGCAGGCTGGTCGGTAAGTAGATAAAAAAAACAAAGAGATTTCCAGTCACAACTTACCAACCAGCCAGCGACCAACCGAACTGAACTGTCTAACAGTATGTGTTAAAAACAGGGGTTTGGTTGCACACATTTGCAAATACATGCGTAAGCTGCAGGCCCCGGCAAGGCACATAAGTCAGTAAGTAGAGCTTAAAATTTTCCTTGGATTTTTCCTTGGCCTTTTTTTGTCTTTAGGCAGTTGACCTGCCATGGTTGTGTGTGAGAGTGCCGATTTGTGATTGTGTGGGCCTGTGGGAAAAAACACTTTCTGTCTGCAGCAGCACCCCTCAGCCCCCCTAATACTTACCTGAGCCTATCCCTATCCAACGATGTTGCAGGAGAGACTCAGCTGCTCAGGACTCTCCTCCTCATTGGCCGAGGCAGCAGTGGATCACCATTGGCCCCCGCTTCTGTCAATCAAAGTCAGTGAGCCAATAAAAAGAGAAGGGGCGCTTAGCTGAGGCTCTATGTCTGAATGGACACATGAGGCTGTGGCTCGGTGCCCCCATAGCAAGCTGCTTGCTCTGGGGGCACTCTTCAGGAGGGAGGGGCCAGGCAAGCCAAAGAGGGACCTGAAAAGATTAGGATCTGGGCTGCTCTGTGCAAAACCAACTGCACAGTGCACAGAGGAGGTAAGTATGTTTGTTATTTTTAGGCAAAACAACCTGAAACTTTAGTATCACTTTAAACTAAATAGTTGCATAATGACCCAAGCTAGCCTTCCGTCTACTGTAAATAAAATAATTAAAGTGTGTGTAAAGCCAAAGCTTTTTGGCTATCGGGTTATATTTTGCTGTCTGTGTCCCTCTAGGGAAATTTCCCTATACTTCCAATCCTGAAGGCGCAACAGGAAATGAGAAGAAACCTATCTACAGTGAACAGAATTCCAGAGACTGGCCACAGGAATAGGTGTCGCCATTGGAAGATTTTCCTGTGGTGACACAAAAAAAATGTTGGGATTTTCCCTCAAATTCTCGAGGGATGAGGGATATCAGGGAGAACAGAGTGGGGAATCTTCAGAGAAGGATCACAGATAGCAATACAATCTGACAAAGTATCTAACTCCTCCCATCTTTGTCCAAAATGGAGGTATTAGAGGTAAGTTATTAAGCCCTTCGATCACTTTATCGGGATCTAGACCCAATGGCTATTACTGATGGATGGAAGAATAACATGTTTTACCCAGACATTAAAGTGGTTGTAAATGCACAAGGTTTTTTTACCTTCATGCAGAGGAGGATCCGAGCTGCTGTGTGCAAAACCACTGCACAGAGCAGGTAAGTATAACATATTATTGTGTTTTATTTTATTTTTTTTAAAACAAGGCTCTATTATCGCTTCAAGGCTGTTTTACTAAAGTAGTAAAGACTGTCCATGCACCAAAGTAAATGTTCACTTTGCAAAACCATTGGTTACTTAGCTTGAAAAAAAATCTAATTAAATTGTGCTGATTCTGAATACCCAACCATGTGTAAGGGACATTTTAAAAGAAACATGCACCACATTCAGATCCATAACACAGAATCCAAAAATATGTGTCTAACTGCCGGTTCACACTGATCTGACTTGTCAGGCGACTTGGTCGCCTGACAAGTAGCTTCCAATGCTGTGCAATAGAACCGTTCTAATCAGAGCGACTCAAGTCGCTCCGACTTAGAAAAAGGTTCCTGCACTATTTTTTTGCAAAGTCGGGGCGACTTGCATTGACTTCTATTATGAGAAGACGTTGCAAGCTGCGCTGAAATTGCGCTGCATGGGCGACTTCATTAGTCGCCCGAAGTCGGGGCGACTTCGAGTCGGATTAGTGTGAACCGACTCTAAGAACATGTGCTTTGCACGCTTACATGTATAAACACATATATAGATGTTTGTAAGCTCATAAATTAAGTCTAAACAAAGGGGGGAAATTTATTTTTATTTTATACACATACGCAAATGTCTTTACGCGTTTAAACTAGGGATAGACCGATATGTTTTTTTCGGGGCCGATACCGATATTTTGGTCACAACGTATCGGTATCAGCTGATATGGGCCGATATTTTGTACATTTAAAGTTTTGAAAAATAAAGACAATTTTTTACACTAATCTGGTACTGAACATGTTAATTTTTGTTTAATGCTTAATGGCTGGCTTGGTGGCATCCTGTGGTGGGTAGCTGGCTGGCTGGCACCCAGTGGTGGGTGGTTGGCTGGGTGGCACACTGTGGTGGGTGGGTGGCTGACTGGCTGGCATCCTGTGGTGGGTGGCTGGCTGTCTGGCACCCTGTGGTAGGTGGGGGGCTGGGTGGCTGGCACCCTGTGGTGGGTGGGTGGCTGGCACCCTGGCACCCTGTGGTAGGTGGGTGGCTGGCACTGGGCCTGTGGGTGGCTGGCTTGTACAGGGCCTGTGGGCAGCTGGCTGGTACAGTGCCTGTGGCTGGCTGGTACAGGGCATGTGGATGGCTGGCTGTCTGGCACCCTGTCTGTGGGTGGCTGGCTGGCTGGCACCCTGTGGTGGGTGACTGGCTGGCACCCTGTGGTGGGTGGCTGACACCCTGTGGTGGGTGGCTGGCTAGCTGGCACCCTGTGGTGGGTAGGTGGGTGGGTGGCTGGCACAAGGGCTGTGGGTGGCTGGCTGGTACAGGGCCTGTGGGTGGCTGGCTGGTAAAGTGCCTGTGGCTGGCTGATACAGGGCCTGTGGGTGGCTGGCTGACTGGTACAGGCCATGTGGGTGGCTGGCTGGCACCAGGCTGCTGTGGGTGGGTGTATGGCTGTGATACACTCCCACGAGACTAGTCCCAACTCCAGACTAGGCTGTCCAAGGCCAGGGAGGCGGCCTAAGAAGGCAGAATGACATCACAAAAATATCCGCAGTATCGGCCGAGTCGGGCACAATACCAATATATCAAGGAAAGTGCATATCAGCTTCCAATATATCGGCCTAGCCGATAATCGGTCTAACCCTAGTTTAAACGCATATATACGTAAGTATTTTACTAATTATTACGCAGGAACTTTTCTCATAGAAAACAATGCTTAATAACAACAGTAAAATTTTGAATGAAGCCTAAGTTGCTTATATGCAGAGGTTGCAGAGGTGTACTGTATATGCAGAGGTGTAAACCAGGTTGGTTCTACAGTGCCTCACAATATAATTATAGAGTGTAAAAAATTACAAAGTGGGTCTTCAAAACTGGAGAGGAGCCTGCAGAAAGTCAGGTGATTTAGAACATTTTAGCTGACAGGCCAAGATAAGCTGGTGCCACCCAGTATTGTTAGCAGGAAAAAGCTTGGCTCCCATTCCTTCGTGTGTGGTAAGTTTAAGCATTAGGTTCACTAACCTTGCCTGCCTAAAGTAAACCCTGACCTAAAGTATGCCCCCAATACTTGCCTGAATCTCACAACATTTGTGCAATAGATCCCCATAGACCGAGCATCTCAAGCCTCGGAAAATGGTCCCATGAAAGTCTATGGGCACCCAACAAACAAGCACAATCCGCGGATAGAAGGTTGGGCCCATGGGATGTAAACAATATGCACCTGGGGGGGGGGGGGGGGTTGTTTACTTTAGGTCAGGGGGTAGGCAGACAGAGGAGGTCTGTTTTCTCTAAAAATATACAAAGAGACACCCCCCCCCCCCCCCCGCATAGTATTGGTTATCATCAGAAACATATTTCATTAAAATATATACTGCTGCTAGCAGATGTCACTACTAAATTATTTACACAGTAAAAATCCAATTGTATGAGCGCACAAAAATAATCATTCTTTTTTTTTTAGCCAGTTTCTCATTTCTTTTTTATTTTCAGGCGGCTCCCAAACATGCACAATTATCTATTTATTTTCGCTAACATTTTCTTTTCTCCAAAAAACAGTGCTTTATCAGCTTGGATTAAACAAGAAGAACTCATCAAGGATTATTCCATGCCTTTAAATTTCCCTTGTGATGTACCAGAAACAAAGCAAACACCTGCCGCTGCTACAGACAATCATCTGTGCAGATAATATAAAACATGCACAGCTCTGATTCTTAATATTTAGGCTCAAAACACTCATGTTCATATATTTTGGTACAAACTGGAAAAATAAATACCATTGGAGTCATAGAGGAGTTGCTCCATGCTGCGAGTGCAATACAAGTGGATATGCACTGTACTTCAGAACAGCAGTGTACACAGCGGGCGAGCTTCGCATACAATCAGATCCTGCTAAGCACTGCCAGCTATCAGCTATATAAGCTAGTATCCTGTAAGCAATGGACATATCCATCAGTTACATGACACAGATATTTAAATAAGCCCCCTCATACACTATCCGTTTAATGTATATCTAAACCCAAGAACGAACATTTAATGTATTGCAGATTACCAGTCCTTAGATGTGGTGGGTGCATTCATTTTTTTTGTTCTTTTTTTTTTCACACGGGGATTCTGCCAGTAACACTTCCCTTCCTAGTATGACAGCATTCACTCACTGTACTGTATCTATGTAGGAGCAGTGTTGTCACCTTAGGGCTAAAATTGTGTTAGGACTACTGAGCACCTCTCCTCATCTCTATTACATGTGTTCTGTAGTCCACAGAGAGAACTGGTAACTGTGCTACCTAATAAAAGTCAATGCAGGCAAGGAGCACAGGAAGTTATCAGCTCAAGTTTTTGTCAGGATCAACAGATATTTTTTGCAAATATTACACAGATATAGTAAGCTGCCTTGATTTAAAGCTGATCTCTAAGCATAAAACTTTTATTTAAATATATTGCTCAATAGCCATGTAGCGGCAGCCGGAGCAGCTGTGAAATCTCCAGTTGACTCTCACCCCTCCCAGCTGCTGTGGATCTATCGGCTGTGTGCTACAGTGCCCAATCTCTTCACTGAGAGCCTGAACAAGTAGGGAACCAATCGTGCAGACTGGGACTACTGGAACAGCTGACCGCCAGGCATATGGGACCAAACCTATCACCAGCCAGGAGCGGTGAGCTGAAATACAATACTTTACCAGACACACAGGTAATGCAACCAGACTGATCTTTAATTAGCAGTCCATCGGCCATTTAAGTACACACTGTTTTTTTTTAATTCTTATATTTAAAAGATACACTCTTTAAAGGGAACGCTACACAGGCACCGCTCACAGAAGGGCCCCAACAAAAGCTGGCTAACACTAACATCCAGGCACCAAGTACACTGAACAGAATTATAAACGCAACACTTTTGGTTTTGCCCCTATTTTTCATGAGTTGAATTCAAAGATATAAGACTTTTTCTATGTACACAAAAGGCCTATTTCTCCCACATATTGTTAGAAATTCATATGAAGATGCTGATTAGACAGCTTGATTATTGCACAGGTGTGCATTAGGCTGGCCACAATAAAGGCCACTCCAAAATGTGCAGTTTTATCACACAGCACAATGCCACAGATGTCGTAAGTTTTGAGGGAGCGTGCAATTGGCATGCTGACTCCAGGAATGTCCACCAGAGCTGTTGCCCGTGAATTGAATGCTCATTTCTCTACCATAAGCCATGTCCAAAGGCGTTTCAGAGAATTTGGCAGTACATCCAACCGGCCTCACAACCGCAGACCACCCGGACAGCTGCTGCAACAATTGGTTTGCATAACCAAATAATTTTTGCACAAACTGTCAGAAACCATCTCAGGGAAGCTCATCTACATGCTCGTCGTCCTCATTAGGGTCTTGACCTAACTGTAGTTCATCATCGTAACCGACTTGAGTGGGCAAATGCTCACATTCACTGGCATCTGGCAGTTCGGAGAGGTGTTCTCTTCACGGATGAATCCCGGTTTTAACTGTACAGGGCAGATGGCAGACATCGTGTATGGCTTTGTGTGGGTAAGCGGTTTGCTGATATCAACATTGTGGATCGGGTGGCCCATGGTGGCGGTGGGATTATGGTATGGGCAGGTGTATGTTATGGACAATGAACACAGGTGCATTTTATTGATGGCATTTTGAATGCACAGAGATACTGTGACGAGATCCTGAGGCCCATTGCTGTGCCATTCATCCATGACCATCACCTCATGTTGCAGCATGATAATGCACGGCCATTTGTTGCAAGGATTTGTACACAATTCCTGGAAGCTGAAAACTTCCCAGTTCTTGCATGGCCAGCATATTTACCGGACATGTCACCCATTGAGCATGTTTGGGATGCTCTGGATCGGCATATATGACAGCGTGTATCCATCAACTTCACACAGCCATTGAAGAGGAGTGGACCATCATTCCACAGGCCACAATCAACAACCTGATCAACTCTATGTGAAGGAGATGTGTTGCACTGCGTGAGGCAAATGGTGGTCACACCAGATCTTGACTGGTTTTTGGACCCCCCAATACACTAAAGCTGAACATTTTAGAATGGCCTTTATTGTGGCCAGTCTAAGGCACACCTGTGCAATAATCATGCTGGCTAATCAGCATCTTCATATGCCACACCTGTGAGGTGGATGGATTATCTCGGCAAAGGAGAAGTGCTCACTAACACAGATTTAGCCAGATTTGTGAACAATATTTGCAAGAAATACGCCTTTTGAGTTCAGCTCATGAAATATGGGCAAAAACAAAAGTGTTGCGTTTATAATTTTGTTCAGTGTACTTTGCAATCACCTCCAGGCGTGTCACTATATCAGAAACATAGAGGCCCACCTACTATTGGGGCTGTATGCATATTTTGCACTCAAGGACCCCTTCCTCTTTAGTTGAGGCTGATACTCAATTATATATATATATATATATATATATATATATATATATATAGTATCTCACAAAAGTGAGTACACCCCTCACATTTTTTGTAAATATTTTATTATATCTTTTCATGTGACAACACTGAAGAAATGACACTTCGCTACAATGTAAAGTAGTGAGTGTACAGCTTGTATAACAGTGTAAATTTGCTGTACCCTAAAAATAACTCAACACACAGCCATTAATGTCTAAACCGCTGGCAACAAAAGTGAGTACACCTCTATGTAAATATGTCCAAATTGGGCCCAAAGCTTTCCAGCACTGCCTTAACACTCTTAGGCATGGAGTTTACCAGAGCTTCACAGGTTGCCACTGGAGTCTTCTTCCACTCCTCCATGACGACATTACGGAGCTGGTGGATGTTAGAGACCTTGCGCTTCTCCACCTTCCGTTTGAGGATGCCCCACAGATGCTCAATAGGCTTTAGGTCTGGAGACGTGCTTGGCCAGTCCACCACCTTTACCCTCAGCTTCTTTAGCAAGGCAGTCGTCGTCTTGGAGGTGTGTTTGGGGTCGTTATCATGTTGGAATATTGCCTTGCAGCCCAGTCTCCGAAGGGAGGGGATTATGCTCTGCTTCAGTAAGTCACAGTATATGTTGGCATTCATGGTTCCCTCAATGAACTGTAGTTCCCAGGTGCAGCAGCACTCATGCAGCCCCAGACTATGACACTCCTATCGCCATGCTTAACTGTAGGCATGACACACTTGTCTTTGTACTCCTCATCTGGTTGCTGCCACACACGCTTGACACCATCTGAACCAAATAAGTTTATCTTGGTCTCATCAGACCACAGGACATGGTTCCAGTAATCCATGTGCTTAGTCTGCTTGTCTTAGGCAAACTGTTTGGGGGCTATAGAAAAAAATGTTCACTACCTGAGGGTATGTGTGTTACCTTAATCCCTAGACAAATTTTGGAAGGATACCCTCTATTGGATGGGACTTTAGTGGTAACTAAAAAAATTGAATCACATGATAAATATTATCCTAAAGTATGTAGTGGATTTAGTAAAAACTATTATTTTATTGCCAAAAAGCTACCAAATGGTAGATTTGTGAAAAAGCACATAGTATACATATCAACATCAGATTTTGTATAATGGTTATCAAACAGTTATACATTACATAAATACATAATGAGATACTGATTGGAGTGGTGTGTGTTTCCTAACTGTTTGCGGGCTTTCTTGTGCATCATCTTTAGAAAAGGCTTCCTTCTGGGATGACATCCATGCAGACCAATTTGATGCAATGTGTGGCGTATGGTCTGAGCACTAACAGGCTGACCCCCCACCCCTTCAACCTCTGCAGCACTGCTGGCATCACTCATATGTCTATTTCCCAAAGACAACCTCTAGATATGATGCTGAGCACGTGCACTCAACTTCTTTGATCGACCATGGGGAGGCCTGTTCTAAGTGGAACCTGTCCTGTTAAACCACTGTATGGTCTTGGCCACCATGCTGCAGCTCAGTTTCAGGGTCTTGGCAATCTTTTTATAGCCTAGGCCATCTTTATGTAGAGCAACTATTCTTTTTTTCAGATCCTCAGAGAGTTCTTTGCCATGAGGTGCCATGTTGATCTTCCAGTGACCAGTATGAGAGAGTGAGAGAACACCTGCTCCCCATTCACACCACAGACCTTGTAACACTAACAAGTCACATGACACTGTGGAGGTAAAGTGGCTAATTGGGCCCAATTTGGACATATTCACTTAGGGGTGTACTCACTTTTGTTGCCAGTGGTTTAGACATTAATGGCTGTGTGTTGAGTTATTTTGAGGGGACAGCAAATTTACACTGTTATACAAGCTGTACACTTACTACTTTACATTGTAGCAAAATGTCATTTCTAGAGTGTTGTCACATGAAAAGATATAATAAAATATTTACAAAAATGTGAGGGTTGTACTCACTTTCTTGAGATACTGTATATCACAGTCAATACGGAAAGTATTCACAGCGCTTCCACATTTTGTTATGTTACAGCTTTATTCTAAAATGGATTAAATTCATTATTTTCTTCAAAGTTCTACAAACAATAACCCATAATGACAATGTGAAAGAGGTTTGTTTGAAATCTTTGCAAATGTATTAAAAATAAAAAAATGAAAAAATCACATGTACATAAGTATTCACAGTCTTTGCCCAATACTTTGTTGAAGCACCTTTGGCACCAAATACAGCCCCAAGTCTTTCTGAGTATGATTCTACAAGCTTTGCACACCTATTTTTGGGAAGTTTCTCCCATTCTACTTTGCAGGACCTGTCAAGCTCCATCAGGTTGGATGGGGAGCATCGGTGCACAGACATTTTCAGATCTCTCCAGAGATATTCAGTCAGGTTCAAGTGTGGGCTCTGGCTGGGACACTCCAGGACATTTACAGAGTTGTCCTGTAGCTACTCCTTTGTTATCTTGGTTGTGTGCTTAGGGTCGTTGTTCTGGTAGAAGATGAACTTCTCCCATTTATGGGTGATGGAAGCCACTGTGCTCACTGGGACCTTCAATGCTGCAGAAATGTTTCTGTACCCCTCCCCAGATCTGTGCCTCCATACAATCCTGTCTCAGAGGTCTACAGACAATTTCTTGGACTTCATGGCTTGGTTGTAGCTCTGAAAAGCCCTGTTAACTGTGGGACCTTACAGTATATAAACAGGTGTGTGACTTTCCAAATCATGTCCAATCAACTGAGATTACCACAGGGGGACTCCAATCAAATTGTAGAAACATCTCAAAGATGATCAGTGGAATCAGGATGCACCTGAGCTCAATTTTGAGCGTCATGGCAAATGCTGTGAATACTTATTTACATGTGATTTTTTTTTTGTTTTTTATTTTTAATCAATTTTCAAAGATTTCAAACAAACTTCTTTCACGTTATCATTATGGTGTATTGTTTGTAGAATGTTGAGAAAAATAATTGTAGCCTTGCCCCCTTGGGGGTGGCCAGTTGAATAGGTGTCCTCGTCACTTCTTACACCCTGAACCTGCTCCAACCCATCTGACACTATCAGTTCTGTCATGGTAAATAATCAAGACCACAAAGGTTGCAATGCATAAACAATTTACTGCTCTTTTGAAGTATTAAAGTAGAATCAAAGTATTCAAACAAAAATAAGAAATGACACAATAATGGCAAAGGAGAAAGGATCCTGAGTTCCAGACCCAGGATTTATGCCTTTTTGCTCAGCACTCAGGATCTAGAACACCAACCACACATTCATACACAAACAAATGTGTATGTATGCTAAGAGGATGGCGCTCCGCAATATTAAACAATGCTTTAACTAATAAATGTGGTTAGAGAGTGACCGCAGATAAAGTTACTATACTCAATGACTTAAATGCAAGGTAAATTGTGTACTGCTTTAACATTAACTAGCAGAGTGCACTCTGTATGCTAACGGGGGCCCCCTTTAAGATGAATTGCAAGTGTCTCTTGGAAAGTGAGGCCTCACTTATCTTCACCGGCAAGGAGTCCTACAATCCAAGGAAAGTATTTGTAATCCAACAAAGGAAAGGAGGTTGAACTATGTTTCCCAATGCAATAGCAGTTGTAATCCACAGAGAGGCAAATGCAGTTATCCTATGTGTCACAACAGATTAACAGCCTGGAACTGGATTGAGGGCTTAAGGCCTGATTCACCCACTTTGCACTATATTTGTATCTGCAGTGTCCAGTGGTTTGACTGAGTGTCAGAATGGCCCTATAAAAGTACTCTGTAATCTGTTTGCCCTTCCCAGAATCAGTCTAAATCTATATTCTAGTAGAGATGTAGATACTGGGTGTCTCTCACCGAAACCGGGAGATTCGCTTCCCTCTGCAACCAGGCTCCGCTCTCATCAGCGTCTCCGTCTGCCTGTCAGCAACCTTCCGCTCGGCCTCGTCACCGAGACTCCTCCGCACCCTCACACCACCAGCTTCTCTCCGGTGTCCGCCACAAGGCCTCGGCCTCAGTTCCTGCGATCCACAGCAGCTCTTCCCCTTCTTTCCAGTGCGCTGTCCTTGAGGCAAGAGAGCGAAGCAAAGTCCCGCCTTCCTTTATATAACCACCCCCAGCAAGCTCTGCGCGTCCTGTTGCTCCCTGGGGGAAGGGTCCTTCTGTCTCAGCAGTCTATGATCCTGGCTCCTCCCGGACTACATCTCCCATCATGCATAAGTCACTGTCTTTAGAACTTTAATAATAATAACAACGTGAACAATACCATCCGTGCGACCCGGCTACATCATGAATGCAA
Source organism: Pelophylax lessonae (assembly GCF_965119305.1). NCBI lineage: Eukaryota > Metazoa > Chordata > Amphibia > Anura > Ranidae > Pelophylax > Pelophylax lessonae. The sequence continues at coordinate 216,505,371 of NC_138769.1, read as the reverse complement.
TCCGTTTCAGAATAAGGCTGTAACATAACAAATTGTGGAAAAAGTGAAGAGATGTGAATACTTTCCGGATTCACTGTATATATACAGTGCTCAGCATAAATGAGTTACACCCCTTTTGAAAAGTAAGATTTTAATCAATATCTCAATGAACACAGGAACAATCTCCAAACATTTGACAAAACTGAGTTTTATAGAACATTTCTTTAGCTCATTACATGAAAGTAAGGTAAATCATATAACTTATGTAGCGCACCCCCTAAGGAGCCGCAAGTAGAATATGAACCCCCACCCTGCACAGCCAGGCACACCGCATCTTCACAAGCACACTGCAGTCAGGAAACAGCCCAGTGCATTGTTGTTTTTTTATTTTATTGAGGGGATAAAACTTGGATGGCGATATGGGTAATATGGGATGCCCACTTGACTTGGAAAACTTCTTCAGGAACACTTAACTATATACAGTCTCTATATACAATCTCTATATCAGTCCTCTTCTGCCTTTTGCTCAAAACTTGCTTGCAGAACAATGTCACAGATCCAGCTGGCACACTGTTTGGATGGGCGCTGACAGGGCACTCTGTCAGCTCCAGCAATTGGCCATTACAGGCAGGGATTGCAGGCCCCTTTTTGGTGTGAAGAAAGAGTCCCAGTGTCCAATTATTCTCCCGCGGCTACTAATCCTAGCACCACCTCTTCAGGTACTACAAGCTGACCTGTTAACAAAGGTGTTGTAGAATATTTAGCCAAGTAGAATAAACTAAAACACTAGCAGCGCTAAAACAAAAGGATCATTGTGTAAACCAGTGTCCTTAAAGACTCATAGACCGTAGCGATGTGCAGTCCATATAGTGATAAACCAGGCACAGTCCATCCACCAGGGTAGGGGAGTGAAGGATCTTGTCTATTCTTCCAAAGATACCACCACACTCTAGTGCTCCCCCCCTTTGAATGAAACACTCACCAGAACCTGGTGAATACAGAGCCTTCAACCAAATCCACCAAAATGCGGGTGTGCTGATCACTGCTGGGCTGCACCTCACTCCTCCTTCCTCCAATGTTCCTCCGCTCAAAGTTCATGCAATTGAACAAAGTGGGGGCAACAATAGTGTAATTCTGCAAACTTTATTTTAAAACCACACACAGTGAAGCCCCTCTCCCCTCCAGATGTCTACTTACAGGAGGGTAATGGAGTGAAGGCATAAAGGATAAAATATGCACACTGGATAGCCAATTCCAAACATTCCTGTAGTTCAATAGGAATTCCGGATGGTGTCCTATGTGAGATGTTCTGCGACCGCGCACATCAGCTCTGACGTTTCGTCCTCACGACTTCCTCTGAGAGCCCATGTGCGCGGCGCGGTCGTAATGTTTAAATAATGACGCCGGCGCATGCGCACCAGCGTCCGTCTGAAATGTCACCCGGAAGCACACACATATTATTGCTGCCCAGCTCCCATGCGCCGGCGTCATTATTTAAACATTACGACCGCGCAGCGCACATGGGCTCTCAGAGGAAGTCGTGAGGACGAAACGTCAGAGCTGATGTGCGCGGTCGCAGAACATCTCACATAGGACACCATCCGGGATTCCTATTGAACTACAGGAATGTTTGGAATTGGCTATCCAGTGTGCATATTTTATCCTTTATGCCTTCACTCCATTACCCTCCTGTAAGTAGACATCTGGAGGGGAGAGGGGCTTCACTGTGTGTGGTTTTAAAATAAAGTTTGCAGAATTACACTATTGTTGCCCCCACTTTGTTCAATTGCATGAACTTTGAGCGGAGGAACATTGGAGGAAGGAGGAGTGAGGTGCAGCCCAGCAGTGATCAGCACACCCGCATTTTGGTGGATTTGGTTGAAGGCTCTGTATTCACCAGGTTCTGGTGAGTGTTTCATTCAAAGGGGGGGAGCACTAGAGTGTGGTGGTATCTTTGGAAGAATAGACAAGATCCTTCACTCCCCTACCCTGGTGGATGGACTGTGCCTGGTTTATCACTATATGGACTGCACATCGCTACGGTCTATGAGTCTTTAAGGACACTGGTTTACACAATGATCCTTTTGTTTTAGCGCTGCTAGTGTTTTAGTTTATTCTACTTGGCTAAATATTCTACAACACCTTTGTTAACATTTCTGTCTGTATAGCAGCTGCTTTGAGACTTTGCGTCTTCATAACTCTTTGTTGCTATCTATTTTGTCCGTTTGTGCGTGGGGTGAGTTATTTTATGAGACTGTTTTTTGGTCATACATATTTTGACTCTTGTGTTTGCACTACAAGCTGACCTGGCTGCAGCTGCCCGTTTCACTAGCCCTCCTGTTCAATCTTCCCACAGTCATCCCAGACTGTCACACTCCCTGGAGATCTCCTGGAAGTGCTCACTGGCTCCTGCCGTCCTCACACCTGCTCCCATGCATCCAGGAAGGATTCCTCTGTGTGTTGTAGAGGGCCCCTCCAGCACCTGAGCCCCAGACCTGAGGTCCCCCCTGTTGGAGATACAACAACTTTAAGCTTAGTCTATTGCAGTTCATAAAAAGGACACTAGATGTCGCTAATGCTTAGTGATATGCTATGCATTCTCTATGATGTGTTGTCATTTCCTGTACACTGTACTGTACTTGTTGGTTATCACTTCCTGTCTGTGTCTTATTACAAATGATGAGGTGACATCTTTTGTTATCTGTGTTATGTTCCAATAAAGAAGCCAGTTCCTGTTTACTCCACAATGTCTGATCTGAATGGACTCCGCTGCACCCAGTGATCGCACTCTGCAACAGGTTATGGGCCCAGGATCCAGATAAAGATCGACATAAGGAAGGTTTCCAGTGACATCTCCTATAGACAAGTAAGACTGTTTATATATAAAAGGAGGGAAAATGTTTGGAAACTCGGAGCCTAAACTCTCAGTGGCCAAGCTGAACAATGCCAATTATCAGCTATGGAAGTTTAAAGTGGAAATGCTATTATCTAGAGATGACTTGTGGGAGGTTACCACTACAGAGAGGCCACAGGACAATAATCAGGACTGGGACAAGAAAAACAGACAGGCCCGGGCCACCATAAGCTTACTAGTGGAGGATGATCAGCTCATACATATACGCCATGAGGACACAGCGAAAGGCATGTGGGATGTTCTGAATAGACTGCATGAAAGATCCAGTTTTAAACAGCAAGCTGTTTCTACTGCGGAAACTTTACAAAATGAGACTTAGCAGAGAACAGGACATGCAGGAGAACATAAACGCAATGCTGGAAGTGATTGCGCAACTCAGAACAATCGGGGAGAATATAACAGACAACCACGCTGCAGCCATGTTGTTATGCAGTTTGCCCGATAGATATACTGCACTGATCAATGCACTGGAGACACGGCCTGAGACAGATCTGACGCTAACATTTGTAAAAACCAGGCTCATAGATGAGTATCAGAGAAGAAAGGAATTAGTGCATGACTCCACAGAAACCGACACCAGAACCGCTCTTAAAGCTACAGAAGCAAGGTTACACAGGAAAGAGACCAGAGTGTGTTTCAGATGTCACAAACAGGGACACATAAAGAAAGACTGTACTATATGGAAAGCAGAGCAAAGAAGACAGCGTCCCTCTTATGCTAAACAAAAGGTCAAAGCCATAATCAATGATCCATGGGAGGAAAACTGAAATGCCACATTTAAAGCAACAGGCAACAATAAATGTCAAGGCTGATGCATCGATTCAGGGGCAACCAGTCACATGACGAGTGATAGAAGTTTTTTCAAAGAACTTGATCTGAACAACAAAGAAACTATTTATCTTGCAGATGGAAGCAAAATACATGCAGAAGGATATGGGCATGGAACACTTGTATGCCCAGATGATGCGGGACACAACCTAGCCATACCAGTGAAAGATGTGCTTTATGTTCCTAATCTAGAAGGAGGACTCTTATCTGTGAAGCGTCTGACAGCCAGAGGACTCACTGTAACATTCCAAGGTGACAAGTGTTCTATCCTAAACGGCAACCAGACAGTAGCAAGTGCCAAGCTGGATGATCATCTATATCACCTCGACACAGTGAAGGAAAAGGTAAGACTATGTACACACAAGCACAATGACTGTATACATATATGGCACAGACGTCTAGGTCACAGACACCCAGAATGCATACAGGAACTACAGAGGAGGAATCTGACAAGGGATCTAACAATATCCCCTTGTCCAGTTACTGTTAAGTGTGAATTTTGCATTAAATCCAAAGCTACAAGAGCAACACTTCCCAAAGTCAGTCAGAAGAGAGCTTCAAGACCACTTGAATTAGTTCACAGTGACGTGTGTGGTCCCCTAAACCCACCTACACCTGGAGGCAACAGGTACATAGTGACTTTCATAGACGACTATTCAAGATACACAGTCACCTACCTAATACAACACAAGAGTGAAGTTTTTGACAAATTACAAGACTATATAATAAAGACCAGTAACAAGTTTCAGAGGAAGCCTCTCATACTTAGGAGCGACAATGGAGGTGAATTCACAGGATATAAGATACAAGAGTACTTAAAACAGAATGGAATAGAACATCAAAAGACAGTCCCATATACACCAGAACAAAATGGAGTAGCTGAAAGAAAGAACAGAACTCTGACTGAAATGATCATATGTATGCTGACAGACTCTGGACTACCACAAAAATACTGGGGTGAAGCAGCTATGACAGCTACATATTTGCAGAACAGACTTCTTTCCAGAACAATAGAGAAAACTCCATATGAACTATGGCACAGTGAGAAGCCAAATGTGAAACACCTAAGAGTTTTTGGATGCAAAGCATTCATCTACATACCTGATGAAAAACGCACCAAACTCCAAAACAGAGCATTTGAAGGTATCTTTGTTGGATATAGTGACAATGTCAAAGGTTACAGAATCCTTGATCCCAAAACAGACAAGGTTACCATTAGCAACAGCATAACTTTTGTTGAAGATTTCAGAGACAATGTAATGACAACAGTAGAAGCAAGAATAGAAGAGAAAACTGACATTGACCAGCCCATCTCTGTAACTTCTGAACAAACAGTTGAAGTGAGTGCAGACTCTACCAGTACTGAAGAGCAGACACAAGAAGGCTCAGACACAAAACCGAGACGTTCAACAAGAGAAAACAGGGGTAAACCACCTGTACGTCTCTCATACAAAGCAAGTACTGCCAGTATCAATGAACCTGCAACCTGGGAAGAAATATCTCAGCTTTCAGAACAAGAAGCAAGTAAATGGATAAAGGCTGCTGATGAAGAGATAAAATCCATGCATGACACTAAAACATGGACACTTACAGAACTACCACCTGGAAGGAAAGCCATAGGCTGTAAATGGACTTTTAAAGTGAAATACAATGCAGATGGCACAATTGAACGATACAAAGCAAGACTAGTAGCCAAGGGCTATTCTCAAAAATATGGAGAGGACTATGACGAGACATTCGCACCAGTAGTCAAGCACACTACAATAAGGACTTTACTGACAGTAGCCGTCAGAAGGAAATTGCAAGTGAAACATTTTGATGTGAAAACCGCGTTTCTACATGGCGAGCTAACAGAAGAGATTTACATGGAACAGCCACCAGGGTTCAAAGACGAACAAAGGCCAGACCTAGTTTGCAAACTTCACAGGAGTATATATGGTCTAAAGCAAGCAGCCAGAGCGTGGAATATAAAAATAAATGAAGTGCTTACACATCAAAACTTTCTGAGGAGTAAAGCAGACCCCTGCTTATACACAAAGAAATTGGCAGACATATGGGTCTATATGCTTATTTATGTGGATGATATCCTGATTTGCTTTGAGCAAGAAGGGGATGAAGCAGAAATACTAGAAAAATTAAATCAGAACTTCAACACCAAAGATCTCTGCAACATAAAGTATTACCTCGGCATCCAGATCGAGAGAGAGGAAGATGGCAGCTTTCTTCTGAACCAAAGACACAAAATACAAGAAATAATTGAAACATTTGGAATGGAAGACGCCAAACCAGTAAAGTCTCCTATGGAAACCAACTACCTAAAGGAGATGAATTATCAAGATAACCCATTACCTACAAATACTCAATACAGGAAGGCAATAGGGAAATTGCTGTATCTTACCACTGCTACAAGGCCAGACATTGCAGCAAGTGTTGGAATCCTATGCAGAAAGGTTTCAATGCCAAGTCAAAAGGACTGGAATGCTGTAAAGCGAATCATTCGCTATCTTAAAAGGGACTTCGCACTACAAGTTAAAGTTACCAGCAAGCGATGAAAGCACCTTAACAGGATATGTGGATGCTGACTGGGCAGGAGACACCAGCGACAGGAAATCTACCAGTGGATGCTTATTTTTTCTGTCAGGAGGTGCCATCAGTTGGACTAGTAAAAAGCAACTCTATGTTTCACTGTCGTCTACTGAAGCAGAATACGTTGCTGCAGCACAGGCAAGCCAATAAGTTATATGGCTAAGACAGCTATTAACAGATTTAGGTCAACCACAGTTGGGACCAACAGAAATCTATGAGGACAATCAAGGATGCCTTGCACTTGCGCGCATGGAAGGAGTTAACTCAAGAACCAAGCACATCGATGTGAAGTTCCACTTTCTTAGGGATCTTCAAGAGCAAGGTCTTCTTGAGTTACTTTATTGCCCAACCGAGGATATGACAGCAGATATCTTTACAAAGCCTCTAACCGCTGAAAGACACTCAAGGCTTACAAAGAAGATGGGTTTAATAGACTAAGCCTTAGCTGTTGAGAAGGGGTGTTGGAGATACAACAACTTTAAGCTTAGTCTATTGCAGTTCATAAATAGGGCACTAGATGTCGCTAATGCTTAGTGATATGCTATGCATTCTCTATGATGTGTTGTCATTTCCTGTACACTGTACTGTACTTGTTGGTTATCACTTCCTGTCTGTGTCTTATTACAAATGATGAGGTGACATCTTTTGTTATCTGTGTTATGTTCCAATAAAGAAGCCAGTTCCTGTTTACTCCACAATGTCTGATCTGAATGGACTCCGCTGCACCCAGTGATCGCACTCTGCAACACCCCCCCCCTCCCCCAGACTAGTGGCTACCCTCAAGGGTCTCTGACAGCCTCCTTAGAACTCAATCTCCAGCTTCCATCCAAACTCTCCTGCCTCTGATAGGCTGACTTTGAGTATTTATGAGGTGGCCTGCCCCTTGCCAACCCATCGGTTGGGGATTGGTCAGGGCCCTCATAATTATTACAAACAAGCCCTCCTTGCCTCCCTCCAATTCGTCTGGAAGTTTCTGTAAAGTTCCAGCAAGTAGGGGGAGATAACAGAAGTGCTGCCTGATGAGTCATCCCAGCCTCCCTGGATCACTCCTCTGACCGAGATTTAAACACACAGGCTTGGCTGCCACACAAAAAATGCCTATAAATGCCTAATTTACAAATTGATATCTGTTGGCATGGAGGATAGTGTATGTATCTGGATAGAAACCTGGTTACAGGGGCACGTCCAAAGGGTTGTGATAAATAGCTAGAGGTGTAGATAAGGGGGGTTCAGGGGGGTCCAAACCCCCCCCCAGATCATCGGTCAATTTCCAAGTAGCTGGGCTAGTGTAGCTTATCAGCTGCGGGAGCCGCACTGCTACTGGGAAGACCAACTGTCTCATCCACGAGGCTGACAGGCAGGGCCTGGCTGACATTGAAGCCATGTTTACTATTTATAAAGTAATAGGTGCAGCGCTCGAGAACAAGCGTATAAAAGTTCCAAAAAATCTGTGTGTAGTCCTATTCGGTTTAAATCAGCAAATGTCTGTGAGCGTATAAACAGTGTGGGTTATTTCCTTCCAAGAAGATGGCCGCTGCGTCCTCCGGCGCAATGACGTCACACGCTCCATAGCCCGCCCGACACGGCGTTTCGTCAACAATGACGTCGTCAGGGGCATGGTTTACCACTGTTTATACGCTGAAGCCATCCTGATAGAATGTGAGTGTATTTTATGATTTACTAAAGCACTACTTTAATTTAACTTACTGCACTATGAGCCTTTTCACTATTTTTGGGGCCATATGAGGATCTGTGACTCATCTGCCATTCATGTTCCTGAGAACTTATGGAGATCTGTGGTTAGGTTTGGATGAACCAGCGTGGAGATTATTTATCTGGTGCAGTCTTATCAGCCTGACGGTAAGGGTCAGTGTGTTTGGTGACATCTGGTGGTGGTGATATGTTTAACCCAGCAATACCATCTTGGAATCACAGACATTTGCTGATTTAAACCGAATAGGACTACACACAGATTTTTTGGAACTTTTATACGCTTGTTCTCTAGCGCTGCACCTATTACTTTATATATTGTGTATGTTTATATCCTGACATATGTGCAGCTGCTGTTGTCTTAGTTTTTTAAATATATCTTTTTTATTCGCTTTTATTGAATTGATTGTTCCAAGCGCAGCTCTTTCTTGTTTTACATGTTTACTATTTGCTTAACTAACATATGTGCCTGCTGGGGCGCTGTATATACTGTATATATGCACACCACAATTTGTCACAGTGTGGCAGGTGTGCTAATTATTGTTCTCTGGGTACCCAAGGCTGAACCCCCCCCCCCCCCTCCAGGAAAAAAAAATTATCCACGGCCCTGTAAATAGCGTGTACTCAGAATGGTCTGGAGTTGTGAGTGGGGTAACCCAAAGCTGTCTCCTGGAACCATTTCTGTTTAATTGATTCATAAAGGATATAGAGGTTGGTATAAATAATTCAATCTCAATATTTGCTGATGATACAAAGCTAAGCAGGGCAATAATGAACACACACATGGTAGCATTATTTGTTAAGCAAATTAGCAACACAAATAGATGTAAATTAGGCTGCTTTCTGTTTGTTTGTTTGTTTGTTTGTTTGTTTGTTTGTTTGTTTGACTGTTTCAGTCCTGCCCCTGCAATACTGCCAGCCAACCCTGATAGATTTGCAAAGCTCCCAGAAAAAGCTGGCCACATCAATGCTCAATGAAGAGAGTTTTGAGCTCATAGAAAACAAATTGTCACCACCATTGTCACTGCCACCACCTCAACCATAACTGATCCAGCTTTCTCCACTTTTCCTGAGCCTTCTAACAGTAGGACCCTTCCTACAGACTATCTGCACCCTTATCAATTTTCCCTCCTCCTTCTTACCAAATTAAACAATTTTGATGGTGTTGTCCACATTCAGCTGGATTGTAATCAAAATAATATAACATCTAGCAGTTCAGACTAAAAATGCACACTTCAAAATTCATCAGGTTTGGCTCAGACAGTAATTGAATGCCCTTTGTTTATGGGTAAGTCCATGTGCCTCACCTGCCACAATCACTATGGCAGACTTGGCTCCATTGTATTAGGCAAAGGTGTCCTTTGGTGGGATCCTTAAAGTATTCACCTTAACAGACACAATGTCAAGAGTGAAACACAATGCAACCTCCTCAACCACTTCCCACCCCCTCCCCCTAACCTGGGACAGAGCAAATCTGATTTGTCAGCGCCGTCATAGAGCATCACTCTGATCTGTCCTGGAAGTGCTGCACATAGGCACAAGGAAATGGGAGGGGGGGGGGGGGGGGGCGAGGATTTCAAATCCCCAGACTGCTGGACCAGCTGAATGGTTACTGACAGCTCAGCAGCAGAGGCTGGGGGGGGGGGGTGGGGAGGGTGTACAGTGTTTGATCACCTTCACAACTAACACTTAAAGTAGAAGTAAACCCTCCTTACGTTTTCAGCCAAGGAAGCTGCCATCTTTGCCTCTGTTTAATCTTCAACTGCCATAATGCTGCACATGTAATCAGTTATGACATCAGCCATTGGATAGTTTGACAGTTTGGTTGAGAGCACAACCAATGTGACAGTTGGCATTTCCGGCATTCTGCGAATGTAACCTTTTTCAAACTGTTAAATCGATGGGTTTACTTACATTTTAAGGCATCCTTTATGCAGCCTATGTTCCATTGCAGATCTGAAGATGTGGAAATCTCCTGAACTCCATAGGCCCCAAAATCATTCACCACAAATCAAAGGTGGGTATCCACCAAAGTTTTCAAATAGAGATGAGCTTTACCATTCAACCTATATCGCCATGCAGTGTGGGCTTAATGGCTGAGTTCCAGTACTCCCATTCTGTCCATCCACAAGCAAAAGATAATGGAGCCCGCCCATAAAATTCAGATCCGTTATTTCAGTGGTCTTTACACTTTCTAAACAGGGGGCCGGTTTACTGTCCTTCAGACTTTAGGGTGGACGGACTGTGGCCTTTGGGAGTACAAAAGGTCCCGACATCAGCACGAAAAAACAATGCCCCATCTTTGCTGTCTGTGGGAGTAATTGTGCCCCATAGTTGGTTTCATTGGGGCCAATTGTTGATGTCACTGGGAGGAATTGTGTCCATCATTGGTATCATTGGGCCAAATTATTTTGAGTCAGTCGGAGGTATTGTGCCCCATCGTTGGTGTCAGTGGGAGGTATTGTGCCCTATCATTGGTGTCAGTAGGCAATATTATGCCCCATCATTGCTGTCAGTGGGAAGAATTGTGCCCCATCCTTGGTTTCAGTACGAGGAATCATGCCCCATCCTTGGTGTCAGTGGGAGGAAATGTGCTCCATCCTTGGGGTCAGTGGGAGGAAATGTGCCCCATCATTGGTGTTAGTGGGAGGAATTGTGCCCCTTCACTGGTCTCAGTAGGGAGGAATTATGCCCCATTGTTGGTATCAGTGGATGAAATAGTGCCCCAAGGGATGGGTTAAAGCAAGAAGAGAGCCACATCTGGCCCCTGGGCAGCAGTTTGGAGGCCACTGCTTTATTAGCTAAAAAAGCATGCCATCAGACAGTACATAAACACTAACACATTTCAGCTGTGACTAAGACTTTTAGCTGAAATGAGATAAAGTTAATGTCTGATGCTGTGCAGTTTTAACCAATAAAATATCTGAAGTTTATGGTCAGATTTTGGTCAATTATTTTCTTCTGGGCATCCAACAAACTCAGGACGACAGAGAAAAACTTCTTAGAATTTAAATACCTCAACCCTTAGTTTGGTAGCATCTTTTCTCTGACAAGTTTTCCATCTAAGGTTACAATGCAGTTGTGAAACTGTATCTTTTCCCAGAGCTCAATTCCTAACACCCTTCCCAAAACTCCTTGGTAGGCTCTGGGATCACCACTTCATGTAGCTCCTTTCAAATTGCCAGGCAATTTTTTCAGGTCACCTTGGCCACCATACTTACACCTAGGAGGAAATAGTATTCCAGAGAAGGAAAGCTCTCACCAGTTGCCGAAAACCTGAAAAAGAAAAACAAACGCAATGATAAATGTGTATGTTCAAAAAACAAAATAAATAAATTCAATTCAAATCAGTTTTAGCTGCTTTGGTGTTAATCAAATTATCAATAGGTGCACTGTTGTTAACTGTTGTTAGGCAACAATGAGACAACCTACAAACCAGGAATGGTTTTACAGGTGAAGGCCACTGACATTTGTTTTTCCATACTCATCTTTTCTGGCTGTTTTTCACTAGTTTTGCATTTGACTAGGGTCAATGTCACTACTGGTAGCATTAGGCTATACCTGGACCCTAGAGGTTGCAAAAGCAGTCCAAATCCTCCAGGATAACACATCAGTATGTGCCATTGCCAGATGTTTTGCTGTGTCCCCCACCACAGTCTCAAGAGCATGGAGGAGATTCCAGGAGACAGGCAGTTACTCCAGGAGAGCTGGACAGGGTCGTAGAAGGTCATTAACCCATCAGCATGACCGGTATCGGCTTCTTTGTGCAAGAAGGAACAGGATGAGCACTGCCAGAGCCCTACAAAATGACTTCCAGCAGGCAACTGGTGTGTATGTCTCTGACCAAACAATCAATAACATTCATGAGGGTGGCCTGAGGGTCTGACGTCCTCTAGTTGGCCCTGTGCTCACTGCCCGGCACCATGGAGCTCGATTGGCATTTGCTATTGAACACCAGAACTGGCAGGTCCCCCACTGGCGCCCTGTGCTTTTCACAGATGAGAACAGGTTCACCCTGAGCACATGTGACAGACGTGAAAGGGTCTGGCGAAGCCATGGAGAACATTATGCTGCCTGTGCTGGTGGTGGGTCAGTGATGGTCTGGGAAGGCATATCCATGGAGGGACGCACAGACCTCTACAGGCTAGACAATGGCATCCTGACTGCCATTAGGTATCGGAATGAAATCCTTGGACCCATTGTCAGACCCTACGCTGGTAAAGTGGGTCCTGGGTTCCTCTTGGTGCATGACAATAGCGGGCCTCATGTGGCGAGAGTATGCAGCCAGTTTCTGGAGAAAGAAGGAATTGATACCACTGAATGGTCCACATGGTCGCCTGACCTGAATCCAATAGAACACCTTTGGAACATTATGTTTCCGTCCATCCGACGCCATCAGGTTGCATCCCAGTCTTTTCAGGAGCTCAGTGATGCCCTGGTCCAGATCTGGTAGAAAATACCCCAGGACACCATCCGTCTTCTCATTAAGAGCAGGACCCGACGTTGTCAGTCATGCATACAAGCACATGGGGGCCTTAAAAACTACCATTTTGAGTGGCTGCAATGAAATTTCAGTAAAATGGACTAGCCTGCTGCACCATGTTTTCACTTTGATTTTCAGGGTGTCTTTGAATTCAGCCCTCTGTAGGTTGATAATTTTAATTTCCATTAAACGATGTAGCATCATTTTGTTCCTAACACATTACCCAGTCCAATTCAATATAGATATCCAGCATTGGGACCTGATGTGTTTTCAGTGTGTTTCTGTATTTTTTTGAGCAGTGTGTGTGTGTGTGTATATATATATATATATATATATATATATATATATATATATATATATATATATAACACACTATCTCACAAAAGTGAGTACACCCCTCAGATCCTCAGAGAGTTCTTTGCCATGAGGTGCCATGTTGAACTTCCAGTGACCAGTATGAGAGAATGAGAGCGAAAACACCAAAATTTAACACACCTGCTCCCAATTCACACCTGAGACCTTATAACACTAACGAGTCACATGACACCGGGGAGAGAAAATGGCTATTTGGGCCCAATTTACTCACTAATGGCTGTGTGTTGAGTTATATTGAGGAGACAGCAAATTTACACTGTTATACAAGCTGTACACTCACTACTTTACATTGTAGGAAAGTGTCATTTCTTCAGTGTTGTCACATGAAAAGATATAATAAAATATTTACAAAAATGTGAGGGGTGTACTCACTTCTGTGAGATACAGTATATACAAACCCGAATCCAAAAAAGTTGGGAAAAAAACAGAATGCAATGATGTGGAAGTTTCAAATTTCAATATTTTATTCAGAATACAACATAGATGACATATCAAACGTTTAAACTGAGAACATTTATAATTTTAAGGGAAAAATAAATTGATTTTAAATTTTATGGCAACCATACATCTCAAAAAAGTTGGGACAGTGCCATGTCTACCACTGTGTGGCCTCCCCTCTTCATTTTATAACAGTCTGCAAACGTCTGGGGACTGAGGAGAAAAGTTGCCCAAGTTTAGGAATAGGAATGTTGTCCCATTCTTGTCTAATACAGGTTTTTAGTTGCTCAACTGTCTTAGGTCTTCTTTGTTGCTTCTTCCTCTTTATGATGCACCAAATTTTTCTATGGGTGAAAGATCTGGACTGCAGGCTGGCCATTTCAGTACCCGGATCCTTCCTCTACGCAGCCATGATGTTGTAATTGATGCAGTATGTGGTCTGGTATTGTCATGTTGGAAAATGCAAGGTCTTCTCTGCAAGAGACAACATCTGGATAGGAGCATATGTTGTTCTAGAACTTGGATATACCTTTCAGCATTGATGGTGCCTTTCCAGATGTGTAAGCTGCCCATGCCACATGCACTCATGCAATCCCATACCATCAGAGATTCAGGCTTCTGAACTGAGCGCTGAGAACAACTTGGGTTGTCCTTGTCCTCTTTAGTCCAGATGACATGGCGTCCCAGTTTTCCAAAAAGAACTTAAAATTTTGATTTGTCTGACCACAGAACAGTTTTCCACTTTGCCACAGTCCATTTTAAATAAGCCTTGGCCCAGAGAAAATGCCTGCGCTTCTGGATCATGTTTAGATTTGGCTTCTTTTTGGCCTATAGAGTTGTAGCTGGCAACGGTGAATGGCACGGTGGATTTTGTTCACCGACAATGTTTTCTGGAAGTATTCCTAAGCCCATGTTGTGATTTCCATTACAGTGGCATTCCTGTATGTGATGCAGTGCCGTCTAAGGGCCAGAAGATGACGGGCATCCAATATGGTTTTTCTGCCTTGACCCTTACGCACAGAGATTGTTCCAGATTCTCTGAATCTTTGGATGATATTATGCACTGTAGATGATGATAACTTCAAACCCTTTGCAATTTTTCTCTGAGAAACTCCTTTCTAATATTGCTCCACTATTTTTCGCCGCAGCATTGGGGGAATTGGTGATCCTCTGCACATCTTGACTTCTGAGGGACACTGCCACTCTGAAAGGCTCTTTTTATACCCAATCATTTTGCCAATTGACCGAATAAGTTGCAAATTGGTCCTCCAGCTGTTCCTTATTTGTACATTTAACTTTTCGGCCTCTTATTGCTACCTGTCCCAACTTTTTTTGAATGTGTAGCTCTCATGAAATCCAAAATGAGCCAATATTTGGCAAGACATTTCAAAATGTCTCACTTTCAACATTTGATATGTTATCTATATTATATTGTGAATAAAATATAAGTTTATGAGATTTGTAAATTAGTCCATTCCTTTTTTTACTCACAATTTGTACAGTGTCCCAATTTTTTTGGAATTGGGTTTGTATATATGACTGGGGAGCTACAGTTCATTGAGGGAACCAAAAATGCCAACTTGTACTGTGACATACTGAAGCAGAGCATGATCCCTCCCCTTCAGAGACTGGGCCCCAGGGCAGTATTCCAACATGATAACGACCCCAAACATACCTCCAAGATGACCACTGTCTTGCTAAAGAAGTTGAGGGTAAAGGTGATGGACAGGCCAAGCATGTCTCCAGACCTAAACCCTATTAAGCATCTGTGGGGCATCTTCAAATGGAAGGTGGAGGAGCGCAAGGTCTCTAACATCCACCAGCTCAGTGATGTCGTCATGGAGGAGTGGAAGAGGACTCCAGTGGCAACCTGTGAAGCTCTGGTGAACTCCATGCCCAAGAGGGTTAAGGCAGTGCTGGAAAAAAATGGTGGCCACACAAAATATTGACACTTTGGGCCCAATTTGGACATTGTCACTTAGAGGTGTACTCACTTTTATTGCCAGCGGTTTAGACATTAATGGCTGTGTGTTGAGTTATTTTGAGGGGACAGCAAATTTGCACTGTTATACAAGCTGTACACTCACTACTTTACATTAGAGCAATGTGTCATTTCTTCAGTGTATATAGTATGTGGATGGTACTATGCACGCAGCATGATACTTAGCATATCTATATTATAAACTATACAGAAACACTAAAGTACTGTATATACTATACTATACTATACTATGTATACTATACAGCATAGAACACTATATACTTTCACCACATGAAAGAGACATAAATGTAGTTAATGTTCACATTCACATTATACGATCTGAACATAACCGAGTGTGACCAATAATTGTTCCTCAGTAAATATGCTAGTACGCATCTTGGTATCCAAACAGATAAGACGTGGTTGCAGACTAAATAGACATCCAGATAAAGTTCTTTGATATCTTTGGATATCTACGATGGTCTTAATACATTAGGACAAAGGTACCACTTGCCAACCGCTTAGACACCAAGGCATATTTTTCAGCAGTGATGCCTGGGTCTCTTCTCTTCAGCAGCACCAGCAACATTGGTTAATTGATCAATAGGGTCAATGAAGGCCCCTTGAACCTCCTTTAGGGAAAGGGAGCCTTGACTGCTGGAAGCATGGCATCATTGTAGGTGTGAACCTAAAAGAGAAGTTAAGTAGCTCCCTTGGGCTACAAAGACCTGAGGTGACTGGATGGAGCTTGAACTGTAAGAAAAGGCTATGCTGGGGCACATCCAACTGCTCTGAGGAGATTCAGCTGTCACAAGAGTTGCCCACCCCCCTGCCCGTTGTGATGTTTTCTCACAGCTTTATTGGCGGTTCTGACCTTACCACCAATTGATATTGCTTTATGGGCTATGCCCTCAAGTTAAGTTTTGGAATCGGTCCAATGTCTGTCTGGCACTTATGATAAGGACAGGCCTCTTGTCTATGTAAGTTTATGTTTCATGGGTGCTCACGGTAGAACTGTGACTGGCATTTTTGTTTGGTAAATTCTTAGGTCAGTCTAATGCCTGCCTGGCACTGATGGTAAGGACAGGCCTCTTAGACTATGTGAGTTTATGCTTATGGGTGCTTACAGTATAACTGTGACTGGCATTGTTGTTTGGTACATTTGGAAAGTTGTTACTTTTGCAAAGTTCAATAAAGCTGTGGCCTTGTCCTATCTCCAACTTAATCAGCTTCCTTGTGTTTTTTGGGGGGGCAAGGTATTGGTTTATTATTTGGTCTTAAATGAGCCTATGCTTCTCAACAGTCATGATACCTGTTCAGCTAGATACAAGCACACTTCTCTCAAGAGCAGCAAGCAGCAAACAAAAAGAAAAGAAGCACCACATTTACTTATATAAACACATTGAAGCTCACAAAAGGAATTCTGGCATTGAATGGGAGCTAGAGGTAGAGGAAGAGCTACTTTACTGATGTAAATGCATACAGATATATATGCATCTAAGTGCATTTGTACTTTGAGCACCATTACATCCATTTCTTAAACTGAAACTTCCTGTCTGCATGATCCTGCATTCATTTCAGTCCTCAATTATATTTGTGTGCACATGCCTGTTGACTTTGGCCATTATATTATTTCCAGTCACTGAAGGTGAGAAATAGTGACAATAGTCACCTGTATTTAGGTTACTCAGCAGGGGAGCCCAACACATTCCATTAGGATCTAAACTGATATCTCAACACAACAGAATACAATGAAAACTCTAATGGGCCATACACACTATACGATTTTTTGAAGACTTTTTCCTTTAGATTTACCAAAACTAGATAATATGAGGTCAAACCTAAACACTTTCAATTTGTATGCAATCTGGCAGGCCCTTGCACTACATAGAAAAGGTAAATCTGAAGGAAAAAGTCTTCAGAACATCTTATAGTGTGTATGGCCCTTTAGGCCCCTTTCACACCAGCAATTGTTGTGCCGCTGGTAAAAGCATGTTTTGTTTTTTTGAAATTACAACACTCCTGGCACAAAGATTATTCACATTTGTACATTTGTATGTGCGATTACTTGCGTTTACATGCGGCTGAGTTTAGCTGCGGTAGTAAATTCTTGTCTTTTGTACAGCAACTGTTTACTTATTTTTTCTTTGTACTGCGATTAACTGCGTTTATATACAGATAGCTGCAGTACATTGCTCCTGTGAACTTTATTTTTCTTAAATGCACAAAACCGTATGTTATGAAAACGTTGTTAAATGCAGTGTGTGAATGGGGCCATAGGGATGTATTGTCTGCATTTAGCTGTGGTAAATAAGTTCCTCTTTCCACAGCTAAAAGCTGATATCTAACTGTTTGTGTGAAAGGGGTCTAATAATCAGTGGAGGCTGGTGCTCCATGGGCCAGGGGGGGCGGCAGACAGACCACCCCATACCCCCCCCCCGGACCACACCAGCCTGCACATCATACCCCCCCCCCCAGTCGCCCACTCACTCACCCTGGACATGTGGAGGGCAGGCAGGCAGAAGTGGCTTCCCCCTCAGTCTCCTGCGTCTTCCTCCCTCCCAGTGGCATCACTAGGGTGGGGCCAGAGGGGGCCATGGCCCCTCCAAAATTAGTCTGTGCCCCACCATGTGCCCCCCCCCCCCCAATTAATTATGAGCACAACAATATACTGTACACACTGACTAAAATCGTCCCGCCGCCGCCGCTCAGCGCTTCTAACACACAGCAGGAGCAGGACGGCGAGCGGGCTGGGCGGACCGGCGCCCCGACGAGCGAGCAGAGGGGGCGGTGCACAGCGGAGCAGCTCAGCGGCATGACGTCAGGGGAGCAGTGCGCACCAGCCCACCCCAGCCCACCCCAGCCTGGCCGAAAGCGCGCGCGGGAGTGGCGTGACTGGCGGCAGGCTGTCCAGTGTGTCTGTGTCCTGTCGGGGACCGGGAGTCCGGGACGGGGACGGTCGGGAGTCGGGACTCGCTCAGGACCAGGACGACTGACCAGACGCCGGTGACGGTGAGGCCGCGAGGCGGCCGAAGGCAAGCAAGACACTCAGTGGCGTGGTGTCTCTCTGGAGTCTGGAGTGGACCAGGACTGGCAGCCAGTCAGCAAGCATAGGCCTAAGGCCTAGGCCAGCCCAGCAGAGTCAGCAAGAGCAAGCCAAGGGGGCCAAGCACTGGCACTGCAGAGGAGGAGTGAAGGATTCAGACTGAGGAGCAGTGGAGCACGCAGGAGGAGTGACTGAGGAGCCGACTGAGGAGCCAGCCAGGCCATTTGTGAGGTGAGTCAATGCCCAGCCCAGCCATTTGTAATGCATGCATGGTACCACCCTCAAGCACATCCAACAATTGTCAATGTGGAGGGACAGTGCTTGACTTGCCAAGCTGACAGAATTTTACAGCTGAACAATGCTGTAAAATTCTGTCAGCATGTCACTGTCAGCCCACATTGTCATTTTCAGGGGTATGAGGGTGGTATGAGATGCAAATGTGCAATGGACTCATATTGAGTCCACTGCACATTTGCATCTCATACCACCCTCATACCCCTGAAAATGACAATGTGGGCTGACATGCTGACAGAATTTATTCTACAGCTGAGCTGAACTGCTCCACTAGTGCGAGTGCCATCTCTAAAATCGATGTCCCCGGGCCTGCTCCTAGTGTGCTGGCTCACTGTGTCTGGTTCCATTGCTGCGTACTGCTGCCTCGCCTTACAGGTGACTCCGCTAATCCTGTCCGTATGCTCTGGGCCTTCAAATATATAAACATGAAATATTCGTGACTGATGCCCATTGTCATGAATATTTCATGTTTGTCTTTATTTGGCCAATTTTTCACAAATGTTTCATGTTTTATGCTATTGAAGGCCCAGAGTGTGTGGACAACGTCAGTGGAGTCACCGATAAGGCGAGGCAGCAGCATGCAGCAGAGGAGCCAGACACAGCCAGCACGCAAGGAGCAGGCCCGGGGACATCGGTTTTAGAGGTGGCAGGTAAGTGGAGCAGTGATTGAAAAGTTGACGCTCATGTGTATTGTATTTTCAACAAATAAAACAAAGGGAATTTATAACAAGGCCTCTGGAGTGCATTATATTCTAGATAGATAGATAGATAGATAGTGTATATATATATATATATATATATATATATAAATTGCGTTTTATAGTTGGCCCCCCTACTTTTGTCCCTGTCCCCCCATGTGCCCCCCCCTAAATATGAAAGCTGGAGACGCCACTGCTCCCTCCTCCTTGGCCAATGGCATGGCTTCTCCTTTTGACCAATCGGGAAACGGGTCTCAGGACCCACTTTCTGATTGGTCAGGAGGAGGATCTGTGTGACAATAACGAATATTCATTTCCTATTGTCACACAACTGGATGGTCTCAGGGCGCAGGGCTCTGCACCCCGAGCCCACCCTTTTTTGAAGCCTATTATAGCCTCTGGCTCTAATCACATGCTTCAAAAAAAAAAAAACCCCATTGGAATCCATGCGTCCAGCGCCCTGCATGTAGATTAGGAGGCCGGACACATGGATAGGGGGGGGGGCAGCGCCCCTGTGTCCCTAATGGATGGGCCGCCGCTGCTCATAACTGAGAAAATCAGGCAGTCAGAAATTTCAGCTGAGCAGCATTGGATAGACAGTCAGGAAGTATAGGACTTTATAAAGGAGGCGCAACACATATTGAAATAAATATAAAACAAAATAAACATACTGTACATATGAAAATAATTTTACAGTTGTCTAGTATTAATATTAGAGCTATGCAACAATGAAAAGAATGTAAAAGACAGAAAAAAATTTTATCTGCAGCTTTCTACCAACAGGTTGAAAAGTATCAATCTCATTCTATATAAAAAGGCTGCTTGGTGGCATAGTTTAATAATCTGCCCTTCCTTGCAATTCAGTGTTCTATAATCACGCATTCATCAGCTGGTAGAAAAAAATATAAAAGCAATCATTTTTTTACGATGGAGCTGATCTTTTTGTTTAGCTATGGGAAAGTATCCATGTGTAAAAGCATTTTATGTGACTGAGTTAAACATTAAAATTTGCAGCTATGTGCTTGACATTCTAAACAGGTTTAGCTGAGATCAATGGATGGCTTTTCATAATATGCACTTTAATTATTAAAAAGTATGTAAACTTCAACAATGAACTATGAATAGTGTATCTCTAAGGCGTGAGGTGCACACGGGCCCCAAGAATCGATGGGACCCACTCTGCACTCACTGCTCGTACTGGGTATTCGATTAAGAAAGAAGTTTTCTCCATGTCGTAATGCCATCCTTTATGCTATGACTGTGCCTATTACATGCAGCCGCAGCTCAAAGAAAGCCTGTGTATGCCAGGATCTGTGAGTGACAAGAGGAGGGAGTTAGAGCACTATTTCTCAAAGTGTTTTCAGTCAAGGCGCCCTTTAACCACTTGCCTCCCAATCCAATTCTGACAGTTCTCTGCTACATGTAGAAATCATCATTTATATATATATTTTTAGCAGAGACCCCAGGGAACAAAATGGCAGTTGTTTCAACTTTTTGTGTCACAAGGTATTTGTGCAGCAATTTTTCAAACAGAATTTAAAAAAAAAAAAAAAAAAAAACACTTTTATGAAATACTATGCCGAGTAAATTGATACCTAACATGTCACGCTTTAAAAGTATGCATGGAACCAAACTACAATACTTAAAAATCTCTATAGGCTACACTTTAACATTTTTTTACAGGTTACCAGTTTAGAGTTACAGAGGAGGTCTAGTGCTAGAAAAATTGCTCTCCATCTAATGTTTGCGGCGATACCTCACATGTGTGGTTTGAATGTTGTTTACATATGCAGGCGTGACCTACGTACTGTATATGTTCACTTCTGTGTATGAGCATGCAGAGACGGGGGTCACTTTATTTTATATTTTTTTATAATTTATTTATTTTTTTACACTTTCCCTTTCATTTTTTAGTTTTTGATCTCTTTAATTTCTATTACAAGGACAAGTAAACATCCCTTGTAATAGGAATGGGGCATTACAGGTCCTCTTTATGGAAAGATCTGGGGTCTATGAAAATATCTTTGGAAACGCTTTAAAATTGTGCATGGAGTCAACTTCGTTACTCTCCATAGGCTACACTTTAACATTTTTTACAGGTTACCAATTTAGAGTTACAGAGGAGGTCTAGTGCTAGAAAAATTGCCCTCATTCTAACTTTGCGGTTTGAATGAACTACATGTGTGGTTTCAATGTCATTTACATATGCATGCATGACCTACATATACGTTCGCTCCTGTGTGCGAGCACGCAGAGACGGGTTCACTTTATTTTTATTTTTTTTATTGTTTGTTTCTTATTTTTTATTTTTATTTTTTTACACTTTCTCTTTTTTTTTTTTTTTTTTTTTTACTTTTTGATCTCTTTTATTTATTATACAAGGAATGTATACATCCCTTGTAATTCCTATTACAAGGGATGTTTACATTCCTTGTATAAATAATAAAAGAGATCAAAAAGTAAAAAATTAGAGGGAAAGTGTAAAAATTACAGGTCTTCTGCATGGAGAGATCTGGGGTCTATAAGAAAAGATCTTTGGAAAGCCTGAGATAAAAAAAAAATCGATCTCAGGCTTTCTATCAAAAAAAACTGCAGTGTTTACATCGTCCTTGGTCAGCTCTATAGTAAACTTCTGCCGCCGGTGGGTTCATTCTCCTGCTCGCCGATCACAGGGGCGAGACTGGAGAAGCATCAGGGAAGCACCGAAAGGAGGCTGGGGGGGGGGGACGTCCCCTCCCGCTGCCTGTAAAAACAATCAAGCTGCAAAACAGCCGCTATGATTGTTTTTACTGTGCAGGAAATCGCCGGCTGAAAAGAATGATATCTGGATGATGCTTGCAGCTGCAGATGATATTGCCACTTCAAGTCCCAGACATCAAATGACGTGAACCCGGGTGAATCGGTTAAAATTATGCATAATCTCGAGGCACCCCATTTTAAAATGTAAAAAACGAAACGAATTGTTTTACATACACACAGGTAGGACACCCAGCATTAGAGGCGATTTATTCTTCCAAAGAAAATTTACCTTTACACACTGGTACTGACTAGTATTCCAATGTTTCTCTTCTCGCACAATTTCTTTTCCTTACTCAGCTAATGTGACCCCCAGTGCTTGACGAGAGGGGCAAACAAGGATGCTGTGCAGGTGTGAGACATCCTCCCTATCAACCAATGACATAATTGGTTGTTGCAACACCGGGAACTGGAAGGTTGTATTGGTGGAAAATGAGAAATAACTTTTTAGCTAAAAGGCAAGCTTGATCCACCTGCTGGCTTGTATACAATTTGTGGGCAATTTTTAGACGGTTTGCCTGGGCACTCTGATTGAAAAACGTTGAGTTGAAGTATGGGTGGCTGGGCTGTTGTGTCTGTGGCTGTATGGCGCAATCCACACCTTGGGTCACTATAGAGCAAACTGTGCACTGAATTAAGTATATTCTAAGGTACTGGGGGAATTCAATAAAGCATTCCCACCACTTTTCTGGCAGTAAGGCCCTTTAACCACTTACCGCAAAGTGATGTAGGGGTACGTCGGCAGACTTTGCGGTGTTATACCGGGGTGATGAGGCATCACCCCGGTACCGTTGTTTAGAGCCGGCGGTCGGCTTTCCGGCCGTAAGGACTGATGCGGCTCGGGAGCCGCTCGGTCATTACCCCGGCAAGCGGGAGGGGACATACCCCCCCCCCCCCCCCCCGCCGCCTTCTGCGGCTTCGCCCGGGTCTCCCGTCCCACTGGGGGACCCGAGCACCCAGCCACGTCCGCCAGCTGGATGGAGTCCCGATCAAGGCTGGGAGCGGCTTCGATCGGGTCTCCGATGACGTAACCCGGAGGCGGCGTCCATGACGTCACGTCCGGGTTACTCTTCTGCTAAAGGCGGCAAATTAAAAAAAAACAGTATATTCAAAAATGCCCTTTTTGCAGCGTTTTCCATACAGGGAAGTGTAGTGGAGGGGTCTAGGGTCTTTTAGACCCTCGATCCCTCCATAAAGAGTACCTGTCACTGCATATTACTGTCACAAGGGATGTTTACATTGCTTGTGACAGCAATAAAAGTGATCAGATTTTTTTTTTTTTTAAAACCTGTGATAAAGTTAAAAAAAAATAAATAAATAGGAAAAAAAAAAAAAATTTAGCCGCCCCCGTCGCCGTTAGCTCGCGCACGAAAGAAAACACATATGGAAGTCGAGCCGCGAATGAAATCACTATTAAAACCACACATGTGAGGTATTGCCGAGATCGCCAGAGAGTGAGCAATAATTTAAAAAAAAGAGCTACACTCTAACTTTGAAGCGTCGCCTATTGAGATTTCTATTGACCGTAGTTTGTCGCCATCCCACGAGTGTGCGCAATTTTAAACCGTAACATGTTGGGTATATATTTACTCGGCGTGACATCGTCTTTCACAATATACAAAATAAATGGGCTAACTTTACTGTTTCGTTTTTTTAAATGCAGTGAAATGTCCTGGGCCAGATGTAAATGCCCTGCTGGCAGTTTCAGTAGCGTTGCCAAATTATGGAGCAGGTAGTTTTGAATAGCACCACTTTCACAAAGTGTCACTACCTTTGTACCAAATTCAGAAATAATTACCTCCACTTTGTAATTAAAGCGGAATTAAACCCTCCTATCATAGGCGTGCGCACAGGGTGTGCCAGGTGTGCCTGGGCACACCCTAATCACCCCTTGTGGTGCAGATTCCCCGTTTAGACCCCTGATATTTCACCAAAGCTCCCTCACTGTGTTAACAAAAAAAAATAAAGTTGTAAAAAAGAATAAAAAATAACAATAGAACTACAGACACCGATCTCTACCCTACTGACACCATCAGTATATACACATGGATATGTGTTTGGGCTTTGGGGTGCACACCCTAATGCAATAGGCTGCGCACACCTATGCCTCCTACTGGTTTCAGCCAAGGAAGCTGCCATCTTAGCCTCTGTTTAATCTTCAGCTGCCATAATGTTCCACATGTTATCAATTATGACACTTGCCTTTTGATGGTTTGACAATTTTATTAAAAGCACAAGCAAATGGAACAGTTACATTCCCGACAAGTGCCGAAATGTAACTATTTTTTGAAACAGTTAAATCGATGGTTTTAGTTCTGCTTTAACCACTTCAGCTCCGGAAGGTTTTACCCCCCTTAATGACCTGGCCATTTTTTGCGATACTGCGTGGCTTTAACTGACCATTGCGCGATCGTGCGATGCTGTACTCAAAAAAAATGTATGTCCTTTTTTTCCCCCACAAATAGAGCTTTCTTTTGGTGGTATTTAGATTTAGATTTCGATTTTGCGCTATAAACAAAAAAAGACTGACAATTTTGAAAACAACAACAATATTTTTTACTTTCTGCTATAAAACATATCCAATAAAAAAAAATGTAAAAAAATCTAATTTCTTTATCAGTTTAGGCCACTTTGTATTCTGCTACATATTTTTGCGTAAAAGCGTATATTGATTGGTTTGCACAAAAAAGTATAGCGTTTACAAACTGTGGGATAGATTTATAGACATTTTTTATTTTTTTTATTGTTTTTATTAGTAATGGCGGTGATCAGAGATTTTTAGCAGGACTGCGACATTGCGGCGGACAAATCTGACACCAAGTGACACTTTTTGGGGACCAGTGACATCAATACAGTGATCAGTGCTAAAAATATGAACTGTTACTGTATAAATGATACTGGCAGGGAAGGGGTTAACATCAGGGGTGATCAAGGGACTAAGTGTGTTCCTAGGGAGGGCTTTCTAACTAGAGGGAATGGACTGACTGCAGGAAGAGAGAGATCTGTGTTCCTGATTAGTAGGAACACAAGATCTCTCTCTTCCTGTCTGACAGAACAGCAGTCTGCCTTGTTTACATAGGCAGACTGTCTTTCTGTCATTCTCCTGAACGATTGCGGGGTGCCCAGGCGGGCAACCCAAAGAAAGTGGGAGCGCGGCTCCGGCAGCACGCACGTGCCCCCTAGAGCCCATCTACAAAATCACGTACAGGTACAAGATTTTGCGCTTAAGGGCCGCCCTGCCGCAGTAAATGTACGTGGGGCGGTCCTTAAGTGGTTAAGATGACATACAGAGTACCTATCTCTGTATGCTGTGTAGCAGGGCAACATTTTGCCACTGCTGTCTGCATGAGCACCCCATCTTGTGTCTCCACGCAACAAATGTCAGTGCTTGTCTTAAATACGCTTTTAAGTATCTTTTTTTTCTTTAAACCAAAAATCATTATTTAACCACTTTACCACCGGAGGATTTTGCTGTCTTACGTCTGGGCCACTTTTTGCGATTTGGCACTGTGCGAATTTAACTGACAATTGCGCGGTCGTGCGACGCCGTACCCAAACAAAATTTACGTCCTTTTTTCCCACAAACAGAGATTTCTGGTATTTGATCACCTGTGCGATTTTTACTTTTTGCGCTATAAACAAAAAAAGAGCGTAAATTTTGAAAAAATAACAATATTTTTCACATTTTTTTTATATGAAATTCCCCCCCAAAAAAATGTAAAAATCAAAATTTTTTTAAATTTTTGGCCAATTTGTTTTCTGCTACCTATGTTTGGTAAAAAAAAATCACAATAAGCGTATTTTGATTGGTTTGCGCAAAAGTTATTGCGTTTACTAACTAAGGGAAAGATTTATGTCATTTTTGGTGGGTTTTTTTTTTAACGAGTAATGGCGGCGATCTGCAATTTTTTTTCCGGGACTGCGACATTGCAGCGGACAGATCGGACCCCTGACTGACATTTTTGACACTTTTGGGGGTACCAGTGACATTACTACAGTAATCAGTGCTATAAATGTGTACTGTTACTGTAAAAATGACACTGGCAGGGAAGGGGTTAATTTTTATTGGTGATCAAGGGGTTAATGTATGCCTGGTGCTTACTGACGTGTGTGGGGGTAGGGGACTGTGTGACACAAGGACAGATCGCGGGTTCAGCTATGCTGAACCCTGCAATCTGACCCTGTCTGTCACTTAGGAGATCCGCCCGCTTGTGTTTACACAAGCGGGCGGATCTCCACACTCGATTCCCCGACGATCGGGGAAGAGCAGCGGCAATCGCCGCCGCTCCTACCCTGGCCCGACTCCCGCTGTGACTGAATACAGCGGGAGCGAGCCTCCGGCGCCACCGAGACAGGGGAATGTTTGGTAACGTAGTACTACGTCGCCAGACGTTATCGAGCCACTTTGCCGCAGTACAGCTCTAGTGAGCAGTGCGGAAGTGGTTAAAATAAAAAATAATTTTATATAAGGTACATCCACTAACATAGAAACTGCTTTTTTACATGATTACATTTGCTTGACAGGTGTGATACCCATTCACCATTTTATTTCACCATATACGCTTTAATGACAGAATATAAAACATGTATTTAAAATTCAGGTCACCTCTGCAGCTAAACACAGGTCATTTTTCAGAGATGAATTTCTCACTCCAACTTGCTGTACTTACTGTATAGAAGGTATTAGATTAGTGCAGAAATCAGGCCAACTATACGCTGAACATTTGTCAGTAAAGTTTCAGGAGATGAGGTCTGTCTGTGGCAATTGCATCCTTGCGTCGCTAGCGACTTTTTTTTCCAACTTGGCTTACATTCAAATGCCATGCAAAGATGTAGATGAGCATTTTTTCAGTTTTTCATAAAGATAACTGATTGATTCCTGAGGCTCAGGCTACACTGGGGTTTTTTTAATCTGAGAGATTCTAAAAATCCCTTGTTCATGCTACCGAAGGAGATTGCTGAGCAACTGTTGAGTGATCAATCTTGTAAGATTATTCTTCCGGGGGTTACCGTATTTAAAAAGAGAAAAAAAAATCACCCTTCAGTCTCATGAATGAGCGATTAAAGAGAACTTAATCTCTCACCGCCATGCAAGTCAATGTAGACTAATCCCTAAAACTTTCTGCTATGAGGCTGCATTCCTCAGTCTTGGTGGATGGAGTGTCCAAAACGAATCTACTGTGTGGAAATTGGACTGCTGTGTATGGGGTCCCATGAAAATACATTTTATACAAATAAAGCAATCAAGCAGTATTTATATTTGTGAACTGCTATGTGTGGTAAGAAGTGTTTGTTGCTGCCAAACGGTTAAGCGCTTCTAAATCCAAGAACAAAAATGTAATCTATCAAAGCTTACTAGGCCTTAGATGTGGTGGCTGCATTTGTTTCCCTTTCTTACGGCTTTCTTTTCTTTTTATTTTTACACAGGGCAGCCATCAGAAATTTTGAGGCCCCTTACACAGTTTTAGGCCTGGGCCCCCCCTCCCCTCCCGTCCTGGGCGCCCCCCTGGGCCTGACCACCAACATTCCCCAGGGCACGCCTACCATGTCGTCATTCTCCTCCAGTCCCATGTCCTCCTCCTCCAGTCCCATGTCCTCCTGCATCCCATGTCCTCCTCCTCCAGTCCCATTTCCTCAATCCCAGGAACATAAAAGGTGAACGGTTCTAGTAAATGCAGCTCCTCCTGTCCAGGAGTGAACAGCTGGAGAACAGGGGAGGGTGGGGCCTACAGCTGTTTGTGAGGGCTAGTGAGGGGCAGGACCCCCCACATAGTGCCAGTCTGCGGAGAATGGCGGAGCTTGCAATTGAATGGTATTGCAAGGACAGGTGGCAACCCTACCGTGTTTGGGGCCCCTCGGGACGCCTGGGCCCCCTACATGTGTATGGGCTGTACCCCCCTGATGGCAGCCCTGTTTTTACATGTCAGTAATACACTTCACTTACTCACTGCACTGTATCTATGAGGCTGCTTTCATACTGTCCCGCAGTGTTTTGGCCGTAGCACGGGTGGAGTCAGTGTGACTTTTTGTACATGTACTTTTTTGTGTGGGTTAGCTGTACTTTCCCATAAACTTCTATTATGTCCCTGCTTTCAGAAAACACACCAAAAGTCTTGCATGGAAAAATAGAAGTCTATGTAAAAGCACAGCCAGCTAACCCACACAAAAACTGTGGATACATTGCACTGCGGCCAAAGCATATCAATGTGAAGCCACTAAGAGGAAGTAACATTGTAATTCTGGGAAAAGGAAGTGTTTAGGACTACAGACCACCTCCTTCTCTCCTCGTTTCAGTAACATGGGGGTGTAAGCAGGTGCTTATTGGTTGGCTGTGTGGAGTTAGTTTCTTCAGGCTGCCCAGATGAGAAGGGGTTAAGCTAGGCTTATCATTTTCCTGGGCATTTATTGGCTCTGCCCTCCACCCTGAGATTTAAAAAAAATAGGGGGTGGGCTCGGCTTGAGAGTTCTCTGTGGAAGCCTGCATGGCAAGGTGTCAAGAGACCAAGTCTGAAGATGTAACCACCAGCAACAATCAGAGTGCACCCTAGGGAAGTCTGCCTGAGCCAGGGCACTTCCACATAATGGACTCTCACCTTGAGGAAAGGTATGCACAGGGCAGCCTGAATTTAGCTAGATAAAAAGGAACTGTTATTACACCGTTGGACTGTATTGCCGAGTTGTCCAGTAAAGTCTGATCAACTTTTTTCATGCCTGGTCTGAAGTTATTACAAAAGGGGTGCATGATGTATTAGAACAGGGACTGTGAGCACATAGTGGGGTGAAGAGGAAGGAACAGAATGCCATCACTAAGCGTAAACTCAGCAGAGGAGTTGGCGGGAAGAGTGTAGTTGCTACAGGTAACCATAAACTGGTGGGAATGTAATAGCAGCCAGACAGCAGAGAGTGGTGGCAGGCATGGGTGACGGGTCCTCCAGTAACTAGAGGGTTGGTGCTTGGTCTCCCTCCCTAGCTCCCCAAAAGCAAATGGGACTGAACCCATGGTACAGAGACTCTATGGACCTAGCCGCATAGTACTGGAGAGTTGAAGGAGTAATTTCAGGGGAGGCATAAGGTTCCCACTTATGGCATGGTGGGACCCATTCTGTCACTGGAAGTGGGATGGCAGAGGAAAGCTGGACTGGTGGAGTGGGACACAAGCTCAACAGTGTCCCCCTCTATATGCTACAGTGTTTCACAGTAGGAATCTGCATGTTGTTACACAGTTGCGCAAGGGGTACGGCTGGCCTCTGAGGTTCTGCCTTAATGTTGAGTTCACATGACCACGGCGGCCCTGTCTGGTCCTGGGCATTGGTGAGAGGGTACACAAAAAGAGGTACCCCCACCTGCAGGACAACTAGGCCCAGCCCACAGGGGGGAAGGTGTTCTGTAGTTCACAAAGATTGCTAGGAACACTCCCAATCTGATAACAGTCAGCAGTGTCAGAGAGCATGGGAAGTTAGGTGGGTATGAGTTGATGGAGAAAGTTTAAAGTTCAGTTGTTAGGTAGAGGTGGGATATATTGATAAAAGTACATGAGGAAGGCAGCGCATGAACCACACTGGGATGCAATGGATAAAGGAGTCAGGTGAACATCCAGTATAGAAAGGGTTAACAGTTTATTGGTATTTATAAACAGAAAACAAAATATATAAAATTCTTACATGCCCCTAGGCTGGAGTGGACAAGGGCACCTGGCAGCAAGCAACACGAGTCTCCCAGGACTGCTGAGCGGTGTGTGCACAAAGCCGGAAACCAGCTGACGCAAGGAGGAAAGGACTCCGCTGTAGTTCCGGAGTGGTGACATCAGCCAGACAGGCGCCACTTGCGGGGAAATACCAGGAACCAGGGTGGAACACAAGCTATATGGTTGCCATGACTATATGTTTCACGCCAACTCGTGTTGCTTGCTGCCAGGTGTCCTTGTCCACTCCAGCCTAGGGGAATGTAAGCATTTTATGTACTTTGTTTTCTGGTTATCAATACCAATAAACTGTTAACCCTTTCTATACTGGATTTTCACCTGACTCCTTTATCCATTGCATCCTGGTGTGGTTCATGCGCTGCCTTCCTCATTTACTTTTATCCATATCAGCACCCTTCCTATGCTCGTTGGGTAGCAGCAGAACAACCACTGGGGAGCCTCACAGGCTTACTTCTGTCCCTCAACTCTACAGGCACCCCAGAAAAGCCTGATTTGTGATTAATGCTTTGACTTCTGGATTGGATTTTTTCCTATGGCTGCCCTAGGTGCGAATCTCTTTACTGAGCCATTCGTTGGCTAGCAGCAGTACAACCGCTGAGAAGCCTCACAGGCTTTCTTCTATCCCTCCACCCTACAGGCACCCCAGGAGTGCCTGGTTTGTGATGAGAGGTGAGATATGTTTCAACAAAAAGGACCAAATAAGAGGAGTTTATTCTTAGGGTTTACATACACCTAAAGTCCCCTATATAGCTCCACTGTCACAAATAACACTGGAATCAGTTGCACTACATGCCATTATTTGGCACACTCATTATTTTTCAATTCACTCATACTTTTCTGTTATGATCTTCAAGAAGGCAATCAAGTTCTGAAAGGAAGAATTGATTGTGGCAAGCAGGACTGCTGATTAGGGGGTAGTACTACCCTCCTGAACAGAGCCCAGGCCCCATAAGTTTACCAGGGGGGCCCAGAGCAGCCGGAGTAGGCACAATTACTGGAATCAACTCCCTGTGGCACTCCCTGTGTTTGCAATGCTTCAGTTTGTCAATGAACAGGGAGCTTCTGTACAGAATGCTTCCTGTTCATTTACTCTGCAGCTGAGGCTGCAGAGAAAGGATTGAGGAATCTGTGTCCTCAATCTCTTTTTCTGTCTCAAATATGAGAAATTGGACGTCTGTTTAGACCTCTGATATTTTACCAACCCCTGCAGGGGTGTTAAAAATGTAAAAAAATTATAAAAATTTAAATTGTAAAAAATATAATTAAGAACTAATTTTCACAGGTATTCTGGTTGCATGAATGAGTGGTTTGTTCATTCGGCTGGAGCTGCCTATTAGCCTTACTTCACTGTTCCTGTCAGCTAGGCTGTACGGCCCCATGATTTCTAACAGCAGCCCTGGTGGCAAGTGACAGGTTCCCCTAAAAATTATGATGAAATCCTGCCAATTCAGTAGGATGATGATCAGGTGATGATTGCGGTTTGGTAACACCAGTAGTCTGAGTTGATTATGTTTGGCCCCTGCAATACCCGGATTGGGCACATGTGAATATGAATGTGCTTGTCACCCATATGCTAATTTGTGAAATTAAGATTTTTCAACACAGTAAGGAGATTACTAATTCCCAGCAAGAGCCAATGGGCAGATATACAGTATGCTATAGGGTTGTGTATGGGTTTGATCATGAGCAAAAACAATAGTTTGAAAGGGAAAGCAAAAAGAGAAGGATTGCCGCTACTCCCAACCAGCCCAGGTGAATAAACGATAAAGAACGCCCTCAGCCCACATGTCTTCACCAAACCAAACATCCTGATGCAGTTTGCCCCACCCACCGGGGCTTAATCATGGGGCCCTGGTGGCCAGGGCGAAACGCATCAGGGTGTGTGGTTTGGTGGAGACATGTAGGCTGAGGGCACTCTTTATTCACCTGGGCTGGTCAGGAGTAGCAGTGATCCTTTCCTCTTTACATTCACTAACCCCATGGAATGGTATTAGGAGAAGCCTGCACCCTATGTTCTGGAACACAGGGATATACTTTTGCTTCTTCTTTGAGCAAGGCCAAAACAGATCAAACAGGTCGCAGTGAAAGCAAGTTATCATCTGCACAAATTTTACATGTTTGAAAAATTTGTAACTGATGCATAATCACTCCATGGAAAGAAAAACAAATTACTGACTATATACCCATTACATTCATACATCACAAAAAATCTGTCTCTATCAGAAATTAAAGGTAAAGTGTGTGGATGATACAGGCTATTAATGGCAGGGTAATCTCTCAACCTGAAAAATACCTAGGGAATGCTTTTATATATATATATATATATATATATATATATATATATATATATATATATATATATATATATATATATATATACAGTATCTCACAAAAGTGAGTACACCCCTCACATTTTTGTAAATATTTTATTATATCTTTTCATGTGACAACACTGAAGAAATGACACTTTGCTACAATGTAAAGTAGTGAGTGTACCGCTTGTATAACAGTGTAAATTTGCTGTCCCCTCAAAATAACTCAACACACAGACATTAATGTCTAAACTACTAACAACAAAACTGAGTACAACCCTAAGTGAACATGTTCAAATTGGGCCCAAAATGTCAATATTTTGTGTGGCCACCATTATTTTCCAGCACTCCCTTAACGCTCTTGGGCATGGAGTTCACCAGAGCTTCACAGATTGCCACTGGAGTCCTCTTCCACTCCTCCATGATGACATCATGGAGCTGGTGGATGTTAGAGACCTTGCTCTCCTCCACCTTCCGCTTGAGGATGCCCCACAGATGCTCTATAGGGTTTAGGTCTGGAGACAAGCTTGGCCAGTCCCTCACCTTTACCCTCAGCTTCTTTAGCAAGGCAATGGTCATCTTGGAGGTGTGTTTGGGGTCATTATTATGTTGGAATACTGAACTGTGGCCCAGTTTCTGAAGGGAGGGGATCATGCTCTGCTTCAGTATGTCACAGTACATGTTGGCATTCATGGTTCCCACAATGAACTGTAGTTCCCCAGTGCCGGCAGCACTCATGCAGCCCCAGACCATGACACTCCCACCACCATGCTTGACTGTAGGCAACACAGACTTGTCTGTGTACTCCTCACCTGGTTGCCGCCACACACGCTTGACACCATCTGAACCAAATACGTTTATCTTGGTCTCATGAGACCACAGGACATGGTTCCAGAAATCCATGTCTGCTTGTCTTCAGCAAACTGTTTGTGGGCTTTCTTGTGCATAATCTTTAGAAGAGGCTTCCTTCTTGGATGACAGCCATGCAGACCAATTCAATGTAGTGTGCGGCATATGGTCTGAGCACTGACAGGCTGACCCCCCACCCCTTCAACCTCTGCAGCAAAGCTGGCAGCACTCATTCATCTATTTTCCAAAGACAATCTCTGGATATGACGCTGAGCATGTGCACTCAACTGCTTTGGTCGACGATGGCGAGGTCTGTTCTGAGTGGAACCTGTCCTGTTGAACCGCTGTATGATCTTGGCCACCATGCTGCAGCTAAGTTTCAGGGTCTTGGCAATCTTCTTATAGCCTAGGCCATCTTTATGTAGAGCAAAAATAATTTTTTTCAGATCCTCAGAGAGTTCTTTGCCATGAGGTGCTGTGTTGAACTTCCAGTGCCCAATATGAGAGAGTGAGAGCGATAGCACCAAATTTAACACAACTGCTCCCCATTCACACCTGAGACTTTGTAACACTAATGAGTCACATGACCCCGGGGAGGGAAAATGGCTAATTGGGCCCCATTTTGATATTTTTACTTAGGGGTGTACTCGCTTTTGTTGCCAGCAGTTTAGACATTAATTGCTGTGTGTTGGGTTATTTTGAGGGTACAGCAAATTTACACTGTTATACAAGCTGTACACTCACTACTTTACATTGTAGCAAAGTGTAATTTCTTCAGTGTTGTGACATGAAAAGTATAATAAAAAAATGTATAAAAATGTGAGGGGTGTACTCACTTTTGTGAGATACTGTGTATGTATATATATATATATATATATATATATATTATATATTATATATAATATATAGCAAAGGGCCCCTACACAAGAACAACTTTTGTCCTACCAATTATTTACTTCCCAATACAAACACTTAATCACTGCATAATACAAATAGCTAAATCTAGAAGAGTAATCTTTGTGATGCACGCCACATAAATATGGAGAGTCTTGGTGCTCCCCACACAGAGGTTTTTCAGTATGAGCTGAATGACAGCCCCCCACCCCCACAATTCCCCACACAAGCCACCAGAAAGTCTTCTCTCCTTTAAATTGTATGCTAAGTACCCAAGTAGACAATGAAAAAATCTGATAAGACTCACTGCTGTGCTGTTACATCACACAATGATGCATTAAGCGGAGGTTTATGGATGTGTTTTTGTACAAAAAAGAGGTGGAAATGCATACAATCCATCTAATGGTATGTACATTAAAGGCAAATCTTCAATTTGTCTTTGTCTACAAGACTTTATTATTGATCTCCTGTTGTGGACAAGACAGTTTCATCCAAGAAAACAATTAGCTAATTTTGGCTTTTATGTTTCTTTTCCTGAGCTATACATTTTAACAATACCTTCAACTGATCACCTGTGGCGTATTCCATGGTTCAGGTATTTACATAGAAACATCTGTTAACTTAGAAGAAAATTTTAGTTTGTACTTAGACTAAGCAATGAAAATAAAATAAAGGTTCCCATACATGGAGAATCAGACAATTTACCGCCAAATGATCAGTTTTTTTGTGTCTTATATAAGTCGACCACATGCAGATTTTATAATTCACACTGTATCGTTATAGGCATATAACCTTGGCAATAAAGTGAATAACTGGTTCTAGTATAGACTTTCCCTGCTGATCCCCTGTGTTGGTTATTAATTTAGGTATTTTTCTGGCAGGATGAAAAATTAGCTAAATTAAGGGATTCATGGGAACATAAATGTTGCTCCAAACAAACATTGTTTCCTGCTACAATGTAAAGTAGTAAGTGTTCAGCTTGTAAATTTGCTGTCCCCTCAAAATAACTCAACACATAGCCATTAGTGCCGGTTCACACTAGTACGACTTGTCAGGCGACTTGGTCAGCTTGACAAGTCGCGGACCGTCGCGGTCCATTGTGTAGTACAGGAACGGTTCTAATAGGAGTGACACAAGTCGCTCCGACTTAGAAAAAGGGTCCTGTACTACTTCGGGGCGACCTGGAGCGACTTGCATAGACATTAATTTTATGTCCGTGCAAGTCGCGCCGAAGTCGCAGTGCATGCGACTTCACAGGTCGCCCACGAAGTCGTGCCGCTGCAGTGTGAACCGGCACTTAATGTCTAAACTGCTGGCAATAAAATTGACTAAACCCCTAAGTGAAATGTACAAATTGGGCCCAATTAGCCACCCCCCCCCCCGCTGTCATGTGACTCATTAGTTTTATAAGTTCTCAGGTGTGAATGGGGAGCAGGGGTGTTAAATTTGGTGTTATCACTCTCACTCTCTTATAATGGTCACTGGAAGTTCAACATGGCACCTCATGGCAAAGAACTCTCTGAGGATCTGAAAAAAGAATTGTTGCTCTACGTAAAGATGGCCTAGGCCAGATGAGCCTTGGCACCCCAGATGTTTTGGAACTACATTTCCCATGATGCTCACCTACACTGCAGAGTGCATAAGCATCAAGAGCAATGTAGTTCCAAAACTTCTGGGGTGCCAAGGTTCGCCATCACTGGCCTAGGCTATAAGAAGATTGCCAAGACCATGAAACTGAGCTGCAGCACGGTGGCCAAGACCATACAGCGGTTTAACAGGACAGGTTCCACTCAGAACAGGCCTCACCATGGTCGACTAAAGAAGTTGAGTGCTGCCGGCACTGGGGAGCTACAGTTTATTGAGGGAACCATGAATGCCAACATGTACTGTGACATACTGAAGCAGAGCATGATCCCCTCTCTTCAGAGACTGGGCCGCAGGGCAGTATTCCAACATGATAACTACACCTAAAACACCTCCAAGACTACAACTGCCTTGCTAAAGAAGCTGAGGGTAAAGGTGAGGGACTGGCGAAGCATGTCTCCAGACCTAAACCCTACTGAGTATCTGTGGGGCATCCTCAAATGGAAGGTGGAGGAGCGCAAGGTCTCTAACATCCACCAGCTCCGTGATGTTGTCATGGAGGAGTGGAAGAGGACTCCAGTGGCAACCTGTTAAGCTCTGGTGATCTCCCTGTCCAAGAGGGTTAAGGCAGTGCTGGAAAATAATAGTGGCCACACATAATATTGACACTTTGGGCCCCATTGTGACATTTCCACTTAGGGGTGTACTCACTTTTGTTTCCAGCAGTTTAGACATTATTAGCTGTGTGTTGAGTTATTTTGAGGGGACAGCAAATTTACACTGTTATACAAGGTGTACACTCACTACTTTACATTGTAACAAAGTGTAATTTCTTCAGTGTTGTCACATGACAAGATATAATAAAATATTTACAAAAATGTGAGGGGTGTACTCACTTTTGTGACAAACTGTATCTAAGCATATCTATTACCGTGTATGGCCCAGTTAGATCCCTTCTGTCACAAAGGAGAAGTCTTGGGTAGGCTGATCTGCATGTGTATGAGCAACTATGAAAGTCCAAGAAACAATGCATATCAATTGATCTAACTATTACTCCGTAGTAGTAGTAGTGTGCTTTTTATCTCCACAGAAAATCATATGGAAAATTCTAACACGTTTGTTCTTAGTGATGCCAGTCTCGCAAAGCTCACAGTATGATTGTTTGTGCTCCTTACTCATTTACAAAATATAGTCAAAAATTTCTGTGATATGAGATAAGCTCTACTCAACTGTGTACGGTGCTTTTCAACCTTTCACACCCTCATAAAAATCCCAAGGGAGAGATTTATCAATCTTGCTGCACGATAATCAAATCAAAAATGTACTCTGCGCTCCCTGCCACCAGCTGTGTAATCTAAGCCTATGTGCTGATTATCTATTACGACAATAAAATATTCATAAAGAATAAATTTGCAAAAAAAGTTATACAGTATGGTTTATGCTATGCCTGCTTATCCTTCCTTTATTTGCCACTAGGAAAAGATAGAAAAATCTTTGAAAATGACTGGATGCTAAAGGGATCCTTGGGAGGGGCACCACAAAGTATTGATAAAACACACAATTTGAACAAACCTTTTAATAATACATAGGTTGCAAAGGAT
The DNA here is from genome assembly GCF_965119305.1 of Pelophylax lessonae. Classification (NCBI taxonomy): domain Eukaryota; kingdom Metazoa; phylum Chordata; class Amphibia; order Anura; family Ranidae; genus Pelophylax; species Pelophylax lessonae. Next base: position 216,468,301 of record NC_138769.1, on the reverse strand, counting down.
CTGGGGAGTGACCATTCCTAAGGCAGGCCATGGATCATGCAATTTTCTTTCCTGCAACCCTTGCAGGAAAGAAAATCTCTTGATTTCCCCATCAACACAGTCTATGTTGATGGGGGAATCCCTCCCACTGAGCTATTGTGTTCTCCCACACAATGATGATTACTAGCAGCTATAGCTGCTGGCAATATTCATATGCTGGTTGTACCCACGTTGATCAATTGATCGACTTGGGTACAATCATCCTACCCATAGATGGATCAAATCTCACCCTATCCCTACTGATCTGGCCAAGATTCGAGCCATCTATTGCCGGCTTTAGGGGAAGAACTATTGGTATCTAATAATGTGTGTGAGCACAGAAGTTTGCACATTTATGAGACTATACATTTATTGGCCATACACAGATTGATTTTTTTTTCCTTCAGCCCTAAAGACTATACAGCCTGGATGGACGAATCTTCCACTGTGGCCATTGTATTCTGACACTTGGCACCAGCATCTGTCACAATGTCTAGAAAGAACTGCATTTGATTGGATGCATCTTCTGTTCGACCAACAATGTTATACCTGGCTTCTTCAATTTTTCACTCTCTGGTGGGAGGGGGTGACAGGGCATCAGGTCAATTTTGTTTGGTTCACCACTTGCCGGCTATCAATGCATGGCTAGCTAAAGGTTTTCATATTGTTGGATGTTTTTGGATACTCTGAACACATATCTGGATTTAACATATGTATGTTGAAGTATATGTAGCACTGCCCCCATGGGAGCTGTTAAGAGTGGATTCCCCTGGGTTGCCCATAGCAACAGACACTTGAACTTATAGCTTTTAAGTCCTCGGCTCAGTCAATGAACAGTATTTTATTGGTAACTGGGATGGGAGAAGGGATGAGTGGGATACTCCAACTACCAACTATGCACAGCTTGAGGACAACTATCTTCAGTGTGTGCAGCAAGGCCGCTGCTTCACTTTGCCACTGAGGTGAAGGTTTTAACTGATGAACAATACTTTAAGTTTTAGGGTCTATACTGGCACCCCTTTTCTGACCCACTGTGTGTGCTGGCTTCTGTCCACTGACCTCCCTGGAGTGGTCCCATTCCTGGGCAGACCCCTGGCAAGTTCCCTATTACTCACGGACACTGTTTTTCACAGGAACCTCTGCCACTTGCTCCACCGTCAGCTTTCACAGGACCTTACAGCTCAGCCCCACACTTCTGGTCCACTAGGCCAACTGCCTGTGACCACTTCCTTTTCTGACAGGAGGAGAGACAACCGTCACCAATGTCCCCTCTAACTTTTTACTGTGCTGAGCAAATAAAAAAATTTCTGAGCGCAAACCTTTAGACTGAGCAATGGGGGTGGGGGCATCAATGCAGAGTGACCAGCATGCCCTCAATCAATGCAGAGTGCCCACAGCATTGCCCCAATCAATGCAGAGTGCCCACAGCATTGCCCCCAATCAATGCAGAGTGCCCACAGCATTGCCCCCAATCAATGCAGAGTGCTCACAGCATTGCCCCCAATCAATTCAGAGTGCCCACAGCATTGCCCCCAATCAATTGCAGAGTGCCCACAGCATTGCCCCCAATCAATGCAGAGTGCCCACAGCATTGCCCCCAATCAATGCAGAGTGCCCACAGCATTGCGCCCAATCAATGCAGAGTGCCCACAGCATTGCCCCAATCAATGCAGAGTGCCCACAGCATTGCCCCCAATCAATGCAGAGATGCCAGCGTTCCCCCCGCGAGACCCCCCCCCCCCGCGAGACCCGTGCACTTACCTCACGGCAGCTTCTCTTCAGTCCCCGCGTCCCCTCAGTCCTCCCGCCTCCTCCACGGACCTCGGCCAATGGCATGGGGTGGTTTGCCTTTCGGCCAATCAGGAAGCGGGAGGACCCGCTCCCTGATTGGCCAGGAGGAGGATCCATGTGACAATATCGAACTTTCATTCGCTATTGTCACACAATGGGCGGGCTCTCGGGGCGCACTGCTCACTACCTTTACCGTCTTCACGCGGCTGCGCAGTCTGAATTTGTGCTGGCCGGACCATCAATTAGACTGCGTGGCCGCGCATGCGCGCAGCTTAAAGGGAACATTGGCCGTCACCCTCCTCCTGGGACTCTGCTTCCCGCCAAAGACGCCCTGTCACATGTGCCCTTGGCTTTTATGATAAATCCCAGGATGCACTGCTGTTGTGCCCTCCCACTGGGACTGTCACAAAAGCCTGTGAGTCACTGGCTGGGTTTCCTCCACTGTCCAGCAGGCTCCCCTATTGGATACAGTGAGGACACTCCATCAGACCAAGTGAATCACACATTGACACATGTAACAGGCAAAACTAGAAATCCTGCTCCCTGATTAGCAGAAGAACAACCAAATGCTTTCACCTAGCACCTGACTAGGGGGATGCAACATATATATATATAGATTGTGTTCGTGTTTTGTATGTAAAAAAAGATCATGGATTTTAATATTTTGGTTTAACATTTGGGTAATTTGGTTTTAGTGAGCAAAACTATTTTGTGTTTAAGGCTCCTTTCACGCGGTCCACTCTGTCGGCGTACTCTGTGCTGCTCAGCGGGGGATCGATACACTGATCCCCGCTGAGCAGGCAGGTGACATCTCCCTCTCCGCTCCGAGAGGGAGGTGTCAGAGCCCCACTGCTCTCTATGGGGAATCAGATGAGATCGGACCGCCTGTCCACTGTCACCCGATCCCATCCGATCCCCTGGACAGATGGAAAATAGGGTTTCCATCCGTCCGGATTTCACGGACAGGATCAGATGCGGATGGCAGCGGGTGTCAGCGGACATGTCTCTGCTGACATCAACTGCCCCATAGGGATGCATAGGATCAGATCAGATCCGCCTAAAAAACTGACAGGCGGATCTGATCGGATCGTTCGTGTGAAAGGACCCTTACAATTTGATTATTATTGATGAAAGTGTGTATATTTGGTGAATCAGGTAAACATTATAGAATGTTGTATAGACACAAATTAGGGGACACAGTGGGGGAGATTTACTAAAACTGGAGCACTCAGAATCTGGTGCAGCTGTGCATGGTAGCCAATCAGCTTCAGCTAACTTCAGCTTGTTCAATTAAGCTTTGACAAAAAAATAAAAACCTGGAAGATGATTGGTTTGTAAGCAGAGCTGTACCAGATATTGCACTCTCCAGTTTTAGTGAATCTCCCTCACAGTTTGGGAAGTAGCATTTTATATTTTGGTGTTGCACTAGAGAATTTTGAAACACATAGCACATTTAGGCTCCATTCACACTGCCGCGACTTGTCAGGCGACTTGTCAGCCTGACAAGTCACAGTCCGTCGCGGTCCATGCACTGCTACACAGAGATGTATAGTAACTAAGTAGAACTACTTCACTACTGTACTTAAGTACCGAAAGGCGGTATCTGTACTTTCCTAAAGTAGAATTTTTTTCTCCTACTTCTACTTTTACTTCACTACATTTTTTCCATGATTTTAATACTTCTACTCCGATATTTTTTTTTTTTTGCTGCATAGTTACTCGTTACTATTATAAAAATTACCACTGCCAGAACAGTAGATGGCAGGTTTCATGAAGCTCAAAACATGTGTATTATCAGCGCATACAAAAATAAAAGCTACTGTATGTATAAATAAAAGCTGCATTTGAAATAATAAAAAACAATATGATGTTCAAACTTTTGACTTCTTTCTTTAATAACTACATAACACAGTACTTGTACTTTTACTTTCAGTACTTGAGTAGCAATTTTTTTTTTCAAAACTACTTGCGATACTTAAGTACAAAAAATGTTGAATACTTTAGTACTTCTACTCAAGTCACTTTTTGATCGAGCACTTGTACTTTTACTCAAGTATGGGTTTCGAGTACTTTATACAACTCTGCTGCTACAGGACCCGTTCTAATAGGAGCGACACAAGTCGCTCCGACTTAGAAAAAGGGTCCTGTACTACATCCGGGCGACCTCGGAGCGACTTGCATTGACTTCAATTATGTGAAGTCCGTGCAAGTCGCGCCAAAGTCGTGGTGCACGGGACTTCACAAGTCGTCCCTGAAGTAGTACAGAGTCGTGCCGCTGCAGTGTGAATGGGCTCTTACTGTATATGATACTTGCTTCATTGCAAGGAAATGCAGGATATCAAAATAAATTTACTATGAGAGTTTAGCTTGAGTCAGAAATGAGTTCATTTTCTACCCAACAGTAGCATTGTGGCAATATAAAAAAAATGTTGCTTTCGTCTATAAATTAGTAACCTAAACCCCCATCTTCTAGTGGACCATCTGAAACCATTGGAACTGCTTTTTTGAACCCCCAGAGATCAGCTGTTCTGTGTTTTAGAAAATAACTGTTCCAAAGCAGTAGTTTTCTGAGGCTGCTGGTGTGCTCTGATGAGAATAGCAGCTAAGAACTACTTTTACAGACACAAGGAACATTTGATCATTGGGGAGCTGATCAAGGCAAGGCAAGCCGCTACCTCCTAACTAGCCCATGAGAGGTGAGCTTTTCCATATTATAGAGGAATGCGCAAGAGCAGCATATTTTGTTTTGGTATGTGCATTATTGTTGCTTGTTAACCCTTAAATGGGCTGCTGATTGCAAAAATACTTTTAGTTGCATTGCTAGTCGAGTGTGGCTTGTATTTTTTTTTTAATTATCTAAACAAGTGACTTTTATGTTTTACATCTACTGCTAAGTGACCTTGCTATAAATGAATGCAAAAACACAGGTACTTTAAAGCAGTAGTAAACAAAAAAATAAACAAATTGGTCCCTATGCAGGTTAATGTTATAATGTGCTAGTATGCACTGCCTACGAGCACATTATGACAGTTTTACCCATAAAACAGGTTCCTCCAGTGCCGTACTGTCACCCCTGACCAGGATTCCATAATCACTCGGTCTTCCTTCCAGTTTCTATCTGTTTGAATGGCCTAGCTATGTTGATGTCACTCGCGTGCATGCGCGCCAGAGTCACGATCGTGGCACAGAAATCTCAATGGGTGGTGCACATGAGTGTGCCTTCCATTGAGGGCACAGTGCGCATGTGACATCACTGGCTGCTACACATGTGAATATCACCTAAATGGTGCAGGTTTAGGAGATATTAAAGCGGAGTTCCGGGCACAAAATCGATCTTTTTTTTTTGTGCCCGTCCGCTTGTTCTCCTTCACCTGAAAAGGAATTGGATAGTTAGGTTTTTTTTTTTTAAAACTCACCTTGTAATTGAAGATCGAATATACTCACCTCAATGTACTTCCTCCCTCTGTGGCGCGGCTCCTTCGTCACTTCCTCCTTCGCGATGATTCCTGGGAGCTGAACATCATCGCTCCCAGGAATCAATGCGACGGCACCGGCCCCGCTCGTCACTTCTGGGGCGACGCATGCCCAGAAGCTGTGGAGGAATGCGGCGCCGCGCCGGAAGTGACGAGAGGGGCCGGTGCAGGCGCATTCTGGGAGAAGAGGACGCGGAAGAAGACGCGGAAGAGGATCGTGCCGGCTTCAGCTGCCCACAAGAGAGATGGAAACGCTGTGGAAGAAATTTTATAAGTAAGTATTTCTTCTTGCAGGTAAGTGCGAACCGGGACAGATCAGAGGCTAGCCATTGTGGAATGTGCTAGCCCTGACTGTCCTGGGGGTATGTTTATTGAAAAATGCTTTCTGTGCCCAGAACTCCGCTTTAAAGTGTTACTAAACGCACAACAGTAAAATCGGTCTGTATATGCAATAATGCATTCCTGTTATACTCACTGTGAAACCTAAGGGGTTATTCCTCTGCATTGTGTAAAAAGGCTGTCTGATCCTGTCTTCTCTGATCCTCACATCTTCTTCCAACATCCCTAAACCATCCCCTGAGAGAACAGAGGCTAGGGGACAAGCTGCACATGCTCAGTTTGGTGTGTGTTACTAGAGCGTTTTTGTTTTTCTTTGGATGGTCCATGTGATCAGCACAGGTCCAATCAGCACTGTCCATACAGACGGTCAGGGGTCCTTCAGCTTTATAGGATAATCAGGAGAGAATGAAAACTCCTCCTGCAAGCTTTAACCAGACACTGATAGAAGTCACAAGACTGCTATATACTGCTGATGAAAAAAGGTATTTAGCAGTTTATTTTTACTAAAAATATTAAATTTCCATGTTCTGTGTACTGTGGGAGACCAGATATAGTGAATGCAGGGTCCTGTGTTTAGTTACACTTTAACTTTGTATACAGGCAAGCCTCATTATTTTCTTACCTGTAGGTACTGTACAAGCAGTGCTGTATTTTGGCCTAGGCCGACAAGGCCTAGGCCTAGGGCGGCACTTTGCAGGTGGGGCGTCAAAAAAGCCCCCCTCCACCTTAGACTCTATTGGCCACTAGTTGCTAGAGCTGCCTCTCCCACCCCCCTCTCTCTCTCTCATCCCCCCCTCTCTCCCTCACATCCCCCCCTCTCTCTCTCATCCCCCCTCTCTCTCTCATCCCCTCTCTCTCAACCCCTCTCTCTCTGTCTCTAATCCCCTCTCTCCCCCCCCCCCTCACCCCCCTCTCTCTCTCTCACCTCTCTCTCCCTCACCCAACCCCTCTCACACTCCCCCCCCCTCTCGTGAGATGTCAGGGGTTCATGCTGGGACTTGTAGTACTTCAATTTTGGAGGGAGTCACATCCATTAACCACTTGCCGACTGCCTAACGCCGATCTACGTCGGCAGTCAGCCCCTCACAGGCAAAGTGACGTAGGGCTACGTCACTAGCTTGTGAGGGTCTAGGGAGCGAGCGCGCGCCCCCGGAGGCGCGCTCCCGCTCCCGCGTGGTCACGGACCCCCCCGTGCGTGTGACCAGCGGACCTGATGTCCGCCGGTCACTCAGCGATCGGCGGGGGAGAGGGAGAATGTCAGGCAGCTTGTGTAAACAAGCTGCCTGTCATTCTCCTCGCTGTAAAGACACTGATCAAACGGATCTAGTATGTAGATCCGTTGATCAGTGTCCTTACAGCTCAAGCCACAGCCAATCACAGTAGAAAGCACGCCCCTAGGGATACACACAGCCCCTCCCTTCCAAATAAAGTTAACCCCTTCACAACCAGTGTATTTTTACAGTAACAGTGCATATGTATAGCACTGATTACTGTAGAAATGTCACTGGTAACCCCAAAAGTGTCACAAATGTCAGTCAAGGGTCCGATCTGTCCGCCCCAATGTCGCAGTACCGCAAAAAAAATCGCAGATCGCCGCCATTACGCGTTAAAAAAAAAAACAACAAAAATGACAAAAATCTTTCCCTTTGTTAGTAAACGCGATAACTTTTGCGCAAACCAATCAAAATACGCTTTTTGCGATTTTTTTTACCAAACATATGTAGCATAAAACAAATTGGCCGAAAATTTTAAAAAATTTTGATTTTTACTTTTTTTTTGGGGGGAGTTTCCTATAAAAAAATGTGAAAAATATTGTTATTTTTGCAAAATTGACGCTCTTTTTTTGTTTATAGCGCATGATCAAAAAATCGCACAGGTGATCAAATACCACCAAAAGAAAGCTCTGTTTGTAGGAAAAAAAGGACGTCAAATTCGTTTAGGTACAGCGTCGCATGACCGCGCAATTGTCCGTTAAAGTCACGCAGTGCCGAATCGCAAAATACCCCCTGGTCAGGAAGGGGGTAAAATCTTCCGGGGCTTAAGTGGTTAAAAATGAAGGAGTGGGGCACATTTACATATGAGGGGGAGGGGGTGCCCAATTTTAGTCTTGCCTAGGGCAGCACTAAACTAAAATACACCACTGTGTACAAGTTAAAATTCAGGGTTTACTACAGCTTTAAGTAGCAGGAAACATTACCAGACACTATTCTGAAAAAAAGTATTTTAACATTCTTTTTCTGAGACGTCTGCCTAGTGCAACAGTCAACATCATGTCCCTCACTGTACAGTCAGCATAGAAAGATGTGTGACAGTGGCACCATATAATAAATCCAAAATATGGAAATAGCCAGCACTCCCTAACACTATAAATGCCAGTGTGAGAAACAGAATTATGGACTTGTCAGGAATGAGTACATGAATCTCTCACATGGGGGCGGCACGGGGGACCCGAGGTAAGGGAACTTATCTGAGTGGCAGAAATTGCTCAAGAAACCCCTGGTAACCTCTGGAGGAACCCTGGTTGAGAAACCCTGGTCTACAGACTCAAGTGCCTACCAGAGATGTATAGTAACTAAGTAGAACTACTTCACTACTGTACTTAAGTACCGAAAGGCGGTATCTGTACTTTCCTAGAGTAGAATTTTTTTCTCCTACTTCCACTTTTACTTCACTACATTTTTTCGATGATTTCAATACTTCTACTCCGATATTTTTTTTGTGCTGCATAGTTACTAGTTACTATTATAAAAAATTACCACTGCCAGAACAGTAGATGGCAGGTTTCATGAAGCTCAAAACATGTGTATTATCAGCGCATACGAAAATAAAAGCTACTGTATGTATAAATAAAAGCTGCATTGAAATAATAAAAAACAATATGATGTTCAAACTGTTGACTTCTTTCTTTTATAACTACATAACACAGTACTTGTACTTTTACTTTCAATACTTGAGTAGCAATTTTTTTTCAAAACTACTGGTACTTTTACTTTCAGTACTTGAGTAGCAAAATTTAAAAAAAAACTACTTGCAATACTTAAGTACAAAAAATGATGAATACTTTAGTACTTCTACTCAAGTCACTTTTTGATCGAGCACTTCCACTTCTACTCAAGTCACTTTTTGATCGAGCACTTGTACTTTTACTCAAGTATGGGTTTTGAGTACTTTATACAACGCTGGTGCCTACATTGCAGACCCTTCATCCTCAGTCCATGTTCAGCTCCTTGCCTGTCAGGAGCTGCAACGTTAGACTCATCCCTGGACCCACTCAGCTGCCATATTTGGACAATGATTTCACCACCATCCCCACCCCTTTGTTTACTTTCAACTATGGGACAGGGAATCTTCCAGTTGTCCACTCAATGGGGCAGAGAATGAATCATTGGTTGCTATGACACCAGCAGCAGTCATAACAGCTTCCCAGTACAAAAGGTCCCACTGTGTTCATTTCTCCTACAGTAAATAGACTGCGAGGAAAGAATTTCATAGTGAGTACAAAAATCTCATTTTTTATTTCAAGTTGTTTTAAATAGAAAAAAAGACACCCTCCCTAATCCCAAAAAGGAAATGAAATCGACAAAATGAGAGTACACAAAAAAAAAAGGACATTTCTTTTCTTAGCCATTCACTTTGTAGAATGTCCTGTAATTGAATGCGCCAAATTCAAGATAAAATACCAACAGTTTGTATCTTATGAAGGTGGAGATAGTTAAGAGCAATTCCCTTTTGGCGTACAGAGAGAAAAACATTCTAAAAGTGGAGCAGCATGCGCCGTATTCAAGTACAAGTTCTAGATAAGTACATGAATCTGGTGCATTCTGCACCACTTTTAGAAAGCATGAGCCACACTTTCGCAAAAATCTTAATGAATTGCAGGGATAGCGTTTAACCACATTAAGACCGCCGCCGCAGATTTACTGTGGCAGGCAGCCTCTCCTGCACGAACCGACATAGCCCTACATCAGTTGCGCGCGTGGTGCTGGAAGGTGAGCGCGCGTGCCGCCGGCAGCACGCTCCTGCCCCCACTAGGCAGTGGGGATGCCAAGGCACAGGACCAGCGGCACCGACTGCCGCCGACCATTCGCAATCCCTCCCCGCTGAGAGAGAAGGTCGCTCAGCTGTTGTAAACACAGCTGACCGTTCTTCTCTTTGAAATGATCATAGAGTGCCTGTGATCCTTCTAGATAGGATCACAGGTCTCTGTGATTATTTCACAAGCCCCTCCCCCATACAGTTAGTAAACACTCCCCTAGGCTCACACTTAACCCTTTGATCACCCCCTAGGTTAACCCCTTTCCCTGTCAATGTCATTATTATAGTAACAGTGCATATTTTTAACACTGATTGCAGTAGTAATGTCACTGGTCCCCTCAAAAGTGTCAAAAATGTCAGTTAGGGGTCCGATCTGTTCACCGCAATGTCGCAGTCCCACTAAAAATCGCAGATCACACGCATTAATAGTAAAATAAATAAATAAAAATGGCATAAATCTTTCCCCTAGTTTGTAGACGCAATAACTTTCAAACCAATCAAAATACGCTTATTTTTACCAAAAATATGTAGCAGAATGCAAATTGGGCTAAAAGGATGAAAACATTTGATTGTTAACATTTTTATTTTTTGGGAATGTTATATAGCAGAATGTGAAAAATATAATTTTTTTTAGAAATGTTGCTATTTTTTTGTTTATAGCGCAAAATATAAAAATCAAGCACCACCAAAAGAAAGCTCTATTTGTGGAAAAAAAGGACATCAATTTTATTTTGGTACAGCGTCGCACCACCGCGCAATTTTTTGTTAAACTATTGCAGTGCCAAATCGCAAAAAATAGCCTGGTCATTAAAGCGGAGTTCCACCCTAAAATCATACTTACCTCCATCTTCATGCCCGGGGTCACCTGAAAAACAAATGGATAATGACAATTTTTTTTTTTTTTACTTACCTGGTTTAGAAGAACATATACTCACCTTACTTCCTCTTCCTCCCCTCGGCGGCCACGGCGATTCGTCACTTCCTGGCTTGCAATGATTCCTGGGAGCTGAACGTCATCGCTCCCAGGAATCAATGCGCCTGCACCGGCCCCGACGTCAGTTCCGGTGCAGGCGCCGTCATACCTTGCTAAACAGCTTCTGGGCCCAGAAGCTGTGCAGGGATGACGCTGCGACACCGGAAGTGACGGCGGGGCCGGTGCAGTGCATCGTGGGACCGAAGAAGACGGAAGAGGACACAGAAGAGGATCGCGCTGGCTTCAAGCTGCCCACACCTGAGATGGCAGCGCTGGACAATACATTTTCAAGGTAAGTATTTCTTCTTGCAGGTAAGTGCAACCCGGGACAGATCAGATGCTAGCCATTGTGGAATGCACTAGCCCTGACTGTCCCGGGGGTATTGTTATTAAAAAAAAGGGGGCAAATCCTTCCGGTCCAGAAGTGGTTAGAGTGGAACTATACTCACCTTGGATCACCTTGGATCCAGACATTCGGCATCCCAGAGCTCTCTACTAGCCGTTGACATCTTTGGGTGGCCAGCTTCCAGGTCTTGATCGCCGGGCGCAGTCAGTGCAGTCAGCTTCGGAATTGCCAAATTTTTACAGTGGACGGATAGGCAGGTAAATAACTTTAATGAATAAGGGACAAAGAGCATGCCTCGTCTGCATTAAACATCCCCTGCCTGTTCACCCATTTATAAAAATAAAAAAAATGTACCTAAAGTTCCACTTTAAGGAGTGCTAGCTTTTTCTTTCATTTGCCTACTGCTACAGAATGTCATATCTCTTTTCACTAGTGTATCATATGAACTCATTTACTGTCCTGCTGGGCAACTAACCAGAACAATCTGTGTTTTATCGCAGCTGCAAGGAAAGTAAACCTCTTACCTGGCAATAAACCGTAGGAATGAACTACCTAGGGCAATAGAGAAAAATGCTTTTGAACCAGCCTGAATGTGATTGTGACCTTGAGTAAGTGGTTAATGATAAATCCCTTTCTTCACTCCCTCCTCTCTATAGCTTGCTTCACTCAAGGGACCGCAGCCAAGGGACCAGCCTTAGAGTAAGGATAAAAAAACACTGATACATAATCCATCCTACCTACCCTTGCTGAAGGGGTTCCACCCTCCTGGCAATGCAGCAACAAGGGCACTAGTATCACCTCTAAAAAAGATACATTAGATCTCACTGTTGAAGAGCACTGACCATCACAAAGTAGAGCAGACGCAAACCCATCTGACCTTGCTCAGGTCACCTTATCCTCCTCTTTTTGTCTTCGCTCCAATTTAATCTGTAGGTATCTGGTATCTGAGAGACGCTCTTCGGAATTATGAAGGATTACAAAATAAATTACACAATTTAAAACAAACAATTACCGAAAGCAAGGAAAGGCATTCTGTGGCTATAAGATCTTTAACCCTCTCCTTACGAATAAGAAGGATCTTGCCTAACTGGTAATTGATACAGGGCTGGGCTATTTGAGGAGTGTGGATAAAAACTGTATTCAGCCATAATGACCTGTGAATAAATCCAGACAGGGTGAGGTGTTCAGATCTACGTTCTTCCACATACAAGGGTTAATAAAGGGCTCAAACCCTCCATAACGCAGTCCTGTGTGCGTCCAGCCAGTTCCTGCACATCATAGGAAACGTTACTCAAACTGGATGACATTTTGTTTGCTAAAGTATTGTGTACATTAATCACTTCAGCCCCGGAAGATTTTACCCCCTTCCTGACCAGGCCATATTTTGCGATTCGGCACTGCGTGACTTTAACGGACAATTGCACGGTCGTGCGACGCTGAAACCAAATGAAATTGATGTCCTTTTCCCCCCCAAACAGAGCTTTCTTTTGGTGGTATTTGATCACCTGTGCGATTTTTACTTTTTGCGCTATAAACAAAAAAAAAGCGACAATTTTGAAAAAATAACAATATTTTTCACATTTTTTTATATGAAATTCCCCAAAAACAAAATGTAAAAATCAAATTTTTTTTAACATTTGAGGCCAATTTGTTTTCTGCTACATATGTTTGGTAAAAAAAATCGCAATAAGCGTGTTTTGATTTTGGTTTGTGCACAAGTTATTGCGCTTACTAACTACGGGAAAGATTTTTGTCATTTTTATTGTTTTTTTTTTTTAACGAGTAATGGCGGTGATCTGCGATTTTTTTTTTTTGCGGGACTGCGACATTGCGACGGACAGATCGGACCTTTGAATTACATTTTTGACACTTTTGGGGGTACCAGTGACATTACTACAGTAATCAGTGCTATACATATGCACTGTTACTGTAAAAATGACACTGGCAGGGAAAGGGTTAACTTCATTAGTGATCAAGGGGTTAAGTGTGTCCCTAGGGGTGTGATTCTAACTGTAAAGGGGCGTGGCTAGTGATGTAACCACAGAGATATATGATCCTACATAGCAGGACCGAATGATGTCTGCAGTTAGATCAGGGAGAATGACAGGCGGCTTTGTTTACATCAGCCACCTGCCTTTCTCCCTCTGCACTGGGAGATCGCGGGTGACCGGCGGACATCGGAACCGCCGGTCACTCGCGCGGACATGTCAGGGAACGAGCGGGGGCAGGAGCGTGCCTCCGGCGGCGCGCGCTCGCCCCCTAGAGGCTCCTTGGCGAGCGACGTAGTACTACGTCACTTTGCCTGTACGGGGCTGACTGCCGCAGTAAATAGTCGTGTGGCGGTCGGCAAGTGGTTAAAAAATGCCATTTTTTTCACCCAAAAAATACTGTTTTCACTTTTTATCCATCATTTGTTTTATCTCAGTGCTGCAGATCTCCTCCAGCCTCTTTCAGACACTTCCTGATCACAAGCTCAGGTCTAATTTCTACACATCACTACTCTGGACTGATTTCCAGGCGATGACAACAGTGGGCCATGCCTGAGCAAGGGGTGTCAGCACAGCTGCATACAGTATTCAATAGGGGCACATGTGACAGGGTGACAACACAGGAGCACAGCTGAAAGACATGGATGAAAGGTTTAGCACTGGGAAACACTTTTGGAAAGATAAATAGTGCATTTTTTATACAACTATATAGATCAGACCAAAATGAGGGATAAATGAGGGGGAAAGAGGGACAGAGGCACTTTGTTCCAAATCAGGGACAGTCCCTTGAAATTTGGGAGCTATGCACTAAAGTGCCATTCAACCAGTGGCCCGTCCATACAGGGCGCAGGGGCGCTGCCCACCTAATCCATGCGCCCGGCCCTTAATCTACATGCAGGGCACTGAAAGCATGGATTCTAATGGGTCTTTTTTTTTAGAAGCACATGATTAGAGTCGGAGGCTCTAATTGGCTTCAAAAAGGGTGGGCTCGGTGCACAGAGCACTGCGCCCAAAGCCCACCCAGTTGTGTGACATTGGTCAATTAATATTTGCTAATGTCTCCCTGTTTCTCCTCATGGCCAATCAGGAAGCGGGTCCTAAATCACGACAGGCCGGGAGTCCTAAAACCCGATTGGCCGCAAGTCATAACTCCTGGAGAATCGACTGCAGGGGTGAAGACGCCACCTGCACGGGGTAAGTGCAGGGGCTGGCGGGGGGCCTGACAGGGGATCAATTGAGCGATGGGGAGGGTTATGTGGTTGGCTGGCTGTGGGGGCTGTGGGTCACCCCCCCCCCCCCAAGTTTTTATCATACAGCCACATGTGCATGTTGTCTTATCTTTTGATTCAATATACTGCCATGCTCTTTATTTTAATGTATTGCTTTGTTTTGTTTCTTTTTAGATCATTTCCCTTTCTGCGCTGGTTCCTATTACAAGCCAGGTCCCCATGGAGGCATTGTAGTGTGTGCGCTCCCCCTGGGACTACACAGATATATTCCGCCAAAGACCAGCAGAAACAGAATGATTCTTCTACGCATGCCTCCATTCATGAGGCAAGGACTAGCAAAAACTATACTTGCATGCGCATTACCACATCCAATTGCAGGCACTCATGGGACTTTTAGTCCCACCCCTGGCATCAGAGAAAATTGTGTGTGCACTGCCCACGAAAAATTTGGGGCTAAGCACAGCACCAGTTAAGAAGATTCTTCAATAATGTCAAACTGTTAGAAAAGTGTGATTATTAGGGATAATCAGGGGGTTATCTACCGCAAGACATTTTTCAGGGGGGTGCCGCCACCCCCAGGCAGGAGGGACACTACAAGCAGTGACATCGCTACGGGGGGTGACACCAGGGGCGGCAGTGAACTGACCATTCAGTGACAGGGGAGCAAATCGAAAGCAGGAGGTGGCAGTGGCTTCACGTCCGGGAAGTAGCTCACTTGGCAGAGCAGGTCAGAGTTCCGGGTTGGGATTGTGCCTTGGTAGCCTTGCTACACACAGCTGTTCCTATGTTCTGTGTGTGGAGGGGGTGTATACCTAACCTCCCAACAGCTCTCAGAGCTTTTCTTATTGAGCTATGCAGAGTGTAACTTTAGCTCTCCGCCTTCTTTTTTCTTAAAGCTCAGACAAGCTTTATATTTAAGCACTTTGAACTTTGAAGACTACAGATAAACAGATACAACCTTTGTAGGAGGATTTGTTTAATCTCTGTGTATAACCTGAGGCCAGTCACTTCCCTGGGTATATGAAAGGGTTTACAACTACTTTAGGTCTGTATACATGTAACATTTACATGTATAGAGCGTTAAAGGTGCCTATTGGCCGCCGCAGGCCAACAAGTGAATATCAACAATGTGCAGCCAGTTGTTCTTGCGGTACTGACAGTGGCGGCTTGTCCATTGGGGACGCAGGGGCGGCGCCCCCATCCATGCATCCAGCCCCCTAATCTACATGCAGGGCACCGGATGCATGGATTCCAATGCCGCTTTTTTTTTTTTTGAAGCATGTGATTAGAGCCAGAGGCTCTAATAGGCTTCAAAAAAGGGTGGGCTCGGGGCGCAGAGCACTGCTCCCTGAGCCCACCCAGTTGTGTGACAATATTTGCTATTGCCACACTGATTCTCCTCCTGGCCAATCAGGAAGTGGGTCCTGAGACCCGTTTCCCGATTGGCCGAAAGGAGAGGCCATGCTATTGGCCAAGGAGGAGGAGGAGGGAGGAGACACAGGGGAAGCTCACGGAGGAGACTGAGGGGAAGACGCCACCGCTGCTGCCTGCCCAGGGTGAGTGAGCCAGCGACCGGGGGGGGAGGTTAGGTGTGTGGGCTGGAGCTACTGTGGTCAGGGGGGGGGTATGGTGTGGTCTGTCTGCCGCCCCCCGGTCCATGGAGCACCACGCCACTGGGTACTAATTACACACTATTAGTCCCGGTTCACACATACCCTGCAAATCCACTGTGGGTTCACGCATCACAATCAACTCGCAGGCATATGCGAATCACTGGGGGTGTCAACACCAATTTAACGACAACCCCAGATCAGTTTGCATATCGCAGTGCAAAGTGTCATGAATCGGATCGCATAAGTGTGAACACCCATGTGATCCGATTCTGGTGCGGACCAAAAAAAGGGTCCTGTGTGAGTTTGGTCCGAATGCGATGCAAATTCAGCCATACAATCTATACGTCTGAATTCACATTGCACAGACATCGCATGTGATTTGCAGAGCAGTGCGCTAAGATTCACATGCGATGTCTGTCGTCTCATATGTGTGAACCGGCTCTAAAAGTGGAATTCCAGGCAAACCCTAACAAGCCTTAAAACTGTCGCCTCCCCCTCCTAGATACTATGTTAACTAACCTGTGCACTTACCTATATTCAAGCAGCTCTGGTCAGGTCATGTGATCCAGCTCCCCTGTTTCAGCCAGAAGCTTTTGGGCCATTAAAGTCTATGGGTGATGTCACCCTCCCAGGCTTTACTGTCTCCTGCAGCTGGTGCTGTCTAAAACGAAGTAAGTATACAAGTTAGGCAGAATACCTTTACACAGGTTAGTCATAACAGGTGTTAGGAGGGGGTAGGGGACAGTGTTTGATAGTTGTTAGGTTGTGGCCATATTTCTTCTTGTTGGCTCTGAATGAGAGATTTGTGAAACAATGGCACATGCTCAGAATGACCTGGGCTTTCAGACTTTCAGAATTGGCTGAGGTCATTCTGGGCCGACATGACAACATCAGTAGTGTGTTGTGTAATCAGCAGTGCAGGTGCCGCTGACTACACATTGTTGATAATAATATGTGGGCCCTGAGGCAAAGTGAGGCAGCACTCTGTAGGAACAACACTGAGGTTGGAGTGTCTATACCGGTCACCCTTTCCTTACTGCAGTTCAGTAACATTGCCCTTTTTACGCAGTGTAGGATTACTGAACTGGTTTTTAGGACGATGGTAGCTGAGGAAAACAGTCATTGGTTACTATACCTACACTATAACAACCAATAATGCTGTATGACCCAGCTGCCTGAGTCCTAGCAACCATTGCTGCACAGCATCCTAGCAACCAAAGGCGGAAGTGGCAAAAATGGGGTGGCAATTGCATGTGATGTCATTTAGTGGGGGCAGCAAAAATAGCCACCTCAGATGGCAGTTACCCTGGGCATGCTCCTGATGAGCCCTTAGCCCCCATTCGCATGCATGGAGCAATGTTGGTGGATTTTTACAAACGTTTTTCAGGTTTGGTCATTGTTTTTTACAGAATGGAAAGCCAGGTACTGGGAGGAGAGGCAAGAAATCACATGAAGAAGGTGTTATAGATTTTTAGGTGCTCCCATTGAAGTCTATTGCCTCGTTCACACAGTGGTCATACAGTGTACACCTACATGGGGGCTGTGTTTATCCACACTAGGTGTTCCATGCATCCCTGTGTAGGCAGTCCAGGTCACAGCACCTGCATGGACACAGCCGCTGCTCCCAATCTGACATCCATGCGGGTGCACGGCCTCTGAGAGCAGACACTGCATTTAGGGCCATGCATATGCACTCGTATGGGTGTCAAGTTAGAAATAGCATCTTGATGCAAGGAACATCTCATGTGGGTATGGAAACAGAGAAAGAAATCTGGAAACACTGTCGTCCTTATTCCAAAGGTTTATTGGTTGCATCACAGCATAAAAAAACAATAGCTAATGCGTTTCGTCACGAGCCTTTGTCAAAGCCTAATATGACTAAGGCTCTCACTGAAACATGTTATCTGTTGATTTTTCTATGCTCTTTTATGCTCTGCTCTTGGCAACGGCTATCTTCTTACACCCAGACAAGTCTTCAATGCCACACTTATTTTAGCAGGTAACTCACCTTATTTACTAAAATAGACTATTTCACCACGACTCAGTGAAATAGTCTATTTATTTCAGGATATAATCACTTTTTCGCAGTCGTGGTGAAATAGTCTATTTCAGGATATAATCACTTTGTCGCTGAGCAGTGCTGGGTGTACCAAGATGGCCATCGCCACCTTCTGCCTGCAGATTTTTGCCTATTTTTTCTATAATACAATAATAATGCAAATACTGTGATTCAGTATATAAGGTGAGTTTAGTGCTAAAATAAGTGTGCACTACCTATCAGAATCTGCTACCGGAAGTGACGTAGGGACTAGAACATCTTACTGCGCATGCTTTCCAACATGGCCGCTATGTGTTCCAATAGGTTTTCATAATGTGACAGAACACGAAGCAGAGGCGGACATCTTCTTACACCGACACAAGTCTTGAATTTTACATTTATTTTAGCAGTAAATTCACCTTATATACTAAAATAGACTATTTCACCGTGACCGAGTGAAATAGTTTATTTCACTATATAGTCAGTTTATCGCTGAGCAGTGCAGGGTGTACCAAGATGGCCGTCGCCACCTTCTACCTGCAGGTTTCTCGGTATACTTAGTAGAATACAATAATATTACAAATGTGCGACAGCCATCTTGGTACACCCCGCACTGCTCAGCGATAAACTGACTATATAGTGAAATAGACTATTTCACTCGGTCACGGTGAAATAGTCTGTTTTAGTATATAAGGTGAATTTACTGCTAAAATGAATGTAGAATTCAAGACTTGCGTGGGTGTAAGATGTCCACTTATGCATCGTGTTCTGTCACATTATAGTGTCCTATTGGAACGCATAGCGGCCATGTTGGAACTCATGGCGCATGCACAGTAAGTTGTTCTAGTCCCTACGTCACTTCCAGTAGCAGAATCTGATAGGTAGCGGTATTCTGACAGAACACCACAGCTGCTTTGTGTTCTGTCAGATTAGGAAACCTATTGGAACGCATAGCGGCCATGTTGGAGCTCATGGTGCAATGTGCAGTAAGTTGTTCTAGTCCCTACATCACTTTCGGTAGCAGAATCTGATAGGTAGCGGTATTCTGACAGAACACTGCCGCTGCTTCGTGTTCTTTTTAGATTAGGAAACCTATTGGAACGCATAGCGGCCATGTTGGAGCGCATGGCGCATGCACAGTAAGTTGTTCTAGTCCCTACGTCATTTCCGGTAGCAGAATCTGATAGGTAGCGGTATTCTGACAGAACAACGCCGCTGCTTTGTGTTCTGTCAGATTAGGAAACCTATTGGAATGCATAGCGGCCATGTTGGAACGCATGGCACAAGCACAGTAAGTTGTTCTAGTCCCTACATCACTTGCGGTAGCAGAATCTGATAGGTAGCGGTATTCTGACAGAACACCGCCGCTGCTTTGTGTTCTGTCAGATTAGGAAACCTATTGGAACGCATTGCGGCCATGTTGGAACGCATGGCACATGCCCAGTAAGTTGTTCTAGTCCCTACGTCATTTCCGGTAGCAGAATCTGATAGGTAGCGGTATTCTGACAGAACAACGCCGCTGCTTTGTGTTCTGTCAGATTAGGAAACCTATTGGAATGCATAGCGGCCATGTTGGAACGCATGGCACAAGCCCAGTAAGTTGTTCTAGTCCCTACATCACTTGCGGTAGCAGAATCTGATAGGTAGCGGTATTCTGACAGAACACCGCCGCTGCTTTGTGTTCTGTCAGATTAGGAAACCTATTGGAATGCATAGCGGCCATGTTGGAGCTCATGGTGCAATGTACAGTAAGTTGTTCTAGTCCCTACATCACTTGCAGTAGCAGAATCTGATAGGTAGCGGTATTCTGACAGAACACCGCCGCTGCTTTGTGTTCTGTCAGATTAGGAAACCTAATGGAATGCATAGCGGCCATGTTGGAATGCATGGCACGTGCCCAGTAAGTTGTTCTAGTCCCTACATCACTTGCGGTAGCAGAATCTGATAGGTAGCGGTATTCTGACAGAACACTGCCGCTGCTTCGTATTCTGTCAGATTAGGAGACCTATTGGAACGCATAGCAGCCATGTTGGAGCGCATGGCGCATGCACAGTAAGTTGTTCTAGTCCCTACATCACTTCCGGTAGCAGAATCTGATAGGTAGCGGTATTCTGACAGAACACCGCCGCTGCTTTGTGTTCTGTCAGATTAGGAAACCTATTGGAACGCATAGCGACCATGTTGGAACGCATGGCACATGCCCAGTAAGTTGTTCTAGTCCCTACGTCATTTCCGGTAGCAGAATCTGATAGGTAGCGGTATTCTGACAGAACAACGCCACTGCTTTGTGTTCTGTCAGATTAGGAAACCTATTGGAATGCATAGCGGCCATGTTGGAATGCATGGCACAAGCCCAGTAAGTTGTTCTAGTCCCTACATCACTTGCGGTAGCAGAATCTGATAGGTAGCGGTATTCTGACAGAACACCGCCGCTGCTTTGTGTTCTGTCAGATTAGGAAACCTATTGGAAGGCATAGCTGCCATGTTGGAACGCATGGCACATGCCCAGTAAATTGTTCTAGTCCCTACATCACTTGCGGTAGCAGAATCTGATAGGTAGCGGTATTCTGACAGAACACCGCCGCTGCTTTGTGTTCCGTCAGATTAGGAAACCTATTGGAACGCATAGCGGCCATGTTGGAACGCATGGCACATGCCCAGTTGTTCTAGTCCCTACATCACTTGCAGTAGCAGAATCTGATAGGTAGCGGTATTCTGACAGAACACCGCCGCTGCTTTGTGTTCTGTCAGATTAGGAAACCTATTGGAACGCATAGCGGCCATGCTGGAACGCATGGCGCACGTGCCCAGTAAATTGTTCTAGTCCCTACATCACTTGCAGTAGCAGAATCTGATAGGTAGCGGTATTCTGACAGAACACCGCCGCTGCTTCTTGTTCTGTCATATTGGGAAACCTATTGGAACGCATAGCGGCCATGTTGGAACACATGGCGCATACCCAGTTGTTCTAGTCCCTACATCACTTGCAGTAGCAGAATCTGATAGGTAGCGGTATTCTGACAGAACACCGCCGCTGCTTTGTGTTCCATCAGATTAGGAAACCTATTGGAACGCATAGCGGCCATGTTGGAGGGCACGGCACATGCGCACCAAGGAATTTTTGCTCAGAACCTCACTTCTGTTACATTTTCTGATAGGTAGCACTATTCTGACAGGACAGAACACCGCCGCTGCACAGACATCGCATGCGATTTATCAGAGCAGTTGCCTCCGAATCACATGCGATGTCTCATCGCACTAATGTGAACTGGGACTTATGTACATTATATTAGCCTCAGAACCTGTTTAATTTATACATGTCCTGGTTTACAGGGATGAGAAGGCAACCCTAGTGTCCAGCTGTTATGGAACTACAAGTCCCATGAGGCATTGTAATGCAGACAGTTACAAGAATGACTCCCAAAGGCATGCTGGGACTTGTAGTTCTACAACAGCTGGAGGGCCACAGATGCAGCACCCATCTCCTTTAACCCTTTCCTGAGGAAACACAGTACTAGGTTATCTGAGGAGAGAGCGCAGCACAGCTCTTCTCGTCTCCTCACTCATGCTCCAATGCAGACAGGGTGAGGACGCTCTAACCCTCCATTACCGGGTGCAGCTCATAGTAACCCCTTCGCTGCACACGGCTCCTCAGCCTGGGGGTGGGCGGCGCTTCGTGTGTATTATAGTGTAACGCTCAGCATTCAGGTCACGTGGCACGGGCACTGGGAGGGAGGGAAATGCATGAAAAGTTCCTGAAGGGCAAATAGGTGAAGAAATGCCATGAGGAGAGCGGGCACGGCCGGCCATGGATGCTGGGCTGTGGGTTACACCTGCTTCTCTTAGCTTTTTTGGGGCGTTGTCCTGTGGTTATATACATTGTAGTGATGCAGCAGCTCTGTGGGGGGTGTAATGCTCGTTATGGGGTGTAATGTCCGCCTGGCAAGCTGATGCTCAGCAGTTTTCTTCCCCCCCCCCCCCCCCCCCCCCGCGCTCCTCCTTCTCCTCAGGCAGGTGCGTGATATTCTCTCCTCACGACCTTCATCCCAGACAGAGCATCGCCGCCTCCAGTCTGCTCACAGACAGGCACGGGGGCTACAAGCTCGTGATAGTACCCACGTCAGTGGGTGTCCCCCCTCTCCCTACGGAGTCCCCCTTCTCCCTCACACACCACATCTGCACCATTTTGTACTTTGTACCACCACCTTGTAGTTTTTTTTTTTACTGTATGATAAAGGGAAGCGTGGCCAGACACTTCCCCTCCGTCCTTGAATCTGCAGTTCCCAAGCCCCTCCTCCACTCCCCACCCCGCCTTTGCTCCTATTGGGCCCCCTCCACAGCTGATCCCGCCCCTCTTCTACACAAGGTAGATATATTAAGAGGGGGGAGAAAACAGAAGATCTCGCCGGGTCCAAGTTTTTCCCTGTGCTTCTCGCCGGCAGCGCCTGTCATTGTAACAGCTGCCCCCTTTCCCTACGCCTTCTTCCTATGTGATCGTCACCAGCATTGCCAACCCTGATCACCTTAAAGCTTTCTAGCCCTCGTAACCAGGAAGCAGCACAACTTTTTTTTTTTTTTTTCCGATCTGCACAAGGGAGGGACATCTGAGCAATCTACAAAGCACAATAAGAAGAAATCAAGTTAAAGAAAGAAAGAAGAAGCAGCATGGCCAGGGATAAAGCAAAGGAGAGCGATGGTGGCTGGAAGAAATTCATCTGGAACCCGGAGAAGAAGGAGTTCCTGGGTAGAACAGGTGGCAGCTGGTGTAAGTATCATCAGAATCACCCCTGGGGTTGGGGGTGGTATAGCAGAGGGGCGATCGGGGGGTACAAGGTGACACGGACATGTCTCTTGGGCATCCTGTGCCAGTCAATGATCTGCTCGGGAACACCTTTCTACTGTCAGATCAGACATCCTGTTTTTTTTTTTTTTTTTGGGGGGGGGGGAGGTCATTGTGAAGGACGACCATGTAGGCTATCTATTAGGGCTGAGAGGAGGGGAGAATCCTGTGTGTGCCATCATCATCATCACCCACTACACATAAAAAAAAAGGTGGGGGGGGGGATGATTGCAGTCTGCCATGGAAAATCCGCAGAGGGGAGCCCACCAGAGGAGGGAGGGACCCAAAGCTGGCATTGATCTAACCCTCGACCTTTGTGGAGGTTTGGCCGTTTGATGAGTCACCCCCAGAGGAGTTAATTCTGCATCACTGCTCAAGGTTAGTCAAGGTGACAGGTTAGAGATGGGAGCTGCAGGATGTGGATGCAAGCTGGGCATGTGGTACATGTAGATTGGGGATTGGCAGCAGCACCAGAGAAGGTGATCCAGCGCCTGGGCTAGACCTAGCCGGAGGCAGGGGATGACTGTCAGAAAGGAGCAGGTCCCTCCAGAGGTCGTATCCTAGCAACCGGCTGTAACCTGAGTGTAGGCCTGGAAGGTGCACAATAGAGCAGGCATGTCGAAAGTATTCTGAGAGCCTCCTACAGATTTTGCCTTTCTCTCTCTCTTTGTTAAATCATTCATAATTGATGATCTTTGGTCGTTATGGAAACCACATTAAAAAAAAAATCATACCAAGGATTAGTTCTACTTAATAGGTGGAAATGAAGCCCTTGTGAAATATGCGCTTTTACAACGTGCTGTACAATGTCGGGGAGGCCGAGCATCACCTTGATGGGCACCACAAGGACATTGGTCTTCCTGTGCTTTTAGCAGTTTCTGTTCTTAGAGTAGGGAGCAGCCTTCAGTGTTTTTTATTTTTCTCTACCTCAGAAGAACCCTAGAAATAAAATTCAGTTCTCAGGGAACCCCCAATAGGATTAGTCATATGAAGGCCATTAGAAAAATCCAGTGGTTAGTGGGAAAAATGCCCCTCTTACAGTGGTGATCAGTGGGAAGAATGCCCTTCTTTCAGTGGTGGTCAGTGGAATTAATGCCATTCTTTCAGTGGTGGTCAGTGGGATTAATGCCCTTCTTCTTTCAGTGGGAAGAATGCCCTTCTTTCAGTGATGGTCAGTAGGAAGAATGCCCTTCTTTCAGTGATGGTCAGTGGGATTAATGCCCTTCTTTCAGTGGTGGTCAGTGGGATGAATGCCCTTCTTTCAGTGGTGGTCAGTGGGATGTGAATGCCCTTCTTTCAGTGGTGGTCAGTGAAAAGAATGCCCTTCTTTCAGTGGTGGTCAGTGAAAAGAATGCCCTTCTTTCAATGGTGGTCAGTGAAAGGAATGTCCTCCTTTCAGTGGTGGTCAGTGAAAAGAATGTCCTCCTTTCAGTGGTGGTTAGTGAAAATAATGCCCTTCTTTTAGTGGAGGTTAGTGAAAAGAATGCCCCTCTCCCATTGGCGGTCAGTGAGAAGAATGCCCCTCTCCCGTTGGCGGTCAGTGAGAAGAATGCCCCTCTCCCGTTGGCGGTCAATGGGAAGAATGCCCCTCTCCCGTTGGCGGTCAATGGGAAGAATGCCCCTCTCCCGTTGGCGGTCAATGGGAAGAATGCCCCTCTCCCGTTGGCGGTCAATGGGAAGAATGCCCCTCTCCCGTTGGCGGTCAATGGGAAGAATGCCCCTCTCCCGTTGGCGGTCAATGGGAAGAATGCCCCTCTCCCGTTGGCGGTCAATGGGAAGAATGCCCCTCTCCCGTTGGCGGTCAGTGGGAAGAATGCCCCTCTCCCGTTGGCGGTCAATGGGAAGAATGCCCCTCTCCCGTTGGCGGTCAATGGGAAAAATGCCCCTCTCCCGTTGGCGGTCAATGGGAAGAATGCCCTTCTCCTATTGGCGGTCAATGGGAAGAATGCCCTTCTCCTATTGGCGGTTAATGGGAAGAATGCCCTTCTCCTATTGGCGGTCAGTAGGAAGAATGCCCCTCTCCCATTGGCAGGCAGTGGGAAGAATGCCCCGTTAGATAGGTGATAGGTAGCCATAATGGCCCCTTGTATTGATGGTCAACAGAAAGAATAACCACCTTACATTGATGGCTAGTGGGATGAATGCCCCCCTTGTGGTATTTAGAATGTTCACCTTATGCAGCACCATCCGAAGGGACATCAATCAGTCACAGGGCAAGGAACCCCATCGTTTATTAGAACCCTGGTTTAGAATGGCTGGTGTAGGTTAATATTAAGGTTATTATCCTCCTGTTTTTTTTCTGCACTTCAGATTTCTTTATTTAGGAAAATGAATTTGTGCCCTTTGGCATTGATTGCATGTATGTATATATATATTATAAATCTGATTCTATGCACTACCTGGTGACATGGTTGTATGTGGAACAAAAAGCTGTCAACTAGTCAAGGTGTGAAATGTATGTTGGCGTGTACTGTCTGTGTTACTTACACCTATGGTATAGTACAGTATGGCATGGACCAATCTACTGGCAAAGTGACTTTTCTACCAGCTTAAGCCCTTGTTCCCACTTTGCGTGAGCATAGTCAGGTGATTAATAGGCATCTTTGTATGTATGACTTATAGTACAGGAACAGAATTGTACGTTCTTAGCCCCTAGACTTAAATGGAAGCGCCTGATAAACACACGTAAACATGCTAAGTCTAAGGGGCTCCTGTAGGTTTTCACGCTTCACACCACAAGTGACACAATGCTCAGGTGTGAACAGGCCCCTTAACAATAATGGCCTTCATTCATTTGAGTGTTGTTGTGCTCTGGGAATCATACAATAAAACACTCTGGTTTAAATAGGGGCCTAATGCTAATTGTATATATGGAATTTGTGTAATTTGAAGTACAGGTACTAGATAATGCAAGGTGAAGTGATATTTTCCACAGACTGCCAGTGATACACGTACTGAATATTGTTGTCCCTGAGGTAGCATCTGAGTGCTCTGGCCTCGGCTACGTTAATTGACTATAATTGAGGCTGAACAGATGTGGCTGTGGTGCACATCCTCGGCAAAGTGTTCCTGGTTGCCTAAAACTAGACTATCTTATCATTCTGTGTAATGTGCGGTATGCGCTTCAACAGATTTCTTGTTTTTATTGTGTCCAATGACATGTATGTGGCTTGCAGATGACGGTGTTTCCATATGCAAAACAGGGCCCGCGTGAAAATACAATGACAGCCTGAAGCCCGGGCGAGATCACAAGCAGCATGTTTGCTTAGCAGCAACGCTGCTTTTCTTCTCTGCTATGGGCTGAGCTGTGGAAAAAATTTCCAAATCTCCCTGACGTCATTGACACTTGCTCAGTGCTGCCTGGATACCAGCTTTAACTATGAACATGCCTCTTCCTGACACTAGTAAAAGTAAAGGGTGGCTAGGCCTTTGTGTAACTAGGCTTATCGTTCCGCATGGGGCTTTTTAATTAACAATGCTCTTTAGATACTTCTCGCTTTCCACATGCAAAGTAAATCTGGAAACGTGTTAAGTACCAGATCAGTTACGTCACAAGTTAGTCTTTTCTCGCTGAAATTGCCCTAACAAACGTGTAATCAATTGTATTTGCTGTAAACTGCTGTGAGATAATAGCTGGCCATACACCAGTAAAACATTCAAAAATTTTTTTTTTTTTTATGGTTAGTGGGGTCCAGGCAGCTGTGATAAGAAAATTCAAAGGAGCAGGATGGAAATGTTTCTCATTTTTCTTATCTAAACGAGCATTTTAACTGATTTCTTCAGGAAACATTGAATTGCACGTGCTCTATGTATAAAAGATACATGTGGTTAACACAGAAATCGCACTGAGCTTTGGATTGAGGCTAGTACACACTATAAAGCACTGGTCTCCAAACTGCAACCTGGGGGCTAGATGTGGACCTTTGCTTGCTTTTATCCTTCCCCTCGGGCACTATTTCAATTACTGACACCAATGAACGTCACAGTTCCTTCACATGATCCCAACATTGGAACCTATTGACACTAATGACAGGGCACACTTTCTGCGACTGACATCAACAATGGGGCCCAATGACACCAATGATGGGGCACACTTCCTGCGACTGACATCAACAATGGGGCCCAATGACACCAATGATGGGGCACACTTCCTGCGACTGACATCAACAATGGGGCCCAATGACAGCAATGATGGGGCACACTTTCTGCGACTGACATCAACAATGGGACCCAATGACACCAATGATGGGGCACAATTCCTGCGACTGACATCAACAATGGGGCCCAATGACACCAATGATGGGGCACAATTCCTGTGACTGACATCAACAATGGGGCCCAATGACACCAATGATGGGGCACACTTCCTGCGACTGACATCAACAATGGGGCCCAATGACAGCAATGATGAGGCACACTTTCTGCGACTGACATCAACAATGGGACCCAATGACACCAATGATGGGGCACAATTCCTGTGACTGACATCAACAATGGGGCCCAATGACACCAATGATGGGGCACACTTCCTGCCACTGACATCAACAATGGGGCCCAATGACACCAACGATTGGGCACACTTGCTGCCTCTGACCCCAACAATGGGGCCCAATGACACCAACGATGGGGCACACTTGCTGCCTCTGACCCCAACAATGGGGCCCTATAACACCAATGATGGGGCACAGTTCCTGCCATTGACACCAACAACGGGGCCCAATGACACCAATGATGGGGCACACTTCCTGCGACTGACATCAACAATGGGGCCCAATGACACCAATGATGGGGCACACTTCCTGCGACTGACATCAACAATGGGGCCCAATGACACCAACGATGGGGCACAGTTCCTGCCACTGACACCAACAATGGGGCCCAATCACACCAATGATGGGGCACACTTCCTAACAATAAAACAAACAATGGAGCCCAATTCTTGGCAATGACACAAAAAATGGGGCACAATTCCTGTCACTGACACCAAAGATGGGTCATTGTTTACTCCAACTGATGCATTTTTCTACTCCTGATGGCCACTGTCCATCCCTCCCCTAAAGCAGGGGTCTTCAAACTTTGGCCCTCCAGTTCAGGAACTACAATTCCCATCATGCCTAGTCATGTCTGTGAATATCAGAGTTTTCCAATGCCTCATGGGATGTGTAGTTCTGCAACAGCTGGAGGGCTGTCGTTTGAGAATCCCTGGTCTAAAGTCTGAAGAACAGTAAACTAGCCCTTTGTTTGGAAAGTTTGGAGACCCGTGCTATAAAGGGATATGATTTGTTCATTTTTCATTTCAGAGGTTTACAACCTCTTAACATTTCATCCAGACCTGCTGTTTTGAATGGATTCCCAGCTGAATTAAAGGGCCTTTGGATTAAATTGGTTTATTCAATGACCAGATCGAATGCTCTGACATTTCGTTTTAGAATTTAGAATTAAATTTTACTGGTGTATGGGTAGCTATAGTGACTTTTCAAGACTATAGGGTTATAGTGTCATTAGTGGGTAGAGGATAGGCAATCATAATGCACCAGCATACATTTAACTCTGGTTGTTATAGGGTATTATTAAATAGAGGTCTAAGTTATTAGTTTAACATATATTTTATATATATATATATATATATATATATATATATATACACTGACACTGATTCTAACATTAACTTGGCTTATTTGATGTATAAAGGTATTAATAACTTTTTTTATGTTTTTTTATTTTGCAGTTAAAATCCTACTATTCTATTTGGTCTTCTATGGGTGTTTAGCTGGTATATTTATTGGGACCATTCAGGTGCTTCTGTTAACCATCAGTATCTATGAACCAAAGTATCAAGATCGTGTAGCGCCACCAGGTAATGCTGCATTATATTATTATTATTTTTTTTGCAATTGCATGAAAGAATATGGGAATCATTATCATTAAAGAAAGTAGGCGTGGAGTAAAGACCTGCTTTAATGTGTGTGTGTGTGTGTGTTGCCCTCCTCCCCTCCTGGATTTTTCACCTAGGTGGGAATGACATAGCTGCTCACAGCCTCTAGGGATACTTGCGTCATGTATCTCAGGAGCCTTTGTGTCCATCGGGAGCCAACTATCTCATCCTGGTCCTTGCAGCCAGGCCCCAATGACATACTGCAGTGCATGCTCACCATCAGGATGACAGCTGCAGGAACAGATAGCTAGCTCCCGATGATGCCAGGGAGTAAAGCCCAGCCATAGATGATTCGAACCATGTATTGGCAGGCTGAATATATCGATTGTTCAACTTAGGTACAACCAGCCTGCCGGATTTTACATGCGATTATTGATAGCAGCTGTTAAAGCCACTAGCAATAATCGATGGCCATGGTTGCATGGGTAAAAAAAGAATGCTCTGTCTCTAGCCGGTCTAAGAAGGAGTTTTGGGGCAAAGTGTGCAGCCGCTGAGCAGCAGATCACTACAGAGCACTGCTGGATTTGCTGAGTGTGTTTATCAAGCACGACCCTACAAAACCAAAGGGAATTGAAAAACAAAACTGAGGGGGGGTTAAGTTCCACTTTAATATCGCATTGGCTAAAATAAAGATCCTTATCCTTGTGTTAAAGCTTTGTGAATTGAGCCTGTTATGAATGGCATTGTGCGTAGTTCATTTCATGTCTGACCCAATGTCATGATGCTCTAGTGCTGCAACTGATACCATTGTATATTTTTGTCTGTAGTCACAGTGGCTGGCAGCTATATACTGTGCTGCAAGCTGTAGATAACAGCATTCCCACCAATTAGCTGATCGTGTTGATTATCGGCTTGGATGCCTGGGTCAAGCTAATTGAGAGACTGGAAGCTGACAGATCTCCAGAGGATTTCTAGCTCCACTCTGCATGTACAGTAGGGAGGAATCAAGAAAACTGTTATTTGGTAAATGTGTTTGACTGTATGTGTGCTAAACCTTTTAAAATAGCGTTATCAAGAGTATCCAGTTAGCAGTTTGTTTTTATTTAAAAAAAATTACAGCAAGACTGCTATTCATCATCCATTACTTATTTAAAAAAAAAAGTAAAAAAAAGGTCATCTTTAACCACTTGACCACTGGAAGGTTTTACCCCCTTCATAACCAGGGCATGTCTTGCTATTCAGCACTGCGCTACTTTAAAAGGCAATTGCACTGTATGCAAATTACATTTCTATAATTTTTTTTCACACAAATAGAGTTTTCATTTGGTAGTATTTGATCACCACTGGGTTGTTTATATATATATATATAATATAATCTAAATTGAGGCCAGAACGTATTCTGCTACATGTCTTGGGTAAAAAAAAAAAGTGTATATTAATTGGTTTGTGTGAAGTTGTAGCTTCTACAAATTATGGTATATCTATCAGCAACCTATAGTAGGACTGTGATATCGTGGCAGGCAATCCGGAGCTAATAGACACCATCTGAGAGGGTCACTGACATTGCTATTGACACTAATACAGTCATCAGTGATAATACTGTATGTTGCTGACACTGTACTAATGACACTGACTGGGAAGGGGTTAACATCTAGGGACAATCAAGGGGTTAACGGATTTGTCTAACAATGTGTAATGCATGTTGCTTTTCTTTTACTATCTGGCTGTTTTTTCTCCCTGGTTTTCAGTGCCGGTTCACACTTGTGCGATGCGGGAAGGCTGCGAATATGCAGCCTGTTCCCGCATTGCATCCACACATCTGGCAGTTCACACTGCCATATGTGATACGCATGGGGTGTGAATTAAATGTTAACCACACCCCCAGTTTGATCGCATATCGCAGTGCGATCTGACAGTTCGCACAGAATCGGATCACACAAGTGTGAACCACTGTGCGATCCGATTCTGATGCATCTGAAAAAAGGCCTCATGTGCGTCTTTGGTGCGGATACAGTGCAAAATCAGCCATACAAACTGTATGGCTGAATTCGCATCCGCACATGAGATCGCATGTAATGAAGGAGCAGTGCGCTCCGAATTACATGCGATCTCGCAAGCTGCACAAATGTGAACCGGCACTCAGGGAGAAGAAACAACCAGATCCCTGTTCTCCGTGCACAGAGTTCTTTGTTTTTGTAAACACAGAACTGTGTGTGGTTGGCCATAGCTGATCAGCTGACCTCAAAATAGTTGGCTGAAATCAGCTGCCAAACTCGTGCTGTGTCCAGTCACAGCCGCCTGGTTCAGCAGAGGGCGTGCGCATGTGCACCTCTGAACTCGCAAGGAGCTTCCAACAAACAAAGATATGTGATTGTGCCTGAACTTGCTGGCCGTTCGCACGATATTTACTGAGTGGTCAACAAGTGATAAAAGAAAAAAAGGAAAAATGTTGGTATAGGTTGCCATAGCACAGGGCAACAATCAGTTCTGCTCAGCAGTTTTCAGAAACACTTTATATTTTGCACTCCTGTGCATTTCTTTCACAAAGTTCCATTCAGGGAACCGCCACTCATACCATCCTTCCCTGTCACCTGATCAAACATTCCATCATTCTTTGCTCAAGCATACATGTGTAATCCAACATTTATAAAATTGGGAAGATGTGAGGACTGCACAGGCAGCTTTAGAAGACATTACAAAAAAAGACTGGTCTCTGCTCCTGCTCTGAGAAAAGTTATTGACAGCTTGGAGGAAGAGTAGAGGCGAGTCTTTTGTGTGTTATCTTTCAGGCTGCCTATGTGAGTTATGACTAAGGCCTTATAGGCTCAAACGCATCACCTGATCTTATCAGCAGTTGTGTACTGTGGTTCCTGAATAAAGATGAAGATTTTTTTAGGAGCAACTACCGGTGTGCGGATCATCTTTCTGCTTATCAGTGTTGCAGGGAGTGCACTGGAAGGGGTGGCTCCATAGGACCCTGCCAGGTAAGGAGCCCCCCTTATATCCGAAATAGGGAAAAACTTAAGGGAGACCGGGGTAAAAATGCAAGAAAGGAAACATTTGAAACCTGCAGGAGTGGACAGTAATATAAGTCTGTACATCAGCTCCTGTAGTTCTTGTAAAAAAAAGGGGGGTTAATGTTTAAATACATGTATTTGTGTAAGGTTGTAGCACCTCTATACAACCTCATCAACAGTTGTCTCTATCTAAATTCTCATATATAAACAAGTATAGTCCTTCTCATTGTTGTACTGAAGCCTCTAGGCCACAGTAACTGATCAAATGAAGCTGAAATGTTATCTTCTCCTGTAAAATAATAGTAATTACTGATAATGACCAATGGGATTAGACAGAAGCATCGAGTTACAGCAATCTCCACATACCTTACCCATTTTGCTGCTAATGTTTCCAGCATATAACAATACCTTTCATGTATTTTTAAAGACGTTTCTGTACACCGTAGAGCATGCTAGGATATGTAGTTTGACAACATGCGAAGCTAACCATCTCTTCTTAAAGTGTTCAGTATGTAAAGGCAAATTTTTTTTTTTTTTTTTGGTTTTAGATGGAGTAAGGAAGGATAGACCCTCTGTGGTTTTTTTTTTTCTTTTGCTGATGTCGACACTAGAGAGATCATCTCTATTTTTACTGCTGACCAATGTTACCAAGGCGCTCATACACAATGCAAATTTCTTTCGGTTGCAGGGAAGAAATTTGCATGATTCTCTGCTGACGGGGAATATCTCGTGCCGAGCAATTGTCTGCGCCTGTTGGGACGGTGATTATTTCTAGCAGCTATAGCAGCAGTTGGAGATAATCGCAAGCGAATCCGGCAGGCTGGTTGTACCCAAGTTGATTGATCAGCTTGGTACATTCAGCCTGCCCATTAACCTTTCGAATCTCGACTGGTTCCTGCTAAACCGGCCAAGATTCGAACCGTGTATGGCTGGCTCAAGACTGCAAATGAGGGGAAATCCAAACTTTTACAGTTGTCACCAGAGCAAGAGGTGAGGTTAAAAAGGAGCTTGCCTCTCCTCAAAAAATTAAAAGTCAGCAGCTACAAATACTGTAGGTGCTGACTTTTAATATAAGGACACTTACCTGCCACTGGATCCAGCGCTATCCCCACCCAAAGGCGATTCTTCAATCGGCTTTGGGTGCCGATGCTGACCTCTTTATTAAGGGAAACCGGCAGTTAAGCCTTGCATCTTCACAGCTGGCTTCCAGCTGCACATGCGCAAGCCACAGCGCTCTTTGTGATTGGTTCTGCAGTCTTCTGGGGTCTGTAATGTGTCCCAGTAGGCTGCAGGGGATGGGAACCTACTGCCCCCAAAAAAAGAATAAACTGCGACATGTAAAGGGGGAGAGCGAAGAGCGGCAGTTCCCCTTTTGCCTGAAGTTCCGCTTTTGAATCATAGAATTGGGACAAATGTTCTGGGGGCAACTTTGAATGGAATTCCCATTACTTTGATGGGATTTTCTCTTATTTCTGGTAGTGTCTCCAGGACAGAGAGTGAATGAAAATCTCCCCACCTGGGCAGCAAAAAAATATTGTAAGAGAGGTTTTAACCTTTCCATACTTAATCTAAAATGAAAAGGAAAAAAAATAAGTGTATAATTCTTCTTCTGAAAATGCTAGTTGACTGGCAGTCTATGGCTTCATTACTTTTCAAGTTACTGAGCCAGGATGCAGATTAGGTGTTTGAAAGTCACTCTATGCAAGATTTTTAGGAATCAGTGACTGATTGGGGTTGATTTACTAAAGGCAAATAGACTGTGCACTTTGCAAGGGCAGTTGCTCCAGAGCTTAGTAAATGATGGGAAGCTCTGCTGTCTTGCATCATTCAATCATGTGCAAGCAAAAATGCAGTTTTTTTTTTTTTTCCCCTCGCATGTGATTTGGTAATCTTTGGAATGTGAAGCTTCACCTCATTTACTAAGCTCTGGAGCAACTTACCCTTAGGGCTCTTTCACACGGGCGATCAGATCCGCCTGTCAGTTTTTTAGGCGGATCCGATCGGATCCTCCATGCAGCTCTATGGGGCAGCGGATGTCAGCGGAGACACCTCCGCTGACACCCGCTGCCACCCGTGTCCGATCCTGTCCGTGAAATATGGACGGATGGAAACCCTATTTTTCCATCCGTTCAGTGATCGGATCGGATGAGAGCGGACAGGCGGTCCGCTCTCATCCGATCCCCCATAGAGGGCAGCGGGGGCTGAGACACCTCCCTCTCCGCTCTGCAAGCGGAGACGGAGCTGTCATCTGCCGGCTCAGCGGGGATCGCGGATCGATCCCCGCTGAGCAACACGGATCCACCTACGGAGGCGGACCGTGTGAAAGAGGCCTTAGTAAATCAACCCCAGAGAGACTCAAAAGCTGTCCATATACCATTAGATTTTTTTCTTTTGTTCAGCCAGATTCCTCCATCCACACTGCAATGCAGATGAACAAACTCCCCTGCCAGTCAGTCAGAATAACCAAACATGTTCGGCAGACAATTTTCTGTCTGGCTTTTTCGATTTTGTGGTCGAAGAATAGAGGGCAGGAGGGTGAAGATAGGGCCACCCACTGATCAAATTTAGCTGGTTTATCAGAAACTGGATGGAATTTTACATTGGTTTTGAAGCCACAGATGATAGGCAGAGAGGCTTGCAATCCAGCCTGTAATGTACAGGTTGTATATTCTAATATAAGATATGCCCGCCAATACACAGGCGCATTTCATTGCTACAAACCAGATGTCGCAGACCCCTGAATTTCATAGTCTAAAGCTGTTGTTGATCATTTGTCATCCAAATACTACCCAGATAGATACCAAACATGGTGTTTCAAAAATCGTTGAACAAAATGGGGTTTGTACAGCTTAACCGTGTCATAACACATCATAAGCAGTGCAGTCTGGGTATCGTGGAACTACAGTATCTGTTAACATGACATAAACAAATACTAAATTATTCATCTGACTGTGACATTGCTGACCTGCCTCCTCCGGGAAGACTGGATGTCAGTCACATGTGGCTTTTCTTTTTTTTTGTGAGTAATGGTGACTAAATTTGGCCATACATTGGTAGATTTTTGTATGAAGAAATCTCATTGGTACATTTAATAATGCCATCAGAGACTTGGCAAATGTCATTTGAAAGTACTAAAAAAAAGTTGTTTGCTTTTAACATTCCATTTTAGAACTTCCTGAACCAAAAACATATACACGGTTAGGTTGGGTACACACTGTACTAATTTCGGCTGGTTTAACAGGAAATTTGCTGTAGGGGCGGCCCTGTCAGCCACCTCCCGCCCAACTTCTTTTTTCAATTTAATAATCGAGGGATAAAATGCCCAAAAAGAACCCTGAGCTGTCAAAATACAGTATCCACAGTGGGAGATTCCTTCATCTGCGCTGTATTTCATGAATGTGGAAATCTTGTTCTCATTTCTCAAAAAATAAAACGTATGCTTGTATAACCAGAATTCGATTTTTGTTCATTCGAGAAATTTTCTGTCCTGCTTCTTCGATTTGTTTTTCAGCACTACAGCCAAAAAATCATTGATTTGGCCCAATTAACCATGAGCAGATTCAAAGATAGTTCCAAATTAAATGAAAATTTACCTGTGGAAGGCCAGCTTAAGGGGCCAGCGTCACAGTGCTGGGGACTTATGCTGGCCATACACTAGCCGAAAAATCATTTGAAAATCTGTCATTTGGTCTGTTCGTTCGTTTTTCGTCCAGTTAATGGGCAAAAATCGTTTTTAACTTTTCAGAGCTGAAAAATCGAAGGAACAGTTTGGGAAATTCTGCCGAATGTACGATAAATTGAAAGGTTAATGTGTTTCTCGCCCAAACTGTTTGCACTGGGCATATGTGACAAAATGGACGAAAAACTGATTCATTTATGTCCATTGAACGATTTATCATTCAAAATTCGGTCATTACATGATGGCACGATCGTCTGCTCTCACGGCCGAGTGTTTCTTTTTCGAAAATGAGTTTGAACGATTTTTCGTATAGTGTATGGCCAGCATTAGATATAACTTCACCATGGATGTTAACCCCTTAACGCCAGCGCCTCCCGGCCCTTTAAGAGGTTTCTGATGCTCGGAGGTGGGGTTTCAGATCATGTGACTGCCATGATTGGCTGTCACCGCGGTCACATGATCGGAAAGCTCCCGATCGCAAGTAGAGATAAGGAGCTTTCTGTTAGCCGCTGGTAACTGTGCAGGGAGCGCAATCACGGCTCAACTCAATTTACATTCAAGTACTCATATATGCGGCCACTTGGCGTTAAGGCCCAAACGCCGAAAGGCCGCATATATGCGTTAGGAGGATAAAATGGAACTTCACTGCCCCTGATTGATTATTTTTAATCCTCATACTGCTAGCGTTAGTAAATAGGAAAGCATATCATATTTAGAATAATGTGTGGAAAGAGGATGGGATTTTTGGCATCCAAAAAACAACTATATAAAATTGTAAAACAGTACTTTTAAAAACACATATAGATATAAAACGACCAGCATGGTCCGATACAATATACCAACATCACCCCCAAACGGTTATAAATAGCAGTTAACCCCAACAAGTTTGGATTAAATTTCTCTTCATTGGGGGGGTATTTGGGGTGAACTTTATTGAAAGCGCACAAAGTGACACTTTATTCCTGTCACTGCGCAGCAACATGGTGACATGCAGGGCCATCCAGGAACGATGCGATATGCAAATATAATACATAATATTGCACAGGTCTGGAATACAGAGAAACACCATGTCATGGTATGAACATGACAGAAAACTATTATTTTCTGTTTATTCAAAGTTTTTTTTTCCCAAAGAGGACACAAATTGTAGGCAAAGAATGACATCAAAGAATAAGGTCCACAATAATTTATCAAAACATTGAGAACAAGTATAAAAGGATAGAAAACTATTCTTTTCTATGTGTTATGGCAGTTACCTGTGTTTATCCATGAGGGGAAAATGCAGGTAACTGCACATAGTGTGAACAAGCCCTTATTGTAAGTGCAGGCATTATAAAAGCAATTTATTTTAGCATTGCCTTGAAATGAACTTGTTCAATAAACGTCAGCAGGCAGTCAGTTCTCTATTGTTATATAAGTGCCAACTTGGGAACAATGTGGGCGGTTTGCCATCACAAATAAGCTGGATATATTTTACACTGCTTTATTTACAGAAGTAATGTACTAAACAAAAAACGATGAGCTTTACAGAACTAAAACTTTAATCTCCGTAAACTCCTTTATTACTCCACAGTATTCCTCGCCCTTCATACAGGCCAGGCAGGATGAGGAAATATTTACATTACTCCAAAAATGAATGATAAACTTGGCTGCGGCCTATGAACGAGTTTTACTTCTGGGGACAGGCTTTTTATTTTAAAGATGTAAATTGCCAATCAATCCAGCCATAGATGTGAGATTTGGAGCCTTCATAGTTCATAGAACAGTGACACGTGTCTGTATATACCCTGTAAGCAGTTCCAAGTCTTATCTGAAGTGAACAAGCTGAAGTGCAGAATGTGAGGCCTCCATACCCAAAAAGGGAAGTACAATTCTGCTTTGTGTGTGGGTTTTCTTTCCTCCATGTGCTGGCTGTGCTGACGAATGTATTACATAGGGAGGAGTGATCACTGCTACTTCCCCTCTAGATATGACCTTGACTCACAGGCTCAGTTAATAATTCACCGCCAACGGTTTTTGTTGTAGCCTTTAGCTAAATGAAATCGGCCTGTTCTCTTCAATGTGCACTGGGTTCCTTCTGTAAAGGGCTGTGCTGTACTTTGAAATATGCAGGGGGGGGGGGGGACAGATAAATCCCGTAGACACAAGTAAAAAAGAAAAGCTTAAAATGAAACAGGAAAGGTCTAGTTTATTTAATCATGTTAATACTTTTATTATAACGATATCATTTCTGCATTACGTTTTTGTTTATTTTAAAGTGGTTGTAAACCTCAGACATGAAATATGAACAAAGCATATCCCTCTATAGCAGGGGTCTTCAAACATTTCAAACTAGGGGCCAGTTAAAGAGGAAGTAAACCCTCCTCTGACACTTTTATATATAGGTAAGCCTATGATAAGGCTTACCTATAGGTAGTGTAAATATCTCCTAAATATGTACCGTTTAGGAGATATTCACCTTGCATGCAGCCAGTGACGTCACTGGCGCATGCGCTCTGAAGGAACGGACGCTGGTTCCGTTTTTTCAGAGCCCCGTGCCGTGACTGTCGGCTCCCGCACGCGTGCGGGGGAGTCACGTCACCGCGGCTCCAGCCAATCAGATCCCGGAAGAGTGGGCGGCATCCCAGGTGAGTGGGCGGCACGACGGGGGCTCGTTCTAAGGTAAGTATTGCATAATGAGCTAGTATGCGATGCATACTAGCTCATTATGTGTTTCTCTTACAGGTTGAAAAAAAAAAAAAGTAATATGGGTTTACAACCTCTTTAACTGCCCTTCAAACCTTAGGGGGGCTGGAGTGTGGCCAGTGGGAGTAGAAAATTCCCTGGTATTGGTGGGAGTAAATATTAGTGTAAGCTTTGTGGTCACTGGGAGTAAAACTAAAAGCATCATTGGTGTCAGTGAGAGGAATAGTGCCCCATAATTGGTGTCAGTTGGGGAATTTGTTTCCCGTCTCTGGTGTCAGTGAGAGGAACAGTACCCCATTGTTGGTGTCAGTGGAAGGGATAGTGCCCAAAGGGTCAGATAAAAGCACGCGAAGGGCCACATTCGGCCCACAGGATGCAATTTGGAGACCCCTATGGTGTGTGTGCTTGTTTCAATTAAGAGCACTTAGTCCCGGTTCACATTAGTGCGATCACAGAGATCGCATGTAATTCAGGGCGCACTGCTCCTAAAATTACATGCGATGTCTGTGCGGTGCAAATTTCAGTCATACAGTTTGTATGGCTGAATTTGCACCGCAATCGCACTAAACACACACAGGACCCTTTTTTTTATCCGCAGCAGAATCGGATCGCATGGTGGTTCACTGTGAGATGCGATCTCAACTGGGGGTGTCGTTAACTTTTAATTGACCCCCCCTGCGTGTCGCATATGGCAGTGTGAACTGCCAGGGGTGCGGATGCGATGCGGGAACACGCTACATATTCGCAGCATTTCCGCATCGCAGAAGTGTGAACCGGGACTAAGTGTCTATCTCTGCTGCTGCCGCTCCTGACACCAAGAGCAAAAAAAGTGACAGGGGAGAGAGCACCAGCTGATTGACAGCCTCAGCTCTGTTCCCGTGAGTTGTATAGAGGGGGTGTGTCCCTTCCATCCAATTGGCTCTCCAGAGTGTAACTTCAGCTCTCATCCCCTTTTTTTTTTCCTAATAGCTCAGACGCGCTTTATATTTCAGCACTTTGAACGGATGTAGAAAAGAGAAGACTGTAGATAACCAGATAAAACATATGTAGGAGGATTTGTTTCATCTCTGTGTATCACCTGAGGCCAGTCACTTCACTGGGTATATGAGAGGGTTTACGAACACTTTAATTCTGCCTTCCCTGAATTCCAGCATCAATATGCTATTAAAATGTTTAGGTAAAATCTTTCTGTTTTTATTACATATCTTATGTTAGACCCAATGGGCAACATCACTGTCCCTCTGTTCCTCTCTATGCAATCATGGCTGTATGGGGTCGGCAGGGTGCTGTGAATAGCTTCCTGAAAACATCACAGCACTTTGCTTCAGTGCTCCTTTTAACAGTCATCAGCCCCTAATGTAAGAAGTGGAGGGCTCCTGAAAGGAATTATTTAAATATCAAAATGCCTTGATGGGTGGGTGTCAGGCTGGTTGCGTGGGCACTTCTAGACAGGTGCTCCTAGACTGACTTGGTAATGCCCACATGTGATGGTGAGCTTCTATGAATGAAAGAACTGAAATCCAATGAATAGTAGGGCTGGGCTGGAAAAAGCTGGGCATATTCCAGCCAGTAAATTAGGCAGGCTCTATCAAAAGTGCTGCAGCTTCTTTGTGTATGTAGTGAAATTGGAGTAAGCAATTTTAGAACACCAATGGGACCTGGACAGTAATTCTATTTAGCCAGTTTTATGATTCACACACCTCAGTAACCTCAGTATTTCCACTTCCAGAATTACAATGTCACGTGTCACATGCCTGCTTACTAACAATCAGCTCAGGCCCTCCCCTTCAGCTTCTAGCACCTGAAAACCTGTTGGGGTGGCTGCGGTAGTGCCTGACTGGCTTACAGTACTTAGCTCCTTACTATTATCATGATTTCTGTTATTCTGGGGGCTAATGATGGATTTCAGCCACTCCCACTTTTTTAAAATATTGCACTTTTACTAATCGTAATACACAACCAGGGTAAAGTGTCTTGTGATTTATTATTTGGTAGTCCGATTCAGACTTGCATTCATTCATTTGAATGTGCTGCAAAAGAAACGGGACCACAGAAAAAGTAGTGTAAGCCCTACTGTTTCAAACCGTACTGCGGTATCATGCGATTTGATGCCCGCTAACGCACTGAGTTTGCAATCTGCCATTAGTACATTGTCATCAGCATACAGATTACAAGGGCAGCACGTTCACGTGTGGTGCGGGAAGCGCACACAGAACAAACCTTTCCTGTATCACTTTCTGATTTGAACCAGCCCTAAAGGATAATTGTATTCATCCTGTTTGCCCCTTTGCGCTGATCCTACGTAACCCACCCTTCCCCTCCACAGATGCATACTTGCCTCTATCCAAGGGCTGCAGCCTCGTGTTTGTTTACATCCAACGCCACAAGTCTTGTCTCCTGATTGCACCTGCACATTACATTAGGTCCACTCAAGTATGCATCTGCAAACAGGGAAGTGGGTTACTTTAGATATGAGGAAAGGCTCAAAAAGGATAAGCACATCTTTAATGTGCAGATATCTTTTACCAATAAATATGATTGGTTACTTTTCATAAATGAGGTGACAGCTGGATTAAAGTGGAACAGGCAACCTTTAAATACAGAAGAGACATAATATGGTGGGATTTACAAAAACTGGAGAGTGCAAAATCTGGTGCAGTTCTGCAAAGAAACCAATCAGCTTTCAGGTGTTATTGTTAACGCTTTACTGAGCAAGCTGAAGTTAAAAGCTGATTGGCTAGTATGCGCAGCTGCACCAGATTTTGCACACAACAGTTTTAGTAAATCAACACCTATGTCTCTTCTGAATAAGGCCTCTTTCACACGGTCCGCCTCCGTAGGCGGATCCGTGTTGCTCAGCGGGGATCGATCCGCGATCCCCGCTGAACCGGCGGATGACAGCTCCGTCTCCGCTTGCAGAGCGGAGAGGGAGGTGTCTCAGCCCCCGCTGCCCTCTATGGGGGATCGGATGAGAGCGGACCGCCTGTCCACTCTCATCCGATCCGATCACTGAACGGATGGAAAAATAGGGTTTCCATCCTTCCAGATTTCACGGACAGGATCGGATACAGATGGCAGCGGGTGTCAGCGGAGGTGTCTCCACTGACATCCGCTGCCCCATAGAGCTGCATGGAGGATCCGATTAGATCCGCCTAAAAAACTGACAGGCGGATCTGATCGGATCGCCCGTGTGAAAGAGCCCTTAAAGTATTCTTAGTTATAATTACTACAGGTACTTGTATATCGCCAATAATCTACGCAGCGCATTACATATATATTGTACAGTCACATCAGTCCCTACAGTCAAGGAGCTTACAATCTAATGTTTGCACCATACTCTGGGCTGTGAGCAGCCCAGTGTACCATTTTGTCACCTGCCAAGATGAAGTCTCGTGCATCCATCTCACAGCCTGGCCAACCATAACAGCAGACGATCAGAAGCCTGAAGATGACCAGCCAAAGATGTCAGTGCTGGCAGGGAACTCCTTGATACTGCATCGCTGGAGTGGAGGTGAGTATAGTTCTGCTTTAACCACTTGCCAACCACGCTATAGCCGAATGACAGCTACAGCGTGGGCGGCCAGTTCTGGGAGGGCATCATATGTCTTCCTGACCACAGATAGTGGTAAAGAGCCAATCAGCAGCTCTTTATCACGTGATCAGCTGTGTCCACTCGCTGCTGATGGCGA
The DNA here is from genome assembly GCF_965119305.1 of Pelophylax lessonae. NCBI lineage: Eukaryota > Metazoa > Chordata > Amphibia > Anura > Ranidae > Pelophylax > Pelophylax lessonae. The sequence continues at coordinate 216,426,673 of NC_138769.1, read as the reverse complement.
TGTAAACACAAGGAGGTTATTGGCATTCCTTTCCCCACGCTGACAGTGCCGATAACTAGCTTGTGTAAAAGGGACATCTACTAAAGGGATAACCACATCAGTAAAGGGGAAAAATTACCTGTCTGTAAAATTTTATAACAAACTATGAAAATGTTTTTTTTTTTTTTTTTTTAATGTTTGGTATTTGTTCGTTTTATTTAGCAAAAAATTAAAAACCCAGTGGTGATTAAATACCACCAAAAGAAAGCTCTATTTGTGTGAACAAAATGACAAAAATGTCATATGGGTACAGTGATGCATGACCGCGCAATTGTCCTTCAAAGTGTGACAGCGCTGATAGCTGAAAATTGGTCTGGGCATGAAGTTGGTAAAATTGCCCAGTAGGCAAGTGGTTAATAAGAGCGCAAGAAGTGATTGAATGTTAACTTTCAGCAATTGTGCTACTAAAAGCTGGGATTTAGCTGCCATAGCTGCCAGAATATGATAGCCACCAGTGGAGAATCCTCCATCCATGCTATTAGCATGGGTGAGGGAATCCCAGGCTGAAAAAGGGAAAATCAAGCTGTGTATTGCTACTTATAGGTTTATCCAGCAAAGATCCGTGGTAATGTGCAGTAACAGCCAGTAAGACTTTAGTTTACTGAGCACAGATTCAGAGACTAAAGCCCCGTACACATCAACGATTATCGGCCGACCGATCGTCTGTCTTTTGTCCAGAGTGGTGTTTGTTGGTTGGAATGTGCCTAGACTGCACACGAATTTTCTCGCCCAACAAAATTCTACTTCAGAAGTGATGTCATGTGTTGGTTTGCTTTCTTTGTGTTCTTTCTTCACTGAGCATGCCCAGACTTGCTCATCAGATTTTTCCCTGTCGAAATCTGTACTGACTGCACGAAAATCGGCCGTTGTGTTGATGGCTAACAAAAATTTTATAGCCTGCACACCAGATTTTTTTCGGCCGAAAAGTCGGAGTTGGTTGTCGGAAGCATCATATTAAGAAGCCGAAAATCGGCCGATCGGTCGCCGGACGAAAATTCCCTGCCAGTTTTCGACGTGTGTGTACGGGGCTTTACACTGGTTGATATGGGCTACTGCACTTTGCTTCCCGCTCTTTGCCTTGCTGAATACACCAGATCTAGGTCTGTGCACATTTGGGCAATGTCATAGAAGATGGTTCTACCTGCTACTACAAGCTGTCTTCAGCTCCTGCCGTGGCAGTAGATTTCCTTGTGGCATTGGCTGAACCTAACCCGGAAGACTGGGTGGTGTCTATGATTATGCAGATATGGCACTTGCAGAAACTTTTTTTGCAGGAATGTGATTGGAATCCTTACTAATAGCCATGTTTAACTGATTTACGTTGGAGACGGAGCAGATAAAATAAGCAGAAGACTGCTTGATACTGCTACCTTTTTTTTTTTTTTTTTTTTTTTTTTTTTAGCTATTCTGTGTGAGCCTTGGTGAGTAGACAGAATAAACCATAGAAAACCCTTTTTTTTTCTTTTTTTTGATTAGTCAGATTGAGAAGAGTTTTCCAACATTCCCTTTTGACAGAAGCCGATCATTTGATTGACTTTGGTTGAGTGGAAATGGCCATACGCTGAACCAGCTGAATTTCGATCTGTGGTCAACTTAAAGCGGTTGTAAACCCTTCCATATACCCAGTGAAGTCACTGGCCTTAGGTGATGCACAGAGATTAAACAAATCCTCCTACTTAAGTTGTACCTGTTTATCCTACTGTATTCTCTTCTCTACAGCTGTTAAAAGTTCACAATTTATACAGCTTGTCTAGGTGTACAGAAAAAGGGGGCAGAGAGCTGACGTTACATTCTGGAGAGCTCTGAGAGCACAAGAACAGAGCTGAGGCTGGCAATCTGCTGGAGATCCATTTGGTGTCAGGAAAACCTGTCAGAAGTGATTTATGCTGATAGCAGAGGAACAAAGCAGCAGAGAGAAATGACACTTAGTGCTCTTTATTGAGATACATACACACTATAGAGGGATATACTATGTTCATATTTCATGTCTGAGGTTTACCAGCACTTTAAGGAGTATTTCATCACACAAAATCTTCTGGCGTAGATCATTTTTGTTTTTCAGGAGTATAAGCTAGTTCTAATGGTGCAGGTGCTCTTGAACAAAGCTAAACTTCAGACAGGCATTGAAATACACAGATGGGATACATCTTTCATCCCCCTCATCCTTATTATCCTGTGATTTCAAGTGATCCACCATATTAATGACTATTAGGTGTGAAATGTGTCAGGCCAGAACTCTGCTTGTTTGCTTTGTTCCAAAGATCTTTGAATTGTTTCAGGATTCCAACTTTTATTCACTTCAATGTATTTCTTTTTTATTCTAGGACTCACACAGGTGCCCAGAGCTTTAAAAACAGAAATCTCCTTCTCATTAAGTGACCCAAATTCGTATGAAGAATATGTGAATAGTATATCTAAGTTTTTGGATAAATACAACAGCAGCAAGCAGTTAGACCCAGAGATTTTTCAAGACTGCTCTGGTGAGTATGAAAACCGCATTTGTAGGCATTTTTGTTAGTTGACAGGGATTAAACGGGATTCTTGCCACTGCAAAATTTTATAGGTTTGCTAGTTTATGCACAGTAAATTACTGGTGCGTTGAGCTGTGTAAACCAGTGGTGGTCAACGTATTGTAGGTTTCCTCAGGTGTGGACCCTGACATCATCAAGGGCCGCACAGAATGTTCTGTAAATGCAATGCTACAAGAAGCCGTCAGACTGCAAACAGGCAACAGGAGATGGTCAGAGACTACGGGCATGCTACAAGACATGGCTAGAAACAGCAAGCATGATAAAGGATGGTTGGAGACTCCGAACATGATGTAAGCGTTGGAGACAGATAAACATGCTTCAGGAGACAGTCAAAAACAGAAGACCTTATAGAAGAGACTGCCGGAGATCACCGTTATTGCTGCCTCTTAACAAATCAATGCTTCCACATTTGTACTCTTTAGGGCTCCCTTAAATTTCCTTTGGCTTATTTGATGTTTTCTTAAGCAAAGCTTTTTCTAAATGATCGGAGGGGGAAAAAAAGCATAAAATGACTGTGCAGAAAAAATAAGCTATTGTAAAAGAGAAATAAAAAATGTAATTACTGAATTGCTAGAAGCCAGTCTAAAGAATATTTTGCCTTTTTTCTGTAAGCATAAAAACCCAGACTGTCTTTTATCTTCACCTCAAGGGGCACAGATTGGGATGCAAACTGGCAGATGCTACAAAGGCATCTAAAAGTTTCTGTAATGGGGTCTATATTTTATGTTTGTTGTTGTATTTATCAATCCATTAGAGCAGGGGTCTCCAAACCTTCTCAAACAAAAGGCCGGTTTACTGCCCTTCAGACTTTGGAGTAGTCAGTGGAAATAGAAAATGCCCCAGCATCAGTGGGAGTAAAAAAATGACAGCGTGAGTGGGAGGAATGGGGCCCCATCATTGGTATTAGTGGGAGAAATAGTGCCCCATCACTGGTATTAGTGGGAGAAATAGTGCCCCATCATTGGTATTAGTGGGAGAAATAGTGCCCCATCATTGGTATTAGTGGGAGAAATAGTGCCCCGTCACTGGTATTAGTGGGAGAAATAGTGCCCCATCATTGGTATTAGTGGGAGAAATAGTGTCCCATCATTGGTATTAGTGGGAGAAATAGTGCCCCGTCACTGGTATTAGTGGGAGAAATAGTGCCCCATCATTGGTATTAGTGGGAGAAATAGTGCCCCATCATTGGTATTAGTGGGAGAAATAGTGCCCCATCACTGGTATTAGTGGGAGGAGTAGTGCCTAATTGTTTTTATCTGTGTCAGGAATTATGCCCTATTGCTGGTATCAGTGAGAGGAAAAGTCCCCCATTGCTGGGTGTCAGTGAGAGGAAAAGTGTCCCATCACTGGTGTCAGTAGAAGGAAAAATGCCCCATTGTTGGTATCATTGAGAGGAATGGTTCCCTTTATAGATTTCAGTGGGAGGAATCGATAAAGGCAAGTAAAGGGCCGCATTCGGCACACAGCAGCAGTTTGGAGACCAGTGCACCAGAGTATCAATTTCAGGGCTACAACCTTCTGTTTGCAAATTTTACATACATTTAACTGTTTAATTGTCTGTGTCCCTGCTACTGAGATTCACTCTCTGTTTTTGCCCTAGTGACCATGGCCACCTGGGCTGAAAGTGAGGCAAATCCAAATTTTGAGTGTAATAGGAAGGGAGGGAAATGTCTTTGGTGACAACTGCCTGATAGGATTTCCCTTACTTCATTTTGTGTCTGAGGGACAGGAGGTGATAGGAAATGTACCCAATGGGATACAGACGGGGAAAAAACTGGCAGGAGTACCAACGCGTCTCTCCCCTATCCAAAACAGAAAAGAAAAAGTTTTGGCTTTAGAAATATTTTAAAAGGGGTGTTTTTAAAATTTTTCAGACAAGTTGGGCACATTTTAAATACATTAAAAATGCAAAGAATTTTTTTTTTTAAGCTAGAATAGTTGAAATTGTGTAAAAGTCTGCTGTTAGTGAAGTGTAGCTGTGAAGGAGCAGTTTGGAAATATTACAAATGGGGAAATTCCCATACCTAATCTGCCTTTAAAAGAAAGTGTACAATTGACTAAACACAGAAACCTGTGTTCACTTGTTACCTTACATTTATTAAAATCGAAAGTAGGATTTAACATGCACCCTTTAATACCTAAGGAGGAAGTGCATGCCTGATCTGCTGGTTGGTGACCAGGTATAAAACATTTCATATTACACTAATATATATGTACGCAAAATACTAGCGCCAACTTAACATAAAGTTCACATTGAGTTTAATGTTTCTTCTGATATTGCTATAGGTTTGTGAAGGCTAATACTTTCCCCCATCCTCCATTCTGTCTATCTAGGAGGAAGCGGAGGCTCAGGCTAAGGAAAATCTATATACCTTCCTGTCCATCTCTGAGGAAGGGACTAAGGGCTTCTGAAAGGCTAAATTCCCTTTTATCTTATTTATCTATAAAGAAAGGGCTTAGGCTGAGGAAGACTCGTATATCCTCTATCCTGAATGTATAGGAGGAAGGGACTCGGACTGAAGAAGACTTCTATATCCCCTCGTCCTCTATCCTGAATGTTTAGGAGGCAGGGACTCAGACTGAGGAAGACTCGTATAGCCCCTTTCCTCTATACTGACTATTTAAGAAGAAGAGACTCAGACTGAAGAAGACTTCTATATCCCCTTGTCCTCTATCCTGAATGTTTAGGAGGCAGGGACTCAGACTGAGGAAGACTCGTATAGACCCTTTCCTCTATACTGACTATTTAAGAAGAAGAGACTCAGACTGAAGAAGACTTGTATATCCCTGTCCTCTATCCTGAATGTTTAGGAGGAAGGGACTTGGTCTGAGGAAGACTCCTCTATCTCCTGTCCTCTATCCTGAATGTTTAGGAGGCAGGGACTCAGACTGAGGAAGACTCATATAGCCCCTGTCCTCTATACTGACTATTTAAGAAGAAGAGACTCAGACTGAAGAAGACTTGTATATCCCCGTCCTCTATCCTGAATGTTTAGGAGGAAGGGACTTGGTCTGAGGAAGACTCCTCTATCTCCTGTCCTCTATCCTGAATGTTTAGGAGGCAGGGACTCAGACTGAGGAAGACTCATATAGCCCCTGTCCTCTATACTGACTATTTAAGAAGAAGAGACTCAGACTGAAGAAGACTTGTATATCCCCGTCCTCTATCCTGAATGTTTAGGAGGAAGGGACTTGGTCTGAGGAAGACTCCTCTATCTTCTGTCCTCTATCCTGAATGTTTAGGAGGAAAGGAGTTGTATCCATGAAGAAGGGGCTCAGGCTGTGTCCCCATTGGGAACTTTTTTCCTGGTTTTCCCAAACCTGTCTGATTTTTATCTTTTTTTATTCCCAATGGAGAGCTCCCACAGCTTTCTGTCCTGACGTGAGGTAGTCACTGGAACAGGAGGTGAGGGCAGATATCTCCCAACAGTAGCACGGATAGGAATAAACTCCTGACAGAGGTTCTAGCTTCTATCCAGTCTATCCAAAGCGTAAAATAATGTTTTGACTGTAATTTCTTGAGTGATTCCAATTGCTTATGTATATGGTTTGTAGAACAAAAGTCTAAAATAGCGCAACCTTTGGCTGGACAAATGTCAGAATGCAAAATGGAAGTTTATTTCCTTCACACTTACCTTAAAAAACGTCAGTTTAGTACATGGTTGTCAGCTAGATTATCTTCCAGGCTTTGGGGTCCCTATACCACTACAGTCTACAAGTGCGTGTGTAAGATGTCCGATTGTGTGAAAGAAAGATATGAATTGTTCACAATTTCTTTATTTGGTTTCATCTTATTTTATTATTTAAAAAAAGATCAGGAAAATTCAAACTAGAACAAAAAAGCATTTTCATATTAACATCTAAGGATTTGGGTATATTCCCAAATCCTTAACATACACGAGACAGACACTTAATTTCTAAATATATACTTATACTTATAAATATAAGGGCACCTAGGCATCCCATGATAGCCAGGAAGTTCCCAACATCTCAAATAAAATGTAATAAACAACTAACAAACTAGGCTTCGTGTCAAAAACTAGCCTAGAACATAACAAGAAAAAAAAAACTATGTTCCAACAAGTCCCACCATCTTTTTTTAAAAATTTCTTCAACTCAGGCATGGCACAAACTTTAGAAACCAAACTGCCTATGTCCAAATACTTGTTACTAGACCTGCTAAAATCACAATGGTCCATTTCTACATTTTATTCTATTTACTACATACTAAACTGGCAAAGTCTCCCCTTGCAGCAAGAAATATTTAGCAATTTCCAATGCCAAATATGTCCACTGTAGAACGAGATGGTATGTGCTCCTCCCACATGTTAGTATTGCCAGCAATCAATATTAGGTTATTCAATTGTAAAATATATCAGATCTATTTGTCTCCTTAAAATGGGATGCATGTCCATCTCGAACTGTATGAGATGAGGCCAACCTCAGGCATATATTATTCATCTTATCTGGTGTGACTTTTGGAGACTGCTTACTTTGCTTGCTAACTTACTACAACTTCCTCTCCCTAACATACCTGAAATTTGCCAGTTTGGTATTCCAGATGAAGAGCATTGGCCACAGTATACCAGAATATTTCTGAGGGAAGCATTATTTATGGCCAGGAAGGCTAATGCTATCAAATGGATGAATCCATTCCCCTAATTTATCACAGTGGAAATTGGTAATTAATGGAATCATACCATATGAGTAGGTTATGCATGGAAGAAGAAATTGCCCCTTAATTGTCAAGAAAATATGGGATTTATAATGTGAATCTGATCTTCCATTGAATTTGCAATTACTGGATCTGGTCCAAACACCATGACATTCAGAGCCCGTTCACACTGGGGCGACCTGTCAGGCGACCTGGTCGCCTGACAGGTCGCCGTAGGTCGCCTTCCATAGAGAAGCTGTGGACCCGTTCTAATAGGAGCGACACAAGTCGCTCCGACTTAGAAAAAAGGTCCGGAGCTTCTTTGGGGCGACCTGCATTGACTTCAATGATATGAAGTCCGTGCCGGCCGCTCCGAGGTCGCGGTGCGAGCAGCGCACCGCGACTTCACAGGTCGCCCCGGAAGTAGCGTCGCCCCAGTGTGAACGGGGTCTCATTGCCTTTTGTGTGTTTAATTTTAGGTATTTTCATAACACAAGTACATGTGTTTCATACTCATTAACCTGAGACTGACTTTTTTTTGTTAATCTTTTTACATTTTACATTGAATGCTTTCCTATACAACCTTGTATTTTGAAAGTAAGGCTCCTTTCACACACTGTGTCTGTCAAACGGACTCCGCTTTTCTCAGCGGGGGATCGCAATGCCACTGCTTCACTGAAATGCAATGCAGTGCTACTGGCCTGCCTGGGTTCCCCTCTACTGGACTACAAACCCCTCCTCAAACGGGGGGGAAATTGTGTCAGTCAGGAATAATAACACTAGTAGGGATTTCAGTTCAGCAGAGGCTCTGTGTTGTCTGCACAGTAAAGTTAGAAGCACCCTCGATTTTTGATGAGACCAACAGGTGTTTTCCTGTACTTGCATCGGTTTTAAAAGGATACAACATGGAACAATTTGTATGTATATTGTATTACAGAGAAGTATTGCATGTTATATATTTTTTTTATTTTACCCAGACATATGCTTCAAAGAGAATATATCATGAAAAAACATTGAGGCTGTCATTGCTGATATCTTTGCCAAAAAATACTAGTTGTGCTGACTTTACTCTGACATTCCTGATTGCTATGCTTGCTCCAGATCATTCAATACTGAAGCCAGTGGGTGCTAGCATTTTTAGGAAGACTGCAGTGGCAGCCATTATATTGCTTTCATGACATATTTACTGGAACGGGCCTAGTGAAAGTTAATGTGTGAGTTATTACTGCATATCCTTGCTCTTTGCACTAAGCTTAACACACAAACCCTACATGTCCATTAACTTAGTAGCTGGACAGCTTGCTAATCCTGCCCTCAATTTTCCAGGACCTGCAACCTACACAGACCGAGGACCAATTCCTGAAGATGGTAGCAAGAAATTATCATGCAGGTTTGATAGGAGTTGGCTTGGAAATTGTTCTGGTTTACAAGATCCAACCTTTGGCTTTAAGGAAGGCAGGCCTTGTGTAATTATCAAGATGAACAGAATCTTGGGATTTAAGCCAAAGGTAAGTACACCCTTTCCATTCCCATTTACCAGCTCCTTCCTTTTTTTTTTTTTTTTTTATGAAGCCTTAAAATTTAATGCATGCCTTTTTTTTCAGCCCCCACAAAATGGATCTTTTCCTGAAATCCCCGGAGCACCGTACAATCCATTTGTTATCCCTATTATTTGTGCAGGAAAGGTAAGATAATAATTCTGCAATATCTAATAGGTTTATCATGCAAAAATGCATAACCATGAAAACACAGAAAATTGTGTATTCCTTGAAGTTCCTGAAGGAGCGCAGTGTTTTTTTAGATTGCCAGATACATGATGGTGAACACCTTATAAAGCATCTAGTAGCATTAAAAAAGGGATCTGCCATGTTTTCAAAGGTGGCCGTTGCAGTGCTCTTAGGTTTCTATTCACTGCTTCAGTCACTGACACAGAACAATCATATCCATTATGAGGTATCCCGACAATGAATATGTACAGTATGTTTGTTTCAGTCCCACTGACTCAAGAAGTTGAGAAAGAAGGGAAAACAGCCCTGAAACATGCCCCTCAAACACGTTTGAAATGGCATATACCATATTTCTAGTTAAAAAAAAAATTGGGTGCAACCTGTACTGTTAAACTAGTTTAAGATAAATGGGGCTTGCTTGGTGACTTGGTTTGTTGGTCCTGTAAAGTAATGGCATAAACTGGCCTTCAAAGAGGCTGGTTGATGCTCACTTTGTACATCTGACAGTCTGCATACATATCTATACATGAGTGGTGCTGTCAAAAATGTTCAGAGCTACAGAAGACATTGTCATGAGTAAAGCCCCGTACACAAGTAGCGATTGTCGGCCGTAAATATTCGGCCGCCGAACGATCTGCCGATTGTCGGCCTGTTAGTATGATGCTTCCGACAGCGCATTTTCGGCCGAACATAATCTGTCCTGCAGGCATTAAAATTTTTGTACGCCGACAACAGAACGGCTGATTGTTCGCCAGTCAGTACAGAATTCGGCCGACAGACAGCAGATTAGCAAGACTGGGCATGCTCAGAAAAGAAAAAAGACAAGGAAAGTTAACCATCACATGACATCACTTCTGCAGTCGGCTGTTGTTGGCCGACAAAATTCGTGTGCAGTCTTTTGCACTTTTCAGCGGACAGGACAGCCCTGGACAAAAGACGGCCGATCGTTCGGCCGACGATCGGTACGTGTGTACAGGGCTTAAGAATACACAGAAGCCCACTGTTATGCTGAAAAATGTGCTGGCTCAGTGCATCTATAGAGTTAAACGAGGGCTGCTGTCATCTGGTGTCTATTTATTTTGGGGATCTTCCTTATCTTTCAGTTTCCACTTCATGTCAAGGGGAATAGCCATAACTATTTTCAGTTGTTTGGCCTGTTAGATGAGAGTTCCATAATATCTTCCTCTGTGGAAGTTTAACTATTCCTTACAGAATTACAACTGCACAAAATGCATTTTCTCTTTCGTTCATTGACAGACACAGCTCCTGTCAATCTTGACCATTGGGTTATGCTGCCTCCTACAGGAGTAGGACACTAGGCAGAAAAAACTTCTGGCTACACCCATTGACAGTCCCAAGGGGTAAAGTCTATCTCCCTGCTATAGTCACTCTACTTTTTTTTTTTTTTTCTGCCTAGTCAGGAGTAAATAGTTCCTTGCTGGGATCTTTGGTCCTGGCAACATTTTTTAGATAGAAAATGTTTTCCTCCTGGATTTTTTCTGTGAGATCTGCTATCAACTGCCAGACTGGGCGACAGGCTGGATAATCTAGATCTAGTGGTCACCCCAGACTGGCCAGTGAGCGCGCGCAGGCCTCAGCTCCGTACTAGGTTGGTCGCGACATAGCCCCATTGGACGGGGGCTGGCCTTACGAGTTAAACGTCTCACGAGGTCACATAAGACCTGGCCTTGGCCTGAGTCGCAGCATTCCTCCTGCCCGACAGCACCACCATTACCATGGAGAGGAGGATCTGTCTGGAGCGGTGCCATCTTGGTTCCTGGTATGGTGAGTAGCTGTCCCCCCTCTACCCCTGGAGGGTTTTAGGATAAAAGTGGGCCCCTCCTTTGAACGCGGGCCCCTGGGTTCCCCTCCTTCCCGCAGGCACCCCCCCTTGTCAAGTCCTTCATCCGCCCTCCCCCCCCCCTCCACATACGCTGGGGATGTATTGTTTGAGTGGTCTGGCCACCTTCCGGGGATGGGGGCAGGGCGCTAATGACAATTGGGGGGGGTGCGCCGGCGGCCAGACGATCAATTGTGCAGGAGGGTTGTACCTGGTGGGGGCTCCTGCTAGGGCCCCCCATCCTGCCTGGATCTGTCCTGAGGCCTGGTCCCCCCATTCTGGGTCCCTGTATGTCTCGTGGTGCTGCCATTTTGTTGTAGCCTGTCCTCTTCCATCAGGGGTCAGGTTCCTCCTTTCTCTGTCAAGGCGCACTCTACTAGGGCGCTTAGTGCCTCCTGGGCCTTCCGTCATCAAGCGTCAGTGATGCAGGCTTGCAAGGCAGCCACCTGGTCGTCGTTGCACACTTTTACAAAGTTTTATAAAGTGGATGTGTTGGCATCTGCGAATGCTTCTTTTGGCCGCAAGGTTTTGCAGGCTGTTGTTTAAGAGAACCTGATCCTCTTTGAGGGTGTATTGTTTTCTTTAGGTGGGCTCCAGTTGTTTTGGTTGAGCCCTTGTTGACTGGTTGGCCAATGTTTAGCCTTGGGAATTTTTTGCTGTTTCCCACCCCTCATGTTCAACACTGCTTTGGACGTCCCAATGGTCAAGAATGACAGGCGGTGTTTCTGTCAATGAATGAAAGAGAAAATGGGATTTTTGACTTACCGTAAAATCCATTTCTCTGATGATGTTCATTGACGGACGCAGCACCCACCCCTCTGTGGAGTTATATTTCTCCTGACTGCTTGTAACAAAACTATAGAGTGACTATAGCAGAGAGAGGGAGTATACCCCCTGGGACTGCCCATGGGTGTAGCCAGAAGTTTTTTTTTCTGCCTAGTGTCCTACTCCTCCTGTATGGGGCAGCTGTAGATTTTGTTGAGTCTGTCCTAGATCTAATACACTTCTTCCTCGATTTAATAATTAATATACCAAAAATGTATGACAAATGTTGTGACCTATATTTAATTATGTCTTCTGCTGCCCACAAAACTGACAGTTTTGGAAGCTTTCCATCAAGAAAATGATTGCAAGGAAACAAATAGACCATGGCAAGCCGCCACGAGCTACTTTAGTCAATTCCCCGTTTTGATTGACCAATCGAAATTGAGGTAGAAATAGAGTAAAACCTACTCCAACCCCATTTAAAAGGCAGTTTTGAACCATTTTCCGCACCATTTTACTGTGCACTGGGCAATTTCTTGCAATCATATTTTTTTTTAGATTGAAAGCAGATTGAATTCTTCCAAATGTTTCAGCATTGGGTATTCCAAGCAGAACAACTAAGCATTCTGATACTTTAGTTTTTTCCAGGATGGGTAAAGCCCAACCTGCTTCAAAGAGTTTTTGGTGACTGCTTACCTGACAGTAATTTTATATGGATTCTACCTGTTAAGCTATAGTCAGATGTGTTTAAGAATTAATGTGCAAAACAAATGGAAGGAAATATATTTAAAGTGGAACTTTAGTCCGAAATTGGAATCCTGCTAGATCACTTCAGGTTGGCCCATTTTGCAGGTAAAATCAAGTAGAACACTGTCTCACCCTGCTTTGCACATGCTCAGTTGCTCTCCCATTTCAGGCACTGCTGAGTTTGTAGAGGCCGATCTGCTGACAGCCTTTAGGCGGAATTAAACCCTCCTATCCATTACACCCAAGGAAGCTGCTTCTGTTTAAACGGCAACTGCCATGGTGCTACACATGTGATCAGTTATGACACCAGCCATTTGATGGTGTGAGAGTTTGGTTGAGGAATCAAACAAATGTGACAGTCAGCAATCCTAGCATTCCAGGAATGGAACTGTTTTTTGAAACCGTTAAACCAATGGATTTAGTTCCACTTTATGATTTACTGCTGTTTTTTGGGGGGGGGGGGGGGGGGGCTCTGAGCTTCAGCAAAATGGCAGCCTCCAGCAAGAAGCCAGTTGTTATGGTTAAAGTTCCACTTTAAGTTCTGTGTAGGATATTTTGAAGTGTGCTGGAAGAATATGTTCTTTACAAGCGGTAAATGAGCTTTAAAGCCAGCTCTTAAGGCATCATACACACTATAAGCACATCAGGCGAGAATTTTCATCCAAAGAACTTTTGTATGATTTTCATATAGTGTATTACACAACTTTCGACAGCCGATTTCGACTTTTCGTACAAAAATTCCCGAAGGGACAAACTCCAAATTTTTCTTGTATGGGAACAGAACGAACAATTTTTCTTTAATGTGTACCGTTTTTTCGTATGATTCCCATACAAGAAAAATTAAAAAAAGAGACTGTGCATGATCAGAAACAATAAACAAAACAAAAAAAAAAAAGCCTATTTTCGCGCAAATTTTCTTTTATTGCTGTGGAACAAATTTTCTTATAGCGTGTACTCCACTTTACTGACTGCAGGCACCACTGAGCAACTTAGCCTCAAAGTTCACAGAAGCACTGAAGGTGTTCTCCCAGCAGCTATTCAGCAGTTTTGCTAATCTGTAATGCAAACACAGAGCAGGTATTCTGGAAAGGGGTAGCTGAGCTGCTAAAAACCAACTTAAAGCAGCACTAAAGTCACAATACTTACACCTCTACAATGGTCCAATGTTCACAAGGAGTCTCTCGCCAGCATCTTACCCCAGACTTCTTCTAGATGCCAATCAAAATCAAAGCCTAAACATTTTTTACCTTAATGCAAGGAATGCATTAAGGTATAATAATTTTAGGCTTTAAAACCACTTTAATGTACACAGCATGACCACGGATTAACGTTGAGGCAACCCCAAGTTTATCTCGACTAATAAGGAAAATCAGGAGATGGCATGAAAGATTAGCGTATAACTTCAGCTGATGATGACTTTGGAACTACTGGTTTATCTAATTTTAATCAAATTTTTGTATTCCAGAAAGAGGACGATCAACCTAAGATTCTAGATGTGGAATACTTTGGAATGGCCGGAATTGCTGGATTCCCACTGAACTACTATCCTTACTATGGAAAGCGGATACAACCCTCCTATCTCCAGCCCCTTATTGCTGTTCAATTTAATGTCACCATGGGCACTGAAGTCCGCATTGAGTGCAAGGCGTTTGGCGAAAACATAGACTATAGTGATAAAGACCGCTTTCAGGGACGTTTCGATGTCAAGTTTGACATAAAGAGCTGATTATAGGCACAGCTTGGGTAATACCATAATCTAAATTCAATTTAACAAAAAAAAAAAACAAAAAAAACTTTTAGTCTTGAACAAACAGTCATGTATGGGACCTACACTAAATATATATGCTTTACACTAGCTTTCTGCATTTACTAGGGTTAGAATGTAAAATCAAGGTGTAGCAATAGCAGCGAGTATTTATTATACTGTAAATTTAGAAAAACGAATAAATGACTTGAACCTTGGGACATGCCCATTTTGCTGTAAATTATAATTCCATAATCGAAATGTAGTAAGCAGTGTTTCTGGCCCCAATATATATTGCTACATTGTGTATTTTATTTTTTTAGTGTACTTGTACAGTAGCATATGTGCAGACTCTACAGTATCCGCCAAGCCATGTTTCTGTTGTATGATCTTCCTTTATGTGATCAAACCTGCAGTCCAAGGTGTAAATACTCTATCATGGGAATAAAACTGGCATGGTATTTTTGTTTTTGTAAAAGAGATGGCCAACCAATAAGAATATTTAATAGCACTCCATGAAGTCATGTCAGTGTGGCTTTGATTTTATTTAGATGGGGGAGGGGGGTTCTTTCCTATTTTCTGTTTAGCTTCACTTACATTTACGAGGTGATGGTTTGTGCTGTGCTTTGTATTTAATGCATTTTTTTTTAATTCAATCCTTCCCTCATTTCTTATTTTATGAAGGTGTGTTGAGGCCTGGGTCAGACTGTCACTTTTTTGCAAGGAATAGGGCTAATTGTTTTGAGTTATATATGTTTTTTTTTTTCGTTTTTTTTTTTTTTTTCATTTTTTTCAGGAAGCATCAAAGTTTGGTGCTGTGTCTTTACAAATGTTTTAACCATTTTCATGGTGGAAGAATTTTATATTTATGCAGTTGTACAATTTTATTTTTCTTCAAGAGAAAAACTAATGTATGAAATAAACCAAAGTCACGTGTTGAAAAATAAATCTTTATTTAAAAAAAAAAAAATGCAATGCAGTATCCATAGGATGTATTATGTGTCTACTGTGTGCACATTGTTCAAACATCTGTAATATTTGCAAAGAGTACAGTGCTCTTTCAGTCAAAACATCAGACAATAAAATGAATAAATCAATTCTCTTGTCTTCATCACTTTTTTGGGGGGGTTTAGTTGTCTAGAATTTTGAAGAAATATTGTACCTGGGGAAAAAGAGAAGGAGAATTATTGCACATGGAAATCTGTGGTCTTGAAGCCTTGCATCATTTAACTCCCTATGCAAATGAAAATGATATCCATCATAAGGAATACTTTTTGAGCTGAAGGGTTGCTGCTGATAGCACTAAGCAGTCAAGCGTTGCTTTTCATTTTAATAACCTGTGCTGGGAAATAAGATACTTAAAATGATGAGATAAAATGTTAACCGTACTGCTGGAACACATAAATTAAGAGCATGCGAAGGAACTAGAGCCTTTCCTGGCAAAAATACTCTTATGAGTTCCTTATAAATTCATAAAGCTATGAATCTGGTGATCTCTGCTAAATAGAGGGATCCAAAATCAGAATGGGTCATTTTTTTTCCCTCAGTGAAGATTATGTGAGCAGCACCAGGCCGAGTCTGGACCATCATTCTCCAGTTAGGCTTTATGTTTTTTTTTTTTTTTTTTTTTTTTTTTAGATTATAACAGTAGCTTTACATTAACACTGTTTAACCACTTTAATACAGGGCACTTCCCTCCCTTCCCGCCCAGGCCAATTTTCCCCTTTTAGCGCTGTTGCATTTTGAATGACAATTGCGCGGTCATGCAACACTGTACCTACACCAAATTTATGTCATTTTCCCCCCACAAATAGAGCTTTCTTTTGGTGGTATTTGATCATCTGTGGGTTTTTTCCTTTTTGCTAAACAAATAAAAAAAGACCGAAAAGTTTGAAAAAAAAAAAAAAGTTTTTTTGTTTATGTTATACAATTTTGTAAATAAATAAGTTTTTTCCTGCACTGATGAGACTGCACTGATGAGACTGCACTGATGGGGTGGCACTGATAGGCGGCACTGATATGTGGCACTGATAAGCGGCACTGCTGGGCACTGATAGGCGGCATTGATGGACACTGATAGGTGGCACTGACGGGCACTGATAGGTGGCACTGACGGGCACTGATAGGTGGCACTGACTGGCACTAATGGGCACTGATAGGCGGCACTGGTGGGCACTGATGGGCAGCACTGATCAGCACTAATGGGCACTGATAGGCGGCACCGGTGGGCAATAATGGGCACTGGTGGGCGATACTAAAGGATGGCAATGATGGGCACTTGTGGGCAGCACTGATGGGGAGGATAATGGGGGGCTCCCTGAGCCCTGATTGCCATCCCTGGTGGCCATAGTGGGCATCCCTGGGGTCATAGTGGGCATCCCTGGTGGATCTAGTGGCATCCCCCCCCCCCTGAGGGTCTGCACTGGTAATCAATGATCTGATTACCAGTGCCGACCCCCCCCCCCCCCCCTGTCAGGGGAGCCGCCGATCGGCGCTCCTTTACTCGTGCCTGTCAGGCACGAACTAAGGAAAGCCGATCAACGGCTGTTCCTGTTTTACTATGTGACCAGCCGTGATTGGACACGGCTGATCACATGGTAAAGAGCCTCCGTCAGAGGCTCTTTACCGAGATCAGAGATGCAGGGTGTCAGACTGACACCTCGCATCACCGATCGCCGCTCTGCGCGCCCCCTGGGGGCGCCCAGAGCTGTGTTATCATGCCGCCGTCATATGACGTCCGGTCAGGATAACACAACCACATTCCCGCCGTCATTCTGTTATAGGGCGGGCGGGAAGTGGTTAAAGACTTGGTCAGACTGGCACAAAGATAACACTGTTAAAGACCTGGTCAGACTGGCACAGAGAAATTACTCAGTTGGCAGCTTTTTAAATTCCAAAAAACAGAAGTTAGCAGAAACTGTAAACATGCAAACATGCATTCCTGTAACATGAATGAAATGCAGGGACTGCCACTGCTGACATGAAACAAGTACACAGATTTAGGAGATCTGATTTTATTATTATGGGTCAGTGATTCAGTTTTGCAGCAAAAGGTCAGGATGACAGGCAACTAAACTCTTCAAGAAGATCAGCAGTGGCACATTGTATTTTACAAGTCAATAATTGTGTTAAGCACACTTGCCTCACCTGAACATGCATGCAAGACCTAAACTATTACAGCTGTGCTCATAAGTTTACATACCCTGGCAGAATTTATGATTTCTTGGCCATTTTTCTGAGACTACGAATAATAACACAAAAACTTTTCTTTCACTCATGGTTAGTGTTTGGCTGAAGCCATTTTATTATCAATCAACTGTGTTTACTCTTTTTAAATCATGACAACAGAAACTACTGAAAATGTCCCTGATCAAAAGTTTACATACCCTGGTGATTTTGGCCTGATAACATGCACACAAGTTGACAAAAAGGGGTTTAAATGGCTATTAAAGGTTACCATCCTCATCTGTGATCTGTTTGCTTGTAATTAGTGTGTGTGTGTATAAAAGGTCAATGAGTTTCTGGACTCCTGACAGACCCTTGCATCTTTCATCCAGTGCTGCACTGAGGTTTCTGGATTCTGAGTCATGGGGAAAGCAAAAGAATTGTCAAAGGATCTGCGGAAAAAGGTAGTTGAACTGTATAAAACAGGTAAGGGATATAAAAAGATATCCAAGGAATTGAGAATGCCTATCAGCAGTGTTCAAACTCTAATCAAGAAGTGGAATATGGGAGGTTCTGTCGAAACCAAACCACGGTCAAGTAGACCAACTAAAATTTCAGCCACAACTGCCAGGAAACTTGAGATGCAAAGAAAAACCCACAAATAACTTCAGGTGAAATACAGGACTCTCTGAAAACATGTGGTGTGGCTGTTTCAAGATGCACAATAAGAAGGCACTTGAAGAACTATGGGCTGCATGGTCGAGTCACCAGATGAAAGCCATTACTACATGCATGGTCGAGTCGCCAGAAGAAAGCCATTACTACACAAATGCCACAAAGTATCCCGCTTACAATACTCCAAACAGCACAAAGACAAGCCTCAAACCTGGCACAAAGTCATTTGGAGTGATGAGACCACAATTGAGATTTGTGGCCACAACCATAAACGCTACATTTTGGAGAGGAGTCAACAAGGCCTATGATGAAAGGTACGCCATTCCTACTGTGAAACACGAAGGTAGATCGCTGATGTTTTGGGGATGTGTGAGCTACAAAGGCACAGGAAATTTGGTCAGAATTGATGGCAAGATGAATGCAGTATGTTATCAAAAAATACTGGAGGAAAATTTGCATTCATCAGCCCGGAAGCTGCGCATGGGACGTACCTGGACATTCCAACATGACAATTATCCTAAACACAATTCCAAGTCGACCTATCATTGGCTACAGCAGAATAAAGTGAAGGTTCTGGAGTGGCCATCTCAGTCTCCTGACCTCAATATCATTAAGCCACTCTGGGGAGATCCCAAATGTGTAGTTCATGTAAGACAGCCCAAGAATTTACAACAACTGGAGGCTTTTTGCCGGGAAGAATGGGCAGCTTTACCATCTGAGAAGATAAAGAGCCTCATCCACAAATACCACAAAAGACCTCAAGCTGTCATTGATGTTAAAGGGGGCAATACACGGTATCATTATGATTTAAAAAGAGTAAACGCAGTTGATTGATAATAAATGGCTTCCGCTAAACACTAACCATGAGTGAAAGAAAAGTTTTTGTGTTATTTATATTCTCTGAAAAGTGGCCAAGAAATCATAAATTCTGCCAGGGTATGTAAACTTATGAGCACAAATGTATATACGCAACATGTAGCATCTATGAAACTAGACCGGCTTCTGTTGAACAATCCAGCTAGAAAAACAGCAATGGCTGCATCGCTGATCTGCAAGGTCCCTGCAGTCAGAATACAGTAGCACAGTGGAGAAGATCAACGAAGATTGTTTGTGTGGATGTGGAGATCTGTCAATTTTATTCTTTTCAACCCGCTGCGTTGAATGGAAAAAAAAACTCCCCATGCATACCCAGTTTTATATCACAGAGTCATCTGTTCCCTCTATTAACAATCCATTGTTCAAAATGAGGTTGAAGGATTGTAAGAGGTGCATGAAAGTCAGCCAGCCCCCAGTTTGATGTACTCACCTTCCAGTCTGTCACCAACCAAATAAGACCTGTCTCTTGGTACAAAGAACAGGGGTTTAGTTGACACACATTTGCAAACGCATGTGAAAGCTGCAGAGCCACGTCACGGCACCCTGTTTAAATCTGCAGTCCTACACTCTTAATTTAGTGTCCTCACACTGGAGGCACATGGCCGCTAATGGGTGGATGGGGAACAGGTGAGAGGGAGACAGCCCAACCTCCCCCAACCTATCCCCATGCACGACTGGCTATTGTCTCAAAAAGTTCAAATAATTAGGTTAAAATATAACCATGGTGCAAACTGGAGAAGACCAGCTGAAAAGCATTACACCTCCATCCCCTTGGTGGATGCAGTATATGGATAGGAAGGGATTTTATATATGGGGCATGGCCTGTAAAGCACACTGCCTTTGAAATCCCTTATTTCCTTTGGGACTTTATATGAGACAAGCAGGTCATGCTATTGGTCTCCATCCCTGTATATGGAAAACACTAGGGTCAAATCAAAAACTGCATCCACCAAAAACGCACGAAAATCGCACGGTGGGACTTTAGATGAGGCACCAAGCTGTAAGCAAGGCGTCTCCATCCCTGGTTGCTTTAAACATATTGGACTAGGTGGGACTTTAGATGAGACCCAAGCTGGTGTTGCCCGGCGTCTCCATCCCTATAACAAAACACAAAATGAGGTTGAAGGATTGTAAGAGGTGCATGAAAGTCAGCCAGCCCCCAGTTTGATGTACTCACCTTCCAGTCTGTCACCAACCAAATAAGACCTGTCTCTTGGTACAAAGAACAGGGGTTTAGTTGACACACATTTGCAAACGCATGTGAAAGCTGCAGAGCCACGTCACGGCACCCTGTTTAAATCTGCAGTCCTACACTCTTAATTTAGTGTCCTCACACTGGAGGCACATGGCCGCTAATGGGTGGATGGGGAACAGGTGAGAGGGAGACAGCCCAACCTCCCCCAACCTATCCCCATGCACGACTGGCTATTGTCTCAAAAAGTTCAAATAATTAGGTTAAAATATAACCATGGTGCAAACTGGAGAAGACCAGCTGAAAAGCATTACACCTCCATCCCCTTGGTGGATGCAGTATATGGATAGGAAGGGATTGTACCAAGAGACAGGTCTTATTTGGTTGGTGACAGACTGGAAGGTGAGTACATCAAACTGGGGGCTGGCTGACTTTCATGCACCTCTTACAATCCTTCAACCTCATTTTGTGTTTTGTTATAGGGATGGAGACGCCGGGCAACACCAGCTTGGGTCTCATCTAAAGTCCCACCTAGTCCAATATGTTTAAAGCAACCAGGGATGGAGACGCCTTGCTTACAGCTTGGTGCCTCATCTAAAGTCCCACTGTGCGATTTTCGTGCGTTTTTGGTGGATGCAGTTTTTGATTTGACCCCAGTGTTTTCCATATACAGGGATGGAGACCAATAGCATGACCTGCTTGTCTCATATAAAGTCCCAAAGGAAATAAGGGATTTCAAAGGCAGTGTGCTTTACAGGCCATGCCCCATATATAAAATCCCTTCCTATCCATATACTGCATCCACCAAGGGGATGGAGGTGTAATGCTTTTCAGCTGGTCTTCTCCAGTTTGCACCATGGTTATATTTTAACCTAATTATTTGAACTTTTTGAGACAATAGCCAGTCGTGCATGGGGATAGGTTGGGGGAGGTTGGGCTGTCTCCCTCTCACCTGTTCCCCATCCACCCATTAGCGGCCATGTGCCTCCAGTGTGAGGACACTAAATTAAGAGTGTAGGACTGCAGATTTAAACAGGGTGCCGTGACGTGGCTCTGCAGCTTTCACATGCGTTTGCAAATGTGTGTCAACTAAACCCCTGTTCTTTGTACCAAGAGACAGGTCTTATTTGGTTGGTGACAGACTGGAAGGTGAGTACATCAAACTGGGGGCTGGCTGACTTTCATGCACCTCTTACAATCCTTCAACCTCATTTTGTGTTTTGTTATAGGGATGGAGACGCCGGGCAACACCAGCTTGGGTCTCATCTAAAGTCCCACCTAGTCCAATATGTTTAAAGCAACCAGGGATGGAGACGCCTTGCTTACAGCTTGGTGCCTCATCTAAAGTCCCACTGTGCGATTTTCGTGCGTTTTTGGTGGATGCAGTTTTTGATTTGACCCTAGTGTTTTCCATATACAGGGATGGAGACCAATAGCATGACCTGCTTGTCTCATATAAAGTCCCAAAGGAAATAAGGGATTTCAAAGGCAGTGTGCTTTACAGGCCATGCCCCATATATAAAATCCCTTCCTATCCATATACTGCATCCACCAAGGGGATGGAGGTGTAATGCTTTTCAGCTGGTCTTCTCCAGTTTGCACCATGGTTATATTTTAACCTAATTATTTGAACTTTTTGAGACAATAGCCAGTCGTGCATGGGGATAGGTTGGGGGAGGTTGGGCTGTCTCCCTCTCACCTGTTCCCCATCCACCCATTAGCGGCCATGTGCCTCCAGTGTGAGGACACTAAATTAAGAGTGTAGGACTGCAGATTTAAACAGGGTGCCGTGACGTGGCTCTGCAGCTTTCACATGCGTTTGCAAATGTGTGTCAACTAAACCCCTGTTCTTTGTACCAAGAGACAGGTCTTATTTGGTTGGTGACAGACTGGAAGGTGAGTACATCAAACTGGGGGCTGGCTGACTTTCATGCACCTCTTACAATCCTTCAACCTCATTTTGTGTTTTGTTATAGGGATGGAGACGCCGGGCAACACCAGCTTGGGTCTCATCTAAAGTCCCACCTAGTCCAATATGTTTAAAGCAACCAGGGATGGAGACGCCTTGCTTACAGCTTGGTGCCTCATCTAAAGTCCCACCGTGCGATTTTCGTGCGTTTTTGGTGGATGCAGTTTTTGATTTGACCCTAGTGTTTTCCATATACAGGGATGGAGACCAATAGCATGACCTGCTTGTCTCATATAAAGTCCCAAAGGAAATAAGGGATTTCAAAGGCAGTGTGCTTTACAGGCCATGCCCCATATATAAAATCCCTTCCTATCCATATACTGCATCCACCAAGGGGATGGAGGTGTAATGCTTTTCAGCTGGTCTTCTCCAGTTTGCACCATGGTTATATTTTAACCTAATTATTTGAACTTTTTGAGACAATAGCCAGTCGTGCATGGGGATAGGTTGGGGGAGGTTGGGCTGTCTCCCTCTCACCTGTTCCCCATCCACCCATTAGCGGCCATGTGCCTCCAGTGTGAGGACACTAAATTAAGAGTGTAGGACTGCAGATTTAAACAGGGTGCCGTGACGTGGCTCTGCAGCTTTCACATGCGTTTGCAAATGTGTGTCAACTAAACCCCTGTTCTTTGTACCAAGAGACAGGTCTTATTTGGTTGGTGACAGACTGGAAGGTGAGTACATCAAACTGGGGGCTGGCTGACTTTCATGCACCTCTTACAATCCTTCAACCTCATTTTGTGTTTTGTTATAGGGATGGAGACGCCGGGCAACACCAGCTTGGGTCTCATCTAAAGTCCCACCTAGTCCAATATGTTTAAAACAATCCATTGTTATTCTTCAACAAATGGCTGTAGGCACATTTAGTAGCAAGAATGAGAAATTAAAAATCGACTTTGCATAGACAGTAAAAAAAAAAAAAAAAATGTTTCACCACTGTCCCCTCCCACCGTTACTAAAGTCTTCTACTGATCCAGAGCTGTGCACATCTGCATCTTTTTCCTCTTCACTTCCTGCTCACACTGGATGCTCTGAGCTCATCAAGAGCCATTGGCTTATAGACGCACACAGCCCAGCCCGGGAGCATGCCCACATGTGTGCACCCATAGCACATATGGCCTGCCCCCCCAAAATCCATACATACCCTTATCTGAGCATGCAGCCTAGCAGGTCAGGAAAGGGACGGGGCAAGCGCCCCCCCACCCCTCCTGAGCCATACCAAGCCACATGTCCTCAACATGTTAATAGGAACAAGGGCCCCTTCCCCACAACCTTGGCTAGTGGTTGTGGGGGTCTGCGGGCAAGGGTCTTATCAGAATCTGTAAGCCCCCTTTAACAGGGCCCCCCTATGTGAATAAATATGGGGTACATAGAACCCCTACTTATTCACCAAGAAAACTGTAGGGTGAAAAAAAAGACATTATAAAGTTTTTGACAAGTCCTTTATTTTAAAAAAAAAACGTCCCCTGGTGTAGATCCATCGTGAATCGCGATGCCCGTCTCCACTGCTGCCCCAAAAAATGAAAGGAAAAAAAAAAAAAGGTCCACTCCTGCCGTCTGACAGTTCTTAAATAACTAAGGGGCGGGGCCACCCAGTGAGGTCATGGGTTGACCCCACCCCCATTGTGATGTCCCAGCATGCCCCTGGCATTTTCAGGATCTCATGCGGTATTTGGGAAAACACCTAAATACCGCATTCGATCTGGTTCTATAAATGGAGCCCAGTATTCCTGATCTCTATGCTTGTCCCAGAACAAAGCCTCAAAGTAGTGAAGCCACTACATATCAGCAGAACAGTCTGGGGTCTAATATCATCAAATGGAGAAGGAAGCAACAGCAGCCTACATAATCCTATCAAATCAAGTGTACTTTTATTATTAGGTCAACAAAAGCCAGAGGAACCACCTGTTCTCCGACTAAATGTTTGGTATGTTGCATTGCCACATATCTTACATTGGAAATCAACCCTTTATGATGTCATACACAAACAAATCATTTCTACACACTTTTCTGGTAGATATTAACCCACACATGTAGTACAGTGTTGTACAATGTTAGCTCTACATGAAAACTGAAAACTCAGACATACAGTACGTAAATTAAATTATTGTTTAAATAATTTGACTAAAACAATCCAAGGTAACAATAATTATCACATTAAATTTCAGTCACATATCAGGTTTTAGTAGATTTTGAAGGAAAAAAAAAAGCACCTAGCAGTTTTTGGGGATTTGTGGATGACAATAGATTTTCAACCTATTTTATATTATAGAGAATGCAGGAAAAGAGGGCATCTATCACTCCAAGCGATTGGAATTATAACAAGGAAATCTTACCCCTGTGGTCTGTTAGAGACATAAGAAGTCAGAGAGAGACTCATCAGACGAAACTCTACATTTATCCATATACAGTATCTCACAAAAGTGAGTACACCCCCCACATTTTTGTAAACATTTTGTTTTCATGTGACAAAACTGAAGAAATTACACATTGCTAAAATGTAAAGTAGTGAGTGTACAGCTTCTATAACTGTGTAAATTTGCTGTCCCCTCAAAATAACTTAACCACTTGCCGACCGCCGCACGACTATCTACGTCGGCGGTCAGCCCCTCACAGGCAAAGTGACGTAGGGCTACGTCACTAGCTTGTGAGGGTCTAGGGAGCGAGCGCGCGCCCCCGGAGGCGCGCTCCCGCTCCCGAGTGGTCACGGACCCCCCCGCGCGTGTGACCGGCGGACCCGATGTCCGCCGGCCACTCTGCGATCGGCGGGGGAGAGGGAGAAAGTCAGGCAGCTTGTGTAAACAAGCTGCCTGTCATTCTCCTCGCTGTATGAGAGCTGATCATCTGGATCTACTATGTAGATCCGTTGATCACTCTGCATACAGCTGAAGCCCCAGCCAATCACAGTTAGAATCACGCCCCTAGGGACACACACAGCCCCTCCCTCTCAAATAAAGTTAACCCCTTCACTACCAGTGTATTTTTACAGTAACAGTGCATATATATAGCACTGATTACTGTAGAAATGTCACTGGTAACCCCAAAAGTGTCAAAAATGTCAGTCAAGGGTCCGATCTGTCCGCCGCAATGTCGCAGTACCGCAAAAAAAATCGCAGATCGCCGCCATTACGCGTTAAAAAAAAAAACAACAAAAATGACAAAAATCTTTCCCTTAGTTAGTAAACGCAATAACTTTTGCGCAAACCAATCAAAATACCCTTTTTGCGATTTTTTTTTTTACCAAACATAGGTAGCATAAAACAAATTGGCCAAAAATTTTAAAAAATTTTGATTTTTACATTTTTTTTTGGGGGAATTTCATATAAAAAAAAGGGAAAAATATTGCTATTTTTGCAAAATGGACGCTCTTTTTTTGTTTATAGCGCGTGATCAAAAAATCGCACAGGTGATCAAATACCGCCAAAAGAAAGCTCTGTTTGTGGGAAAAAAAGGACGCCAAATTCGTTTAGGTACAGCATCGCACGACCGCGCAATTCTCCGTTAAAGTCACGCAGTGCCAAATCGCAAAATACCCCCTGGTCGGAATGGGGGTAAAATCTTCCGGGGCTTAAGTGGTTAACAAACAGCCATTAATGTCTAAACCACTGGCAACAAAAGTGAGTACATCCCTAAGTTAAAATGTCCAAATTGGGCCCAGTTAGCTATTTTCCCTCCCCGGTGTCATGTGACTTGTTAGTGTTACAAGGTCTCAGGTGTGAATGGGGAGCAGGTGTGTTCAATTTTGTGTTATCGCTCTTACTCTCTCATACTGGTCACTGGAAGTTCAACATGGCACCTCATGGCAAAGAACTGGAAGAGGATCTGAAAAAAACAATTGTTGCTCTACATAAAGATGGCCTAGGCTATAAGAAGATTGCCAAGACCCTGAAACTGAGCTGCAGCACGGTGACCAAGATCATACAGTGGTTTAACAAGACAGGTTCCACTCAGAACAGGCCTAGCCATAGTTGACTAAAGGAGCTGAGTGCACATGCTCAGTGCATCAAATTGGTCTGCATGACTGTCGTCCCAGAAGGAAGCCGCTCCTAAAGATGATGCACAAGAAAGCCTGCAAACAGTTTGCTGAAGACAAACAGACTAAGGACATGGATTACTGGAACATTTTGCTTCATTTATTTCAAGTTCATATGAACTTTTGATGGACTTTGCTGACTGGAGTTTATGAGTTTTAGATATATTTTTTTCTGTTTATCCTAATTCCATTCTGGTGCATCAGTGTCACTGTCGGTTCAGTTGAACTTTTAGTTGTATGGGTGGTAAGAGGTTACCACCATTCCTGCGCTACTGAAAGTTGCATCCTAATACTATGTGTTTTGGATTCATTTCATTTTCTACAGTGTCAGGAGACTAATAACTCTACAGAGAGGGGTGGATGCTGTGTCTGTTAATGAACATCAGAGAAATTGATTTTACGGTAAGTCAAAAATCCCATTTTCTCTTTCGTTCATTGAGGAACACGGCTCCTGGTATTCCTAACCAGTGGGACGTCCCAAAGCAGTGTTAAACAGAAGGGGTGGGAACAACCAAAAAAAAAAAAAAAAATCCCAAGGCTAAATATTAGCCAACCAGGCAACAGGAGAGCAACCAAACTGGAGCCCACCTGAAGAAAGCAATACACCCTCAAAGAGGATCAGGTCCTCTTAAACAGCAGCCTGCAAAACCTTATGGCCAAAGGAAGCATCCACAGATGCCAACACATCCACTTTATATAACTTTGAAAAAGTATACACCAACGACCAGGTGGCCAACTTGAAACCTACGTCACTGACTCCTGATGACGGAAGGCCCAGGAGGCACTAAGCGCCCTAGTAGAGTGCGCCGTGACAGGGAAAGGAGGAATCTGACCCCTCATGGAATAGGCGTGAACCACCGTCTGTCTGATCCACCTGGAAATAGTCACAGGGGAAGAGGGCAACCCTTTTCGAGGTCTGTCCATGAGCTTAAATAGTCTAACTTCCTGAAAGACTCCGTAGCTGCCAGGTACACCCTAATTGCCCGGGCCACATCCAAGACTCCGTAGCTGCCAGGTACACCCTAATTGCCCGGGCCACATCCAAGGCATGCAAGGCAATTTCCTTCGGATGTTTAGGCCTGGGACATTTTGGATAATGCTGCTGTCCAAAAGAGTGTAATACAGGAACTGTATCACTGGTTAGATCATCAGGTGAAAACAGATGGAAAACGCCTAAAAAAAGAGAGCTAATGCAGTGGCCACATCTAATGATTGGTAAGCTGCAATATTTTACATTTTTGGCTTTGTGTTTAACACCACTTTAAAAAAGGAATGAAAGGCCAAAGGTCTCTGAAACAGAAAGACCAAGGCCAAAATCTACCCCTTGATGTTACATAGTTACATAGTTAGTGAGGTTGAAAAAAGACATCAGTCCATCCAGTTCAACCTATGATGTGAGTGTGTGTTTGCTTTTAACCATACATTGTATACCCCTGTATGTTGTGGTCTCTAAGGTGCCCATCTAATAGTTTTTTGAAACTATCAATGCTCCCTGCTGATACGACTGCTTGTGGAAGAGAATTCCACATCCTTACCGCTCTTACAGTGAAGAACCTCTTACGCAT
The DNA here is from genome assembly GCF_965119305.1 of Pelophylax lessonae. NCBI lineage: Eukaryota > Metazoa > Chordata > Amphibia > Anura > Ranidae > Pelophylax > Pelophylax lessonae. Next base: position 216,399,151 of record NC_138769.1, on the reverse strand, counting down.
TTTAAGGTTAAACCGCCTTTCCTCTAGTTTTAGTGAGTGGCCACGTGTCTTATTGTATCTCCTTTCTCTGAATAGTTTGTTCCTTATGCTAGGGTCGCCAGTACAGTATTTGTACATTGATATCATATCCCCCCTCAATCGTCTCTTCTCCAGAGAGAATAAGTTCAGTGCTGACCTTGATGTACTCAAGGTCAGATCCTGGATGCTGTAGAACAGACTGGAGAAAAGAAAAAAAAATGCATGCAACGGGTTTCCTCTTAGGGATAAATTTCCAGGCCGTGCACCACTCAAAGTAGGCTTTCCAGCTGTGATGGTAGACTATGCAAGAAGGTCAAATTTCTAGCCTTCAAGAGGGCAAAAATAATCAAATCTGATAGGCCCCTATCCCTAAGGACATAGGCTTCAACAGAAGCAGGATATTAGACTAGGCCTTAGGACAGAAGGTGCAAACAATCCAGAAGGGCCTATGTAGAGTCTGCCATGTCCTCCTGGGTCAGTCAGGTGTAATGAGCTTTACCGGAATGTCCTCCATCTTGATCCTGTGGACCAGATGAGGGAGGAGATGTAGAGGAGGAAAGACGTAGATCAGACTGAACTGTTGCCATAAAATGGAGTTAGGGTCTTAGACCATGTGCTTAGTCCAGACAGTCAGAGTCTGGCAGACAACCATGGAGGCATTGTGGGGCCCTCATAAAAAACAAGGCCTTTAGGAAGGCTTCTAAACTCCTGTCCACCGGGTATTTGAACATAGGATTATCCTCCACAGGGACTGTTAGAGTATTGTTAAGTTAAGAAATGACTGGATCAACCACTAAGATGCCCATTTGTGCAGAAACCCTCCTCAATAGAATATTGCTATACAAAATGCTGAGAAGGGGCAGAGTTTTTCCAGGGTGAGGCCAGTCACAGTTAGGTTAGTCACAAGATAGGATCAAAAAGCAAGTGGACTGAAAAAGTCTTGGCAGGTTTGAGTAATTTCAGTGAGAACATGGAATGGCATACTGTGTCAATGAGGACAGCAATGGTATCCCGAAACTTTGATTAAATCTCAGCTGAAGGTATCTCATCCTGGTACGATTTCTCAGAAGTAGAGGATTTGTTTACCTCCCCTATAGCTAGCACATCAGCTGCAGGAGCAAAGTCAGAAATCAATTCAGGAGAGACTGAAGAGGCTCTTTTGTGACCCCTGAGATCTACAGCCTCCTAGAGGACCAAAATCCTACCCATAGAGTCAGACATGGTGGCTGAAAATTCCTTTCTAGATAGATAGGTGGAAGAGTGCACAGCTAAAGGGCCAGTGGAGTTCCAAGAGAAAGATAGGGATTTAAGCTTGGGACAGTCGTCAGAATTGAGGGTACTAGGTCCATTAGAGGAGAGACTATCACCTACCTTCCAGAGTCGTTAGCTGCATTTGAGCCAAAAATTTCATCTGACCTGCCATTTGTCATGCAAAATGTCCCCAAAAGCTGTACTTACAACTTTCATTGCTTCTGAAAGGAAAGGAAAGGAAAGGAAAGGAAAGGAAAGGAAAGGAAAGGAAAGGAAAGGAAAGGAAAGGAAAGGAAAGGGAAAAGCCTTCTGTGATAGGCACAGTGGGCTGCTGAATCCAGGAAGCATCCAAAAAGCACTGTGCCACGTTATGCAGGAGTTAGAAGTCTAGGTGCTTACCAAGAAGCATGCCAAGAGGAAGCAAAATGATGCACACATGCAGAGCACAGCTATTGGATTTGAGGCCACACAGGCACAATAGTGGTTTTGCATCAGGGACCGAGAAAAAAGCACCTACTTGAAAAGGCACACATTTAAAGTGTTGCAGCCCGAATTCTGCAATACCCACTATTTGTCAGGGCTAATGCTCCAAGGGTACAACAAAACATTTAGAGTGTCCTAGCCCATGCTCCACTATAGCCATTCTGCACTGGGTGCCAGCACACTGGGTCAGATGAGGGCATGAGCCCTGAGCTCTTTCCATTGCAGGTGGCCTCTCTAGTCCCATAATAGCCCATGCTATGCTATTTTCCCTCCCTGATGGGCTTATGCCCAAAGGGGTATTTGGGGACAAGGCTCCACCACAGGCAGACCTGCAGCTAACTCGAAATAATGCACCACATGCCAAAGTAGGAACGCTTGCATGATCCAGTACTCAAAGCAAAATTACAGGCCAGCCCCATCTCTTCATCTTCAGGCAGGGTATGGTCCTCCAATGCTCTGCCGGGAAGTCAACTGATCCAGAAAGCTGCTGAAGGAGAGATGCAGTGGCTATGGTGCAGCTAGGAGCTTGGTATAAGAATTTGAAAAATTACCAACATAGGAGAGGTAATCTTTTATCAAGAAAAAGAGGACTTAATTGCCTAAGGGCACTAGCAAACAAACTGAGGCTTTCTGAGAGTGAGAGGGATTTTATAGGGAATGTCCCTGCAGCTTTTTTGCCATTTTCCGGTCAAATTAAATCAGCTGCATATAGCCCTTGGTTAATGCATATTTTCATATTCAAAGTCAGATTTAAAAAAAAAATGACTATGCGTTTGTTATGTGTACCTGTGCACACAGTATACTTAAAAATGTTTTAAAAAAGATTTCTTACTTTCTAGATGTTTATGAGGAGAAGGTAGACTGCAAGCATTTCTCAACCAGCTTAGTATGATCTGTCCCAATAGCTGGGCTGGGGACTGGCTGAGATTTGAACCATTAATGGGCAGGCTGAACGTAGCAAGTAATTGATCAATCAGCTTGGGTAAAACCAGCCTGCCAGTTTCTCTGCTATAAACGCTAGCGATTATCACTGTTTTCTCAGCGGGGATGGTTTTCCCCACCCGCCCCCTGTCAGGAGAATTTCTGATTCCCCTGTCAGCACTGTCTGTGTGGATGGGGGAGTCGTGCAAATTTCTTTCCTGCAACCACAGACATTCGCAGCGTGTATGGCCTGTCTTAGGCCCCTTTCACACATGCGGACCGTTCAGATCCGCCTGTCAGTTTTTCAGGCGGATCTGAGCGGATGCCCCATGCATCCCTATGGGGCAGCGGATGTCAGCGGAGACATGTCTGCTGACATCCAATCCAATCCTGTCCGTCAAATCCGGACGGATGGAAACCCTATTTTCCATCTGTCTGGCAGATTGGATCGGAGATCGGATGAGAAAGGACAGGCGGTCCGTTCTCATCCGATTCCCCCAAAGAGAACAGCGAGGGATCTGACACCTCTGTGTGCGGAGACGGAGCTGTCATCTGCCTGCTCAGTGGGGATCGGCGGATCGATCCCCCGCTGAGCAGAACGGTGTCCGCGGACAGAGCGGACAGGTATGAAAGGGGCCTAAGGCTGCATTTCATAAGTACTAGTAAGTAGTGAAAGAAACTGTAACACCGCTCCAGTTGATATGCTCAATGAACTGAAGGTCAGGTGCCGCTCCAGTCCGTGAAATGGATAACATGAAAATACGTACAAGAGAGATGACCGTTCTCCGATCTTCAGAAACCCCAGGGTTATGATTAAGCAATTTGGTTTGTGCTACCATTGTCCTCTTGTATCGTGGATATTTGATGTCAAACGTGGATTTTAACAAATGAAGCATTGAACTTTGCGAAGATTGGAGTGCGGTCATCTCTCTTGTACAAATTTTCATAAATATAATACATAGTAAAATATTAAAGCAGTTGTAAACCTCAGTCTAGGGCAGGGGTCTTCAAACTATGGCCCTCCAGTTGTTCGGGAACTACAATTCCCATCATGTCTAGTCATGTCTGTGAATGTCAGAGTTTTACAATGCCTCATGGGATGTGTAGTTCCACAACAGCTGGAGGGCCGTAGTTTGAGGACCCCTGGTCTAGAGTTTTATTTTTTTGCTGGGGTGGGGGGGACCTGTGGGGTAAAGCCATAACGTGCCAATATGCATCGCATACTAGAACATTATGTTAAACTTACCTGAAAACAAAGCCAAGAAGTCAGCGCTGTAGGTGCCTCTATCTTCACCTGTCTTGCTTTCGGGTTCGTGGACTCCAGCTCTGTGACTGGCCAAAGCCGCAAGAACGTCATTCCCACGCATACTCGCAGGAGCCGCTGTTCACGGCACAAGGTTATGAAGGAGTGGCACGGTAGGGCGTTCCTTCAGAGCGCATGCACCAGTGATGTCACTGGCTGCATGCAATGTAAATATCTCCTAAACGGTGCAAGTTTAGGAGATATTTACACTTCCTATATGTAAGCCTTACTAAAGGCTTACCTATAGGTAAAAGCAAGAGAAGGAAGTTAACTTCCTCTTTAAGACACGGTGATAAGGTTATATACTGTACATTTAGCTGACCCTTTTTCATATGCATGGTCAAAAAAGTATGTTGTACAAAGATAGTGCACCTTTTCTAAAACGATTTAAATAATTTCCCTAAATGATTTATAAATGTTCAGTGATTACACAATAATGTGTCATTATCTCGGCATATATAGGACCGCAGAACAGTAAGAATTGCATTAGGAAAAAGCTGCATGTGTTTTTCTTTCAGATTTCTGCGGTGTGCACCACAGTAAAACTTGGAAGATCTGAGTGTTTCAAAAAAGAGAAATGACTAATAATGACACTTTGCCATTTTAGAGCTATCTTTAGTCTACATCTGCCTTTGTACAGTTTTAAAGCTAACCAGTGATTTGCTCAAGCGAGGAAAAACAACAAGTAATTAATTGCCTCCATGCCCATCCTCAGCTTATACTAACATCCCCTTTACTTTTCAGGGGGGGGGGGGGGGCATCATTTTAAGGTCACCCATGCTTCACCCCTTTTCAACAATGTCATGAAGGGGAGGGGCTTAGTCATTACACTTATTTTGAGTATTTATTTTTAAAGGGCAAACGGCAGCATTTATTTTTAAAGCATTTGTTAACCACTTGCCGACCGCCGCAAGTAAATATACTGCGGCGGTCAGCCCCTCACAGGCAAAGTGACGTATGGGTACGTCACTAGCCTGTGAGGCTCTGGGGGAGCGAGCGTGCGCCGCCGGAGGCGCGCTCCCGCTCGGTCACGGACCCCCCCCGCGCGTGTGCCCGCCGGACCCGATGTCCGCCGGGCACTCGCGATCGCCCATTAGAGTGGGAGAAAGGCAGGCGGCTGATGTAAACAAGCCGCCTGTCATTCTCCCTTGTGTAAGAACAGTGATCATACGGTTCTACTACGTAGGACCGTTGATCACTGTTCCTACACCTTAAGCCACAGCCAATCACAGTTAGAATCACGCCCCTAGGGACACAAACAACCCCTCCCTCTCAAAAAAAGTTAACCCCTTCACTGCCAGTGTCATTTTACAGTAACAGTGCATATGTATAGCACTGATTACTGTAGTAATGTCACTGGTAACCCCAAAAGTGTCAAAAATGTCAGTCAAGGGTCAGATCTGTCCGCCGCAATGTCGCAGTCCCGCAAAAAAAAATCGCAGATCGCCGCCATTACGCGTCAAAAAAAAAAACAACAAAAATGACAAAAATCTTTCCCTTAGTAAACGCAATAACTTTTGCGCAAACCAATCAAAATACGCTTTTTGCTATTTTTTATACCAAAAATATGTAGCATAAAACAAATTGGCCTGAAATGTTAAAAAATTTTGATTTTTACATTTTTTTGGGGGGAATTTCATTAAAAAAATGTGAAAAATATTGTTATTTTTGCAAAATTTACGCTTTTTTTGTTTATAGCGCATGATCAAAAAATCGCACAGGTGATCAAATACCACCAAAAGAAAGCTCTGTTTGTGGGGAAAAAAGGACGTCAAATTCGTTTAGGTACAGCGTCGCACGATCGCGCAATTTTCCATTAAAGTCACGCAGTGCCGAATCACAAAATAGGCCCTGGTCAGGAAGGGGGTAAAATCTTCCGGGGCTTAAGTGGTTAACCTAAAAAAAAAAAAAAACAATCCTTTTCCCTAAAGCATGTTATACAGCACAGTTCTCAGGAGGGGAGTTTCTCAGCTAAGCACACCTTCATGCTAGAGCTGCACGATTCTGGATAAAATGAGAATCACAATTTTTTTGCTTAGAATAAAGATCGCGATTCTCGGTGTAACATCATCTTTTACATTATACAAAAAAATTGGTCTAACTTTACTGTTTATTTTTTTTTAATTCATTAAAGTATATTTTTTCCCAAAAAAATGCATTTGAAAGACTTCTGCGCAAATACAGTGTGACTTAAAAGATTGCAACAATTGACATTTTATTGATTGAGTGTCTTCGCGCCTCCGGTCAATCAGATGGCCGGAGGATGTGAACCAGGAAGAAGGACGGCCAACATGTCTGCTGTGTTATCGGTGAGCAGGCTGCACTGCGGGGGCTTCGTTCTAAGGGAAGTATTTCATAATGAGCTAGTATGCGATGCATACTAGCTCATTATGCCTTTGTCTTTCAGGTTTTTCTTTTTTTAATTTTTTATTTTCTGAGGTTTACAACCTCTTTAATTTGGAGTGCTCAGATATAGTGTAGTTCCACTTTAAAGCGGAGTTCCACTCAAAAGTGGAACTTCCGCTTATCTGTCTCCTCCCACCCTCTGGTGCCACAATTGGCACCTTTCAGGGGGGAGCGGGTACCTGTTTTTGACAGGCACCCCGTCCCCACTTCCGTCAGACCTCACCGTGGCGAGGTTCGTCAGAGGTTCGGCCCCCTACTCCTCCCTCTACTTCGTGGCCAATTACTGAGCGCAGCGCACTTCGCGCATGCACGGTAGGCCGGGTTCCCTTACCGGCAATAGCGGCGGCAGCACCCGACAGCCGATGGAAACATTGGCTGTGGTGCTGACATCGCTGGACTCCAGGACAGGTAAGTGTCCTAATATTAAAAGTCAGCAGCTACAGTATGTGTAGCTGCTGACTTAATTTTTGGAGAGGGGGGTGGAACTCCTCTTTAAGTCACAGACCCAGAACATGCATTACAAAGCATATAAATCAGTGTCAAAAAAGCATTTCAATTCCTTATCTCTATACTTGCTCTGGATCAGTGACTCAGGAGTCCAAGCCCAAAGATTCAGCATGACAACCAGGGAACTATCATTCTAAGAAGGAGAGTTTAGTAATGGTAGACCTATACACAAAGTAAGAATCGTCATTAGAAATGAATGAAAGCGCCCCTGCCCCTAATTAGCTGCTGGAGCTCTCAGACTCCAATTGCTTTCAATGGGGCTTCCGCTTGCAGCTAATCTCTGGAAACCCCCGCTGAGTCTCCCGTATGCAATCGCTAACAGCTCCATTCAGATGTGCGCAAAAAGGTACAATAATAAAGTGCTTAATAATACCAGTTAAACACCAATCACAACTACAAAGACCGCATGCATTAGAGATACTTAGTTATATTCAATCTTTAATCAACAGAATGCCCCCTCCAGGGTCTGTGCTTGTGTTTTCTCCTCCTTCTCCTTCTTAATAATACAAAAATACTTACTGCTTTATAAAGAAAGCTTTTCACAGTAAACCCCAGCAGCAAAGACATTACAAAAGCTTTGCTATAGCTATGAACAACGGGATATGCTTATTTATTAAAGGCACCCATCTAGTACCAGTGGAAAGTAATGTGTTAGGATCCTAAAATAGATCTAGTAAAGTAGGATTGTTTTACTCTTGGCACAGTTAGTACAAACTGACTACTAATGCGTTGAATCACACACTAGCACATGAAATGAAAAGTCTTTCACATAATGGCTACAAGGTTACAGCGTCCTTCAGAGAAATGTAAAGGAAAGTACTGAATATATATTCATAGGAAGGTGCAAGCCCATCGGAATGCTGAAAGCCTAGGGCTTCCATTGATTCCCAGCCGAGTCAGAACAAGCCACTCATGTTTATTTAAAAGAGGAACAAAAGACAGGAAACATTTTTGGTAGGGCTACGCAAAGGACTTGCTTATTTGTTTGTAATCAACTAGATTTACATGTAAGAAAATGCCTGGACAAAAAGTTGAGTTGTCCGTAACTACTGATTAGATTAATCCTCACCTCTTCTCATCTACACTCACTGGCCACTTTATTAGGTACACCTTGCTAGTACCGGGTTGGACCACTTTTGCCTTCAGAACTGCCTTAATTATTTGTGGCATAGATTTAATAAGGCGTTGGAAACATTCCTCAGAGATTTTTGGTCCATATTGACATGATGGCAATGCTGTAAATTTGTCGGCTGCACATCCATGATGTGAATCTCTCTTTTCACCACATCCCAAAGGTGCTTTATTGGATTGAGATCTGGTGACTGTGGAGGCCATTGGAGTAAAGTGAACTCATTGTCATGTTAAAGATAGAAACCAGTTTGAGATGATTTGAGCTTTGTGTCATGGGGCATTAGCCTGCTGGAAGTAGCCATCAGAAGATGGGTACACTGTAGTCATAAAACGATGGACATGGTCAGCAATACTCAGGTAGGCCATGGCCTTTAAACGATGCTCCATTGGTACGAAGGGGCCCAAAGTGTGCCAAGAAATATCCCGCACACCAATACACCACCACCACCAGCCTGATCTGTTGATACAAGGCAGGATGGATCCAGGCTTTCATGTTATTTATGCCAAATTCTGACACTACCATCTGAATGTCTCAGCTGAAATCTAGACTCATCAGACCAGGTAATCATTTTCAAAACTTCTATTGTCCACTTTTGGTGAGCCTGAGCGAATTGTAGCCTCAGTTTCCTGTTCTTAGCTGAAAGGAGGGGCACCCGGTGTGGTCTTCTGCTGCTTCAAGGTTCGATGTGTTGTGCATTCAGAGATGGCATTCCACATACCTTGGTTGCAGGGATGGCCCAAGACATTGTGCTGCCTGAGTCCACTGCCTGAGTCCAAGAATTAAATGCTGCCCCCATTCCTCCAAGAAAAAAATCAGGCCCACCAAAAAACCCCCACATCCATTATATATAAAATTTTAAAAATATTATATATACTGTTATCTTCTTCCATAACTCACCACCGGACTGGTCCACCAAACACCCACTGTCTGTCCTCTTGTCACCCCTGTGTCTGCTGCACCCACCATCCTAGAAGATCCAGCCTGCCCTGCGTGAGATGGAGTGCGCTGATGTCTGACGTCATCGCGCACACCATGATTATGTGAGAGACGTTCCCCGGAAGAGACGCTCCGCCTCCTCATACTCATCAGTTTGCACTACAGGTGGCAGTATGAGATGGGGAAATGCCTCCAGTAACGCCCCGCAAACTGAGGACACACAATACTGCTGGAAAACAAAATCTTGGGAGTCAATTTGCTATCCTTTCAAAGTGCTGCTTGGATCCAATAGACCCACTGGGACCCATGGTAGGGCCGGCCATGCTTGGTTGTAAGGACTTGTTATTTGAGTTACTGTTGCCTTTCTATTATGTCGAACCAGTCTGCCCATTCTCCTCTGACATGAACAAGGCATTTTTGTCCACACAACTGCCACTCAGTGGATATTTTCTCTTTTTCGGACCATTCACTGTGAACCCTAGAGATGGTTGTGTGTGAAAATCCAAGTAGATCAGCAGTTTTTTTAAATACTAAGACCAGCCCGTCTGGCGCCAACAACCATGCCATGTTCAAAGTCCCTTAAATCCCCTTTCTGATGCTCAATTTGAACTTCAGCAAGTTGTCTTCACCATGTCTAGATGCCTAAATGCATTGAGTTTAGGGCTGCAACTAACGATTAATTTCTATCTATCGATTATTTTTACGATTAGTCGACTAATCTAAAAATTATTTTTATTTTATTTTTTTTGCTTAATTTAGTGTTTTTTGATTAGCTAATTAATCCTGTAATTAATACAGACCCCTCAGTAAGCCCCCCTCTCAGTACAGACCCCTCAGTAAGCCCCCCTCCCAGTACAGACCCCTCAGTAAGCCCCCCTCCCAGTACAGACCCCTCAGTAAGCCCCCTTCCAGCACAGACCCCTCAGTAAGCCCCCTCCCAGTACAGACCCCTCAGTAAGCCCCCTCCCAGTACAGACCCCTCAGTAAGCCCCCTCCCAGTACAGACCCCACAGAAAGCACTCCCACCTAGTACAGACCACTTAGTAAGCCCCCTCCCAGTACAGACCACTCAGTAAGCCCCCTTCCAGCACAGACCCCTCAGTAAGCCCCCTTCCAGCACAAGCCCCTCAGTAAGCCCCCTCCCAGTACAGACCCCACAGTAAGCCCCCCTCCCAGTACAGACCCCTCAGTAAGCCCCCCTCCCAGTACAGACCCCTTAGTAAGCCCCCCTCCCAGTACAGACCCCTCAGTAAGCCCTCACACCTAGTACAGATCACTTAGCAAGCCCCCCTCCCAGTACAGACACCTCAGTAAGCCCCCTTCCAGCACAGACCCCTCAGTAAGCCCCCTCCCAGTACAGACCCCTCAGTAAGCCCCCTTCCAGCACAGACCCCTCAGTAAGCCCCCTCCCAGTACAGACCCCACAGTAAGCCCTCCCACCTAGTACAGACCACTTAGTAAGCCCCCCTCCCAGTGCAGACCCCTCAGTAAGCCCTCCCACCTAGTACAGACTACTTAGTAAGCCCCCCCTCCCAGTGCAGACCCCTCAGTAAGCCCTCCCACCTAGTACATACCACTTAGTAAGCCCCCCTCCCAGTGCAGACCCCTCAGTAAGCCCTCCCACCTAGTACAGACTACTTATTAGGCCCCCCCAGTGCAGACCCCTCAGTAAGCCCTCCCACCTAGTACAGACCATTACAAGCCACATCCGGTGTAGCGCCGCACATGTGACATCTCTGAGTACCCGGGTGATCGGGGAGGATGGCGAAGGTGTTGCGGCAGAAGCTGTGGCGGAGTACATTGGTGCTGGAGATGGTCAGGTATTCATGGTCCTCTTGTCTCCGACATCGGCCAGGGGGCGTGTGACGTCATGTGTCGACGCCTTTCACGCACGTCGGCGATTTTTCGTAGTCGACGCGTCGTTGCAGCCCTAATTGAGTTGCTGCCATGTGATTGGCTGATTAGCAATTTGTATTACCAAGCAATTGAACAGGTGTACCTAATAAAGTAGCCAGGTAGTGTATATTTGAAACAAGAAGGAAGAATTTGATTGGTTGCTACTACTAAAACAGGCAGATTTTTCATCTTATACTTTCATATGGGAGGCCCAATTAATTTACCCTAAGCAGATTGCAATTCTGTTATCGTACCCATCAGTACAATGGGGGCTATTTTGTCTGGTAATTGATGTATCCATCCATGATATGATGATCCATGAGACTGCTGTTTAACTATTAGTTAATACTTAGATATTAAAAGTTTATTTTATTTTTTCAAATAACAAACATCTTATACCTACTTCATCTGCGCAATAGTTTTGCACAAAACAACCCTGATCCTCTCTTCTCGGGTCGCCCGCTGGTGCTCCTCCTCTTTTCTGAGTCCCCCCATAGCAAGCCACCTGTTATGGGGGCACTCATGCATGCTTGCTCCCAAGCCCTGCTCTGCCAATGACTATTGGTGTCTCTCAGCGAATGAGGAGGCAGAGACCCGGGAAAACAGCTACTCTTGTGGGGGGGGGGGGGGGGCAGGCTGCAGGGGGAGCTACATACTGAAGGTTGCATCAAGGAAGAATGCATCAGCGTAAAAAAACCTTCAACCTTTAGAACCACTTTAAGTATGCTGCATTATTAGTCACTGAGCACAAGTCTTAGTAATGATTAACTAAAAATAGGAGAACTTTTTGACTCCTTTACTAATGAAAATCATATGTTATATTGAGAGGACCCTGTTTCCACTTCCTATTCCTACACTTCTAATTTAGCAGATATTCTAAAACCATGTATTTTATTGTGTTCTCTTTAAGTTGGAGTAGTAGCTTTCATAATATAACCAAAAAATCAAGTGACTTCGGACATATAACCTTTTGCAGTTTTGCTTTTATCTTGCTGTCCTCTAAAAGCTGTTCTAGGATCATCAAGAATACGGTCATATACGGGCTCTTGCACACTGGCCTTAAAAAAATGCCACTTTTAAAGCTGTTTGCCATTTACAGGAGTATTAAAAGAGAAGCATTTTCAGGCAGAAAAAAAAAAACACCAATGGCGTGTTTAGAAGAGGAGCTAAAAAGCATTTGTGTTTGAGCGTTAATATATTCCAATGGGCAGAATAAATAAATATACTAGCCAATAGAGTGCATTAACACTCAAACTCTAAATAGGTGTGGAACATACGGCTTTTGAAGCATTTTTTAAGGAGTTCTGGCTTTCAGAGGGGCTTGAGGCTGGGTTCACACTGCATCCCTGTTCTCTGTTTTAGGTGTGAATCAGGTCCGAATTTTTGCCTGAATTCGGAGCTGAAACAGACTAGAAGGGGCACAGGACCCTTTTCCAGTGGGGACTGCGGCCACCCCGGAGGTGTGTGAACGGCTCCTTAGAGAGCCGGTTACCCTTCTGTCATGCGAATTGGATGTGGGGAAAAACGCATCCAATTCCCATAAATGTGAACCCAGCCTTTGCAGATGCCCTGTGTGCATGAGGCCTAAATCATATAACTTTCCTTCTCTATCCAGATTACATGCTGAGGGTTCACAAGAAATGAATGTGCACACCCCCCAAATATGCATGTACAATACGTATCAGCAATATGCGCTAATGTGCATTACATGCATAGGTATGAACAGCTATCAGCCATAAAAGACCTGAGGAAGCATGCACTTCTAAGGCTCGGTTTCCACTACCGCGGCTACGAAGTCGTGCTACTTCTAGCGCGACTTCGTAGCTAAAGTTGTTTGCGGCTTTCAGTGAGACTTGTCCCTCATTATAGAGAGAAGTCGCACTGAAGCCGGCTCAAAAGTAGTGCACGAACTTCTTTTGAAGTCACCGCAACTCAAGACGCGGCAGTGGAAACGGGCCAAATTGAAATCAATGGCTTTTGACTTGCTGTGCGACTTGACATGTGTCAAGTCGCCCAGCAAGTCGCACTAGTGGAAACCGAGCCTAAAGGGATCCACCTTAGATATAATTCCTTTTATGTAACTCTGTAAACAGGCTATCTGAGCTACAACGTGGCTGTTTTTTAGACTTCGTTCACACTTATGTACAGTATGTATTGCAAATCAAGGCTTGCAATGCACATCAGTGCACGTTACACAGATGCATTGTACATGCATTTTGGTTAGGCCCACATTCATTTTTAATGGACGCTCAACACATGCCTACGCCTCAAAAAACACACATGATCCCAGCAAACTACAATACATACACCTGTAGATACCTGTATTGTGATAGAAAAATAGATTCCTATGTGTTTTTTGATGTCGCCAACACAAAGACAGAAAAGCCAATCACATGGTCTAAGTAGTCAATTTAACAGGAAAATAGTGAAGTTGCAGTGTCTTCCAGAAACTTATTTTTGGGATTGTAATTTGCTAGATGTCAGAGACCTGCTTAACTTAGTTGGTAAATTAAATATTTCAATCTGATCTCATGGGTTATTTTGTTGCTTTGAAAGGTACTTTCATGGACCCCAGTGAGGGGATTGAGTGGATAAATTGGACAAGAGCTTAGAACAACAATATGTGCATAGCACATGGAGAGAATTACCCATCAGAGGGTGGGAGGGAGCACTGGTTTGGATGCGGTTGGGTAACCTTGGAAAAACAGAGAGTGCAATAGTAGGTATCACCTGTTCCTGCAAGATCCAGCCTTTATGAGTATAGTTGCAGAACCAATCCAATATCCTCGCCACATGAGTAATTGTAGAATACAATATTGAATCTAGAAAACCCAGATCCCTCCTGAACTTGAAAATATAGAGGATAGAAAGGTGCTGCCTGTGGTATTTTTGCCTCCCAACAATGGACAAGAATTCTGTCTGAATGTGTATAGAAAATTTTGGGGATATGTAGTGGGATAGACGTATAATATAATTTGCAAAACATACATCTTCAATATCTTGTTTCTGCCGAACCAAGGAAAGAGAAATTAAGCCATTTTTGAGAATCTTTGTAGATAGTTGAAAGGAAAGGAGGGAATGTGGCAGGGAAAATGTTCTTGACGACCACTGTGATCTGAATTCCTAGGTTGGTGGTGGCGAAGAGGTGTTCAATTTAAACAAGAAGTTTAGCTGAATATTCTTAAATTTAACTGGTGGGAGGAAATGTTTCAAGGCATGAGATTTTTGTCAGTTGATTTTGAAAAAAACAATATTTTTCAAATTCAGCCAGAAGAGTAATTTTGGGTTTTAAAATTAACAATTACAGATCATTTGCATTTGCTGCAATTTTGTGTGAAATGTCAACATCTCTAAAGATGGGATCCACCGAGAGAATTAATATTAGGAGAAAAGGGGACACCCTTGTCATGTTCCATTAGAGAGGAGAAAAAGAACCAGATTGTTTTGCTGACCCTGACCACTACAGAGGGTCTTGAGTATATTTTTCCTGGACCCATGATTATTTATAGGGGCCTAAGCCTATATGGTGAAGGACCACCGAGGTAAAATGTCAGTTCCCATGATAAAAAATGCCTTTTTGGTGTTGGCTGACAGTAATAACAAGGGAATAAGAATTTCCTGGGGCAGTTGGTGGCCCTGTATAATGGAACTGAAGGCCAAGGTGAACATGGCTATTAAGATAAGTTGGAATGTCTTGTAGTATTTTAGGGAATATCTGTCTGGTCCTTGCCCTTTAATTGGTGGTATTGACGCTTTTGTAGCCTGTACTTCCTCTGCCATAATGGGTGCTTCCATTGCCTCTGCTTAAGAGGGTGGTGTAAAAAGGGGAGGTAAGAAATTTAAGTTGCGTATAAGGGGATGGGTATGAAAGAAGTAAAGAAGGGAACGGAAAAAAAAAAAGACAGGGAGGAAGGGGTGAAAAAGGTTGAACATAAGGTATAGATAAGAAAAGGATATAACTTTGGTGGCTTCTAAGTAGCCTGTAGGTCACTGCCTGACCCTTAGCAGAGCAGGGGAGTGATAAAAGATCAGTTATCTAGGTGGGGGGAAGCTGGGAACTTCAGGTTTAGCTAGATGCTCATGCTAACAGCATATATACATAAATGATTAAGACAAGAAGCATAAAACCTCAATAGGAAGGTCTTACAAAGTGGAAAAAATATAAATCTCCTCATGAGTTGAGTAATATAAAGTCCCTATCAATTCAGTGCTTCTGGGCAAAGGAAAAACTGTCGGCAAAAAGGTACCAACCAAGGGGATTGTGTGGGTCGGGTGGGACTTGGGAGCCTGTGATCCACAGACACCAACAATCTTGCCTCTTCCAACCGGGCTAAGCCATTGCCTGTGAGACTGTGCAGGGTGACCCTTGTTATAGTATCTTACTGCAGCCGCTTCCTCAACAGTCTCTTGTCATCAGGTCTTCAACCTTTCCCTCAGATGCAGAAGAATATCATACAACTACCCTTAATATCCAAGTCCTAAAAGAGTAAACACTGATACCAAAGCTAGCGTGACAACATCACATTGTAAAACTGGCTTAGCTCCTAAAAATCCAACCTATAGAGTACTGCAAAGGGTTGCTGTACCAGGAGTATTTTATAATGGGAAAGAACCTCTGAGCAGAACTGAGTTACACCTATGATGCTTTTGCAATTATATTGACTTTTATAGCGAAGACAAGCAAAACTCAGAAGAAAAACAAAAGCCTGGGTACAGGGGCTCTAAGTTGTATGTATTCCAGCTGTTATACTTTTATGAACACCAGGGCTGTGGATACTAGATAAGTCTTTCTAAATGTATAAATAATGTTTCATCTCTGTCAGCAGAGAGTTCATATGTACATGCATGGTAGACAAACTTAAAATACATACAAGTGCCTACCAGTTACTATTGGATTCAGATCAATTGCTCACCCATTGTATGAATAGGACATTAGCACATATACATTTATTCTTCTAAAATCTTGTAAGATCTATCTCCAGTCCATTTATTAAGTGAGGCTAAGGCTGAAGGAACAATAAACACATTCCCCGTCATTTCAAATGTTATCAGAAATACATCAAGCTGTGTTATCCTTAGGGAAAAATACACATTTTTTAATAGGAAAATTAGATTATTACCTCTAGAATGGCGTCTTCTGGAAGATCAGTACAGTGAACTGCATTTTTCACTTTATTCTTCCCAAAATGGGCACGAATGGTCTTTGGTCGTAAATGACGGGCTATTTCCTTCAAAATATAAAATATAAAAATATAAATATATTTACCTTATATATAAAGAGCTGATAATATTACATAGTTTTTATAGTGTATACAAAACCATCACCATTAGGGCTGGTTCACACTAAATGCGGTGCAAATTCACAGCAAATTCACTGCAAAAATGCACCGCATCAAAATCGCAACCTGTTCATGAGAACTGGTTGTGGAGTGTAAACAGCGTAGTGTGAACACCCATGCGATCCGATTCCGGTGCGGATAAAAAAGGGTCCTGCACGAGTTTGGTTCGAATGCAATGCAAATTCAGCCATACAGTTTGCATGGCTGAATTTGCATTGCACAGACATCGCATGTGATCTGCACAGCAATGCCAGATCAAACCTGCCTCCCTTTTTCTTGCACCCTCTGGAATGCTCGCTCTGTCTGTTACAAACTCACCTCCCTTCACAACCTCCATCTGAAACTCCTTTAACATACTTGCCATTACTGAAACCTGGCTTCATGAATCCGACACTGCTTCTACTGCTTCCCTCTACCATGGTGGCCTTCTCTGGACTCAGTACCCTAGACCCAGTGAATGGAAGGGAGGTGGAGTGGGAATCCTCCTAGCCTCACACAGTACCTTTCGGGTACTTCACTCACTGCCCTCTCTGACACTCTCCTCCTTTAGGGAACATTGCATTCGTCTATTTTTTCACGTTTCTCTAAGAATTGCTGTAATCTCCTGGCCTGCTGGACAGGTATTAACCTTCCTTGAAGACTTCTATGCCTGGTTGCCCAACTTTCTCTCCTGTTCTTCCACTTCCTCTCCGTTCAACCGCCTAACAGTTACCCGTAGAAACCTTCACCACCTCAACCCTTCCCTTTTCTACTATGCTACTGACCACCTCTATAACAAAATCCCATCTCTGTCCTACCCCAACCTAACCATTTTGGTCTACAGCAGTTCACTGTCAGCCTCCCTAGACAAGCTCGCCCCCCTCACTACGCACATAATCAGGCCCCGCTCCCTACAACCCTGGCAAACAGATGACATCAGAAGTCTCAAAAAACGTAGCCACACTCTTGAGCGCCAGTGGAGTAAGAATAAGTCTCAGCAAGAATTTAGCCAATATAGATCTGCCCTCCAAAAATACAATTCCTGCCTCCTCAATGACAAGCAGACCTATTTTATCACACTCATTAACACCTTCTCATCCAGGCTCTGTCAATTCTTCTTCACCTTAACATCCCTATTTCGTCCTCCATTGCCTCAACCCACTAACTTACTAACTGCCCAGAAGATCGCCAATCACTTCAAAAATAAGACTGAATATATTCGTAAGGGGATCTCCTCTGTGCAGATACCTGCCCCACTTAACACTGTATGTCCACAGGTACACTCATTACTTCCTTCATTCTACCCAGCAATCATAGAAGAGGTTATTAAACTTTTTTCTAATGCCCAACTAACCACCTGACTCCTGGAACTTGTACCCTCGCAAATACTGCAGTCACCCTCTGGCTCTATGCTACACTCTCTAACTCACATCTTCAATTTCTCCCCTCTCTTCTGGCATCCTCCTCAACTCTTTAAAACATGCACTAGTCACCCCCATACTTAAAAAGCCCTCATTAGACCCCCACCAATCCTAACAATCCTATCCTTAAGCCCCCATCTCCTTGCTCCCCTTTTTCTCCAAACTCCTTGAACGTCTGATCAACAACCGACTGAGTGATCATCTCACTGAGAACCACCTTCTTGATCCTTTTCAGTCTGAATTTTGCCCTCAACAATCCACAGAAACTGCTCTCCTAAAACTCACAAACAATCTACTAACGGCCAAAACCAATAGACACTACTCTGTACTCCTACTCCTGCTGCGTCTGACACAGTGGACTACTCCCTCCTCTTCAAAAAACTCTACCTATTTGGCCTATGTGACTGTACTCTTCTCTGGTTCATATCCTACCTATCTCACCGCACCTTCAGCATCACTTACAATTCTACTTCCTCTTCTCCTCTTCCTTTCTCTGTCGGGTTCCCCAGGGTTCTGTTCTTGGACCTCTCCTATTCTCAATCTACACTTCCTCCCTGAGTCAGTTAATAGCCTCCCGTGGCTTCCAATATCATTTCTACACTCATGACACCCAAATCTATCCCTCTACCCCTCAACTCACTCCATCAGTCTCCACATGCATCACTAACTTACTAACAGGCATATCAGACTGGATGCCACACCACTTCCTCAAGCTCAATCTATCCAAAACCGAGCTTATAATATTTCCTCCCCCACGTGCCCCTTCCCCTAACTTCTCTGTCAAGATCCAAGGCTCAACTATCAACCTGTCCCTGCATGCCAAGGTGCTAGGTGTAGTTCTGGACCCTGAACTCTCCTGTCAGCCCACATCCAATAAATGTCCAAACCTCCAACCTCTGCAACATCTCCAAAATCCCTTAGCCCTACTTAACCAGCAATGCCGCAAAACTCCTTGTTCGCTCCCTGGTGATCTATCACCTTGACTACTGCAACTCCCTCCTCATTGGCCTACCTTTACATAGGCTATCCCCCCCTTCAGTCCATCATGAATGCTGCTGCCAGACTCATACACCTTAACAACTGCTCAGAGCCTGCTACCCCTCTCTGCCAATCCCTTTATTAGCTGCTGCTCACCCAAGGAATTAAATTCAAAATACTAACAACTTACAAAGCCATCCACTACTCTGCCCCCAGCTACATCACTAACCTAGTCTCAAAATACCAACCAAATCATTCTCTTCATTCCTCTCAAGACCTCCTGTTCTCTAGCTCCCTTGTCACTTCCTCTCATGCATGGCCCCAGGACTTCTCCTGAGCCTCTCTCCACCTCTGAAACTCCCAACCCAATCCGTCCAACTATCTCCTAGTCTGTCCACTTTTAGACGGTCCCTGAAAACTCTTCTCTTCAAAGAAGCCTACGCTGCTTCCACCTAACAACTGTACATTTATTTTCTCCATCAGCTCAACCCCAACAGTTATACAACGAGCAGGGCTCTCTGATTCCTACTGTATTAAATTGTATTGTAATTAACTGTATTAAAATTGTATTGTCTGCCCTTAAGTTTTAAAGTGCTGCGTAAACTGTTGGCACAATGTAAATTCTGTATACTAATAATTAAATCTGTAAATTAAACAATACAATGTTTGGGCTAATTGAAAGTCATTAACTTTAAATATTCCCACCTTTCTTTTTTTCCTCTTCTCATTGTCACTCAAGGACTCTAAAACAGTAACTGTGATTATTTGACACTAGAGTTTGAGCTTGATACCCACAGCTCTTCATTACAGACAACAATATGCATGTGCCAATCTGTGACTTTCCCAGCTTTCCCTCCTGCAAGCTAGAAACTTACAGGAGAAGTATAGCCAAAGCTTTTTTGACCTAACTGTGACCCCACTTTGTTCTGTTTTAACCCCCCCCCCCCCCCCCCCGCAGTGGGCTAAAGGCCGCTGTCGACTGATGTCACTCAGTTGATCCAGGCTGAGGAAATATCCCAACTCTACAGTTGGGATCCAATCAGATGTCTGGACTG
The DNA here is from genome assembly GCF_965119305.1 of Pelophylax lessonae. Lineage (NCBI taxonomy): Eukaryota > Metazoa > Chordata > Amphibia > Anura > Ranidae > Pelophylax > Pelophylax lessonae. The sequence goes on along the minus strand of NC_138769.1, from coordinate 216,379,526 downwards.
GCAGCCTGCTCAGCCTCTCAGCTGTACTGTATCGGATCAATGCTGCATCCACCTAGGTGAGTATAAGTGTTTTTGTTTTTTTTCATTTTTTTACCCTATACTTTTCTTTTACCAACTTTGCAGAATGAGGGTGATTGTATCTGTTACCCTTTCTTCAAACTTGGACTTGTATTGTCAATGAATGTAGGAAGTTTGCACTCTTTTCCATACAATCCTTGTACTTTATCTGCATTGTGATGCACCATTATCTTTTCCCTAATAAAAATTTGGTAAAAGAAAAAAGTTTGGCCCCTGTTTTAGACACATCTGTGTAGCAGCACGGCACCATCTTCAGTCATTAGTGATCTGAAATGGGGTTTTTGTTTTTAATAGAACACCAAAGCATTAGTCTCTGATAATATTTTATTGCTATATCCCTATTGGAACATTTCTCATACTGCTTGTCTGATAGGTGTCAGACAGAACAGGAAACTTGAGTGGCCTGCCCAGAGGCCTGACCAAAAGTCTGTTGGGTCAGTTAGTGAAAGTCAAATTATTTATCATTTATATGGCCTATCTATTATGCTGTTGACCATTATCAATGCAAGTTGTTACCATCCGTAAGTTTACAAGGCTTTCAAAGCCAACAAGCTATGACATTTGAAGAAGACAGAATCTCCTTCAAACAGACTTTATAAAAAAAAAAAGTTCTGATTCATCTTTATGTAGTCCAAGGCTTAGCTCACTAAAGTTGTGCAATTGTACATACTCCCATTTTTGTGAGAAAACACAGACACTCTCTGACTCTCTCATTTACATTCAACCTTTTGTTATGAACCATCTGTATCATGCTAAGCTTCAATCTACATTATGGAGTTAAAAAAAAAGAAAGGAAGAGACCTGTATTTTTATATGAAACATTTTACTTTATTTATGTGTACCAGGACACAAACGGTGCACCGAAGAATCAGTGGGAGTGGCACTTTAATGTTGTAAGATCTATTAAGAAATAAAGTATGCAAACAAGCCCTAAAGGAAATTGTTTGTCTGTTCACAAGGTCTTAAGACGCCCAGCCTTGCAAGTCTCCTGCCACTCATAATGTCCTGGACTTTATGTTCTGGGAAATGTCATGTTCAGGACAGGCCTCGGTAGCTAATATTCACAGTTCAGTACTGGACAGGCTAATAAATCCACCTAACAATGCTTAAAGCCTGGTACATACTATGAGTTTTTGGCCAGCTTCTGTTGGACCGGCTGGCATACACATGGGCCGAATCAATAATAAAAGGCCAATGTCATCCGGCATTCGGCTCGTGTGTATGGAGATTAAGGGAGAAGGCTACCACAAAAAGAATAACTGAAGGTGCCTCTTTTTTTCTACGAAATTACCGTATATACTCGAGTATAAGCCGAGTTTTTCGGCATGTTTTTTCATGCTGAAAATGCACCCCTCGGCTTATACTCGAGTCACTGGCTAGAGTGTCTTTTTAAAAATGGTGCCGCTCGGCGCCGACGTGTCACTGCGCATGTGCCGCATGCCCGGGAATAGCCGAACGTGTTCGGCCTTTCCCGAGCATCGGCGGCACATTTGCGGTGACGTATTGGCGGTGCCGGGTGGCGCGATTTTTAAATCGAAGACGGCGCCTCACCGACAGGTAAGTGAGACTCCTCCACAGCCCATGTATTTCCTTATGCACTGCTGCGGGCATGGTACAGGACATTCCCCTGTACCATGCCCGCAGCACTGCATCTCCTGTGCCATGCCTGTACATACTGTGCCATGCCTGTACTTACTGTGCCATGCCTATACCTACTGTGCCATGCCTGTACATACTGTGCCATGCCTGTACATACTGTGCCATACCTGTACTTACTGTGCCATGCCTATACATACTGTGCCATGCCTGTACATACTGTGCCATGCCTGTACTTACTGTGCAATGCCTATACCATCACCTGTGCTATGCCATGCCTGTACCATGACCTGTGACATGCCTGTACCATGACCTGTGACATGCCTGTACCATGACCTGTGCCATGGCTATACCATCACCTGTGCCATGCCTGTACCATCACCCGTGCCATGCCTATACCACCACCTATGCCCTGACCTGTGCCATGCCCTTACCATGACCTGTGCAATGCCTGTACTATGACCTGCGCCATCTCCTGTACCCTGCCCGCAGCCCCTGTTTTGTGCATCGTGGTGGTCCAGTTGGGTCCAGTAGCTGCTGTATTTTCCACCCTAGGCTTATACTCGAGTCAATAAGTTTTCCCACTTTTTTGTGGTAAAAGTAGGGGTCTCGGCTTATATTCGGGTCAGCTTATACTCGAGTATATACGGTACTGTATTTTTAAAACTAATGAGCTTCTTTAACATATTCAGGGATACAGTGCCTCAAATGTTAGACCTGTTCCTGGGTATATTTGACCCGCCGATTCCAAAAACTGTACCAATTTTTCCCTATCAGCTCTAGTTTTTGAGATACAGCATAAATGCCATATACCACTCCTCACTCACGTCGGCTGCCAAAAATCAGGATATAAATTTAACAAAATACGATGGGATGATTCAGGTAGCACCATTGTGAAGTAGCCATAAACCTCTACGATGCCCAATCTACAATAATGAAACAATATGTGTGGCAATATACACATACCTCCCATAACGATCATTACTAGAATCCAGTTAATTGTCCCTTTATAATCCAATGTTTCTGATGTAAAATTACAGTTGACGTAAACACTATCACTATATCTGCTAACTTGTATGCAAAAACACAAATTAGGTAACAAAAAACAAGTTGATCTACAAGATCTTTTCAAAAACTGTGGAATATAATAGAAAACGTCCTTATCCTACCGCTCTCCCCAGAGTAAGGGCGAGAGCTCGGTGTGGGCAGGACACACTGTCAAGTTTTTTGGCTGTCTGTGTCCCTGTTAGGTGCCAAGGTTCGCCATCACTGGTTTAGGAGATATTCACCTTTGTAGTGGCCAGTGACGTCACCAGTGCATGCGCACTGAAAAGGACGGCACACTCGAGTGCGTCGTCCATTCAGACCGTTGTGGCACGATCTTGACTCCCCTGTGCATGTGCGGGAGTGATGTCATCATGGCTTGGCCATTCAAATAGCCAGAGCGCGCAAACCCAGAAGAAAGACTAGGTGATGATGGAAGCTGGTGACAACATGCCACTGGAGGCATACACTTTACAGATAAATCTGTCATAATGTGCTAGTATCCATGCACTGTTTAGGAGATATTCACATTTGTAGCGGTCAGTGACGTCATCGGCGCATGCGCACTGCGCTCTGAATTCAGACCACTGTTCCGTGATCTCAACTCCCGTGTGCATGTGCGGAAGTGACGTCATTGTGACTTGGCCATTCAAGTGGCGAGAGCCCGCAACGGCCAGACCACTGTACTGTGATCTTGACTCCCGAATGCATGTGCGGGAGTAACGTCATCGTGGCTTGGCCATTCAAACGGCCAGAGCCCGCAATGGCTAGACCACTGTGCTACGATCTTGACTCCCGTGTGCATGTGCGGGAGTGACGTCATCGTGGCTTGGCCATTCAAACGGCCAGAGCACGCAAACCCGGATGGAAGACTAGGTGAAGATGGAAGCTGGTGACAGTGTGCCGCTGGAGGGATTCACTTTACAGATAAATCTGTCATAATGTACTAGTATCCAGGAATACTAGCACTTTATGAAACTAACCTGCAGGGGGAACATTTTTTTTTACTACTGCTTTAATTGTTTTAATCACCAAGGTCACTGGGAATAAAAGTAAGTGTAAATCCTAAATGTTGTGCTGCCACAGGAACAAGTATAGAGGGAAATCTCCAATGGGGACATTTGTTCCTGTGACAACTTTCCAAAAGGTGATTTCCATCATATTAGAAAGATGTCCTCTCACTTCCTGTTGACTCTACAGGACAGGAAGAGAATTGAAGGGTAACATCCCTGGGGAAAAGAAAAGGCAGCAGTTTAACCCTTATATCCAAAAAAATAATATTAATATTAATAATGAAAAAAAAAAACTTCTGGCATTAGATGTAATTTATAGAAAAAGTAATATTTTTTTCTGGCTGAGGGTGGAAATACACTTTAATATTTATTGTTATTTGATCATGTTTAAAAAAAATGAAGACATTTAGACTTGAGAAACCTGCAGCTATTGCATAGCACTGGTTACTTGGTTTACAGTGGTCCCCATACCATAGCACTTCCAAAACCACTGCTCTGTTCAAGGTCATTTTATCTAAAGCGTTCTATACTACCATCTACTAACATACATGCTGTAATGTGTATTTCCATTTACAGAGTATACTGTAATTTACAGGAGATTATCTCAGAACAAAAGCCACTCATGCATTCAAAAGAAACAAAGGGATTCATTTGTTTTGGAGGAAATGGGAGTAAAGAGCGGAATCAATGTTTGTGTATTTACAGGTAAAAAGGAAATCAGGGTATGTGTGCTTTTAGACTTGCAGATATCACTAAGAACAAAGAAAAGGCAGGTAAAAAAGACAATTGGGGAAAATGGAGATCAGGTAAAGAAGGCCATAAATGAATAGAAAAAAGAATGAAAATTCAGGTAGATAGACGGATCGTTTCATTTTTTGGATAATTAGTGTACCCGTTGTGGCAGGCAATTTTCATGCCACCATCGAAGCTGATCATGTTATAACTTATTTCTAGAACAAACAATTTCCTAAATCGGTAATAGGGGACCAGTTTGAGAAAAAACAAAATTAAATGTGTATGAGATGAAGAAATCGATAAAAATAAAGATGTGCCTGTACTGAAAATGACCAGGAAAATAGCAGACTTCCAAAACAACTATAGGACTATTACACGTTAAATCAAATGGAAGTTTTGATTTTCATTCGATTAACTGTTCATTTTTTTATTCATTTATGGCCTGCCTAAAGCTTGACAAGAAATACACTGAATTGTATTTGGAGCTTGAAAAATGTCAATCACTGTATGCAGGTAAATAAAAAATAAATAAAAATTGTTCACTATGATAAAGATCTGAGTGTTGGTGGCAGCAACCAGGTAATATATTGGTAGCACAGACAGCTTATACGGAAAATCTGATACAGCAGCAGAATTCCTTACACACACAGAAAAATAATATGGCAGGATAAAAAAAATAAAGAAAAGCCACCAATAAAAATAAAGTTTGAAGTTAAAGTTTAGTTTTCAATAATTTTTTATTAGGAGGGGGTCTTGCGCTTCCCAACCCCTGGATATACTACTTGGCCTCTCAGCTGCAGCATCTGGTGGGTGCAATGTCCAGGACGTAGGGCGGTGCTGCTTTGGCCATGATGCGACACTTCACTGGTGCTCGAGAGGTGCCGGAGGGTTTGGAGGCGCAACTTTTCTCCAAGTCTAATAAAATGTTCCCCACTTATAGGCTTATGCAAAAGGTATGGGATAAGGCCAAGCAGCTGCAGCGGGTTTCTGGATATACTATATATAGCCCACTTTGGCACAATTGTACGTACCCCGAATTATGCAAATTGGACCAGGCGAGTATGTGGTGTGCTTATGGGTTGACCCACCTTAAACATGTGCTAGTTGATGGAGCTCTAGTGCCCTTCTCTCAGTTGCAATCTAGATTTTCTATCCTCGGGTCTATGCTGTTCTATTATCGCCAGCTACAACATGCTGTGCAGGCCCAGAATGCCTTGCAGCATTCACAGCTGTCCCCCGCACCTGTCTTTTACTTGATGCGTACTTTTGAATCCACCAAGGGCTTCATCTCCAGCTGTTATGCCTCGTTGATAAAAGAAAGGAATTGGCAGCACTCCAGGTTGAGTCAAAATCCATTTGGATGTCCAGTCAATAAATCTGGATTTTGACTCAACCTGGAGTGCTGCCAATTCCTTTCTTTTATCAAGTTTTCACGGAGGCGAGCCGGGGCATGCACCTGTGTGAGTCATCAGGCGATTATACCACCTGGAGCAGTGAGTCCTTGTCTCTTCAATTGTTATGCCTCGTTGTTGGGCGCTCATCTGGAGATGTATCCCAGTAGGGCGTGTGAGAACTGGTGCTCTGATGTGGGGGACATCCCGGGTGAACAGTGGGAGGATGCTATGGAATCGGTCCGATTGTGCTCACTTAATGTGTCCCACCAGGTGTCTCAATTATACATTCTCCTCAGGGTGCATCACACCCCGTTGAAACTTCACTCCATGGGGGTTCGGCCTGACGATTTGTGCCGTAGATGTGGGGTGGAGGTGGGAGATTTGGTACATTTACTATGGAGATGCCCGAAGCTGCACCGGTACTGGTCGGGGGTGCTCTCCTCCATTAACAGGGTCCTGGGGTTGGCAATTCCACAGGACCCCAGGCAGTGCATTTTGGGTATTCTAGAACATGTAGTGGAAGATAAATATTTGCGTGAGGCAGCTGGAAGGGCCTTGTTTCAAGCTCGTCTCCTCATTCTTCGTCACTGGGTGGCCCGGGACCCCCCGACATATAAGATGTGGTTGGAACAACTGGGCCCTACTCTCTGAATGGAGAAATCTATTTATCAGCATCGGGGTTCTACTGCCAAGTTCTTTAAGGTGTGGGGGGTATGGCTGAGCTCTCCTGGTATGTCTCCCACGGCGCTGGTACTGGACCGACTGCTGCTCTAAAGTGCAGGACCTGTCCGGGATGGTGGGTTGTCAGTATCGAGGGGCTATGTACATTTTTATTTATTGGTCCTACTCCCTAGGATTCTTTATGGTGCTCTATGACTTGTCACATGTTTTTTACATCTGCTTATGTGCTGTATTTCGTGATATATTTTGCATTTGCCATGACTGTTTGTGATTGCTATAACGTGTACCGTTATGCGTTTTTCTCAATAAATCTTTCTTTTGATTAAAAAAAAAAAAATAATTTTTATTAGGTTTTTCAGAACACTGAGAAAAAAAAGGGGGTTAACAAACAGAAAAGCAACACATAGCAGTGTGTTCGTACATACAAAATAGTGTCTTATTTGTATCAAACATTATAACACATATGATCTCGTAATAGTACAGCGCCATGGGAGGCATGATCAGCGCCCAGAAGTTGAGCTAGTCCATTATCGGACAGGCGAGTAGAGACACCGCCCCCCACCCCAGACACCCCGACTGGGCTTAAACTGTGTCCGTGGCGGGCCACGCACCCCCCCAGCACCGATCACCATATATACCACTGCTAATCATAGGTGCAGTTAAAGTTTATCCCTAGAAAAACCTTTGGCCGGGTGGGTAAGCACCCTTGTGAATTTTTAATTCTCTGTGTAGCCCTATTATGGAGATTTTGCCTTGTTTCCTGTTCTAGTAACAATATGTTGTCAGCACAGGAAGTGAGGAAAAATTCTAAAGAGGGATGCAGACAGTAATAAAAAAAAAAAAAAATCCCACTTTTATTTTTTTATACAAATATTTTTATTGAAATTTTCGTAAAAACATACAGAAAATAGATAAAAGTCATTGAACTGGAGTAAATATCAAAAAGGTCCATACAGCATAGGTAGTATGGGTATGAAAGATTATCAAACTGAAAACAATAAGGCCTCTTGCACACGATACTCCTGTTTGAGCATCTACTTTTTCCAGACCTTTTTTTTTGGATGTATTTGCGAGTATTTGCAAGTATTCGCGAGTATTTGCGTGCATTGAGGCTTAAATTACTGACCAAAAATGCAGATTTTTCTATTTTGTTCTTACTGAAGAATGCACAGCGCTTGTTTACGCGCCTGTGTGCATAGGCACATTACAATTAATGGGCTGTATTTTAGCTCAAAAAGCTGTACTGAGCATTTTCAAGCCGCGAGATGCTCAAACAGGAGTATCGTGTGCAAGAGGCCTAATGAGAACATCAGTGGGAATGTAGGCCTGGAAGAGAAGGGTATCCTTGTGGGACTGCGAGGAGGCGGGGGGACCAACTTCCATCCCGAGCACCCCAACTGGGATCTATGTGTGCCAGAGAAGGCGACAGCTCCGCACATCTCCACTCCGTCCAAAAGGAAGTTGCAGGCCAGCAAGATGTTGAGATTGGAGTATGTGTACTTATCACACTTATTTTTTTAGAGAGTATGGAAAAAGTAGAGCCCCGACAGATTGTTTTGTTGCTGCCTGGGTTTCTGTTGGAGATTGTCTTGCACTTCCTGCTTGGGTGACAACACTGACCCCTAAAACTACCAACCTCTACAGAAAAATACCAACCATATTGCACCCCGGAAACAGCGTAAAGACCAATAATCCTATCTCACACTAATAGTGCCAAGATCTTAGCGCTGAAAACTACTGATATGTATTTTTAAGTGATGCCGAGACATGGAAATGAGAGCTGACATCTACTGAAAAGGTCAATGCTTTCTCCACTTCATAATGAAAATAACAGAAGACTCCTATTATAATGCTTCTTGTAAGATTTAGTTCACCACAATGGCCTGGGTAACTGACAGCAGCCACTGCGGAAAATAAAATTAATTATATTCACTGTGTGGTATCATTTATTTATCGGCTTTGGTACAAGTGGCTTGGTGCAACCTGGATCATTTTTCACTTGTAATAGTAGATATTTGGTCATAAGATGCAATTTGCCTGGAGCAGCGCTCTTTCTGTGTGTGGAACGTTGACCTTTGTTCCACTTATTGCAAGTACAGCATTTCACAATACACTGAGCCAGCACAATGAGGTACACCCTGCATACCCGGTTTTTACTCTGGCTGCCTGGTTTGTGGTTTATATGTTGTAGCTTAGAGCTTAAAGTGGTATAGTGTGTTCCTGACAGAATGGTGACAGGGGAGGAACCTCCAGCTAATTGACAGCCTCAGCTCTGTTCTTGGGTGCAGTGTGAAGGGGGGGGGTGTCTCTTCCTTCCAATCAGCTCACAGAGCTCTCCTCACTGAGCTTGGCAGAGTGTAATTTCAGCCCCTCCCCCCCGTTTCTGACATCTCAGATAAGCTTTATGAATTCCGGTCTTTGAACAGCTGTAAAGACGAGAAGACTGCAGATAAAAAGGTATAACTTATGTATGAGGGTTTTTCCCATCTATGTGTATCATCTGAGGCCAGCCACTTCATTGGGTATATGTAAGGGTTTACAACCACTTTAATGAAAAAATAAAACTTGACACAATAAATAATAAAAAGCACACAACCTTGTTAAACATCCATATCAAAAAAACAAAGGAAGCAAAAAAAGCCAGCTTCATAATCAGTACTGCTCCATCTACATTATGCTTGAACAAGTTCTGATATATCTAATCCCAATTGGAAATGTTCAGAAATTTCCAGTTCCTGTTGGGGAATTCATGCATCCCAACTATCCTGGATTCTGTGAAACTGTCCGGGGATTTCAACAAAATCAAGGGATTCAGTGGACCCAGGCCTTGTCCACACTGCCTGGCAGAGTGACAGTAGCTGAACAGTTCTTCCAAACAGGCACAGTGAGGCTGCAGCACAGGCCATAGCATGGTCTGGGTAAGTAACATATCCATCTAAAACCAATGCCCTCACAAGAATTACCACTGCCCCCTCTTACAGAGCACCCATATCCCCATTTTTTTCCCAATGATCACCATTGCCCTTTCTTTCCTTCCACTAGGCACCAGCATCCTTCCTTTGCCCCCACTGACTATCAATGTCACCCCTCCTCCCCACTGAGCACCATTGCAACCCCCACTATAAGGGGCACCATGACACATATTGTGGATCCAAGGACTGCAGCATACAGGGTGCACTGTGTATTATGGGTAGGCTCGAAATGTGTTCAACCATGTCCCTTTAGGCCACACCCTTTTTTTGCTGTGTCATACTGTGCATCATTTTTCCTTTCCAGTATGTCTATCATTCCCAACTTCTGAAGGCAGAAGTTATGGCAAAAAAAAAAGGCAAACAGGATTTCTGTGATTATACATAGACTGAATAACCTGCAACCTTCTAGCTACTGCAAAGCTGCAACAGATCAGGACAAAAGTCTAGTGGTATTTTGTGTAAAGGAACAATTGTCCAAAAGTAAAAATATATGTTTTGGGTTGCCTACTGTGGTCTGGATAATTTGCTGGTTTGTTAAAGGAAAAGAAGCAAGAAAAACTTGGAAAGCTACCAGTGCTAATCCTCTTATAAAAATGGCAGAAAAAGGAGGCAAAAACAGTACTTTATTAGGAAACAAAATATGGCTATTGTTTGTGATACATGGTTCCTAAAGTCCAATGTTGGGGACATTTAAAATGATCCCATACAGTACACTGCAAGGGGTATTGTCTCAGGGACAGAGGAAACAGATTTACTTACCTGATCCCCTGCTCCATCAGCAGCTGGTGCTCAACCATCCTCCAACGGTGGACTGGTGGATTATCCCTCTGCGTCATCACCTCCAATGAAGGGCTTTGGAGCCTGCATTGGTCTCGATGACGTCAAGAGCCTAGACAGCTGGAGCTTGAGGTAACCAGTCTATCTGCAGGGAGGATCGGAAGACCAGGTAAATAAGTCTTTTTTTTTTGTTTCCCTAGAACAGTAATGGTGAACCTTGGCACCCCCGATGTTTTGGAACTACATTTCCCATGATGCTCAACTACACTGCAGAGCGCATGAGCATCATGGGAAATGAGGTTCTAAAACATCTGGGGTGCCAAGGTTCACCATCACTGCCCTAGAACAATGGTCTCCAAACTGCAGCCCTTTGCCTTATTTTATCCAGTCCTTGAGGCACTATTTTATCCACTGACGCCAACAAAGGGGCACAATTCCTCCCAATGACAACAAAGATGGGGCAAAATTCCTCCCAATGACACCAAAGACAGGTCACAATTCCTGTCAATGACACCAACGATGGGGCATTGTTTACTTTTACTAATGCCAATTTCTCCTAATGACACAGCAATGGGGCACAGGTCCTCTCACTGCCACCACAGATGGGGCAATATTTACTACCACTAATGCCAAGACATTTTCTACCCCCTTAATGACAATAACGGTCCAGGCCCCCCTAAAGTCTGAAGGACAATAAACTGGCCCTTTGTTGAGACTATCTGCCCTAGAAAGTCTGGAGGGTCTGCCCTAGATCAAATCAAGCAATTACCCTTGCAGGGCTGGTAAAGCCCCACTGCAAATAATAATATTTAGTCACCCAGAGTTGGGCTTTAAGCAATCTAAATGTCATCCAGTTTGGATTTAGATTTACAGTATCATTTATGCTTAGGAAATATAGGCATGCAAATTATTTTAACAATCATTCAAAGAAAAAAAAACTGTTCTATAATTAGACCGTGCATTCACTGCTGCCTGCATTGTAATGTCTGCGGTAAACTTCAACTAGTGTGCTGGGAAAATGCACAAAACAAAAGGAGTATTAAAATAAGTTTACTAAATAGTCCCATGATATAGGAAGTATCTATAAGACTCGCTGACTCCCGCATGACTCAGTCATGGTTTCAGATTACTCTCCCTTATAGAGGTCAGGCATTTAATACAATATTCTCTTTTTTTTTGTTCATCCTGTAGCCCTGGCCTTGCTCAAGTTACTTGTGATTCAATCCACCCTTAGTTCTCGGAAAACTATATTCTCTCTTTCCTCATAAGGTATATGTAAACCAAGTCACTAACATTATCTATCAGCTTTAACACGTTAAGGTTATTTCAAAAGTAATGGTCAATATTTTAAATTCTGCAGTTCTACTTTAACCACTTTTGGATCGGAAGGTTTTACCCCCTTAATGACCAGGCCATTTTGTTGCGATTCAGCACTGCGTTACTTTAACGGACAATTGCACGGTCATGCGATGCAGTACCCAAATACAATTGATGTCCTTTTTTCCCACAAATAGAGCTTTCTTTTGGTGGCATTTGATCACCTGTGCGATTTTTATCTTTTGCGCTATAAACAAAAAAAGAGCGTCAATTCTGAAAAAAAAAAAATAAATAAAACAATAATTTTCACATTCTGCTATAAAAAATTCTCAATAATAAAAAAAAAAAAAAAGTAAAAATAACATTTGTTCATCATTTTAGGCCAATTTGTATTCTGCCACATATTTTTGGTAAAAAAAAAAATCCCAATAAGCGTATTTTGATTGGTTTGCACAAAAGTTATCGCATCTACAAACTAGGGGAAAGATTTATGTCATTTTTATTTATAAATTTTTTTTAACAGTATTGGCGGCGATCAGCTATTTTTAGCGGGACTGCAACACTGCGGCGGACAGATCGGACCCCTAACTGACATTTTTGACACTTTTCGGGGGACCAGTGACATTACTACAGTAATCAGTGCTAAAAATATGCACTGTTACTGTAATAATGACACTGGCAGGGAAGGGGTTAATGCAGGGGCGATCAAAGGGTTAAGTATATGCCTAGGGGGTGTTTTCTAACTGCGAGGGGGGGGGCTTGTGGAATCAACACAGAGACCTGTGATCCTAAATAGGAGGGTCACAGGTGCTCTGTACTGATTCCAGAGAGAACAACGGTCTGCAATCGCGCCCACCGGCCCCGTGTGTGCCGGTTCACATTTGTGCGATCTGTGCAGGAACCCACACAGATGTCTGTGAAATCGCCTCCGAAGTCGGATTGAAATGCTGGCTTGAAATCATGTGAGCCCGGCTGAACTCGCATGATTTCAAAACAGCCTCAGTGTGAACCTGTGCTTAGTTATATTTTAAGTGTCCCTTTAACCTGCAGCCATTTTTTCTGTTTTTTGAAGATCAGTGGTGCAACAATTGAGGTGCCCTAAAGTCCGTGCCCCATATAAATGGGGGAAAGCCCTATGCCATATGAATAGATATATGCAAACTTGTACAGTATACCTGAATCCAGTCTTCTAGCCTATAGTTACTAATAGGATTCGCTTTAACGATGTACACAGGAAGTAAAGATTAACTATTCTTCCTCATATATATTTCAGTATGTTTTCAGCTGGCAGGATGGATTTCTACATTCTACTCTGGCTCTGCTGCTTTATCCTTAAAGGACAGAACCCTTAAATGACACTCCTAATTGCCATTTCAAAGTGTCTGAATCAAGCAGGAACATAATAAGAAGAGTATTATGTCTAGTTAATAAATAATTCACAAGAAGGTCAATAGGTACAATTATTTTCTTTTATCATATATTTTTATCCAAACAACTTCTCAGAAATCCATAAAGGAATGTACTTATCTCGAGAAGTTTTATGGAAGATTCCTTTAGCCTCTGACTGAATTATTACAGGCAACCACCGGTCTTAATAAAAAGCTGGAGTTTGTATGAAAACTAAAATTGTTGAGATTACTTTTTTAAACCGAGCAACTTTTTTATTTATTTCCTGTGCAATATCGCAGAAATATGCAAATTTTATATCTCAAACCTTCACACAATTAGCAAGCAAAAGCAGGACAAGTGCAATTGCAGGTGAATCCATAACAAAAGAATATTATACTCAACTAGCGGACTTGTAGGTTTAGCACATGCTTAGGGTAATAAGTATGGCAAATAAGGTGGTTCTAGGCCTAATCAACTAATAATTGCTCCCGGAGCTTTGCTTGACAGATTAACCTTGCATTTGGGCAAGGCAGGAAATACCAGTGCCAGACATTTTCCCTTTACCCAATCTAGATGAAGTGGCAGTGCCCCCAATCCACTTATACGCACCACTTCTCCTTCCTCCTTCACATTTGCCATCAAAATACCCAGTTTTGGCTTGTGCAGAGCCCGAGGCAGCCCGGGTGTCTCTTCTCTCTGTGATGTGACACTGCTCGGGCCTAGCCATTGGTGGTTAGGTGCAAGCACTGTATTATAGGAGGAGGTCAATGCCCAATCTCCTCCATTGCCAGAAACTTCAGGCATTTTGCATCAGCTTTGACAAGGAAAGAAGTAGTGCGGAATCACTATAGAGGTGAATCGCTATAGAGTTGAGAGCCAAAGTGACAGTGTCTCTTTAAAATGACAACGTCAACATCATGTATGGTTTTTTAGATCAAAAGATATAACTAAAAAAATAAAATGATCATGTAAAAGACCTGAAAAATCACACTTACTACAATCCATATGTAAAAATGCAGAAATCTCAGTTCCAGAGAGTGGGGACACCGCTATCCACGCTGCGCTCCTCCGAACGGGAAGTTACGGTCTTACGTTCCCGACGCACGTTTCGTCAGTCCGTGCTGGAGGTGGAGGAACTGAGGTTTCTGCATTAAGGCGTTTTTACATATGGATTGTAGTAAGTGTAATTTGTATCAATAAAAGTTTTATATCATTAATTACTGCACCATGAGAGCCCTTTTGCTTTTGTCTACTTATGGCTTGGTCCTGCATTAACCCCCGGTCTGGCTATACACTATCGATGGAGGAAGAGCACCTGGTCATCAGCACGATACATGGGTGAAGTGTTTGACCGGACTAAGTGAGGATTTATTATGCAATTGTGACCCCCTATAATCAAGGGGTCCTATACTTCTGGTAAGTAGTTAGTATTACCACTGGGTGAACGTGTGGAGGTGGAGGTTTTGAGAATTACACTCCTATCAAGTCTGTGAATTTTCCATCCATTGCTGCTATTTGGTTTAACACCTTGATGTTTGGAACACTAGAGACTTTTTTGAACTTTTTTGTATTCATCACCCTTATAATTTTAATCAAATTTTTGTTGCACATGTCCCCTTTGTGATTATTATTCTTGTGATTTATCTGTTGAGCGCCATACCTTTCACAATTTTCTATTCATCACGTAATCACGTTTATGTTGCAGCTCACAGAGTGAAAGGAATTTCACTATTTATACATATTCACGTATTTATATTCATTTTTAGTGGTTGTTTATTTTCCATTTTTATATATTCATCTGCGCAGGTTTGTTGGTGACTCACACCAATCCCTTTACCTTATGTAAAAAACCTGGCCTACGATCTTGGATGGTATACATAGGGTGCCGGATGCGGCCCCTTGCTTGACTTTATTTCGTCCTTGGGACACTATTCTTCTCACTGAACCCAACAATGGATAAACTATTCCTCCTGTTGACACTGATGGGAATTAGTTCTCCCACTGACACCAATGATGGGGCAATATTCCTCCCCCAAATCTAAAAATTGGGTATGGTTTAACCCTGACTGATGCCAGGACACTTTTCTACTCCAACTGGCCACACTCCAGCCCCCCTAAAGTCTGAAGAACAGCAAACTGGCCCTTTGTTTAGAAAGTTTGTGGAACCTTGGTATATACCTTAGTGCCATTGATGAAGAAAGTATAAGGTGAGAATGATATGACATAATCTGCCTTTCCCTGGCACTAACTAGAAGAGACACATATCAAGCGATCCTCTAAAGATTGTCAATACGCAAATATGGTGTCCCAACCCCTGTGCATTATTGTCCATACATCACTGCACTGCAATGTTGTTGGGTATAATTTGAAAATCAATCTGTAACAGGCTATGAATAGATATGATAAAAGCCTTTAGTCTTCCACATTGGTCACACTCCCACTGAGGATTATTCATTTATATCTACGACAAACCAATATTGTTCAGTTCAGCAGTAAGATTCTTATCAGCAAAGTGTTTTTTTAGGGATTGAACGCATGACTGCAGGTGTGCTCTGGTTTTTTTTTTTCCACGGAGCTTAAGGGCTCGTTCACACATAGTATGGTAACTGGTGATTTTCCACGATGGATAACTGCCAGTCACCATCACGGCACATAGAAAACAATATTTTTTTTTTGTAAGTGCCCTGTTCACACTGCAAGCTCAGAGACGCCCTGAAATTCACATCACGCTGCCCCTCTCACCACGGCTCACTGCAGCCAAAAACTGACAGCTGCCCGCATGCTAAAAATGACCGATTAGTTTGCGGGCAGTCAAGAGTGACATTTCAAGACAGTCCTATGCACTGTGGTGTCACTGCAACTGTTCATGTTGCAACCCATTGTGCTGAAAAAAGTAATGCCTGCAATACTTTTTTTAGTTTCAATAGATTTTTATTGATTTAAACAGAAACAGAAGCTTCATAACAAGCAGTGTACATACAGTGCCTCCATTACAACGAAGAAAATGTACATAGCAATGTCAAAAATGCAGATATGAGGCATAAAGTACAGCTATCAGTACACGTTCACATGGAGCTTAAGTAAAGGTATTAAAACACTTGCCCAACTAAACGGAGGACCTCTCCACCCCTGGCACCCCGATGGGAACAACCTGTGACACAGGGGGGGGGGGTGTCCACCTTGGAGTACAAATAAACAGTAGATAGATCGTCTACTAAAGTGAACTTGCCGAAAAAAAACTGCCAATGGGGAGGGGCAAAGGCGTTGGTGAGCGTGGGGGAGGATGGGGAAGACACGAAAGGGGGGGAGGGGTGTACATAAAGCGGGTTAAGAAGTTGGGGAGGTAGGGGAGGGGGCAGGGTCATGAAATCCACCTTATGTTACATCAATCAATATTTCATTAGATGCTAACTGTGCAGTTAGGGTGCTGGAGCCAAATATCCCATTTCCTGTGGAATGCTTTGGTGTTCAGGTAAATGCGGGAAAGAATACGTTCCATATCACACTGTTGGTTTAAGGTGTCAATGGTGTCTCCTATCAAGGGGGCTGTGGTGGACTTCCACAATCTAGTGATGGTGAGTTTGGCTGCTAAGAGAAGATGAATTACCACTTGCCTGGAGGCAGGCCGTAATTCCTGTATACGGATGTGTAAGAGAGCTAACTCCGGTTCAGGGGACACCTGCCGGTCACACAATTCAGATATCAGGCAGAAAATTTTATTCCAGAATGACCTAAGAGACAGGCAGGCCCACATAGTGTGAAACAGGGTACCACACTCCCCACATTCCCTCCAACACGAGGGCGAGTGGGAAGGGTAGATTTTGGAAAGCCGATATGGCGTTAGATACCATTGATGGGTTAGTTTAACATGCTGTTCCCAGTGTGTAACGCATTTAGTGGCCGAGTACGTGAATGAGAAGGCCTTCAACCAGTAGGAGTTAGGAAATGCTTTCTTTAGGGTCTGTTCCCATTTGATCATGGTGTGTGTTTTGGAGAAGTGATCTGGTTGAGTGAGTGTTTTGTAAAAAAGGGTTATGCCCTTGGAGGAGCCAGGAAGATCCTGAAGGTATTCGTGAATGGAAGTAGGCAGTGTAACGAATTGTGGTATGGGTTCTGAGCGTAAATAGGATCTTATTTGGAGATAAGTGTGAAAGGTCTTCAACGGGAGGTTAAATTTTTTCACTAGGTCCGTGTATGTAGAAAGTGAGGTGCCTTGAAAAAGGTCTCTTACGTATCTCGGTTGGGCATCCTTAGGCAGCCACAACGTGAGATCCAGGTTGGGAATGAGATAGGCTAAAGCTTTCAGCGGGAGCATAATTTTTTGGCCCCCGTCCGTAGGCGATAGGGTAAGAGGAAGTTCTTTCCATAATCGGACCGAACAAAGGATCGAAGGGATCGTGGATTGTGGGGGTTTGGCACCTATTCGAGTAGCAAGCAATAGCAGTTGGAGGCTCTTATGTGGCATTAAATCGCCTTCCATCTGCGACCAGGATTTGTTGGAGGAGGGAGTCCACCAGTACTTGAGTTGGTCGAGAACACATGCTTTATAATATGAGTAAAGGTTGGGGACTCCCATCCCCCCTAGGGACCTGTGCCTGGACATAATATACAGCGAGCATCTCGAGGGTTTGCGGTCCCAGATAAATTTGGTAACCATACTTTGGAGGGCTGTGAAGAAAGAACGTGGGAGGGGAATTATCAGTGTGCGAAGGAAGTACAGAATTTTAGGCAGGACTATCATCTTAAATGTGGCTATTCTACCCATGACGGATAATTCCTGCGTTTTAAGGGACGCCAAAGTACGTGGTAAAGAGTCCAGTAAGGGTTTAAAATTGTAGGCATAAAGTCTGGAGGGATTTGGGGTGAGCTGGATACCCAGGAAACCTAAGGAGTCTGTGACCCAAGTGAAGGGTAGATCATGAGATAGTAGCTGGCGCAGGGCCGTGGGTAAGTGTAAAGCAAGAATTTGGGATTTGCTAGCATTCAGTTTATAATAGGAGACTGCACTAAATTAATTTAATAAGTCATACACTGCGGGGAGAGATTTGGCTGGATTGGTCAAAATGAGCAAAACATCGTCCGCGAACAGACTTATCTTGTGCTCAGAACGAGCAATCTTGGGGCCTGAGATAAAAGGGGAGTCACGGATTCTTTGAGCTAGGGGTTCCATAAGTAGTGTAAAAATGATGGGCGAAAGGGGGCAGCCTTGTCTGGTTCCATTGGTAATGTGCAGGGGTTCGGACTTAATTCCCGAAGTAAGGACTACTGCAGAGGGATTAGAATAGAGGGATAAAATGGCAGATCGCAACCAATTATGAATGCCAAACTTGTCGAGGACTTGTTGTAGATAGCCCCAGTGGACTCTGTCAAACGCCTTCTCCGCGTCCAAGGACAGGAGCAGAGAAGGCGTTTGAGGGGTCCCCAGGTGGGATATTAGGTCAATAAGACGTCGAGTGGCATCAGGGGCCTGACGGCCAGGGACAAATCCCACCTGATCCGGGTGTATCAGGAGAGGAAGTACCCTCTGTAACCTTAGAGCTAATATCTTGGCATAAATTTTTATATCAACATTTAGCAGTGATATAGGTCTATAATTTGCAGGCAGAGAAGGATCCTTATTCGGTTTTGGGATGGTAACTATTACAGCACGTAACATATCAGGAGGAAAGGAAGCAGTGGAGGAGGCAAGAGAGAAGACGTCCCGTAATCGAGGGGCAATCTCTGGAGCAAAGCTTTTATAATAGTCGTTGGAAAAACCGTCTTCTCCAGGAGATTTATTGTTAGGGAGTTTAGCAATAACGATTTCATGTGAGGTAATGGGTTGTGATATAGATTGGAGCAGCTCCTGAGAGAGGGCAGGCAATTTTGTTTTGGAGAGAAATTCGGCAATGCCCTCCGGGGTAGGTTGGGGTGTTGAATTGTCAGAGCGGAGGTCATATAGTTTCTGGTAATAAGACGCGAATGCGTCTGCTATGCTTTTGGGGTTGGTCAGGAGGTCAGCTTTAGTCGGATAGGTCAAGGATAGAGTTTTCTGTTTAAGTCGCTTGGATTTGACCCTCCGAGCCAACGAAGCCCCTGCTCTGTTATTAAGTGCATAGAATTGAGCCTTCATGTACTTAAGGTGATTTTCATATTTGTACAGGAGGAGAGACCTTAGTTTCTGTCTTTCAGAAACGATAAGTTGTGTAAGACCGGGGGAGGGATTGAGTTTATTTTCTTGCTCTTTGAGATTGATGGACTTCAGCAAGTCCTCAACTTGTTTCCTCCTCTGCTTCCGTAAATAAGAAGACATTTTGATCAACACACCTCGCATGTATGCCTTATATGTGCTCCATAAAGTGAACCTGTTAACATCAGGGCCATCGTTCCATTGAAAGAAATCGTTATGTTCTTGCAGTATCGATTGGCGCAGCTTCTCGTCTGCCAGCAACTCAGAGTTCAGTCTCCACACCGGTGGAGGGGAGTTGCGCAACTTGTCATCGAACTCCAGAACTAGCGGTGCGTGGTCAGACCAAGAAATTGTGCCAATGCGAGCATGAGTCACACTCTGCAAGGATCCCTTCGTAGTGAGAAAGAGGTCTATGCGTGAGTATGAGGAATGGGGCGCGGACATAAAGGTATAATCCCTTTCAGAGCCATTAAAACAGCGCCAGACATCATATAAATCATGAGACTGCAGTAAAGACACAATAGATTGTGTGGGCCTCCTGGTTTGTGAGGTGGAGTCCATGGCAGGGTCCAGGACCGTATTGAAATCCCCTCCAATCAAGAGGGTACCTTGCAACATTTTCATCGCCACAGAGAGCAGCGGGGACAAAAACTTCCTTTGCTGTGTATTTGGGGCATAAAGGTTAAGTAGGGTAAATACAGTGTTGTTCAGTTGGCATATCAGCACAATAAACCTTCCTTCAGGATCAGCAATAGAGTCAATATACTTAAATGCTACTGAGTCTCTGACAGCTATAAAGACACCACACTTCTTTTTCGGAGCATTGGCCAAATAGACGTGGGGGAAATGGGGGAGAGACACTATAGGACACTTATGGGCTGCAAAGTGGGATTCCTGGACAAAAAGAACGTCAGCTTTGTGAAGTTTGGCTTCTCTAATCAATGCCGATCTCTTATAAGGACTATTGAGCCCTTTCGTGTTCAACGAGAGAACTTTCAGAGTCATGGTGACATGGTAGGATATGTATGATTAGTGAGGGACCTACCAAGAATACGTCTCACTATGTGTGGTGGCCAGTACCTTACTAAAAGATTTTGTAGACAGGAAGGCACCAGGGTGGCGTGCAGCCAGATGGATGAGGTGCAGGAGGGATATCCGGATCCAGCAGATACTTGGGGCATCAGGGCACACCAGGGATAATGTGGATGTAGGCTGGTGGTGGGTAGGTTTGCAGAGGCTGTAAGAAAAAGGGGGGACGACAAGACAGACAAGACAGACAACACAAAGATAAGAAAGGCCTGACTAAAAAAGCAGGCATGATGGGCAGCCAAAAAAGCCAATGCGACTGAGGGGGGTCTACAAACGCTCAGCAACATGCTGAGCTGTCACAGAGTATTTGTAGAACGCACCAGGGGGGGGAAAGTCTGGTGTCAATGCAGTGAAAAAGAAAAAAACCTTCAAGAGCAAAAAAATAAAAAGTAAAACAGCAAAAATAGCAAACGGTGAAGCTCACGGCATTCCTCCAGATAGTTGGAAAATCTGACTCATGCAGGAAGAAGAGGGCTGTAGAGAATCATGTCCATTCATTCTGCAGGCGTTCCAATGGAGGGACAGTAGGTACCGGGGTCTCGTCAGGTAGAAGGTGCCACTGCTTGAAAAGCTGTATTCCTTTCTCCACACTGTAGATAGGGTATGTCTTGCCATTCCAGGTGACCAGCAGCTTCGTGGGGAAGCCCCACTTGTAGATCACTTTATTATTACGAAGCATCTTAGTGAGTGGTGCTAGCTTCTTGCGGTTAAGTGCGGTTTGCTGCGAGATATCTGTATAGAGGGAGATGCCCATGAATTCCTCGGGCACTGCTGGGCTCTGCTTTGCTGCCAACATAACACGCTCCTTCACATGGTAATAATGGATGCGGGCCAAAGTGTCCCTAGGAGTTGTGTCAGGAAGAAACTTAGGCTTCGGAATTCGGTGGGCCCTGTCCACGCATAGCTCAATGTCGCTCAGGGCGGGAAGGAGTGCCTTCATCAAGCGTTGCACATAGCGGGTCAGCTCACTGTGAGGGACAGTTTCAGGGATCCCCCGAAACTTAATGTTATTCCGACGTGAGCGATCTTCTAAGTCGTCAATTTTAGTTTGAAGTCGCTGAACTTCTGTCTCCTGGTCAGTGTAGGCATCTACAAGGTCGTTGTGCGCGTTGTAGAGGTCCGCCATCTTAGTCTCTAAATGATGAATTCTATGCTCATTGGTCTGTACATTGCCTTTAATTTCATGAAACATGTCATCAAAGTCCGCATGGAGTGTGCTCCTGAAGGACAGAAGCATCCGCTTCATAGTCGCTTCGGATATGGGCTGGTCTGAGGCAGGGAACGAGTCAATAGAGAGGTCTGGGGATCTATGAGGCCTCTGGGCCTTGTCTGAGGTGCGCTGCGTGAAGGGGAAAGTATCCCCACTATTGCGGCGTTGCTTCGATTTAGCAGGGCTGGACGTTGTGGGAGAGGAGGGTGGAGAGCTTTCCTCCAGCGTCCCCATGTCTGCTATGTCCTCCATAAGGGGATCTCCTCCACCGCTGTACCGCTGATGCCCGGGAGCTGCGCCGGGCCCGGCGCCATTTTGCTTACCCCGAGCCGGCGCCGCCGGGAAGAAGTCGGTCAGCCGTTGTGGCGGTTTCGTCGCCTTTCTGCGTTTGGACATCGTAGCCCGGTAGTGTAGGGAGTCTCCACAGCCGTTCACTGTGTTCGTAGTGTAAGTCGTCAGCCGCTGTGAGTTGCTTTGGTCTGGTGGATGCCGGAGCACTCAGTTCATGCGGCCAGCACGCTCGCCGGCCGGACACGCCCCCTCACAATACTTTTTTTAGTGCATGCCAGAGCAACGCTGTGGTGTGCGCTGATAGGTATTTCCAGAGAAGCCTTGTATACTGTATGTGTTGGGGCTGCACTGGAAACATATGCCGCACCACATCTGGTTTGAACAGGCCCTAAAAAATGCTAGTTTTCAAACTTGCTGTGGCTCTCCACCACAAGTTAAATCATAAGCCCCATACACTGAATATTGGCCAAAATCAGCTACTACAGTAGCTACCCGCCGACATTCAGCCTATATGTACAGGTTCTTGTTTGACAGATGCCGATCTGATGATCGGCTTCTGTCGAATTAGCTTGCTGGAAAACCAGCGGCCGATCAGCATCCGACCAGTGTGTTCTGGCGGAATGGTTCCCCTGTCAGAACACAAAAGCTCAGCGGGGAGATTACTGTACTAACATCACATAGTTAGTACATGACCTCCTTGCAAGCTTTTTCGTTTTTTCATTCTGCCTGCTGTGCCATCCAAAAAAAAACACTTACAGTGTGCACCATGCTTAAAGCGGAGTTCCGCCTCCCCCTCCAAAATTTAAATGTCAGCAGCTACACATACTGTAGCTGCTGACTTTTAATATTAGGACACTTACCTGTCCTGGAGTCCAGCAATGTCGGCACCGCAGCCGATCTTTCCATCGGCTGTCAGGTGCTGCCGCCGCCATTGCCGGTAAGGGTACCCGGCTGTGAAGCCTTGCGGCTTCACTGGCGAGTCCCTACTGCACATGCGCAAAGCACGCTGTGCATTCCTACTGGCTCCTTGGCGAAGGAGGGGGCCGAGCTTCCGAGGGACGGCACTGTGGCGCCGTATCCAGGAAGTGGGGAAGGGTACCTGTTAAAAGCAGGTACCCTTTCCCCCCTCCCCTCTGAAAGATGCCAAATGTGGCACTGGAGGGGGGGAAACAAAAGAGCGGAAGTTCCACTTTTGGGTGGAACTCCGCTTTAAGTGTGCTTCAGAAGCTGAAACAAGTTGTGGAATCTCTTGTGTATCAGCTGCAAGGCTGTTCCTGGATGGAAGGTACAAGACTGCTCTTTAGCAGATAAAAGCGTGAAGGCTACTGACAATTCCCTATGCATGAGGGAAATACGCTTCTCTGCTTTCCCTTTATTTTTCTGTAGCTATCCATATAGCTAGAGGTCTACAAACCAGAGTAGTGCCCAGCAATGACTCTGTTAGGATCATTATGGGGAACATCTGTAAAGCTATTTAGTTTAGCTATACCTCTAAATACATACAACATTTGAAAAAAAATTTCCAGGGACACTTTGCAGCACAGCTATCAATTACTTACCACAACCACTTGCGCACACTCCGCATAATTAATCTCCGCCTAGTTATCATCAGATTATAGGGTCTACTCAATAAAGAGAGAATTACAGGAAATTGAAAAGGGAATTTTAAACTTTAGGCCAAAGTAGCAGAGTTTGAATAATTCTCCCATTCAGCTGCACTACTTCTGCCTAAAGTTTAAAATTCTCATCACAATTCCCTGCAATTGTAAAGTGTCAAATGTGCTCAGGTGTGACCATACAAAAAAATGTAAATATAAATAAAGTGCAAAGTGTAAAAAAGTACATTAAGTAAGTGAGTGCAAAGTGTAAATAAGTACATTTCCGGGACAATGCAAATTACCCGGGACAGGCTCCTATTTGCCAGGACTGTCCTGGCAAAAACGGGACAGTTGGAAAGTATGTATATATATGACACTTAGCAAAGCATACGTAAGTCTGATCACACATGGGAGATTCTGCCGCTAACAACAAATCACTAACGGTATTGCTAAGAAGGCTGCCTGTGTGTCCCTTAAAAATCGCTCCTTCTGTAGCACAACCAGCCAGATGTTGCTCTGGCTTGAACGCTGCCAAATCTCGATCGATAGTGACAGAAGTGACACCCCGCTGCCTCAACTACAGAGGGAGCGATTTCATATGGATAAAACAAGCAGTCTCTTGGCGATCCTGCTGCTGCTATTTTTGACAGATTGTAAGTGGCAGAGATGCCGGTGTGTCATCACCCTAAACCTAGAAATAAGGGAATCATTCCGCTCTCATTCAAAGCAGCGAAACCTATGCATTTTAACTGTGAATGCTACTTGTAGTTTCCACGAATGCATACCGCATTTTAAATTTACGTGTGATTAAAATAATAACGGATAGATTGATATGCCCCCTCTCCTTTCACCAACCACTCCCCCTAAGCTGCAAAAGCAGCTATACAGGGGTATACACAGTAAAAATTATTTCCACTGTCACATTTGACAGGCAGTATCGCCCCTTCAAAAGCAATGCATGTAGTTGCAGCATGGTAGTGCAGACTTTTAAGGGTTAAAATAAGCAGTGATGAAGCCTAACACCTTCTTACCCCTGTTAAACACTCCCTAAAAAGTGATCCTCTTCAGAGGGCCAATACAAGCAGTTGGCTATGGAACAGGTGTCACATTGGTGGATTTTCATTTACCTCTTGTTTTGGACACATCTACGAGGTGTGTCTGAAATGATCGGTGAATGGTATCAGAAAACAAACAAGACAGAAGATACAAACAAATTACCTTTATTGACCTTTCAAAATAATCGTCATCCTTCACAACACACTTTTAGCAACATTCATAAAGCTTCTGGAAACTGCCAGAAATGGCCTCTTTAGGAATCGATCGCAGAACCTCTGTCACACATTCTTGGATTGCCGCCACGTCTGCAAAACGTGGACCTTTCATGGCGCTCTTCAGGTGGAAAAACAGAAAAAAGCCCACAGGCACCAGATCAGGGGAGTACAATGAATGATCGAGAACAAGTACGCCACGTTGAGCCAAGAATTGGCTCACAGGTCTCATCCCCGGTGACGATGATCCGCAGAAAAGATGAATCTTGGTCACACATGGCAATGAAATCTCCAGAGATTTTCATCCGTTTTGGTTTTAGTTAGTCTGACAGCTTGCGCAGCACAAATCGGGAACAGATCAACCGCGTACCCAAATCTTCACGGATGTCCTTGCGAATGCCATCAATCGTAGAGTCAGTTACCAATCTCGTGCCAGCATTTGTCGCACTCGCTCGATCATGTCTAGGGTTCTGCTTGTTGACGTCCGACCTGAACGTGGCTCATCTTCAGTCGCTTTCTTCCCGCCTCGAAAGTGTTAGAACCAGTTGGAAACACATTTTCTGCTCATGGCTTCCATCCCGTATAACTTGCACCAGCTTTTTATGTGTTTCCGTTGCTGTTTTCCTTAATTTGTAGCAGAACTTGATGTTCACTCATTGCTCCATTGCACTGTGACCCTACCTCTCACACTGCCTATGTTCGACTGCCCGCAGCGGGTTTACTCTGACGGTCACGTGTACTCCACGCTAGGTGGCGCTTCTCAACGTGTCTCTGGATAGCCATGTGCATGCGTGCACACCTGACCCATGTGAGATATCGGACCATTCACTGAACTTTTTAGACACAACTCAAATAACTTTTGGACAAGGGTCACTGGTACAAATAGAGGGGGTGAAATTCCCCAATAGGAACACATATAGCAATAAAAACTTGACAGACAGTCTAACACTTTCTCACTCTATCCCAAACTAAAAAAAAAAAAAAGTTTTTGTTTCAAGATAAATTGCTTTTTTGGTACATATTTATATTTTAAAAAAACTCCTTGTTTATTGTATAAAGATTCAAAAGTATAGAAGATCCAGAGCATACAGGTTAAGATGTGTACTTAATGACCTTGAAGCAGAACAAGCCACAGCACCTCTTAATGCCTATTGATGCTTTCACTCAAAAAAAAAAAAAAAAGTACGAGTTGGAGAGAAAACCTGATATACAGGATAGGATACTTCGGAGAAGACTATGTGCAGTGTTGTGTGACTTGCCCAAGTGTATACATTGAAACAGGAATGGCCCCAGGGGTGTCAGGCTGCAGGAATCTTTCTGCAAAGTAATAATTTGATAGCACAGCTCCTGGCATAAAAACATTTAAATAGCTAACTAGTGTTGCTTGCCATTTGTCTGAACGTTGGTAAATGGGTCTCCCATTCAACAAGGACTTTTAAAAGATACAACTGAAAAGTCAATGAGTAGCAAAAAAAAAAAACATTATAAAAAATACAACAGGTGGAACTAAAAATAGAGTAGAATTTAAGAAGTATTGATTTGTTCTTTTGTAAAGCCACACACAAAAGCACCATGAAATTTAATAAATAAAAAGGATAGGGTTCTAGTTTATTCATCAACCGTGCTTGTGCTATGACCCATACTTATGTTTTTTTTTTCTACAATACCGTTCTCAAATTTTTGTACACTCTAGGGCAGGTCACACTGTGCTCTCTCTCAAACTGACTGCTAAGTAGGAAAGCCTGATCATATATACAGTGCCTTGCGAAAGTATTCGGCCCCCTTGAACTTTGCGACCTTTTGCCACATTTCAGGCTTCAAACATAAAGATATAAAACTGTAATTTTTTGTGAAGAATCAACAACAAGTGGGACACAATCATGAAGTGGAACAAAATGTATTGGATATTTCAAACTTTGTTAACAAGTAAAAAACTAAAAAATTGGGCGTGCAAAATTATTCAGTCCCTTTACTTTCAGTGCAGCAAACTCTGTCCAGAAGTTCAGTGAGGATCTCTGAATGATCCAATGTTGACCTAAATGACTAATGATGATAAATAGAATCCACCTGTGTGTAATCAAGTCTCCGTATAAATGCACCTGCACTGTGATAGTCTCAGAGGTCTGTTTAAAGCGCAGAGAGTATCATGAAGAACAAGGAACACAAAAGGCAGGTCTGAGATACTGTTGTGGAGAAGTGTAAAGCCAGATTTGGATACAAAAAGATTTCCCAAGCTTTAAACATCCCAAGGAGCACTGTGCAAGCGATAATTTCGAAATGGAAGGAGTATCAGACCACTGCAAATCTACGAAGACCTGGCTGTCCCTCTAAACTTTCAGCTCATACAAGGAGAAGACTGATCAGAGATGCAGCCAAGAGGCCCATGATCACTCTGGATAAACTGCAGAGATCTACAGCTGAGGTGGGAGACTCTGTCCATAGGACAACAATCAGTCGTATACTGCACAAATCTTGCCTTTATGGAAGAGTGGCAAGAAGAAAGCCATTTCTTAAAGATATCCATAAAAAGTGTTGTTTAAAGTTTGCCACAAGCCACCTGGGAGACACATCAAACATGTGGAAGAAGGTGCTCTGGTCAGATGAAACCAAAATCAAACTTTTTGGCAACAATGCAAATGTTAAGTTTGGCGTAAAAGCAACACAGCTCATCACCCTGAACACACCATCCCCACTGTCAAACATGGTGGTGGCAGCATCATGGTTTGGGCCTGCTTTTCTTCAGCAGGGACAGGGAAGATGGTTAAAATTGATGGGAAGATGGATGGAGCCAAATACAGGACCATTCTGGAAGAAAACCTGATGGAGTCTGCAAAAGACCTGAGACTGGGACGGAGATTTGTCTTCCAACAAGACAATGATCCAAAACATAAAGCAAAATCTACAATGGAATGGTTCGCAAATAAACATATCCAGGTGTTAGAATGGCCAAGTCAAAGTCCAGACCTGAATCCAATCGAGAATCTGTGGAAAAAACTGAAAACTGCTGTTCACAAACGCTCTCCATCCAACCTCACTGAGCTCGAGCTGTTTTGCAAGGAGGAATGGGCAAAAGTTTCAGTCTCTCGATGTGCAAAACTGATAGAGACATACCCCAAGCGACTTACAGCTGTAATCGCAGCAAAAGGTGGCGCTACAAAGTATTAACTTAAGGGGGCTGAATAATTTTGCACGCCCAATTTTTCAGTTTTTTATTTGTTAAAAAAGTTTGAAATATCCAATAAATTTCGTTCCATTTCATGATTGTGTCCCACTTGTTGTTGATTCTTCACAAAAAAATATAGTTTTATATCTTTATGTTTGAAACCTGAAATGTGGCAAAAGGTCGAAAAGTTCAAGGGGGCCGAATACTTTCGCAAGGCACTGTAACCACCTGATTATTCCCAGTGTTGTATTTTAAAAAGTAGCTCCAGTATCCCCTGATTTTGAGTGGCTACAATTATAGAAGATCTAACGTCACAGCTTACATTTGCATTACATAATATTAAAAATTGTAATAGCAATAAAACTCTGCAGTATACTGTAGTTGTAGGCTCTGTGAAATGGGTGACGCAGTAGTACAAATTCACGTCATTGTGAATTTGTATCACTGCAGTCAATTTAGTAAATGTGTAGAATTTCAAAATGTAGGATCATTCAGGTTAATAGGGGTTGGGTAGAAATAATTATTGAGGAAATGAATACATGATTAAAATTTTGACCTTAGATAAGGACGTGGTTGGGATGTGAGCTGCAAACGCTCAGTGCAATAACTTCCTACAATCCTGACTAATTCTGTGACGATCGTCTGGTTTCTGGGTGTAAATCCTGACAGTGTACACTGCGTGTGGAAGCTTTATTGTATCAGGCCAATGTCAGAAAAGGGGAAGGGGAAGCCTTCTGAAGACCCGTGGCCTCAAAGACCTTCCCTCTAAACTCCTGCTTGCCGAGTGAAAAGTTCTCCCTGCTCAGGAAGCAGGTAGCACCAGCCAGTGCATCCAGTGGGTCTATTCTGTGGGACAAAGCCTTTCTCTCTTCCTGTCCTAGGCATTGAGTCAATCACCAAACCAATTTTGGATGCTACTGATGGCTGCAAAACGGCACTGATGGTGTGGAATGACTACATGGCTATACATTGATCAGACATCATCTGGATAAAATCAGGGGGCGCATAATTGAGGCTGAGGACCAACTTTGGGTAGTAGAGGACACTACTGGCTCACACTTAGCGCAGCTCTCAAATATAGAGGCAATGGTATGTGTTTTAACAAATTGGGTGGATTATGGGGAAAATTGGCAGTGTAGCAGAGTGGTAGGCCTGCCTGAAGGCGTGGAAGATCCCCATCCAACTGTTTTTGTGGAGTGTTTTCCTCAAGCATCTTTTCTCCATGAAACAGTCACACACACACAATGCCTCCTGCGCTTAGGAAAATGGCCCCTCCGGATGGATGTACTTATGTCTTCATTGCCCTTAGAAACGGGTAACCATGGTCTTGCTGTCATCAAAGACTTAGGGAGGTCTAACACTGCAACTATACAAAACACACAGAGGGTGCACCGGCCTAGTGCATTATCCCGAGACAAATAATTTATTGAATAAAAACATGGTAAGTATTGTACTCAGAAAGGCAACAGAAAATTGTGCATCACAGATCTCTGTAAATTCCATCCAATGATTCAACACGTATGGGTATAACAGTCACTGAAGACCCTGTGGGCTGACGCGTTTCGAGCAACTCCTCTTCTTCAGAGCCACCTGGCTCTGAAGAAGAGGAATTCCTTGAAAACACGCCAGCCCACGGGTTCTACAGTGACTGTTATACCCATACGTGTTGATACATTGGATGGAATTTACAGAGATCTGTGATGCACAATTTTCTGTTGCCTCTGAGAGTACAATACTTACTGTGTTTTTATTCAATAAATTATTTGTCTCTGGATAATGCACTAGGTCTGTGCGCCCTCTGTGTGTTTTGTATAGTTGCAATCTTCTCTTCGTGCCTGAGATGCCTCCCACCTATGTGGTGGAGCGGGCCCACCAGGTCCCTCCTGGTGAATTTCATTGACTTGGATCAGATACACAAATTCTTAGTAGGAACCCAGAAAAAGTACAGATCCTTCACAGAGGTGTGCCAGAGGCAAAAATGCCTGTAATACAGTATGCTCCACCCAAGTAGGTTCCGAGATCAACATCAAGGGTCTGTTAAATTCTTTGATACCCTGCACGAAGCCAATGAGTGACTGGACACCCTGACAGTGCAGACTGCTTATCACTGGTTTCCCATGCTGTGGGAGTTAAATAATAGGTTATTGCTTAGATTGGGGAGAGTATTATGTTAAGTGGTATCCTATGAGTGCAGGTCTCAGCGTTTGCTTACTTGGCTCCTGAGGACTTTCACCATTCCATCTCTTCCCCGATTTCTCCTGAGCGGTGGCAGACCATATTGTTTTTCTTCCTGGATTCCCTCTGGGACTTCTCTCTTGTTTGGATTTGCTGGATGGCAAGCATCACATCAATGACTTTTTGTTATGTAGAGCTCCTAACTAGAAAGTGGGCATTCTGCACTGGATAAGACTTCCCAGCTAGCGCTGTTGGTCTCCATTTTTTATTTTTTTTTATTTTTTAGATATTTGTGAATAAAGCTGCAGACTTTGACAGTTTTGTTATTGTTTAGTATAGTGGCAGGACATTTTTTTTTGGGGACTGTTTCTATTAGTGCTTCTCTATGTTTAGTATATATGTCCACCGTTAAAAAGCAACTGTACCTATTAGGCTATTGGAGATGTAGCCTTATGAATTGGCGCACAAAAAACTCCTCCAGATGAATTTCATTATACGCTACTCCATATTCCAAGGGCTTTATTATGAGTAATAAGCTACATATAGTCTGTTAGAATGTCAGAGGCTTAAATGAGAAATGTAAATGAGAATTAGTATTCAAGTATCTTAAAAGAGAAGTATGAGGTTTGTTTTTTTTCCCCCATTCATACTTACCTAGGTAAATGAAGCATTGGGCCGATGCTGCATCTGTCCTCTGGCGCCTCTGCACTGAGAACCGAGCGATCAAACACCGCCGATCACTCGGTTCAGACAACTCCCCAAGCAGAGAGCTGCTGACTGTCATTCAGCAGCTCTCTGCTCTGCCCTTCCTTGTACATTGGAGCGCTGGGCTGTGTAAGGGCGGGGTGCGGCTGGCTCAGGCTCTCAGCAGTCCAGCCACCTGGTGGATCCTGACCCTGTGGTCATGATTAAGCTGTGTCTGGACCCACTTCTGTGACATCAGCAGAGAGCCGACTTCAGCTCGCTCTCTGCTGAAAATGGGTCACCGGAGTGCAGAATTAACACTCCTGTTATCCATAGGAGATGTACAGCCAAATGAGCCTTAGCTGTACTTCTCCTTTAAGCCGCACATTGTATTTTTGCAAGAGAGCAACCTGGATGGTAGCAGGGCGTTGGCTCTGCATCGTCCATGGATTCAAATGGTGCTGCATGCCACTTACTCCTCCTATGCCAGGGGGGTTTCCATTTTAATCAGCAAAGCTGTGCCTTGCACAATCAGGTTGCGCCCTCTGTAAACTATTGTTTGGAATCATCCTTGATTCTGTGTTAGATACACGTTATGTTATAGCCCAATTTGGAGAAGGATCCTGTGGACTGCCCCTCATATAGATCAACTACTCTTCTGAATATGAATTTGAAATTTTTGACCAAGGTGTTAGCCACTCGATTATCAAAGGTTATTATTGCCTCTTTGGTAAATATCAACCAGACTAGCTTCATGCCCCACATGTATATGGACACAACTCTTTGGAGAATTCAGGCTCAAGAGCAATAGGGTTGGAGGGGAGTAGGGTCTTGTTGGCCCTGTTAATGCTGTCTTTTTCTATTTTTGTGTTGTTTTGTGTTTATTACACACCTTTAAAAATTCGGAATAGATTTAAGGTGTGTCATAGAAAATAAACATGCAAGAACAACTTAGCACAGTGGTACCAACATCCCTGGAAAACTTATTTAGAGTATATCTCTGAAGTTACAGAGTTCTGGCCAAGGCGAGAAAAAATTGTGAGGGCTTGGAAAACCAATTGAAATGGGATTTTAACGGTACCAATAAAAATATTGACAAAAAGAGTTAAAAATATTTAAGCTTTATTCATTCAAGTAAAAACTCGTCAGCTATCCATGAGCTTGATGAGTAATATGATATACACAACAAAAAGAAAAACTTTAGAAGAAAACAGACATAGATAATGGACTGGACCTTTAAAAATTCAATAAAATAGTTCACCAAAAAAAATAAAAAAATTGAATATGGATATACAAATTGTAGGAAACGTATAATTTGAATTAAAAAAAGTTGTAAAACTCTGAAACGAAAAATGAAAAACACATATCCTAAAATAGTGTGTACTTGTCTCAATTTATAGCATCAAGTATAGATCCTGGCTGCACTCCCCTTCTTCTACTAACTATATGAGTCACTTCTTACAATTTTCTCTAACACCAGTCAATCCATGGTGACAGCCCATCCCCTCTAGTACACAGGATTTTGGTTAATAGCTTCAGGTGTGCATGTTTCCCAGTGGTACTGTGTAGAGGGGGGTGTCCTTCCCCCCCCCCCCCCAATTAGGTGCCAGATTACACTCAGCTATCTGCTCTGTGCTGTGCAGTGTTTGATATTAAATCCCCACTCCTGCCTTCTGGAAGCCGAGAAATACTATGTACTTTGGAAGGCTTTTGAGGAGAGAGGGGTGCAGATAGAAAGGTACAGCTTATATGGGAGGATTTAGGTCATCACTTCAAAAAGCATATGCGAGGGTTTATTATCACTTTAAAGTAGAAGTATAGCCAATACTTTGTGTATAAAACAGAGAAGGGTTAAAGTGGACCTTCCAACACAGTAGCAAAGAAAAACTCAGAAAATTGGGTTCTAGTCCCTCCATACAGGTATTTGCTCTGGGAAAAGCATTGAGCCAATCACATGTGGAAAAATTACATTTCTGAGGTTCACAAAAAGTAAAAGGCCACTTCCAGGTTACCGTAGTTTCAAGAAATCAATATGTATATTTTGTCTGGTTTGAACTAGAAATAAAAATTTCATTAAAATTTATCTAAATCAATATATTAATTTCCACATCACATTTCAATTATTTCTTGCCTACCCATATTAATCTGAATGATCTTGAAGTTTGAAAACTTTCTTTGTGAAGAATACCACACATTTCACTCCTTGAATTCTGTAACATGGATTCATATTATGTTGTGTCACACATTTCATAGAGCCTGCCTTCTGAACTAGGGGGGTGCTAAGTGGATGAGTTTTAGGAGGCAGATTCAGTACAGGAATCACAGCTTGCAGGCAGGTACCAAGGGATACGTAGCCTTAAAAAATGAAGAAATGAGCAGTGACCATAGACGTGCGCACAGGGTGTGCTAGGTGTGTCTGAGAACACTGTAATCACCCTGTGCTGCGCAGATTCCCCTGCGGTTTGGCTGCAGGGAAAGAGACTGGGGAATCCTGGTCCTCAGCCCCTTTATCAAAAGTGAGACATCAGGGGTCTGTTTAGACCCTTGATATTTCACCAAAGCCCCCCAATGGGGCTCCTTAAAAAAATTAAAAAATAAAAAGTTATTGTAAAAAAAAATATTGTAAAAAATAAAAAAAACAAATAAAATGGTAATTATAAATAAATATATATACTGTAAATATATATACTGTGTGTCTATATATATATATATATAGACACACATATATATATATATATATATATATATATATATATATATATATATATAGACAGTATATGTACTGTGTGTCTATATATATATATATATATATATATATATATACACATATACATATACACACACACGCATGTGTATATACATATACATATACACACACACACGCATGTGTGTTTGAGCTTGCCATGTAAATTTGTACTGCTGTGGCACCCATTTCACAAAGCCTAAACTATACTTCAGAGGAGTTTCAGAGGGCACAGTCAGTACAGAATATACATCACATGCGACATAATGACTGATTGAAAGCAGCAAGGTACCATGGGATATGTAGTCCATAGAAATTGAAAATGAACAGCAAAGGAGAAGCCGCAATGCATGCAGGGAATCTATAAAGTTGTGGAAAGTGATGGGCAGCAGATACACGATTAAAGTAAAATTTAGCTTATATTGGATTGTCAAATATTACTTTTGTTCATACAAATATAATTATGTTGATGTTTTAAAATTAAAGTGCATGCTGTGACCATAGATCTTAAAAAAAAAAAAGGTCAACATGAGTTGTATATTCGTTTTAAATGCTACATTGTTTTTTGAAGTTTATTGGTTAGTGTTAACTGTATTTGAACAAATGGGCATAAACTTTTACAGGAAATGTCAACAACAAATTGTTGCCCAAGTTTAGCATGAAGGCAGTAAGCGTTACTCTATTGTAGTGGAGATCCCATTGAAGGCTTAATAATGTTAATGAAGCTGTATTTGTTAACAGGACGCATGAATACAGCTACTATTTACTTATAAACAAACCTATTTGCAGCAGGTATTGTATGTGTGCGTATTTCTTTAATAGCAAGTCCTCTACTGAGCCTGTCTCACGTGCCTCTCTCAGCTCTAAATTTCCAGGTAATCTTGCAGAGCATCAAAAGAAACAGCGTGGGAATAGTAATATGTGCAACAAGCTGGCTACATACAGTAGACCACAGAGAGGATTAAAGCACTTTGACTGTGGCATGATCTTGGCACATTTAACTGTAGAAATAATCTTAACATATTCACCGTGACTTGACCCCCATGGCTTACAGAATGACTAAATAATGAACTTTGGTTAATTTTTTTGTCTTCCATAGATTTGTGTATCCTGGTCCTAAGAATGAATAAGCTTGAAACCACAAAGAAACGCTGTTCCAGATGCAATATTACATATGATGACAGTAGCCATTATATCTTTCGAGCATGAGAAAATAAAATGTTTCAACATGTTCAATTACCACGCTTTCCTTCCGAGAAGCTTCTCAACACTTTCACAGTACATGCAACCCTAGTATATTGTATACATTTCATCAATAACTGCTTGGTGGCTTATGGTTTTGTCTAGATGTCTTTCACTGTAGGATTCATGGGTTTGATGACAAAAAATACATAACATGAGAAAAGGAAATGGAAACATCAGAATCATTAAATAGGGCTGTTCTTAAATCACCCCCTTTTTATGATTTACTAAAACTGGAGAATGCAAAATCTGGTGCAGCTCTACATTGAAACCAATCAGCTTTCAGGTTTCTTTTTTTATATCAAAGCTTAAAGTGGAGTTCCACCCTAAAATTTGACTTCGGTCCATCTTCTTGCTCCGGGTCACCTGAAAAACAAATGGATGATCGCAATTTTTACCTTACCTTACTTCCTCTTCCTCCCCTCGGCGGCCACGGCCCGTCGTCACTTCCTGGCTTGCAATGATTCCTGGGAGCTGAACGTCATCGCTCCCAGGAATCAATGCGCCTGCACCGGCCACGACGTCAGTTCTGGAGCAGGCACTTCATTCCTTGCTAAACAGCTTCTGGGCATGCCCAGAAGCTGTGCAGGGATGACGCTGTGGAACCGGAAGTGACGGCGGGGCCGGTGCAGTGCATCGTGGGACCGAAGAGGATGGAAGAGGACGCAGAAGAGGATCGCGCTGGCTTCAGCTGCCCACACCTGAGATGGCAGTGCTGGAGAAGAAATTTTCAAGGTAAGTATTTCTTCTAAAAGGTAAGTGCAACCCGGGACAGTTCAGAGGCTATCCATTGCGGAATGCACTAGCCCTAAATGTCCCGGGGGTATTTTTATGTATTTTTTTTTTGTTTTGGGTGGAACTCCGCTTTAAGCTGAAGTTAGAAGCTGATTGACTACCACGCAAAGCTGCACCAGATTGTGCACCCTCCAGTTTTAGTAAATCAACCCCACTATGTGCTTCTGGACTTTATTTGAAGTGCAGCATGCACATTTCCTGTCTGCAAACACTCCCACAAGAGTCCCTGACTGTCTTCAACATGCCCCCTGGGCTACAGAGCTGTCAATTACTTCTGCTGTGTCCTATGTCCAAAACTTCCATACGAAACAGTTTCATCTGGATGAGAGTTCCTGCAGAGCCGTCCCCACATAAAGCTATATGTTTATGTGTTCCCATGCACACAACATATTTAATTGTTTAATATTTCTTACCGTTTAGATCAGGGGTGGGGAACCTGCGGCCCGCAGGCCGCATGCGGCCCGCACGATCGTGACGTCCGGCCCGCACGATCGTGACGTCCGCCCCCCCTCCCCGTGCTGCTGTGTCAGAAGGAGCCGATGGCTCCGTCCTGACACTGAGTCTCCGAAAAGGGTGGACCCGAGGCGCAGAGCAGTGTGTCTCGAGCCCGCCCATTTGTGTGACAATAGCGAATGAAAATTCGCTATTGTCTCACGGATCCTCCCCCTCCTCGGCCAATGCCATTGCCGAGGAGGAGTCGGGACGCGGGAGGACTCGAAGAGAGGAAGGTAAGTCAAGTGCACTGGTCGGGGGGGCTTGGCACGCTGTCCACTCTGCATTTTAAGGGGGCACACTGTCCACTCTGCATTTTAAGGGGGCACACTGTCCACTCTGCATTTTAAGGGGGCACACTGTTCACTCTGCATTTTAAGGGGGCACACTGTTCACTCTGCATTTTAAGGGGGCACGCTGTTCACTCTGCGTTTTAAGGGGGCACACTGTCCACTCTGCATTTTAAGGGGGCACACTGTCCACTCTGCATTTTAAGGGGGCACACTGTTCACTCTGCATTTTAAGGGGGCACGCTGTTCACTCTGCATTTTAAGGGGGCACACTGTCCACTCTGCATTTTAAGGGGGCACGCTGTTCACTCTGCATTTTAAGGGGGCACGCTGTTCACTCTGCATTTTAAGGGGGCACGCTGTTCACTCTGCATTTTAAGGGGGCACACTGTCCACTCTGCATTTTAAGGGGGCACGCTGTTCACTCTGCATTTTAAGGGGGCACGCTGTTCACTCTGCATTTTAAGGGGGCACGCTGTCCACTGCATTTTAAGGGGGCACGCTGTTCACTCTGCATTTTAAGGGGGCACACTGTTCACTCTGCATTTTAAGGGGGCACGCTGTCCACTGCATTTTAAGGGGGCACACTGTTCACTCTGCATTTTAAGGGGGCACACTGTTCACTCTGCATTTTAAGGGGGCACGCTGTTCACTCTGCATTTTAAGGGGGCACGCTGTTCACTGCATTGTAAGGGGGCACGCTGTTCACTCTGCATTTTAAGGGGGCACGCTTTCCACTCTGCATTTTAAGGGGGCACGCTGTTCCCTCTGCATTTTAAGGGGGCACGCTGTTCCCTCTGCATTTTAAGGGGGCACGCTGTTCACTCTGCATTTTAAGGGGGCACGCTGTCCACTCTGCATTTTAAGGGGGCACGCTGTTCACTCTGCATTTTAAGGGGGCACGCTGTTCCCTCTGCATTTTAAGGGGGCACGCTGTTCACTCTGCATTTTAAGGGGGCACACTGTTCACTCTGCATTTTAAGGGGGCACGCTGTTCACTCTGCATTGTGGTCAGTCTGCATTGAAGGGGGCATGCTTTGGTCAGTCTGCATTGTAAGGGGGCACGCTGTGGTCAGTCTGCATTGTAAGGGGGCACACTGTGGTCATTCTGCATTGTAAGGGGGCACGCAGTGGTCAGTCTGCATTGTAAGGGGGCACGCTTTGGTAAGTCTGCATTGTAAGGGGGCATGCTGTGGTCAGTCTGCATTGTAAGGGAGCACACTGTGGTCAGTCTGCATTGTAAGGGGGCACGCTGTGGTCAGTCTGCATTGTAAGGGGGCACGCTGTGGTCAGTCTGCATTATAAGGGGGCACGCTGTGGTCTCTCTGCATTGAAAGAGGGCACGCTGTGGTCTCTCTGCATTGAAAAGGGGCACGCTGTGGTCTCTCTGCATCGAAAGGGGGCACGCTGTGGTCTCTCTGCATTGAAAGGGGGCACGCTGTGGTCTCTCTGCATTGAAAGGGGGCACGTTGTTCCCTCTGCATTTTAAGGGGGCACGCTGTTCACTCTGCATTTTAAGGGGGCACGCTGTCCACTCTGCATTTTAAGGGGGCACGCTGCTCACTCTGCATTTTAAGGGGGCACGCTGTTCCCTCTGCATTTTAAGGGGACACGCTGTTCACTCTGCATTTTAAGGGGGCACACTGTTCACTCTGCATTTTAGGGGGGCACGCTGTTCCCTCTGCATTGTGGTCAGTCTGCATTGAAGGGGGCATGCTTTGGTCAGTCTGCATTGTAAGGGGGCACGCTGTGGTCAGTCTGCATTGTAAGGGGGCACACTGTGGTCATTCTGCATTGTAAGGGGGCACGCAGTGGTCAGTCTGC
The DNA here is from genome assembly GCF_965119305.1 of Pelophylax lessonae. Lineage (NCBI taxonomy): Eukaryota > Metazoa > Chordata > Amphibia > Anura > Ranidae > Pelophylax > Pelophylax lessonae. The sequence goes on along the minus strand of NC_138769.1, from coordinate 216,341,497 downwards.
ATTGTAAGGGGGCACGCTTTGGTAAGTCTGCATTGTAAGGGGGCATGCTGTGGTCAGTCTGCATTGTAAGGGAGCACACTGTGGTCAGTCTGCATTGTAAGGGGGCACGCTGTGGTCAGTCTGCATTGTAAGGGGGCACGCTGTGGTCAGTCTGCATTATAAGGGGGCACGCTGTGGTCTCTCTGCATTGAAAGAGGGCACGCTGTGGTCTCTCTGCATTGAAAAGGGGCACGCTGTGGTCTCTCTGCATTGAAAGGGGGCACGCTGTGGTCTCTCTGCATTGAAAGGGGGCACGCTGTGGTCTCTCTGTATTGAAAGGGGGCACGTTGTGGTCACTCTGCATTGATAGGGGGCACGCTGTGGTCACTCTGCATTGAAAGGGGGCAAGCTGAGGTCAAATATAACAGGCAAATTTTTAAGTTGATTATTTTGTACGGCCCCCGAATGATGTTACAAAAATCCAAATGGCCCTTGGCAGAAAAAAAACCCCACCCCTGGTTTAGATGTTTCTCAAGTGAAGGCCTCATGGTAGACTACAAGCATTTCAGCCTTGTTCATACCTATGCATATTTTAGTGCATTTTTAGTGTTGAAAAAACACACTACAGTCCATTTATCATGGTTTCCTATGAGCCTCGTTCACATCTGTGCATTTTATGAAAAGGGCCAGGGACTTTTTTCTGGTTTTTGATTCCATAGACTTTAATGGATCAAAAACGTGTATTGAAAAACCTAAAATGCATCTGGAAATTGTAAACTGTAACCTGTGGTGTGAACCAGGCCTCCTGAACAAGTTTCATAATCACTTTTTCCCAAGAACAGACTTAGTTTCCTTTCAAAACCATTCAATGCGGAAGGCCACCTTCTAAATATTTAACCCTTTGCTAAGACAGACAGTATTCAGATCTAGTTTACAACAGGAATTAAGATTGGTAACTAGAGTCCAAGGGCCACACACCAAGTTTCAAAGGGTCACTGGTAGATTACCGAGACCTTACTACATACTTATCTAATTTGTGAGTGTTAATATATGGTATTGTGAGTGTTAATATATGGTATATGGTATGTGGCTGGGGCATGTGAATGGCTCTATGCATACTGTAAAGCAATGAAAAATAAACCCCGTCAATCTTGGAATTAAAAAAAAAAGTAAAAGGTATTATCAAACACAATCAGCTGCCTACACTATTGCTGTTAGGCCCTGTCATTTCTACCCTCTGTACCCTGAACGTACACTTAAAAATTATTTAAATTACTATTAAAATTATTACATTTTATTTAAATTATTGCTACTACAATACATTCCTGGCATTGTTCTGCAGGTTATTTGCACAGTTTTAACCACTTGACGACTGCCCACCGCAGATTTACTGCGGCAGGTGGCCGCTCCTGGGCAAACCGACCTAGTACTACGTCGCTCGCTCAGGAGACTCTAGGGGGTGAGCGGGCACCGCCGGTGGCGCGCTCCTGCCCCCGCCCCTCAGCCGGGGAGCCAGTGCGTGTGACAGGCGGCTCCGATGGCTGCTGGCCACTCGCGATCTCCCCCCTCTGACAGAGAAGGACGGACGTCTGATGTAAACACAGCCGCCCGTCCTTCTCCCTGAAGTGATCACAGAGGCTATGTGATCCTTCTATATAGGATTGCATGTCTCTCTGATGATCTCACAAGCCTAACCCCCCCACAGTTAGAATCACTCCCCTAGGCTTACATTTAACCCCTTGATCACTAATAGTATTAACCCCTTCCCTGCCAATGGCATTATTACAGTAGCAGTGCATATTTTTAGCACTGATTACTGAAGTAATATCACTGGTACTCCCAAAAGTGTCAAAAATGTCAGATAGGGGTTCCGATCTGTCCGCCGCAATGTCGCAGTCCAACAAAAAAAAAAATCGCAGATCGCCACCATTACTAGTAAAAAAAAAAACAATAAAAATGACATCTTTCCCGTAGTTAGTAGACGCAATAACTTTTGTGCAAACCAAACAAAATACGCTTATTGCGATTTTTTTTACCAAAAATATGTAGCAGAAAACAAATTGGCCTAAAATGTTAAAAAATTTTGATTTTTAATTTTTCTTTTTTGGGGGGAATGTTATATAGTATAATGTGAAAAAAAAAATATTTTTTTTTTCAAAATTGTCGCCCTTTTATAGTTTATAGCGCAAAAAAAAAAAAAAAGAAAACGCACAGGAGATCAAATACCAGCAAAAGAAAGCTCTATTTGTGGGAAAAAAAGGACTTCAATTTTATTTGGGTACAGCGTCGCACGACCGCGCAATTGTCCGTTAAAGTAACGCAGTGCCGAATCGCAAAATGGGGCCTGGTCATTAAGCAGCAAAATCCTCTGGGGGTAAAGTGGTCTGCAACACAGGATCATTGCCTATGTTTTGTCATTATGCAAGTACAGAATAAATCCTGTCAATCTGTCAGAAATTCTCAGTGCTCCTAACATGTAGCGAGCCCATAGCATGGTGCCTTTTTCTGCTCTGAAATCTCAAGCATTTTCAGCCATGCCTGTTGGACTACTGAGCTCAGACTATTCCCATGCACACATTGATTTCCCAACAAAACAATATGCTGGCTTTACTCTCAGGAGCCTGCTCACAGGCAGGAACAGAGCTTTTGGGAGATGTAGATCTGGAGGTATGCATATGTCAATAGGGACTGCGCTCCTAACAGCTGTCACTACATGAATTTTATAGCCCTGGTGATGATGTCACAGAAAGCTGGTTATTACTTACAGAAGGAAGGTAAAAGAAAAAATAACTTGTTTTAGATAGAAATATAGAGGTTTGGGGGAAAATTTGGGTAATAGCTGGAAAAACAGCCAATATTATATATTTAGGTAAGAAACGTATCGGTAATTAGATACAGCACTTTTATCATGCACCACATACCTATATTTAGCTATTACAGTAAGATTACATTATACTCACTAAGCAGTGTATTGCCACATTTACTGAAAGGCACTTTAGCATTAACTGGTAGTAACAGTATACTCTGTCAAACGATCTGATTCCTCTAAACTTATATTATCTAATTTATATTAACTAGCCCAACACTTTATTTATAGAAGATCTATTAGCTACAACACCTGTCATCATTGCTCAGTATTCGCTGGACACTACTTGTTAATGAGATTTAAATCTGCTGAACTTAGAATTCCATTTTCAGACTATACAAACCTCTACCCTACTGACACAGCTAACATTTTCCCAGCAAGGATACCAGATTGTGACTTAGCCTCGGTTTCCACTAGTGCGGCTACGAAGTCGTGCTACTTCTAGCACGACTTCGTAGCAAAAGTAAACCGCGGCTTCAGTTAGACTTGTCCCTCATATATAGAGGGAAGTCGCGCTCAAAAGTAGTACACAATTTACTTTTGAGGTCGCGGCAACTGAAGCCGCAGCAGTGGAAACGTTCCCCATTGAAAACAATGGGTTTTGACTTGCTGTGCGACTTGACATGTGTCAAGTCGCACCGCAAGTCGCACTAGTGGAAACCGAGCCTTAGTGCAAGGCAGAAGACCATTGTCATGGCTGGCTGGAGACAATGAAGCACAAGGGCTGCTTAATGAAAATATAATCAGTTTTTTTTTTTTTTTTTTTAATAAGTTGCGCTATGGGGGATATTAAGCTCTCCTGATAGATGTTTTTTTTTTTTTTCCACGTCCGTCCAAATGACATGTAAGCCCACTTTTAATCATTTCAGTACAACAAAAACAGGTTGCCCACACAGGGGTTACCGTTTCTCACTGCTGTAGAGCAGACCAAAATACAAATCCACCTTGCTCTTCAGCAGAGATGTATAGTAACTAAGTAGAACTACTTCACTACTGTACTTAAGTACCGAAAGGCGTTATCTGTATTTTCCTTTTTTCTCCTACTTCCACTTTTTCTTCAGTACATATTTTCGATGATTTCAATACTTCTACTCCGATATTTCTTTTGTGCTGCATAGTTACTCGTTACTATTATAAAATCTACCACTGCCAGAACAGTAGATGGCAGGTTTCATGAAGCTCAAAACGTGTATTATCAGCGCATACGAAAATAAATGCTACTGTATGTATAAATAAAAGCTGCATTTGAAATAATAAAAAACAATATGATATTCAAACTTTTGACTTCTTTCTTTAATAACTACATAACACAGTACTTTTACTTTTACTTTCAGTACTTGAGTAGCAATTTTTTTTTTCAAAACTACTGGTACTTTTACTTTCAGTACTTGAGTAACAAAATTTAAAAAAAAACTACTTGCAATACTTAAGTACAAAAAATGTTGAATACTTTAGTACTTCTACTCAAGTCACTTTTTGATCGAGCACTTCCACTTCTACTAAAGTCACTTTTTGATCGAGCACTTGTACTTTTACTCAAGTATGGGTTTCGAGTACTTTATACAACTCTGCTCTTCAGTCAGCCGCAGCGCTGCTCTCTTTGGTCTCCCCAACCATGGGCTCCTCAGACTCACTCTGTCTCTGCTCTCCCGGCCTTTTTGGATAGGGTTCTCTCAGCACGTCAGGCTCTCCCACTCTTAAAATTCATAGATTCCTTTCCTGGACTCTCTGGTTGCCTAAACTCTCTCAGTCCTCTACTGAAGCACTTAGCTGTCCCAACTCTCCCAGTCCCCCCAGTAGGTCACAGCTCTTGGCTGGAGCACACGTCTGTCCTCACTACCCTGTCTAAACAGCAGCAACTGAAACTCCAATAGCACTGAGCTATCCCCAAGCCTGGCTTATAACAACCCTGCACACCTATGCACTCACACAGGCTGCAGGTGTCTTGCAAAGTCTGGATACAGAATTGAAGGTTCATCCCACCCAAGGCATCTTGGAAATCTTCAAACTCCAGGCCCCAATACGGGATTACCAAACCCAAAAAAAAATTAAAACACAGTTTTCTCTGCTCACAAAACACATGCTGGAGCTTCTCAAACTGCCCTTTTTAGAACCCTGTGCGATTCTTCCAACCATTTCTCAATCTCACATAGTGGCAGGGCCACATACTGTGACAAAGGGGGAGATTTACTAAAACTAGAGCACCCAGAAACTGTTGCAGTTGTGCATGGTAGCTAATCAGCTTCTAACTTCAGCTCGTTCAATTAAGCTTTGACAATAAAACCTGAAAGCTGATTGGTTTCTATGTAGAGTTGCTCCAGTTTTAGTAAATCCCCCCAAAGTGTCCAATAATCCATACAAACAGACAGATAAATAGAACAATGAATCTATTTTAAAAAATTTGCATTTTTTCTAACTTAATACACGGCACAGATCTGCCTTATAAAAATTAACAGGGTAAGCTGTGGACAGAAGATGCAGAGGTGAGTTGTTGATAGTGGAGTGTAGAGGTGAGTTGTAGCCAAGAGATGCAGAGGAGAGCTGTGGACATGGATTGCAGAGGTGAGCTGTGGACAAATGAGTGCAGAGTGAACAGGGGATGGGGTGCAGGGGGGGGGGGGTTTACAGAGGTGAGCTGGTGAACTGTGGATCAGAGGTGAGCTTTGGACAGGAAAATGCAGAGGTGAGCTGCTGACAATGGGTGCAGAGGTGAGCAATGGAGGGGTGGGCAGAGGTGAGATGTGGGTCGAGAAAGGGGGGGGTGGTTAGGGGTACTAAAGCAGTTAGGATTTTGTAACATACCATGTATATTACATACTCTTGAATGCCATACTCTGTATGCTGTTTTAAATATTACATACTGTACATCTTATTTTTGTATGTTACATACTACTGCACTGAATGCTATATGATGGGTTATATGTTACATATTCCTTTGCCCTGCACATTACATACTCCTGACCACTGTACTCTGTATGTTACATTCTCCTAACCACTGCATCTACAATACTACATTGTAAAAACATACTCCTGACCAAAGGGTTGTCCGGTATCAACAGTTGCTGGTTGCCATGTAGTCCCACATGCTTTCAATGAAGTGCTTCTTTAAGGTAGGCTCAGACAAAGTTTTAGAGTTCAGTTTTTCAAAACAATTATGCTGAGCTTTATGTGAGATTGTGAGACTTTTGCTCATGGCACTGTAATTAAAGGATATTTTGTGGGTTTAAGGGGTGTGGCATTGTGTACTATGTATGCAGTGAGTAGGGTCAGGGTCTATTTATTTTGCCCCTTTAAGTGGGGGGTGCAATTTGGCATCTTCATCCTTGGCACTGGATGACCTTGTCCCCAAACTGCCATTTAATGTAAAATTGTGGCGTATTGTCTTGTATGGTAAATAAAGCATTAATTTTTCCATTCTAAATAAAATTAGATCAAAAGGATGATAGACAAACACTAGCATATGGCTATGGTCCATGGACTGCTGCAATTATTGTATAATTTGTTTTCTGAAGGAGTATGAAAAGAGGAGTAACACCTCTCCTGCAGCTGTGGCAACCCCTTGTTTCTGCCCCCACTTTCTCTAAAGCAGTCGGCAGCAGAGAGGAGAACAGAACTCCTCCGTCAGATTCTTCATTTCTCCGTTCAGCCACAGAGAGCTTTCTCCCTGCCCCCCCCCCCTTTCCCCACCTCAGCAATCGGCAGCAGAGAGAAGGACAGAACGACTCATACAGATCCTGCTCCTCCCTGTGCACCCCGTCATCTCAGCCTCCCCTGATCTCTTCATTCAGCAGATTCCAGCCCACCCCTGGTCCTCCTCCAGACACTGCAGTTTCTGCTTTCCAGCTCCACCCCTAGCTTCTTCCCTACAGCCACACAAGGTAAGGGGTGTGCACTCTGATGTCCCTCCCTTACATCAGAGTGCACACCCCTTACCTAGGGAGGGGAGTCTTGACTACTGTATCTGATGTAAGGATGGGTGGGGTGCTCTGAACATCTAGTCTTGCAAATAAGATACGACCGGCCTTTTGGGGGCAACCATAATTCTGATGTTGCCAGTGATGAAATTAATTTTGACACCCCTGGTATAGACGATATTTGTTATTCAGGGTTTTTACTGCCTTTACTTTTAAGGCCTAGAAGAGATCAGCGGTGCATCTGCACACATGCAAGTTTTTTAAAAGAGTGGTGCAGAAGAGCGATGGAGGGAGGTAATTTAGGAGTGGTTAATTACGCTTTAGGTCTACAAGCATACTTACAGGATCTGCTGGCCCGCAAAATTCTCTGAAGGTCTTTGGAGCATTTGGTCCCCGAATTTCCATAGCAATACAAGGGCCAGAACACAATTCACTTAGCATTTCCTAGTATAAAAAAAAAAGTTTTAAATAAAAATCCGTTTCATTTGTAAAAGTATACATTTGTATGTAAGTAACATAATAGATATTTTTCCCAGCTGTCACATGTCAAAAAAAATAATTTTGCAGAGCCAAAGTGATTACTCAAAGGACCAAATGTAATAAAATATCAAGACCACCAAAAGCTTAATGGGGTCAAGCCAAGGGTTGCCTGCCAACTTTCGGCCCAGGGGGCAAGTACAAACCAGAGGCCTATGGTGCAACGACTCGGCCCCCCTTCCACTCTCCCTCTTCCCAGCCTCCTCCTGACCCTCATTCCAGGCTGAAGCTCTGCTCCAGGTACTCTCTACTCACAGGCTGAAACCGGGTTCCTGACCTGGCCAGCAGGGGGCGGTTGGAGGGAGCTGAGACAGCTCAGTTGGGGCTCCAGTGGGGCATGGAACCAGCCTCTACTCAGACAAAGTTTACACCATTGATGCTGGGGGGGGAGGCATGTGCGTTGTCCTTGTCTTCAACCTGCACTCAGTAGGTCAGCGGCAGGGGCTTTTTACTTTTCTTCACTAGGAATCCTTTAGGCATGTCTGTGGCAAAAGCAGTGCAGCCTTTTGATGGGGCATTAGAGCAGCCCAAGAGGACAATTGCCCCCAAGCCCCCTGACCCAGTCCTCCCCTGGGTCCAGAAAGTTGTAAACTTTCTAGCCTCTGCAGATTGTGGCAAGTGATGCTTGAATCAAGATATTTATAGCTCTCCATAGACATGAGTTGACGATCACCCAATGTGGCGAATACCAATGAAACAAAGAAACAATCATGGGCCTGACATATAAAAGGGCCTTTCTAGACCCCCCTAAATGACTGATCTAAGGAAGAAATTGTATAGGATGAGTCTTCCTAACCACCACGAGACAACGCTGGTGTGTAAATTTCAGAGTGAGCTTCTAAACCCTGCTAACAACCCTTTTTTTTCTAACAGAGAATCTAAAAAGAGCATGGAAAATATGAAAAGAGACCAAAAGTATAGACCGCTCAAAAAAATGAAAGGAACACTTTGAAAACACATCAGATCTCAAATGGAAAAAATATCATGCTAGATATCTATACTGATATGAACTGGGTAATGTGTTAGGAATGAAAGGATGCCACATTGTTTAATGGAAATTAAAATTATCAGCTTACAGAGGGCTGAATTCAAAGACACCCTGAAAATCAAAGTGATAACATGATGCAGTAGGTTAGTCCATTTCGCTGAAATTTCATTGCAGCAACTCAAAATGGTGCTCAGTGGTTTGTATGGCCCCCACATGCTTGTATGCATGCCTAGCAATGTCAGGGCATGCTACTTTTGAGAAGACAGATGGTGTCCTGGGGTATTTCCTCCCAGATCTGGACCAGGGCATCACTGAGCTCCTAAACAGACTGAGGTGCAATCTGGTGGCGTCAGATGGACCAAAACATAATGTCCCAGAGGTGTTCTATTGGATTTAGGTCAGGCAAGCGTGGGGACCATTCAATGGTATCAATTCCTTCATCCTCCCGGAACTGGCTGCATACTCTCGCCACATGAGGCCGGGCATTATTGTGCACCAGGAGGAACCCAGGACCTACTGCACCAGCGTAGGGTCTGACAATGGGTCCAAATATTTCATTCCAATACATAATGGCAGTCAGGATGTCATTGTGGAGCCTGTATAGGTCTGCATGTCCATCCATGGATATGCCTACCCAGACCATCACTGACCCATCACCAAACCAATCATGCTGAACGATGTTACAGGCAGCCTAACATTCTCCACAGCTTCTCCACAAGTCTGTCACACGTGCTCAGGGTGAGCCTCCTCTCTTCTGTGAAAAGCACAGGGTGCCAGTGGTGAACCTGCCAATTCTGGTATTCAATGGCAAATGCTAATCAAGCTCCATGGTGCCGGGCAGTGAGCACAGGACCCACAAGTGGAGGCTGGGCCCTCAGGCCACCCTCATGAAGTCTGTTCCTGGTTGTTTAGTCAGAGACATTCACACCAGTGGCCTGCTAGAGGTCATTTTGTAGCGCTTTGGCAGTGCTCATCCTGTTCCTCTTTGTTCAAACAAAGGAGCAGATACCGGTCCTACATATGGGTTAAGGACCTTCTACGACCCCTTCAGCTCTCCTAGCGTAACTGTCTGTCTTCTGAAATCTCATCCATGCTCTTGAGACTGTGGTGGGAGACACAGCAAATCTTCTAGCAATGGCACGTATTGATGTGCCATTCTGGAGGAGTTGGAATAACTGTGCAACCCCTATAGGGTCCAGGTATCGCCTCATGCTACTAGTAGTGACAATGACTCTAGCCAAATGCAAAGGTAGTGAAAAATAGTCAGAAAAGACAAGTAGGGGAAAAAATTTCAGTGGCCTCCACCTGTAAAACTTTTCTGTTCTGGAGGTCATCTCATTGTTGTCCATCTAGTGCCCCTGTTGTTAATTTCATTAACACCAAAGCAGTTGTAACGGATTAACAACCCCCTCCATGCTACTTAACTGACCAGATCAATATCCTAGGGCAGCCGTCATTAAATGGCGGCCCGCGGTCCATGAGCGGCCCGCACGATGCTTCCGCCCGGACCCGTCAGGCCGCCACTGTAAATAGTCATTGGTTTGCTGGGACCGCGGGTGTCCCAGCAACCAGTGACATCCCGTGTGTGCGCCCCGCCCCCTGCTTCTTCTTCGGCTTCCTCCCAGCCGGTGTTCTGTCAGAGGTGTCATCGGCCGCGAGTTGGGGCGCGATGTCACGTGCACGCCCCGCTGCTCCTAACTGCGGCTCCTGACTCTCACACTCAGCCTAGCCGCGAGCTGGGGCATGATATCACATGCACGGCCCGCCCCCCTGATGTTCGCGGCTCCTGGCTCTGGCATTTTCAGCTCCCAAAGGTATGTGGGGCACATTTTTTTAGGGGGTTGCTTATTTTTTTAAAATGCAGACTTATGGGCATATTTTGTTAAGGGGCACACAGATGAGCACATTTGTGCCCATTAGAGTGCCCCATAAAATAAAATATGCCCATTAGAGTGCCCCCTAACATAGAATGTGCCCATCAGCGTGCGCCTTATTTTATGTTAAGGGTCAGGCTGATGGGTATATTTTATGTTAAGGGGCACTCTAATGGGCATATTTTATGTTAATGGGCACTCTAATGGGCATATTTAATGTTAAGAGCAACGCTGATGGACACATTTTGTTTTGCCCATCAGCGTGCCCCTTAACATAAAATGTTCCCATCAGAGTGCCCCCTAACATAAAATATGGCCATCAGAGTGCCCCCTAACATAAAATGTGCCCATCAGCGTTCCCCTTATTTTATGCTAAGGGTCACGCTGATGGGCAAATTTTATGCTAAGGGTCACGCTGATGGGCAAATTTTATGCTAAGGGTCACGCTGATGGGCACATTTTATGTTAGGGGGCACTCTGATGGGCACATTTTACAAATTTTATGTTAGGGGTCACTCTGATGGGCACATTCTATGTTAAGGGGCACTCTAATGGGCATATTTTATGTTAAGAGCAACGCTGATAGACACGTTTTGTTTTGCCCATCAGCGTGCCCCCTAACAAAATGCGCCCAACAGAGTGCCCCCTAACATAAAATGTGCCCAACAGAGTGCCCCCTAACATAAAATGTGCCCATCAGCGTGCCCCTTATTTTATGTTAAGGGTCACGCTGATGGGCAAATTTTATGCTAAGGGTCACGCTGATGGACACATTTTATGTTAAGGGGCACTCAAATGGGCATATTTTATGTTAAGAGCAACGCTGATGTACACGTTTTGTTTTGCCCATCTTTCGGAGTCATAGCACAGACTTCAGATTCGGACCTCGGCCCAAAGAAAATTTTAGCGACCGGACCTCCTTGAATTTTAATTCATTACCCCTGTCCTAGGGGCTTAACTTACTTGATGCTATACTCTGATTAAAAAGTGTTTCTTTAATTTTTTTAAACAGTGTATATTGTCCTGAGAAAAATAAAAAGAATATGCATCCCAGTCCTAGTAGGGTTCAATATTAGGTTGACCCACCCTTTGCAGCTATAACAGCTTCAACTCTTCTGGGAATGCGGTCCACAGGGTTTAGAAGTGTGTCTATGGGAATGTTTGACCATTCTTCCAGAAGCACATTTGTGAGGTCTAGCACTGATGTGGACAAGAAGGCCTGGCTCGCAATCTCCGCACTAAGTCATCCCAAAGGTGTTCTATCGGGTTGACTGTGCAGGCCAGTCAAGTTCCTCCACCCCAAACTCGCTCATCCTTGTCTTTATGGAACTTGGTTTGTGCCCTGGTGTGCAATTACGTTGGAACAGGAAGATTTCATCCCCAAACTGTTCCCACAAGTCTGGGAGCAATAAATTGTCCAAAATGTCTTGGTATGCGGACACCTTAAGAGTTCCTTTCACTGGAAATAAGGGGCCAAGCCCAACCCCTGAAAAACAACCCCACACCATAATCCTCCCTCTCCACCAAATGATTTGGACCAGTGCACAAAGCAAAGTCCATAAAGACATGGATGAGCGAGTTTGGGGTGGAGGAACTTGACTGGCCTGCACAGAAACCTGACTTCAACCCAATTATTCAACTTTAAGATGAATTAGAGGGGAGACTGTGAGGCAGATCTTCTCATCCACATCAGTGCCTGACCTCACAAATGCACTTCTGAAAGAATGGTCAAACATTCATATAGACACACTCCTATACCTTGTGGACAGCCTTCCCAGAAGAGTTGAAGCTGTTATAGCTGCAAAGGGTGGGCAAACTCAGCAAACTAAGAATCGGATGCCATTGAAGTTTATGTGCATGTAAAGGCAGGCATCCCAATACTTTTGGTAATATAGTATATATGTATATCTATGAATACAGTATATATATTCTGTTTACATTTACTTACTGTGTACTCAGCTACAACACCCTTGTAAACTTCATAGAATTCTTCAGCATTTGCTTTTTCCATAGTAAACTAAAACAAAAAAAAGGCACTCTAAGGCAACCCAAAACCAAAATCAGGTTAAATTATACAAGTTCACTAATCATTTTCCACATCTACAAGAAAAGCTTGAGGCTTTTATAATAATGACGCAAGATTACAGTCTGCAGATCAAAGTAGTAACTAATAAGTGCTGATGGAAGCCTTTGATATGGAAGAGCTAGGATAAAATGTGCAATTCAAGAACAGGCAGTTACTAGTTTTATAGTATGGCAGCAACTTTATATTTATTACTTTTTAAAAAAAAGGTACCTGGCTGCTCAAGCCAGGGCAGCCATCGTAAATTACACAGCTTTAGGCCTGGGCCCCCTCTGGACATGACCATCAACATTCCCCAGGGCCCCCCACTGGCTATCCTAACAAGTCCCATCCCATGTCCTCCTCCATCCCATGCCCTCCTCCTTCTCCATCCCATCTCCCCAATCCCATCTCCCCCATCCCATGTCCTCTTCCTCCAATCCTATTCTCCTAAACCCCATCTCCTCTCTATTGCACTGTGCACACTTCCTGGTTGCTGGGGCCTCTGCTCCTCCTGATGCTCAGGCCCCAAACAGGTGTATCACCTGTACCCCTCTGATGGCGGCTCTGGTTCAAGCTTCAGACTTTCAAATTACCACTTTTCCATCTGATATGTACATCCATTGAATACTGCATATTGACTTAATCAACAGATAATAGAAAACAATAATCGAAATTATTTTAACCACTTAAGCCCCGGAAGATTTTACCCCCTTCTTGACCAGGCCCTATTTTGCGATTCGGCACTGCGTGACTTTAACGGACAATTGCGCGGTCGTGCAACGCTGTACCTAAACAAAATTTATGTCCTTTTTTTCCCACAGCAGAGCTTTCTTTTGGTGGTATTTGATCACCTGTGCAATTTTTCCTTTTTGCGCTATAAGCAAAAAAAGAGCGTAAATTTTGAAAAAATAACAATATTTTTCAAATTTTTTTATATGAAATTCCCCCAAAAAAATGTAAAAATCTAAATTTTTTAACATTTTAAGCCAATTTTTTTTCTGCTACATATGTTTGGTAAAAAAAATCGCAATAAGCGTATTTTAATTGGTTTGCGCAAAAGTTATTGCGTTTACTAACTAAGGGAAAGATTTTTGTCATTTTTTTTTAACGAGTAATGGCGGCGATCTGCGATTTCTTTTTGCGGGACTGCAACATTGCGGCGGACAGATCGGACCCTTGACTGACATTTTTGACATATTTGCGGTTACCAGTGACATTACTACAGTAATCAGTGCTATAAATATGCACAGTTACTGTAAAAATGACACTGGCAGGGAAGGGGTTAACTTTATTGAGAAGGAGGGGTTAAGTGTGTCCCTAGGGGCGTGATTCTAACTGTAAAGGGGCGTGGCTTTTCGTGTAAAAACAGAGAAATATGATCCTACATAGCAGAACCGTATGATCTCTGTCATTACACAGGGAAGAATGGCAGGCGGCTTTGTTTACATCAGCCGCCTGCCTTTCTCCCTCTCCACCCGACGATCGCGAGTGACCGGCGGACATCGGTCCGCCGGTCACACGCGCGGAGATGTTAGGGAGCAAGCGGGGGCGGGAGCGTGCCTCCGGCGGTGCGCGCTCACCCCCTAGAGCCTTACAGGCGAGCAACGTACATCTACATCACTTTGCCTGCGAGGGGCTGACCGCCGACGTAGATAGTCGTGTGGCGGTCGGCAAGTGGTTAACCTATACATTTAGCGTACTGATATTTTTGCCTTGCTTTTCTGTTGAGATCATTGTGTACTGATTGACAATTAGACTGTATTATGATTACGTTTCTGTTTGAATTATTTGAAATGTTGCATGACAATTGAATCTTCAGGCAGGCTTTTTGTTCATGAAATTGAAATCACTGTAATTTTTTAATGGAATATCTTATCCACACACTGTATAAAAGTAGCTTTATTGAACAGATAACCTAAAAGAGAAGTACAGCCAAAGCTCATTTGGCTATACTTCTCCTGTGGATCACATGAAAGCAGTTTGATCTGCACTCCTATGACCTGTTTTCAGCACACAGCGGGCTGAAGCTGATGTCACAGAGCTGGTCGAGGCTCAGGCAAGATCGCGACCATATGGTCAGGATCCACCCACGTGCCTGGACCGGCACCCGGTTCAGCTTCTCAACGAGCGCTGAGAACTTGAGCTGGCCGCCTAACCCCTCTACAGCCCAGCACTCCAGTGAGCACAAGGGGGCCTAGAGCAGAGAGCTGGTGACTGACAGGCACCAGCTCTCTGCACAGGGAACTCAGAGAACGGAGCGATCGGCTGTATTTGATCGCTTGGTTGCCAGTGTTAGAGCCGGCAGGGACAGATGCAGCATCAGACCAATGTTGCATCCAGCTAGGTAAGTATGAATATGCAAAAACCCTTACTCCCATACTTTTCTTTTAAGGCAGTATTAAACCCAAAAGCAAACTTTTATTATATTACAGCTTACCAATTCTTAGATGTGCTGGCTGCATAGTTTTCTATTTTAGTCTTTCAATTTTTTTATTTTCACCTGGCGATCCTGCCAGTAAGACTGTTGATTTTTTTAACAGACCAAGCTGTCCTGCAAATGTAGCAATTAGGGGGTTGAGACAAACCTTTGATGAGGTGACAATGGTGATCTTTTATTTATGTGAAACCTTTCTCAAACTGAACAAAACTGCTACTGTAACTATTTATAAAGTATTAGCTTGAGTTTAGCTTCAATTTGATAGTGTATCTGGAGCATGGGGCCCGGTTGCAATTACAACCCCTGTAGTTACGCCCCTGGTCCGAAACATGTCGCAGTGTTTTCAAGTCAGCACTTCAACAAAGTCTCATTTATATATGGTCTAGATCAGCCTTTCTCAATCTTTTCAACACAGAGGAACCCTTGAAATAAATTTCTGGTCTCGGGGAACCCCTGCTAAAAATGAAAAATCTACAACTGATGACACATTAGTGTGACAGTCAGTGGGATGAATTACCCCCTTACAGATAGCTAAAAGGAACAATGGTGTCATTGGAAACTGATCTGAGAGGCAGAAATTACCCATTGCTCAAGGAACCCCCTAGCAACCTCAGGAGGAACCCTGGTTGAGAAACCCTGGTCTAGATATTCCAAATCAATTTTTATTGATTTGTTACTTTAGTGCCTAACAAACCTTTCATGTACCCGATCAGAGGTCCGTCACAAGCGGGTTAGCGGTTTTCTTTCTGCTCTTGCTTCATTGACAATAATTGTTACCTCAAGATGAAGTTTGGCTAAAAAATATTTTTAGTCCTACAACTTTATTGACCTAACTTACATGTAATGAAGTATGTTCCATGTTGTGCAGGCTGCTGGATCCTGGAGAAATCTTCACTGTTACAGTATTACAGCAATAACGTATTTCACTTATTATATGCCCGTAACATAATCTGTGAATCCGGGAGAGAATCCCGTGACTGATCAGACTGTTCCCCATTCACAGATCGTGTTACAGGCATGTAATCAGTGAAAGAAATGTTCTCCATCCAGGAGAGGGCAAAAGGGGGCTGTCACCATCAGATCATTATTTTAGTGCAGCTGAGTCTGGAAACTTGAAACGGTTTATTCCCACAGTACCAGAAATTCAGCAGCAGGAAGAGGACAGGGCAGCCCCGCAGTGAAGACTTCTACAGGATCCAGCAGCCTGCTCATCATGGGAAATGCTTCATTACTGTTAGCAAAGTAACTGAAGATGTAGTGAAAAAAATGTTTTTTTAGATAAACTTCAGCTTTAACCACTTGCCGTCTGCTCACATTGCTGCTACTGCAGCAATGTGGCCCGTTATCGTCCAGCGACGTAGTACTACGTCGCTGGACTCCTCCCCTTGTGGGCGGCACGCGCGCGCTGCCGGAGGCTCGCTCCCGCTGTGTTCAGTCACAGCGGGAGTCGGGCCAGAGTAAGAGCAGCGGCGATCGCCGCTGCTCTTCCCCGATCGTCGGGGAATCGAGTGTGGAAACAAAGAGGGCGGATCTCCTAAGTGACAGGCAGGGTCAGATTGCAGGGTTTAGCATAGCTGAGCCTGCGATCTGTCCTTGTGTCACTCAGTCACCTCCCCCCCACACATGTCAGTAAGCACCAGGCATACATTAACCCCTCCCTCTCTAATAAAATTAACCCCTTCCCTGCCAGTGTCATTTTTACAGTAGCAGTGCATATTTATAGCACTGATTACTGTAGAAATGTCACTGGTACCCCCAAAAGTGTCAAAAATGTCAGTCAAGGGTCCGATCTGTCCACCGCAATGTCGCAGTCCCGCAAAAAAAAAAAATCGCAGATCGCCGCCATTACTCGTTAAAAAAAAAAAAACACCAAAAATGACAGAAATCTTTCCCTTAGTTAGTAAACGCAATAACTTTTGCGCAAACCAATCAAAATACGCTTATTGTGATTTTTTTTTTACCAAACATAGGTAGCAGAAAACAAATTGGCCAAAAATTTAAAAAAATTTTGATTTTTACATTTTTTTGGGGGGGAATTTCATATAAAAAAACGTGAAAAATGTGTTATTTTTTCAAAATTACGCTCTTTTTTTGTTTATAGCGCAAAAAGTAAAAATCACACAGGTGATCAAATACCACCAAAAGAAAGCTCTGTTTGTGGGAAAAAGAGGACGTAAATTTCGTTTGGGTACGGCGTCGCACGACCACGCAATTGTCAGTTAAAGTCGCATAGTGCCGAATCGCAAAAAGTGGCCTGGACATAAGAGAGCAAAATCCTCCGGTAGTAAATTGGTTAATATTAGCCAGAAAACCCTCCACTGTGTGCCTCTCCTAAACTGGATTACTTTGTTACTGGGGTCTGACTTCTCCACTCACTGTTGTTTCCCAATGAGACTACCCTTTCTGTGCATTGAGAACACAAGGATGTAGCTAGCAGGTTTTAGGCCTCACAAAATGAAACTAGATTAAGGGCTGGTTCACACCACAAAAACTCACTCCAGTTTCGTTGAGGATGCATTTCTGAATGCATGTTTTTAACACGTTTCGGTGCATTCCGGATGCTTCTTTTCTTCATTTTTCCTGCTTTTTGTTTTCAGTACTGGGGTCAGGTGCATTTTTGATGCGTTCCAGTGGATTTTTTATGTGTTTTACTGCTTTCTAGTACAGTCCAGTGCAGGAAAAATGCAGCATGTTCTACTTTTTTTTCTGGAACTGGAATTTTATTTTATGATGGGATGGGAGAAGGGATGAGTGGGATACTCCAACTTAGCAAACTATGCACAATCTTGAGGACTTCTATCTATGTTGAATGCGGCAAGGCTGCTGCTTCACCCTGCCACTGAAGTGAAGTATTTGAAAGGTGAACTACTTGGTAGATTACAATTCAGGGTTCTACTTGGCACCCCCTTTCTCTCTAAATGTGTGCGCTGACCTTCTGTCCTCTGACCTCACTGGAGTAGTCCCCTTCCTGGGCAGACCCCTTGGCAAGCCCCCTGGTACTCGCAGACACTGTTTTTCCCAGGTAGCTCTGCCTTCAGCTCCACTGTCACTGTTTCTCTTTATGGCTCAGCTCCACATCTGGCTCACCAGGCCGACTGCCTGTGACCACTTTCCTCAGCATACAGAAGGAGAGACAGCCATCACCCTGGGACTCTGCTTCCCACCAAAGACACTCTGCCTCATGTGCTCCTGGCTTTTAAGTTCAATCCCAGGATGCACTGTGGTGGTACCCTCAAACTGGGACTCCCACAAAAGCCTGTGCATCATTGGCCAGGTTTCCTCCACTGTCCAACATGCCTCCCTATTGGATGCAGTGGGGACACTCCCTCAGACCAAATGAATGCACTCTGAGCACAGAGAGCAGGCCTAACTAAAAGACCAGGCTCCCCTAAAAAGCAGACGGAGCAAAACAAATGCTTTACCTAGCACGTGTCTAGGAGGGTGCTACACACACAAAGGAGTGTTCTCTGGGTAATTAGAGTAATACAGACAGGCATTCTTTGGGGTCTTCTCTTAGTCCTGGTTCACATATGTGTGATGTCAGACATCGCATGTGATTCGGAGCACTATGCTCTGCAAATCACATGCAGTGTCTGTGCGATGCAAATTCAGCCATACAGATTGCATGGCTCAATTTGCATCGCATTCAGAAGCAACTCGCACAGGACCCTTTTTTGGGTCTGCACCAGAATCGGACCGCATGGGTGTTCACACCTATGCGTCCTGATTCATGTCCAAATTGACAGTTCGCACTGTGATATGTAAACTGACCTGGGGGTGTTGTTAACTTTGTATTGACACCCCCAGTGATTCGCATATGGCAGTGTGAACTGCCTGCGAGTTGAATGCGATGTGGGAACCCGCAGTGGATTCGCAGGGTTCCGCATTGCACATATGTGAACCGGGACTTAGGCAGGATTTTTACATGTTTAAATGGCTGACAGGTTCACTTTAACCACTTGCCGACCTCTCACATTGAGCGTACTGCAGCAAAGTGGTTCGTTATAGTACTACGTCGCTGGACTCCTCCCTCTGTAGGCTGCGCTCGCGCGCCGCCGGAGGCGCGCTCCCGCTGTTTTCAGTCACAGTGGGAGTCGGGCCAGGGGAGAAGCGGCGGCGATCCCCGCTGCTCTTCCCCGATCGTCGGGGAATCTAGTTTGGAGATCCGCCCGCCTGTGTAAACAGAGCGGGCGGATCTCCTAAGTGACAGGGAGTGACAGATAGCAGTGTTCAGCATAGCTGAACATGCAATCTGTCCCTGACTCACTCAGTCACCTCCCCCCACACACGTCAGTAAGCACCAGGCATACATTAACCCCTCCCTCTCCAATAAAATTAACCCCTTCCCTGCCAGTGTCATTTTTACAGTAACAGTGCATATATATATATAGCACTGATTACTGCAGTAATGTCACTGGTACCCCCAAAAGTGTCAAAAATGTCAGTCAAGGGTCTGATCTGTCCGCCGCAATGTCGCAGTCCCGCAAAAAAAATCGCAGATCCCCGCCATTACTCGTTAAAAAAAAAACACCAAAAATGACAGAAATCTTTCCCTTAGTTAGTAAACGCAATAACTTTTGCGCAAACCAATCAAAATACGCTTATTGTGATTTTTTTTTACCAAACATAGGTAGCAGAAAACAAATTGGCCAAAAATTAAAAAAAAATTAGATTTTTACATTTTTTGGGGGGAAATTTCATATAAAAAAATGTTAAAAATATTGTTATTTTTTCAAAATAAACGCTCTTTTTTTGTTTATAGCGCAAAAAGTAAAAATCGCACAGGTGATCAAATACCACCAAAAGAAAGCTCTGTTTGTGGGAAAAAAGGACGTAAATTTCGTTTGGGTATGGCGTCGCACGGCCGCGCAATTGTCAGTTAAAGTCGCACAGCGCCGAATCGCAAAAAGTGGCCTGGACGTAAGACAGAAAAATCCTCCGGTGGTAAAGTGGTTAAAGATACTTCTTACAAAAAACTAGGTTTAACAGTTTTGCCTTGTACGGGGAATTCTCTCTCTGTCACACAAGAGCGATCAAGCTCTCAACGCCTGGATGATATGCTTTTAGAATGTAATCACCCAATGTGTCAGGAACAACTGAATGCTATTGACACTACTGCTTTTCACACAGTACTGAAATCACCTTTAGAATGTCATCCTGATTTTTTCTAGGCTACATTCATTTAAAGCTTTTAGCAGTAGTTGTCTATATTACAGAGATAAAGTCATTTGGACCTCTGTTTGGTGTATGCAATCTTACCATCTGCAGTGCAGAAATTTCAAAGCCTCCATCCAATATGTAATTAATAATTTTTCCGGTTAGGCCTGTAAGAAAAAAAAACACAGAAATGATATACGAGATGTATATGGTATACCAGACATACAACTATATTTAAAGTCTGTTTATGGCTAATCTTTTATTTTGAAAAATAATCACCCAGCAGTACACAAAAATAAAAAGCAGCTCTGGCTGCAATACTCACCTCCTCTCCAGCACTGCCCCTCGCAGTATTTTCCACTACTAGATGCCCTCAGTATTCCAGGTTGAGTGACACTGGGTGTCACATAACCTGAGAACATATTGTGAGTTTTGGGTATCAGGGAGCAGTGTTAACATCACCATTTGGAAAAGATTAGAGGAGCAAGAGGACAACCAATTCACTATATTAAATCATTATGTGCCTCTTATTTACATTGCTTTGAAAATCCCAGGGCACCCATGGAAGAAGTTATTAGAACTTAAACTGCCCAACCCTGTCCAAAAAGGCAGCTTTGCTGGCCAGTAAGAAGACATTTGTATTGGACAGAACAAAGACAGCTGGTGGAACTTAGCCACAAAGTTAAAGTGATTGTAAAAGGGACTAAAAACATAAAAGCACAATACACTTTAGGGGGGGGAACCTTTGGGGGAATCAAAAATGGAGAAAGATCTGGGAGTCTTAGTAGAAGACAGACTTAGCAATAGCATGCAATGTCAAGCTGCAGCTGCCAAAGCCGGCAGAATATTAGCATGCATAAAGAAGGGGATGTATTCCAGAGATAAAACTATAATCCTACCACTTTATAAAACTCTGGTCCGACCACATCTGGCGTATTCTGTCCAGTTCTGGTCGCCGGTCCTCAGGAGGGATGTGTTGGAGCTGGAGAGGATCCAGAGAAGGGCAACTAAACTAATTAGGGGATTGGAGGACCTTAATTATGAAGAGCATTTACAATCGCTTGATTTATTCTCCCTAGAGAAGAGACGCCTGAGAGGGGACATGATAGCAATTTACAAATACCTCACTGGTGATCTCAGCATAGAAAAAAAAAATTCTGTCGCAAGGATTGCATCAGGACGCGAGTACATACAATGCGATTAGAGGAGAAGCGTTTTAACCTCAGGCAACGTGGGGGGTTCTTTACTGTTAGGGCTACAAGATTGTGGAATTCTCTACCACAAGAGGTAGTTTCTATGGAAAATATGGCTATATTTAAAAGACTCTTGGACGTACATCTCAAGGATCAGAGAGAAATGATTACAGCCACACACACCTACACAGGTTGAACTGGATGGACTATTGTCTTTATTCAACCTCAACAACTATGTAACTATGTAAAGCATATGTTTTTTTTTTTCTTGAAATAACAAACATGTTATATTTACCTGCTCTGTGCAATATTATTATTGCCCCGAACCTCCTCTACTGGGATGCCCCACCTGTGCTCTAGGCTCCTCCTTTTCTTGGAGCATCCCCATAGGAAGCTGAAGACAATTATTCTACACTAATAAAGCTGCTAAAGTCAGTACAGCAGACTGCACAGCCTGCAAAGGGGGATCTGTGACTAGTGACAACGATTTTGAAGTCTTTCTGTATGTCTGTCAGTTGTTTTGTTTAGCTAGAAAAAAGAGCAAGTGCTGACAGCTAATACCAGTGCGCATGCTCCGAAACGCGTCACGAGCACGCCGGTGATGCACACAAAGAAGATGTTGTGGTCCACCCCTCTGCTTTAACTTTTTACATCACTTCCACATCCTGCCGGTCAGGACAGTACTACGAGCGGCATCACACAACCCAGAAGGCGGCCCTCTGCAGACTCTGATCACCAAAGACCCTCATGTGCCTGTTTCCAAATACTTTATGTGAGTTTTTATTGTGTCCTTCAATACTAAATTATGCACAGTTTATACTCAGAGGTGCCTGGTCTCTTTGTTTTGGATGGAAAATAGGACCACCATCCGTCTGGATTTTGTGGACAGGAGCAGGTGTCAGCAGACATGTCACCACGGACATCCGCCACTCCATAGGGGTGAAGGGAGGGTCCGATCAAGGTTTGCCTAAAAAATGGACAGGTGGACCTGATCGGACAGCCCCAGTGAAAGGGCCCCTAATACTTTTAATAACAGGATAGCTATCATATCAGGGATAAAAAACAAGGTGATTGGCGCAAAAAGAGCTCATTAAGTCACTTAACAGGCTGTGGATATGGGGGGGAACAACAGCATACGGAGATATAGCACGGAAAGCCAAATGTAGATACCGCTCACTGTAGTGGCTGCTAGCGGATGAGGTAGAAGTAGCTCTGGAGGAACATGGAAAAAGAGAAAAGCACAGAACCTTCTAAGTGCAGCAGAAAAGTAATTTTAATAGAAAAACTTACTCACAAGGGTAAGCTTGTTAAAAGCATGTAGTATAAGTGGGGGCTGCCTGTGCTGACTCCCCGTGTGTTCCACGGACCGGGAAACTGTGGCAACCACTGAGAAATCCCCACACCGTGAGTACCAGCGGGGATACCGCCACATAGGATCCCCAGGGTCGCGCTGCTAGACTCCCCCACTTATACTACATGCTTTTAACAAGCTTACCCTTGTGAGTACATTTTTTTCATACCTCTATTAAAATGACTTTTCTGCTGCACTTAGAAGGCGCTGTGTTTTCTCTTTCATCATATCAGGGATCCATCCACATTAACACCATCTGCTGCCATCAACCGAAGCCACCTAAATAAGTAACTACAGAATGAAGCACAAACCCAATCCTTACAATGACAGATGTGCGGGGTAGCTCAAAACCACCCATACCAATTGGCAGCCTTCATATCGCCATGCCTCCTTAGATGACAAAAGCAAGCAAACCATGCTCCGTCAGACACTCGCAACAACAGAGTTGTTGGTTTACTTTTTTACTCCCGTGCGGGTGCCCCTAGGAAGTTAATGGGTAAGTATGGGCTGTATGGACTCATGGGCACAGCTAAGTTTAACAGGTACTGAGGGGCAGGTGCGCAAACTCAGATGCAGAGCCCATGCCCCTGTTCCTGCATAAATGTCAAATTCAGCTGTGCGGGTGAGTCTGCGCATGCAGCTCAGTGGGATTAAAAAAAAAGAAATGTGTTGCATGTTACTGAGCGCCTATGTAAATAAGCCCCTACAAGTACATTAGAAGGATTAGACTGCATTCGCACTGGTGGCTGGCACCAGTGCCAATGACAGTGGCAGGAGTCTGCTGATTTCTGCAGCTGTTTCAACCGCCTGTGAGCAGGTAGTTGCGGTCGCCAAGCCTTAAACACTTTAATGACATGTCGTAAGTAGCTGCAGCTATCCGTTGCTGTCCTCCCAGCAAGCAATTACTAGCAGTGATCACTGCTTGAAGTAAACAAATTGCGTCTGGCAGTGATCACCGCGGGTTATCACTGGCTGGGCGGACAGCAACGAATGGAAGCGTACAGGGCTTGGGGCCGTAGCTAGCCAATTACACGTGGCTGCAAAAGCTACATAAATTAGCCCAAGTCCTGCCGCTGTCATTTTGATGTCTTGGAGTTAAAATATTTTTAATCCGTGGTTCTATCTACAGACGGAATACTGTATAGCAATTAGACCTGTAAAAACCAATTGATTAAAAAAACAAATCAGAGCATGCATAGGAAGTCTGGTTATATCGGACGATGAGTGCAGATATCCTGATTGCTGGCTTATCCTACTGAAATTTAGCATGATTAGGAAGCAATCATCTTTAAGATACAATAAAAATTAACCGCAGGCAAACAGCTAAGTACAAAGTTGAAAAAGATATATGTGAACTGTGTTACCAGCCATTGGATTTGTAATTTTGTTTGGTCAGTCTTATTAACAGGGCACCCCAGCTAATGAGCACAGGCAAGTCTTCCAATTTGTACTGCAGTTAAACAATGCCGTCTGGGTCTAGGACCATTTCAATACTGGGATTGGCCAAAAAAGGAACAGCAGGACACTAATGGGGCAAAACAAGTTTGCATAATATTACTGCTCTGGATGGCTCTGCATGTCACCGCAAAGCAAGCACAGGGCCCCGCGTCGCTGTGTAGTGATTCCAATGAGGTGTCACACTGGACGCTTTCAATATTGTTTGTTCAAAAAAGAAAAGGAGCTGTGTAATGCAATAAAATGTGCATCAAACTGCCCCCTGCCGCACGGCTCTGCAGCCCAAAATCCTGTGCAAGCAGCAGGGTTTTGGGCTGCGGGCTTGTGTAAACAGGCCCTACAGGTTTCCTTTTAAACCTCACACTAGAAGTCAAGTGAACAAGCAGGAGACTGATGAGCACCTCATTCTTTTACTCTGCTCTCACCTCCTATCACCATGCTTCTTGCACTGCAACACAAATGGTTGCCTCATTGTGCTGCTTCTGCCTTCACTCTAAGCTCTGCTGTACAGCAGACTGCAAGAAGCTGATACCAAGTCAGGTTCTTATATATACACTGCTTGTATCAAAAAAACTGAATTTTTGTAAAATCTTACCGTAAAATTCCTTTCTCTGAGTCCTCCGACAGTCGCCGCCCCTCATAAGTCATCACTATTGGGTATTGACTTCCGCTCCGTAGGAGTAGCTAGCCATAAGACTTAGTTAAAAGAACAAAAGCATTTAGCATAGACACACCCATGGGGGCTGTCCCACTGGTCAATACCCCCCTGCAGTGATCCCTCCCAACTCAGTTTGGTAGAATAGTAGTAGGTGTACAAGAAAAAACCCCAAAAGAGGGGCGGGGGCGGCGACTGTCGGAGGACTCAGAGAAAGGAATTTTACGGTAAGATTTTACAAAAATTCCGTTTTCTCTTATGTCCTCCGACAGTCGCCGCCCCTCATAAGTCATCACTATTGGGATGTCCCAAAGCAGTGTAGGCAGGAGACGCAACCACAGAAAAGGCAACGCAGTATCCACATCAGAGAAAGGAACCTTACACGCACAGTAAGATAACCTTCTGGGCAATAGAAAAGGCTCAACAGGAGCAACAACCCAGGAAAACAAATACCCAGGGGATAAACACCCCAACAGCCAGGGACCCACAAAAAAACAAGGGTCCCCCATGGCACTGCCGCACTGAGAACTTTGCGGCCAAAGGAGGCATCAGCTGACGCCAGAACATCAATCTTATAGAATTTGGAAAAGGTGTGCACCGACGACCAAGTCGTAGCCTTGCACACCTGGGCCACCGAGGCCTGATGCCGGTAGGCCCAGGACGTACGCAATGATCTGGTAGAGTGCGCCTTAACAGGGAAGGGTGGAACCCGTTCCTTCAAAGCATAGGCTTGTTCAATGGTCTGTCTGATCCATTTGGCAATAGTCGCCGCAGACGCGGCCATGCCCTTCCGAGGTCCCTCAGGAAGGACAAAGAGGGAATCCGATTTCCGAAAGGATTCAGTGGACGACAGGTATACCCTAATCGCCCTGACAACATCCAAGGAATGCAATGCAACCTCCTTAGGATGCTTAGGCTTTGCACAGAGCGAAGGTAAAACAATGTCCTCATTAAGGTGAAAATCAGAGACCACCTTAGGGAGAAAAGACGAATGAGGTCGCAAGACCACCTTATCCTTGTGAACCACCAAATAAGGAGAGCGCCAAGACAACGCCACCAATTCTGACACCCTGCGAGCCGAAGTGATCGCCACTAGAAAGGCAACCTTTTTAGACAGCAGAGGTAACGATATCTCCCTGATGTTTTCAAAGGGAGAACGCTGTAATACGGACAGAACCAAGTTCAATTCCCATGGAGGCAAAGGCTCCCTCTGGGGAGGAGCCAAATGTTGCACACCTTGAATAAAGGTGCGAATTAAGGAATAAGATGCCACAGGGCGCTGAAAAAGAACAGCCAGTGCAGAAACCTGGCCCTTAATCGTGGCCAGCACCAAGTGCTGTTCCACACCAGTCTGAAGGAAAGCCAACACTCTCGTCACCGAGTATGAGCGAGGAGAAAACCCCCTGGACTCACATCAGGCAAAATAGGCTTTCCAAGTGCGATGATAAAGTTTACCAGATGAGGCTTTCCTAGCCTTGATTAGAGTAGGAATGACCTCTGGGGAGAGACCCCTGTCTCTCAGGACCTGGCTTTCAACAGCCAGGCCGTTAAAGCCAGCGACTGTAAAGCAGGATGGAAGATCGGTCCCTGAGACAGTAGATCTTCCCACATTGGCAGCCGCCAAGGAGGCTCGACCGCCAGGTGAACAACATCGGCGTACCAGGACCGGCGTGGCCAGTCTGGCGCCACTAGAATCACCAAGTTCGGTTCCGAGGCTAACCTGCGAAGGAATCTGGACAACAACTGAATCGGAGGAAAGGCATACATCAGACGATACTGATGCCAAGGGGCCACCAATGCATCCGAGGCGTCCGCCCACGGGTCGCGCGTTCTTGCCTGAGCCGGCCGCTCCCATCCCTCCACAGCTCAGCTCTCCAGTGAGCGAGGAGGGGACAGAGCAGAGAGCTGCTGACTAACAATTAGCAGCTCTCTGCTGCTGGAGCTGCGAGAACGAGCAATCGGCAGTGTTCGATTGCTTGGTTCTCAGTGTAGAGGCATCGGGGGACAGATGAAGCATCTGGTCGATGCTGCATCCAACTAGGTAAGTATGAATTTAAAAAAACCCATACATCTCTTTTAAAGCTGACTCCTTAGTCTCCCGAGGATAATACCGCCTGTTCACCCCTTCTCCTATTCTCTGCAGGAATAGGGCATTGCTTTTTTTTTTTTTTTTTTTCTTTAGTTTACTTTTTTTTTTTAATTAATTCCCGCCTCCCCATGCACGTCACTTGCCTTAGGCGAATGACGCGCACACTGCCGGCTGTGCCTCCCGGGATATGTACGTCACATATCCCAGGAATCATAGCTTTTAATTCAAAAACTGGAGGAGGGGGTGGACCTATCAGCACGTCATTGAGAAGCCCACCTGCTGAGCCTAGAAAAGCTGGGGAGTCTCTCGATGATGTCAGAGAGAACATGGTGGCGCGGGATGGAGCTGTGGATGGGCATGAGAGGATCTCAGTGGGACAACTCTGGATCCACTGGATGGGTGAGTATCTAAAATGTGCAGATACCACCATCAGGTAAGCAATGTAAAAAAAAAAATGGGAGGTCAACCAGAGTTCCTCTTTAAGATATATTAATGAATACAGAGCTGCATAAATATGTCTTTTATATCTGCTTGGAGTTCAGCTTTAACAAATCAACACATCTATTTACGTATGATATATTCTGATGAATTTAGAGCCAACAATAATGAGAATTTTTGTTGTGGTGTAAAAAGTTTTTGTACATAAGAGAATGATGAGAACATTGAGAACAGAGAATCCAGCCTGCCAGCACAGCCTTTTTTTGGTTTCTATAGAAGTGTTCAATTACATTGTGAGTTTTGTCTGTACTAGTTAAAGCAACCCTTCTACACAAGGCTTTCTGATTAGGTAATTTCTGCACAGATTCTCATTTTTTTTTTTTTTTAGAACTTTTTTCTAACATACATTATTCAATGCTGATTATATAGGCTCAATATAAGTTAAGCCCATACCAGCTTATGAAATTGGAAAATCTGTTTTCCCTCTTTTACTGTACTTATCAGCATACCAACGTATACAACAATCAGGGATTAAAATCTTCATTTTTTTAACAGAGATTTAAAGTGGTTGTTAACCCACTCTTATAAATTCATATAATGTGTTTCCTAATGATAGGTGCTCCTGTCTCTATAATTTATAAAAAAAAAAAATGTTGGCTATACCTGATTTCAGAGCAGTGCTCGGTGCTCACGTGACCGGCCGCCTCTCTTCTCCTGACAGCTGCAACGGGTTGGGCCAAGATTCACCCGCTGACATTAGTCGAGACGAGAGAAGGAGAGCGCCGGCTTGTCTCGTGAGCGCCGAGCGGCGCATTGAAATCAGGTATAGCTGGCATTTTTTTTTTTTTTTTTTAAAACACAGAGAACAGAGACAGGAGCCCTATCATTAGGAAACACACAGGATTATATAAGATAATAAAAGTAATTTCAACAGCAGAAGGGGACGGGGTGGGCTCTTGACACAGAGCAGACAGGTGGGGGGAGGGGGGGGGAGTAGCACAGAGGAGGACAGAGGAAAGCTACGGATGACGGGGGCTTGTAAATTGACCATGGTGTCTGTGCTCAGCAGCCATGATATACCGTGGTATGTTTACAGAGGGGAGGGCAGAACAAGGCAGGATAGGCCAATTTTTTTAGGTAATAGAAGGGGCCAAATTACACCGCAGAAGCACTGTGCTGTTATTCATGCTTTAAAGAGACAAGATCTTTTTTTTTTTTTTGATAAACACTTAAATATCCATATTACGCATTTCATATCAAAGGTTTTTCCTATTCTTCTAAGGTTCTGCGATGGCCCGAAAAGCTCCACTTTTCTACAGTACAACTCCCTACTCCCTCATCGCCCAACCTATCTTTATATCCATGGGTGCAAAGGTATTAACCAGGTAGAGCAGTTTTTCTCAACCTCTTAACACAGAGGAACCCGTGAAATAACTTTCTGTTCTCGGGAGAACCCCTGCTGATAATTACTGTATCTAAAGCTCACTGTACATTAGTGGGATGATTAATTGGAAGCAGAGGCGTAACTAGAACCTTCAGGGCCCGGGTGCAAGAAACCATGAAGGGCCCCCCCCGGACCCCTGGCCGGGGCCCTTTCCACTGATCCTGGGGCCCTTTACTCTCATTGCAGGGCCCTTTATTACAGTCCCGCAGCGGGACCCTTTCACAAGTTATGCAGTGGGCCCCCTTCCTGCCATCTTGGGGCCTCCCCACGGTGGTGGAATGCCAGGGCCCGGTCGCAAGTGTGACCTTTGCGATCCTGGAAGTTCACCCACTGGTGTCGGTAGTTTTTATTTTTTGGTATTTTAATTGCATTATTTTTTATCATTTTATTTTATTTTTTTTTACAATGTCACTGACTATGACTCTGTCTAGAAAAGGAAGGAGCTGGTAAATTAGATATTTACCGACCCCTTCATAGTTCTCTATTGTGACACATCCCCTGCAGCAGCCAGCAGGAGAGGGGAGGAAGGAAGCCGGAAGCACTCTGGGGTGGGGGGGACCAGGGGAGCACACAGTGGCCCAGAGACAGCAGAACACATGTAAACTGAATAGGAGGAGTGGCGGGGGCAGCAAATAGAGGAACCAATCTCCTCCATTTTCCTCCTGCAGCTACAGGAGGAAAAAGAATTACAGTGATTTCTCTACATGCTGCCCCCCCGCCGCTCCTTCTATCCAGGTGTACAGGGAAGCCACATAGGCCCCCTGGAGCATGGGGCCCGGTTGCAACCCCTGCAGTTACGCCCCTGATTGGAAGAATACTTCTTACATTTCAGGTCAGTGGGAAGAATCCTACTCTTACAGATGTATAAAGATCATTGATGTCAATGGGAGCTTATCTGAAACACAGAAATCGCTCCTTGCTCAAGGAACCCCCAGCAACCTCTGGATGAACTCTAAGGTTCCATTGAACCCTGGTTAAGAAAGGATGCTGCAGAGGGAGAGGAAACGTTTAAGACACATGTCTAACATAAGGCCTGCAGGCCGAATCTGACCAACAGGCTTTTTTATGTGGCCTTTGCACCTCTCCTGCAGCTGTGGCATCCTCCTTGTCTATGCCCCCACCTCTTCTCAGCAGTCAGCAGGAGAGGAGGACAGAACTCCTCCTACAGATCCTGCGCCTCTCTGAGCAGCCACAGCACCCAGCTCATCTACAACTCCACTAGTCTTAGGATTCAGCAGACTCTGGCAGCTGCCTCCAGCCCTCATTTGGTCCTTCTCCCAACCTTGCACTTTCTGCTTCCTAGCTCTGCCCTCAGCAAGTTCCTGGCTGCAGTACAAAGTAAGGGGGGGGTGCACTGTGAGATTCACTGTGAGGTAAGAGATGGTGGGGGGCACTTGACTTCTAAAAGTTGGGGGGATTCTGACATGTTATGTGATGGTGGGGTGCTCTGGACATCTACTCTTACAGATACAACCAGCCATTTGAGGGAAACCATAATGCTAATGTGGCCTGCAATGAAATTGAGTTTTGACACCCCTGGTCTAAGGGCTTGTGCTGATGGGCTCTGGGCTTGTGTCAGTGGGCAAATGTGGTCTGCTTTCAGGTGCATTCTGCTTTGTCTGGGATCAGTTCGAGATACATCTAAGAACATTCAAAGTGAACAGACAGCTGCAATTGATCTACAGTTGATCTCCTTCTGATCTGTTTTTGTCCTCTTTCTAAGCTGCATCAACCTACTTCGAGTTGCTTTTGCACTCCCATTGACTTGTATGGAGCGAGAAGCAATTCATACTCAAACAAAAGCCCATAGACACAGGCCAAACTGGTACCACCACTGGTACCCCCAAAACTAATCTCATACACTGCCATGCTGATTGCCACAAATTTGTTTGAATTACAAGACTGGGGTAGATGTAGGTGAAAATGTGCATTTGTTACTAACAAAATAGAGCTTGGATATGTAGCATTTCACAAAGTAGACAAAGGAACATATTTCCAGAGTCCGTTTGTTGCATTGAAAAGAGTAGTAGTGAAGGTCAGCGCAAAACCCCTAAAGAAGCTGCTAGCAAAATGAAGTACACAAATCCTAAAATAACATCAAAGTATAAAATTGCAGCGTTCATCAGTAAATTAGCCAAATATTAATACTTGATCAAAAAGTCCAAAGTCCATATAAGAACATAATAAATGTCCACCAAAGCTCTAGAAGATTATAAATGTATAAAAATATGTCCACCAAAAATTCAGTCTATCAAAGCATATGGAATCCTATGGATGTATATCCAACCGGGTACCTGATGGTACTGGGCTCCTCAGATGAATTATCCGTGGCTCAATATGCAAGAAGAAATGAGAAAACAGATCATGGTGCAGTACCTACAAACTGAGATGTAGTACACACATGGGGAGGGCATCACCAGTGATGGGAATGACAAAACCTCACACGTGCATGGTTCCTTCACCCCCTCATGCAATGCAAACTCACCGTTTGTTGCATTGTTCTCTACAGTGTCCCACAAAAAGTCAAGAGTTTTAATTCCATGTAGCAAAAGTGCATCATTGATTGCTTGGCAATGACAGTATACATTAAAAAAATGAAATAAATATCTACATTTTCAATCCTCTTTACGAAACTGTGATCTTGCCCTCTTGTATGACATATTTATTTGAAGCAACCATAGATTCACTGAGATATACAAGGAATGAGACACCCAGTGCTTTAAGTGGGCCGGTATGCACTGGTACTCAGTACATCCACTTCCAAATATGGCTCTTGAGCATACCGCCACCTCTCAGTGCGCCTTAGAGTACCAGTACGCTCATTTTGGACATCTGCGCCCTCAATTGCCCCCCCCAAGAATATTTCCCACTCCAGAGCCAGACCAGTCACCACCAGTGAGTTCCCCTGCTCCGGAGTCCCAGCCAAGGCCAGGGGGGGTGCTCTGTGGGGACCCTGATGTGGGGTGGGGGGGCGAAAAAATGTATAGGCTATAATAGAGTACGGGCACCTCTTTTGGGCCACTTAAAGCACTGGAGACACTTATCTGTCCTCAAAACAATGTGTGCAAACCAGGGAAACCCCTCCGTGTTCCTACCAATTTAGCTGAGGATGCCATGCTTGCTCAGTAAAGTCTTGCTTTCCTTTTATTTTTCCTCTTTTGGTAGTGAAGAAATTGAACACATTGAAAAATCTATTTTTTTGTAGTGATCACTCAACATGATCAGTAGTAGTTATTACTCGTCCTGCCTGCCAGTATGGCCTGACTGGAACATGCAATTCTCAAAACAGATGTATCTCCTGCTTTATTAACTTACATATGGCCAACAGTCGACAAAAATGGCTGAGCATGTGCTAAAAAATTGTCTGAAATCCAGAGGGGGAGAATTTTTCTCCTCTGAAGATTTCACTATGTATTGGAAATAGTTTTAAACACCAAGCAAGTGTTTCATAGTGCCCACGTGTCTTTGTATGACCACCATATGCAAATGACATCATCTTCCCATCTAATAAAATGATTAAGACATAAAAGCATTGTAAAAATGAAAGAGTGAACCATTTCATTGAAGAATTTCCAAGCACTTTCCATATGTGTCTGTCAGGAAATATATGGAAAGTTGAACTGCAATTACTATTGATGATCCCAGAACAGGTCTCAAAGGACAGCAACAGAAAGCAAAAGGTACAAGCTTTTAGGTTTGCAAATCTGATTGATGTACCCAGGTATTTTAAATGAAAAGCTGAGGTAGTTTGAAAGGAAAATAACAGCTTTAAAGTAGATTTAAAACCCAATCACTAAAATCTCCTATAAAATATAAATTAATGTAATTTCAAAAGTTGTTTTAAAGCGTAATTTCACTTTTCTTGAGAAAAAAAAAATTCCCCTCTAGGTGATCTCTGTACATTACAAGGACTTTAACAAACTTTGTTGCAGATTCCTACTTTTTGTTATTCTGACGAAGTCCCCGTGTGTTTGTCTGGATCCATGAGGGAAAGTGAGTGGTTTCAACAGCTTTGCACCTGCAGGGCTCTAATGTGGAAAGCTGCTGGGCCTGCATCCCATTAGGCCCCTTTCACATTTCATCAGTTGAGTCACGATTTTTTGTCATCAGTTTTTTTCAGTCTACATCAGTTTCATATCTGTTTTTCATCCGTTGTCATCAGTTTTTCATCCGTTGTCATCAGTTTTTCATCTGATCTGTTTTTTTAACGGATGAATAATAGGGCTTTCATCTGTTCAAAAAGACGAATGTTGACGGAAGCGGATGAAAACGGATGTAAATGACCATCCATTTACATCTGTTTTTTCATAGGAATGCACTGATGTCCATTTTTTATCCGTCAACGGATGGATGGAAAAAGGACAAATCGTCCGTACGTGTGAAAGGGGCCTTAGATGTGATTTCCTATTGGAAGTATCTCACCAAAAAAGACATTTGTGTTGCAGGGGATGCCTGAAATCCGACTTGTATCTTAATCTCCCTGGCAGTATTCCCGAGTGTGGCTCGGGATAACTTTCAGTACCAAAAGCGGTAACCCCGAGCCACACTCGGAATTACCCCAGAACGTTACTCACCTTCTCTGCTCTCCCCCGCCGTCCTCCTCACAGTCTCTCCCCGCCCTGTGCACGACCGATTGCTGGCACTTGCCTTCCGGTTCCCTCCCTGCAAGCGTTGCGACCCAGGGGGGTTGGAACCGGCGGCAAATTCAAAAGTGTAAAAACACTAAATGTCATGATACAAAGTTGTGATCCTAACTACACGTATTGTACACTGTATCATGCCATTTCAGCACATGATTTCACCTGGTGATGTTTCCAGTGCCCTGCCTGTGCTTTTCCAGTGCTTTGTGGACCATGGCGTCCAAAAAGCGTTTTTTCTCGCGCAAAAGTGCTTTTAGACTAACTGGAAAACGACGACAGTGAATCGGAGTTACTTGAAGAAGTGAGCGATAGCGATTCGTGGGAAAATTCGTCATCAGGTACGGAAAGTGACGACAGCGACGATTCTGATGTCTCTTTCTGGCACATAGCATGTGGAATTTGGGAAGTATATCAACTGATTCTTCAGAATTTCCAACGGAGCTATGTGCCAGAAAGAGACATCAGAATTGTCGCTGTCGTCACTTTCTGTACCAGATGACAAATTTTCCCACGAATCGACATCGATCAGTTCTTCAAGTAACTCCGTTGCGCTGTCGCTATATTCCAGTTCATCTAAAAGCGCTTTTGCGCAAAAAGAACGCTTTTTGGACGCCATGGTCGTTCTCTATTTTCCAGGCATAAAGAACTGGAAAAGCACAGGCAGGGCACTGGAAAAGTCACCAGGTGAAATCCTGTGGTGAAATGGCATGATACAGTGTAATCTGTTAGGATCACAACTTTGTATCATGTCATTTAGTGTATTTACATTTTTGAATTTGCCACCGGTTCCACCCCCCTGCATTGCAATGCTCGCAGGGAAGGGAACTGGAAGGCAGGTGCCGGCATCTGCCGAACACACAGCGGGAAGACAGCGGGGGATCGCAGGGGAAGGTGAGTTTTAAAATATAAAACAGATTTCTATGCAAAACAATGTACCGTATTTTAGATGCACATATGCTGCTGAGTCAATGAATACCTGTGGGATTTTTTCCGGGCGGCTCCAAGTTCGCCAATGACCACGCTGGTTTCCATCTTGTGCAGAAAGGTGGATTGGCAGGACACTTATCCAGTGTCCTGCGCTCCCACTGGTCCAGTCAGGGGATCCGGGATCAAAGTCTATCTTTTCTCTCTTCTAGTTTCTTCTTATTTAATCAACTTTTTCTCTGTGTTCCCATGAATGCTAATAAATATGTTTTGTTTAATACCAGTGACACAAAGTTTCTATGTTTAACTATGTAACCTGTGTGTTTTCTCACACACAGGAAATAACCAAAATATTGTTGATACTTCTTCCGACAGCCACAGATGGGCAATCCATGTCCGAGTGGCTGCTAGCTGTATAATATACAAAATTATTTAAATGGGTGTTTTATATACCTTATGTATTGTTATTCACTGTTCAATATATTGTACAATGATTATTTGGTTACTGATACTCAATTTGTCTTTAAACTTCTCCTTTAATGCCGTTTGGTCTTAGCCACTGCACGTGCACAATCCCATGTCATTCCTCGCCCCCCCCTGCAGGGGTCGCCCTTGCCCGGCACCTCCAACGGATGTGTGGTCCCTGCAGCGGGACCTTGTTCCCGTCTATGTCCGGCCTGGTGGCTGTGCACAGCTGCGATCGCGGCTGATTGCTGCACAGCACGGCGCATGCTCCGCCTCTCGGACTGCGCCGTTAGGGACCTGGCTCGGCGTGATGACATCACACCCGCCCGGATGTGCGTCACCGCGCCGGGTTGAGGGGAGGCATTTATAAACAGCACACCGGCATCATCATTGCACATGCCGCTGTCTACGCCATCAGACTACATAGAGGTAAGTAGTGTGGAGCCTTTGCACTGAGACCTGAACACTGATCCTAGCTCCAAATCTTTTTGACCCTGTCTCTTCTTCATTTGATTCAGACTGTGCAGTGCCCGTGACGATAGGGGGATATCCTTTCCCTCCCCCCCCCCTCCCCTCGCTGGGAGAGTAATCTACCTTAATTCTCCACCGTTCAAACCTAAACCAAGGCTCCCGGCACCTCAAAATCGAGTCTGAGCTCTCAAGTGTTCACTCAGTCCGGCTTGGCAGGCCACACATCTCCAAAGGCTCAGTAAGCCCAGCCCCATAACTCTATAACTCCTGTCTTTAACCATGAAGGTCTGGTTGTCCTTCATTAGTACTAATTCAGAACCTCTCTGTTTTCACAGAGAGTGATATAACCTATGTCACGCTGATGGGTTACAGTATTGTAAGCATCTCTGGCAACAAATACTTACCATTACTGTCTATATACAGGTATTTTTATCTCTTGCAAGAAAAAACCCCCTTCCTTTTCATATCTCTAAACTTGAGCACTCTTATTCAGCTAATATTCACTGTTCACTGCATGCCTATATCCCCTCCACATCCGTTGGTGAGGCGTTTACTGGGTGGTGGCCTGTGCTTGTATGAGGCGGGGTAGACATGGGACACTGGTGTGCACGTGCTTGAAGTGGCTTCCTGATGCATTAATTTATATGCAGTATTCTAATGTATATTTTCTGTTACACAGGAACCTAAAGGCAAAACAATATTATCTTGTACCAAAACCCCTGAAGAAGCGGATCCAATTGTCCGCGAAACATGTTGGGTAGATACCAGGTGCTCATTTGACCACCGGTTATTGTCCTATGTGTTTATATCAATTGAAGGTTTTCTGCCTGTATGTCAACATTTGATACAGTGATGTATGTTCTGCATTCTAATTGTATGTCTCAGCTGTATGTTTTTTTGTGATTTTAACTATGTAAAATAAATTTATATATTTTATACAAATTAGTCGTATATCTTCTAGATCTACAGTACCGCTCAAAAATCCCACTAGCCCTCCTTCCCCATTCCCCCATCGTCCCATTGCTCCGTCTTTCCTCTCCTGCCTTCCTTCTTCCCTTTTCCTTCCCTTTTCCTCTCCCCCCCCCCCCTCTCTCTCCCCCTCCCCCCTTCCTCATCTTGTGTCTTTTTTCCCCACCCTCCTGTCCCCTTCCCCCCCCCCTCCTCTTTATTGTGAAATATAGTCTCAGTGTTTTGATCTCTCTCACCCAGATCTCACACAGACTATTTTTCCTTTATTCAGTATCATTTGGGATGTTGGTACGTTTTTATCAATTTACAACAAACACCAACCTTTAATGTACCGCTTTTAGTACAGAAATCCTGACATAATCAGACCGCCAGGGAGGTTAAGGCAGATTTCTGGGAAAATTGGTGAGCCAATCACACAAGCAGGAAATGATGTTCTGTACACATTCTGGATACAGAACATTTCCAGGTAGCCATATTGTATTGCATTTTCAGAAAACTACAGAGCTGCTGATTGAATAGAAAAGGACATTTTTCAATAACATTAAATTACAATATGACTGGTGTCATAATTGTATACACTATTATTATTCTATTTTTCTTTTATTTGCTATTTTTTCCCCATGAAAGTGGAGTTACCCTTTAAATATGCAGGCTTCATTTAAATAATACTTGGTATTCCTGCCATAAATGTTGCGTTTAGGTACTTCCTGTTAAGCGGTGACAGCTGTTATCCAATTGTACTTTTGTGTTGTCACCCTGTCAAATGTAGCCCTGATGGTAACTGCAAGCAATCATGCTGACACATACTGCCTAGGCATGGTCTTCGACTCTCACCATCAAAAAGTTGTGCTAGAGCAATGGTGTGCTGACCCTGGAGAAAGTCCATGTTGACAGGAAGTAGCTAAAGGAGGCTGAAGGAGATGGCCTAGGTGTCTGTATCAATAGAAAAGGTTGCCATTCTCATCCACTTTAACTGCTTCTGGACCGGAAGGACTTGCCCCCTTAATGACCAGGCCCTATATTGCGATTCGGCACTGCGTTACTTTAACGGACAATTGTGCAGTCGTGTGACGCTGTACCCAAACGAAATTCATGTCCTTTTTTTCCCACAAATAGAGCTTTCTTTTGGTGGTATTTGATCACCTGTGCGATTTTTATTTTTTGCGCTATAAAAATAGCGACAATTTTGAAAAAAAAAAATATTTTTCACATTCTGCCATATGACATTCTCCGAAAAAAAAAAAAAGTAAAAATATAAATTTTTTAACATTTTAGGCCAATTTGTTTTCTGCTACATATTTTTGGTAAAAAAAAAAAAAATCGCAATAAGCATATTTTGATTGGTTTGCACATAGGTTATCGCGTCTACAAACTACGGGAAAGATTTATGTCATTGTTAATGTTTTTTTTTACTAGTAATGGCCGCGATCTGCGATTTTTTTTTGCGGGACTGCGACATTGCGGCTGACATATCGGACCCGTAACTGACATTTTTGGCACTTTTGGGGATACCAGTGACATTACTACAGTAATCAGTGCTAAAGATATGCACTGTTACTGTAAACATGACACTGGCAGGGAAAGGGTTAACAGTATAGGTGATCAAGGGGTTAAATGTGACCCTAGTGGAGAGATTCTAGCTGTATGGGGGTTGGACTTGTGAAATTATCACATGAGCTCTGTGATCATTGAAGGGAGGACGGTCAGATGTGTTTACAATAGCCGACCGTCCTTCTCTCTCAGCGGGGAGCGATCGCCGATGTCAGGTGGCAGTCGGCGCCGCCTGACACCCGCAGCGGCTTCCCCGCTGACGATCGGGGGCAGGAGCGCGCCTGCGCCCCCTAGCTGCCTTCAGGCGAGTGACGTATCCCTACGTCACTTTGCCTGTAGGAGCCAGACTGCCGCTGTAAATATACTGTAGGCAGTCGCAAACTGGTTAAACTGAGTGTACACAACAATCTAGCCACTCAGCTCAACCATAAAGTAGCCAAATTGGCCTAATCTGATCCTTTTTATCAGTTCAGAGCTATGTCAAGCTCTACAGGTCAATGGCTATGGGATCAATTCACTAAGAGTTAAAATAACTCATGGGGCATTTACCTCATGAATGTACCATCTGTATTTCATCAGGGAGATTTTCCCAGAAGTCTGCACTAAGATACAAGTCAGATTTCTGGCATCCCCTGCAACACAAATGTCATTTTTGGTGAGATACTCCCGCAGCTTCCTTCATTAGAGCTTTGCATGTGCACAGCTGATTGATAATTATGAAACCCCTCCCATTAGACCCACTTAGCACACGGGCACAGAGAAACAAACAATGATTTCTTCATAATAACAAAAGGTAGGAATCTGCAGCAAAAGTTGTTATAATCCTTGTAATGTACAGAGATCACCCAGAGTGATGTTTTTTTCTCAACAAAAGTAGAGTTACGCTTTAACCGTACTTTTATCCCCCAGTGACATTGGTGATCAGGACAATTAGAAAAAGTAAATCTCTCCAATGAAGACACAGACAGCAATAGAAAACAGCGGTTCCAACTCCTGATTCTCTTGTGCCTCTGCTGCTTGCGTCATAGCTATTACAACTGCAGGTAGCACTATCAATCACACGTTTTGGACTTTGCTGCATAGAAACGAGCATTTGTCATCCTAGTTAAGACTGATCAATGAGTCTTTGCGCACATCGGAAAGGCAGAGGTAATTTTCCACTGTCTCACACAGCAAGAAACTGGAAATCATCTACAGTAGTTTCTGACAGCCATGGCTCACAAGAGTTATAGATTAACAAGGTTATAGTGGGACAATGGTGCCGTTTATATACATGCTAATCAGAGAGAGTTCATTGGCTTGGGGTAAAGGTGCAAGGTGCTTTACACTATAAATGCATAGAACGACCATATAACTAATAAAGGCACTTTGCTTATTTGTCAAGGTTACATAAGAGGAGGTAGAATATTGCACAGGTCAAATAAATGTTGATAGGTGGCAATGCCCCAAAGTACTCAGATTTTGGATCGGAATTTTCAATCTCATCCATTCGGTAACAGGGGTACATATGCGCAGATCTTCTGAATTAGTTTTATTTCAGAAATTACCCCCTAAGGTCTCAAAGAACTCTAAGTGGTTGATTTTGTATATGACTTTAGCAGCCAGGATAACGATAGCCAAACATGAAAGCAGCCTGTGGTACCACTTAAATACGTCAAACGCAATGTTAACTGGGTAATGGCTAACCTCCCCTGTACCCTCCATAATAACACAGCAAAATTTGATAATATGGGAAATCCATGGATCAGATATCTATCTATTGACTAACGAGTCCTGGAGGCAGCCCTCTTCACCTTTTCAGCCGATACCGGCAACTTTTTCCTCTCTTTATCTTTCCTTTTCTCCCTTCTCTTTTTCCTGCATGGCCTGACAAGAGTCCCCTCTCTTCTTTGTTTTTTACTTTATTTTCTGCAATAGATACTTATTTAACCTATTTGGAACCAGAATAGGAGGCCAAGCCTCCACTATTTTCACCAGTATGATGGTTATTGCCTCTTGTGCCTTTTACTTCACCTAAAATCTCTATCATTGGGAGATGCATAGCTGGTGGAACATTGGTTCTATGGGGTCATAATTCTGTTGATATAACTTGCTTGCTTGTTTTGGAAATATATATTTTCAATTACATGTTTAAAAACCATTTGTCGTTATCTTTGTAATTAAAGCGGTTGCATCTTCACCGGAAAAAAAAAAAACCCTGCAGGACAAAGCTAGTATGCATTAAAAAAAAAAATTACAAAAATACAGACTGAATACTTACAGCCATGCAAAATAACTGGTGCAATGACTCAGTATCCCTTTAAATAGTTCACAATCAGAAAGATAAAAGAGAATTTAATTCTCAGGATAATTCAATGAATAATGCTGACTAGATGCATTGTTTTGCTGCCAAGGCATGCCATGCATTCAAAAGATTACATTTTGCAAAGATTCAGATAAGAAAGTGTTTCAAGGCTGATAAAAGCAACAAGGACACCAAATGCTTTTTGGTAATATAAGGGAAAATAAATGTCTGAATCAATAAAAAATAAAAAAATAAGAAAAACTAATTCCTTCGCATGAATAACAGAACAGTTGTTATTTCTGTAGACTCATTAACGACTCTAGGTCCTAAAAAAACATATTATAAAGTATCTTAAAGCAGAACTAAACCCTCCTATCCTTTACAGCATGGGTGTCCAACCTTTTGGCTTCTCTGGCCCACATTGAGTGTAGAATAATTTTCTCGGGCCGCATATAAAATATATACTATAGTTAAGGTATATAAGTAATAAAACGCCGCCGCGCCCTTCCCGCACTGCCGCCACCCCCCCCCCCCCCCCAGCACTAACCTAACACAACTAGAGGATGATCCCTTCCGAGGCAGTCTCTGCCTACAGTTAGTTGGAAGCCGCTGTGGCCGTGCCCCCGACCCGACTACCTTCCTCCCCAGCAAAAAAAAAATTGTCAGGGGACAGTGGGCTGCATTGCCTGTGGCTCTGGGCCACATGCGGCCCTCGGGCTGCAGGTTGGATATGCCTGCTTAACAGCCAATGATGCTGCCATAATAGCCTTAGTTTGATCTGCAGTTGTTATGGTGCTGCACATATGAACAGCTTTGACACCATCCATTTTATGGTTTGACAGCTTGGTCGAGCATTAACCTAAAGTGAAACTCTAGGTAATAAATAAAAATGGATCAACAGGCAGGCTTTTTAAAGGCAGAAGAGATATGCTTTGTCTCTTCTGCATTAAAGTTATCGACCTGCCTGCCCACCCCTGTAGAAATTCGGCAATGCCAAAGCCAATGGGTCTCATGTGCATGCGTGGGAGTGATGTCATCCCCGCCCAGCCAATAAAAATGGCTGGCATTCCATACTCGGAAGCCAGCCACTCAAAGATGTCAGCAGCCGGGGGGGGGGGGGGGGGACTCCAGGATATTGCATTGCTGGAGCCAAAGTAAGTATACTTCTGTTTTATTGTGGAACTTTGGCCTAAATAAAAAAATTACATATAAGATTCAGTCTATCACTACTAGCATTAGCACAGCAGTCTCCGTTTTTCAGGGTCCCAGTGTAACATAGTTTATTATTTGGTTATCCAGCCAGTAAGTCTGTTGTTTTTCAACTTCTTTTAACACATCCAGCTGTCCATCAAAGGTAGCAATTAAAAGAGAATACAGGGTTTACAAAAAAAATAAAAATGCAAAAAAAAAACCTTATGCTCACCTAGGTGGATGCAGCATTGATCCAATGCATCTGTCCTCCACTGCCTCTGCACTGGGAACTGAGCAATCAAAGACTGCTGATCACTCCTTGCAGTCAGTCCGGCTCTCTGCTCTACCCCTCACTGGATAGCCGGGCTGGGGAGGGAGTGACTGGCTCTATTTCCCAGTGGTGCACTGGAGAGGCTGAGCCAGCTTCTAGTCCAGGCATCTATGTGGATCCCAACTGTAAAGTTGGAATCTTTCCCCAGCCTGGGCTGAGTGACATCAGTCCACAGTGCACTTTATCCTGCTGTGGGCTGAAAGTGGGTCACCTTTAAAGGGTTAAGACAAACTATTAAACAGAGGAAGGGATTCTTACAATGGCCAGCTTTCATTGTTTTTTTTAAAACCTTATTTCCAAAAAAAAAAACTATTGCTGTAACTACATAATAAGTGTTAGCTGGAGTTTGACTTTTTAGTCATTATAGTCAAGGGACAAACTGTATAAAGTCTCCTTTTCACAGAATGGCAACATTGCTCCCCCAAATATACAGTGCGGGAGTGAATGTAGCCACCCAAAGACAAATGGTGGGTTACTGGCTGAAAAAATGAAAACTAATGAAGCCACTGCGTTCAATGATTAGTAAGCTACAATATATAACATTTTTGTTTTCGGTTTTAGTTATGCTTTAAGCACACTAGTAGCTGTAACAGTTATCATTCAAGACATGCCTTGGGAAACAGTTATATCATTAAGTTTAATCCTTTTTAAGAATATATATCTATATCATCTCTAAAATTGGTTCCTGCACAAAGCGCAGCCAGTCACGGACTTTAGAAGGTAGAAATACAGTACATTTATAAGCCATGGAATAATTGTTATAAAAATTGATTGGTAGGAGAACAATCAACTGAAAGAATGTTGGGACTTTGTGTGAAGCACTCTGCCACTAGGGAAAAAATGCTTCCATCCCTGTTTATTTGAAAAAAGGGGGGGGGGAATAGGGAAGGTAATTATAGATATTGTAAACAGCTGGCATAGGTTTGACATAGGTATAACCATAGAAATAGAAAAGTTTATGTAATAATATATTATTAAGTCAGCTGTTACATATGGAGAAAATAGGGTAGAGGAGGGGGAACGTTTCGGACTTTGAATGAGGTGTGCAAAAGAATGTAATACATAAACAGGCAAATCAGTAAATTAATGAATTTATTTGGGCGGGTCTAGAGTAGTCCTATAAAAGCAATTTAGTTGTATAAATCAACATACATAAAATGACATCATGGCATAGTTAAAAAGATACAATAAATAAGTGGTACTGTGACAGACCAGATGAGTTATTACATGGAGGCTGACTGGTTGTAAACTGAAATGGAGCATTTGTAGTCCATAAGTATAAAGGATCCAAAGATATAAAGCTAAAGAGTGCACCACGAACAAGCTCTACGCGTTTCGTGGAATACGTTCCACTTCCTCAGGAGCAGGTGCATCACATTGAGTCAAGCCTGATGTCAGCATAAACATGTCGAGAAAACCAGAGATCCCTGGGGAACGTCTGGGTCGGGGACTGAAGAAACCGAATCCATGGTCACCTGGGCACACTAAACCTAGACAGGTTGTGACTGCAGGAAATTGCCACCAGAATATTCTGGTGAAAACCCCGGATCGGCCTCTAACGCCATGTACTGCTCGCCAAGAGGAGAGGAAGCCGCATCATTGGTGACCACGAGTCCGGGGTTTTCACCAGAATACTCTGGTGGCAATTTCCTGCAGTCACAACCTGTCTAGGTTTAGTGTGCCCTGGTGACCATGGATTCGGTTTCTTAAGTCCCCGACCCAGACGTTCCCCAGGGATCTCTGGTTTTCTCGACATGTTTATGCTGACATCAGGCTTGACTCAATGTGATGCACCTGCTCCTGAGGAAGTGGAACGTATTCCACGAAACGCGTAGAGCTTGTTCGTGGTGCACTCTTTAGCTTTATACCTTTGGATCCTTTATACTTATGGACTACAAATGCTCCATTTCAGTTTACAACCAGTCAGCCTCCATGTAATAACTCATCTGGTCTTTCACAGTACCACTTATTTATTGTATCTTTTTAACTATGCCATGATGTCATTTTATGTATTTTGATTTATACAACTAAATTGCTTTTGTAGGACTACTCTAGACCAGCCCAAATAAATTCATTCATTTACTGATTTGCCTGTTTATGTATTACTATCTTTTGCACACCTCAGTCAAAGTCCCAAACATTCCCCCTTCTCTAACCTATTTTCTCCATATGTAACAGCTGACTTAATAATATATTATTACATAAACTTTTCTATTTCTATGGTTATACCTATGTCAAACCTATGCCAGCTGTTTACAGTATCTATAATTACCTTCCCTATTCCCCTTTCCCCCCCTTTTTTCAGCCATGGAATAATATTTACTTTTGATTGGTTACATGCATGCCTATGCACTTTGCTTACACTCAGCAGACAAGCTCAGAATCATCCTT
Organism: Pelophylax lessonae; assembly: GCF_965119305.1. Lineage (NCBI taxonomy): Eukaryota > Metazoa > Chordata > Amphibia > Anura > Ranidae > Pelophylax > Pelophylax lessonae. The sequence goes on along the minus strand of NC_138769.1, from coordinate 216,297,838 downwards.
ATCTCATGGAAGCTAAAAGCAGCCGATGGAATTTCCCTGTAAGAGCTCTGTACTCTAGCTTAAAATGCATTGACATCAATGTCCACTAAAACAAAAGGTAACTAAAGAAGGAGATGCCTCATGAGATGTTTCTAATATTGATTTCAAATGTATTGAGTGATTGGGGCTCCTACACCTTCTGCTAGTATAAATGCAATAACCTAAACATGCTTCTAATGTAAGTTGTCTTACGACACTATTCCAGATAGGCCACAACACTTTAGTTGAAGAGTAAATGAACTCTGGAAACTGTGCCCAAAAAAGATCACCAGTATTGCCAATGCCCTCCCTGCAACGGATCTTTCCCTTATTACTGACTTGCCATACCTTGTTCTGTACTGTGTCTCTATGTGGAGGTGGCCATCTTGGTACAGGCAGAGTTTTGGTGAGCCTCCAGCAAGCAGAACAGTTAGCAGTACAGTAATGACATCATTAAACCTCACTCCTAATCCCGTTAGACCAGCAGTCAGAGGCATCAGTGCCTTAGATCTTAGTGGCAGCAGATATACAGCCATAATACACAACCGTAATATGCAGCCAAAGTGGCTAGTCACACCCACGTACCATAAAGTTGTACTGCTATTTTTCAGGAAGAATGCTCCACTTCCTGCTACCTCTGATACACAGAATAAGACTAAATGCTTGGACATACAAAAAGCATTTGACTCCCTGTCATGAGATTATTCATTTCATACTAAGTGAACAGGGATTTCAAAAATACGTCCACAGGCCTAAAGTGCATATGTTTCCTAACTAGACTACCATTTTCCTCCATTCGAAATCCTCAAGGATACCAGACATGGTTGTCCTCCCACAATTTCCTGTGCCACCAAATGCACTATGCTTACATTAGAAGGTGGTTTGGGAGTGCCGGACTTTAAACCACTCACAGCAAAGTGACGTAGGGCTACGTCGGCAAACTTTGCGGTGTTATACAGGGATGATGCCTCTAGCTAGAGACACCATCCCGGTACCGTGGTTTACAGCCGACGGTCGGCTTTCCGTCAATAACGACTGATGGGGCTCAGGAGCCGCTCGATCGTTACCTGGGTGAGCGGGAGGGGATGTCCCCCCCCTCCCGCCACCTTCCGTGACATTCAACGGGCCTCCTGTCCCACCGGGAGACCCGAAAACGGCTTTGATCGGGTCTCCGATGACGTAACCTGGAGGCGTCGTCCATGAAATAAGGTTGCTGCAAAAGGCGGCAGATTTAAAAAACGGCTGTATGCAAAAATGCAGTTTTCGGCGTTTTGCATACATGAAAGTGTAGTGGAGGGGTCTAGGGTCTTTTAGACCCTAGATCCCTCCATAAAGAGTACCTGTCACTGCATATTAATGTCACAAGGGATGTTTATATTGCTTGTGACAGCAATAAAAGTGATCAGATTTTTTTTTTTTAAAAAACCTGTAATAAAATTGAAAAAAAAATAAAATAAATAGGAAAAAAAAAATTTTAGCCTCCCCCGTCACCATTAGCTCGCACACGAAAAAAAAACGTACACGGAAGTCGAGCCGCGAATTAAATCGCTGTTCAAACCACACATGTGAGGTATCGCCGCGATCGCCAGAGCGTGAGCAATAATTAAAAAAAAAGAGCTACACTCTAACTCTAAACTGGTAACCGTTAAAAAAATGTAAAGCATCGCCTATTCAGATCTCTATTGACCGTAGTTTGTCGCCATCCCACGGGTGTGCGCAATTTTAAACCGTAACATGTTGGGTATCTATTTACTCGGCGTGACATCGTCTTTCACAATATACAAAAAAAAATGGGATAACTTTACTATTTAGTATTTTTTAAATGCAGTGAAATGTGATTTTTCAAAATTTTTCCAAAAGAATGGCGTTTTAAAGACCGCTGCGCAAATACCGCGTGACAAAAAATATTGCAATGACCGACATTTTATTCTCCAGAGTCTTTGCTAAAATAATACATATATATAATGTTTGGGGGTTCTAAGTAGTTTTCTAGGAAAAAATACTGATTTTAACTTGTAAACAAAAAGTGTCCGAAATAGGGCTGGGGCTTAAGTGGTTAAATTAAAGCTGAAGTTTAGTATTTTACCAACTTTCTCATTAGGGTTCTTTTAAGGGCTAAAATACCATGCAGATGTTTTAACGAAAGCCCAGTCTAGGAAGTCTATAACTTTTAAAGAACACCTGAGAGGTGTGCGTTCTTTGTCTTTAGACTCAGTGTATATAAATGTGCGGGTATTTTCCTGCTGTACACTATACTGTAACTGAAGAAGTGTCTTGGATAAGTTAAAAACAAGACCTAAAACATTACAAAATCCAGTTGAACGTGAATAACTACTACTAGATATACCCAGCTTTTCCTTGTGCTTAGAAACGCAGCCCCTCTAAATGATCATAAAACCAAGTTAGTAGGTTATTGCATATGTAGTGATTAATTTATGTTTTTCATACATGAGGGTAAGAGCCGGTTCACACTGGGGCGACACGACTCCTTACTACTTCGGGGGCGACTTGGGCATTACCATGCACCACGACTTCGGAGCGACTTGCAGGGACTTCACATAATGAAAGTCTATGCAAGTCGCTCCGAGGTAGTACAGGACCCTTTTTCTAAGTCGGAGCGACTTGTGTCGCTCCTATTAGAACGGGTCCTGTAGCGGTCAATGGACCGCGAGGGAGCGCAACTTGTCAGGCTGACAAGTCGCCTGACAAGTCGCGGCAATGTGAACCGGCTCTTAAAATGGTTTGGTACAATATATATTATACACTGCTCAAAAAAATAAAGGAACACTTTGAAAACACATCAGAGCTCAATGGGGAAAAATATCATGCTGGATATCTATACTGATTTGGACAGGGCAAAGTGTTAGGAAAGAAAGGATAACACATCATTTGATAGAAATTAAAATCTATCAACCTACAGAGGGCTTAATTCAAAGACACCTCAAAAATCAAAGTGAAAAAATGATGCAGCAGGCTTGTCTATTTTGCTGAAAATTAATTGCAGCAACTCAAATTGGTATTTAGTAGTTTGTTTGGCCTCCACGTGCTGGTATGCATGCCTGACAATGTCAAGGAATGCTGCTAATGAGATGACGGATGGTGCCCTGGGGTATTTCCTCCCAGATCTGGACCAGGGGCATTACTGAGCTCCTGAACAGACTGAGGTGCAACCTGGCAGCATCGGATGGACTAAAGCATAATGTTCCAGGGGTGTTCTATTGGATTTGGATCAGACGAGCATAGGGGCCATTAAATGGTGTCAATTCCTTCTTCCTCCAGGAACTGGCTGCATACTCTCACCACATGAGGCTGGGCATTGTTGTGCACCAGGAGGTACCTAGGACCCACTGCACCAGCATAGGGTCTGACAATGGGTTTCCAGAATTTCATCCCAATACCTAATGGCAGTCAGGCTGCTATTGTCTAGCCTGTAGAAGTCTGTGCATCCCTCCATGGATATGCCTCCCCAGACCATTACTGATCCACCACCAAAACTGTCGATTTTTGCAACGATATTGCAGGCAGCATAATGTTCTCTGTGGTTTCTCTGTGGCCCACTAGAGGACGTCAGGACCTCAGGCCACCCTCATGAAGCCTGTTTCTGATTGTTTGGTTAGAAACATTAACACCAGCGGCCTGCTGAAGGTCATTTTGTAGGGCTCTGGCAGTGCTCATCCTGTTCCTCCTTGCACAAAGTAGCAGATACCCTGCCGATGGGTTAAGGACCTTCTATGGCCCTGTCTGGCTCTCCTAGAGTAACTGCCTGTCTCCTGGAATCTGCTCCATGCGCTTGAGACTGTGCTGGGAGACGCAGCAAACTGTCTGGCAATGGCACGTATTGATGTGCCATCCTGGAGGAGTTGGACTGCCTTTGCATGCTCTATTGAGTCCAGCTATCGCGTCACACTACCAGGAGTGACATTAACCCTAGCCAAATGCAAACCTAGTAAAAAAAGCCAGAAAAGATGAGTAGGGAAAAAAAGTCAGTGGCCTCCACCTGTAAAACCACTCCTGTTTTGGAGATCATCTCATTGTTGCCCATCTAGTGCACCTGTTGTTAATTTCATTAATACCAAAGCAGCTGAAACTGATTAACAACCCCTTTGCTACTTAACTGGCCAGATCAATATCCCAGGAGTTGAATTGACTTAATGCTATACACTGATTAAAAAGTGTTCCTTTAATGTTTTTGAGCAGTGTATTATATATTAGTACAGTTCTACATTTCTTTAATTTCATACATGTGGAGCCAGCAACCAAGGCTCTGAGTGCAATATCTTCTTCTCAGAAATCTGTTGGGTCAAACAGACTTTCTAGCCTGAACTGCAGTTCAGTAATCCTGAAGAAAACCAGTCATGACCACGCTTATGCAAAAATATGAATTCTAAATTGTTACAATTTGTCAGGCTTACTAAGAAAATATTTGTCTGCCTCCTGTTTAGTTTTACTTATTTGCTAAAAGGTCCCCTAAGATCTCCCAGGTTCTTCCCTTCCGTCTACCGAAGCCCAAACTGATAACACACTGCGTGCATATCTGTAGTGGACATAAATTGAGAAAGCTTGGAATTTCACATCACCATTGCAGGCATAAAATGGAAAATTGCTTGACATATGCAGAATAGTGAATGTACAAAAGTGAGTACACCCCTCACATCTTTGTAAATATTTTACTATATCTTTTCATGTGACAACACTGAAGAAATGACACTTGGCTACAATGTAAAGTAGTGAGTGTACAGCTTGTATAACAGTGTAAATTTACTGTCCCCTCAAAATAACTCACCACACAGCCATTAATGTCTAAACCACTGGTTTTAATGTCTAAAGTCAAAAGCGAGTACGCCCCTGAGTACAAAAGTACAAATTGAGTGGCCACCATTATTTTCCAGCACTGCCTTAACCCTCTTGGGCATAGAGTTCACAAGAGCTTCAAAGGTTACCACTGGAGTCCTCTTCCACTCCATCACGACATCACGGAGCTGGTGGATGTTAGAGACCTTGCACTCCTCCACCTTCAGTTTGAGGATGCCCCAAAGATGCTCAATAGGGTTTAGGTCTGAAGACATGCTTGGCCAGTCCATCACCTTTACCCTTAGCTTCTTTAGCAAGACAGTGGTCATCTTGGAGGTTGCTTTGGGGTCGTTATCATGTTGGAATACTGCCCTGTGGCCCAGTCTCCAAAAGGAGAGGATCATGCTCTGCTTCAGTATGTCACAGTACATGTGGGCAATAATGGTTCCCACAATGAACTGTAGCTCCCTAGTGCAAGCAGCACTCATGCAGCCCCAGACCATGACACTCCCAACACAATGCTTGACTGTAGGCAAGACACACTTGTCTTTGTACTCCTCACCTGGTTGCCGCCTCACACGCTTGACACCATCTGAACCAAATAAGTTTATCTTGGTCTCATCAGACCACGAGACATGGTTCCAGTAATCCATGTCCTTAGTCTGCTTGTCTTCAGCAAACTGTTTGCGGGCTTTCTTGTGCATCATCTTCAGAAGAGGCTTCCTTCTGGGACAACAGCCATGCAGTTCAATTTTGATGCAGTGTGCGGCATTTGGTCTGAGCACTGACAGGCTGACCCTCCACCCCTTCAACCTCTGCAACAATGCTGGCAAAGACAACCTCTGGATATGACGCTGAGCACATGCACTCAACCTCTTTGGTCGACCATGGCGAGGCCTGTTCTGAGTGTACCCTGTCCTGTTAAACCGCTGTATGGTCTTAGCCACCGTGCTGCAGCTCAGGGTCTTGGCAATCTTCTTATAGCCCAGAGAGTTCTTTGCCATGAGGTGCCATGTTGAACTTCCAGTGACCAGTATGAGAGAGTGAGAGCAATAACACAGAATTTAACACACCTGCTCCCCATTCACACCAGAGACCTGGTAACAGTAACAAGTCACATGACACCGGGGAGGGAAAATGGCTAATTGGGCCCAATTTGGACATTTTCACTTAGGGGTGTACTCACTTTTGTTGCCAGTGGTTTAGACATTAATTGCTGTGTGTTGAGTTATTTTAAGGGGACAGCAAATTTACACTGTTAATTCAAGCTGTACACTCATTACTTTACATTGTAGCAAAGTGTAATTTCTTAAGTGTTGTCACATGAAAAGATATAAAAAAATATTTACAAAAATGTGAAGGGTGTACTCACTTTTGTGAGATACTGTATGTGACAGACAAGTTTTATATGCAACATGTTTGCAGAAAAAAAAGACATTGATTCCAGGGGAGTGGCTACTAGGAGAGTATCAAGCAACAGTCCTTTTTTTAAATTAAAACATATATAGTTATGTCAACCTCCTTATCAAAATCAAGAAAGTAAAAGAAAAGAAAAAGGGGGGGAAATAACTATATAATGTTTTGGGTATGTTATGTAATCAACTAGCATAAAATGTTGACATAAAATGCTGACATTTTCAAAGAATATCAAATAAAAAGATTAGAAAGGCTGAGACTGGAGCCCCAGCACAGGGAAGCCTAACTACTCCTGATGCTAGGCAGAAAGAAACTGAGTTGGGAGTGGTCACTGCAGGGGGGTATTGACCAGTTGGGACAGCCCCCATGGGTGTGTATATGCAAATGCCTTTATTCTTTTGACTAAGTCTTAATGCCTAGCTACTCCTGCGGAGCGGAAGTCAATACCCAATAGTGATGACTTAGAGGAGGTGGCGACTGTCGGAGGACGTAAGAGAAATGTTAATTTTAACATGAGTGTAAATAAATAAAAAAATGGCTCCGGCAGAAAAAGGGCTAGGGGCGCCAACAGGTCTCTTCGAGCCCTAGAGAGCCCCTGGGTGGAAATTCTTTACCAATATCAACTTCAACCAAAAGTGCTGTGACAATTTTCTGAGCTTGTTATGACAAGGTCTCCACAGTATTCTTACGATGTCATTACCAGGAGGATTTCAGGGCGTCTAACTGTTTAGCTGAGCACACATATCTTGTGGTATTGGTGCACTGTGAAAATAGCAGTCAAAAGGTCGCACCCATTTGGGAAAATCAGAGATGTGAAAAACAAGTTCTCCGTATCATGATTTCTTTGGATAAAAAAGGATAACATATTGTTAAAGCAAATATTATTAATCCTAAATGAATAAAATGGCAAAAATACAGGAAAAATATTGTAAAGGCACATTCAACACCCTTAAGTAACGTTCCTTCAGTGTGGCTTGAGAAATTAAAGCAATCATTTCAATAGTTTAAAGAAAATTTTGTCATAAACCTGGGCAAATAAAATGAATTAAATGATGAAAAAAAAAACATAAGCTGGGGTTACCGTAAAAGAAAAAAAAAAAAACATGTCAAAGGAATCAGTAGGTTTAGAGCTTTGGTTATATCCATTGGGATTGGCTCCTAACCCTCCCTATTAGATCACTGATGTAATGAACAGCCCCATCTTTAATATGGAGGGTTGAGAACAGCAGGGGGCAGGACCAAGCTTGACTTTTAACATGAAAAATCTGAACATTTTCAGATGTCCATATAACTAGCTCTACTGATCAAGCTGACACACACTTACACTCATCATTTCCATCATACGCTTAGTTTAAATTGTTCATGTTTGTTTACTTTAAAGTCTTGCTTCCCACAAATCTTTGTACCCTTAGGGCCGGTTCACATTAGTGCGATCACAGAGATCGCATTTAATTCAGAGCGCACTGATCCCAAATTACATGCGATCTCTGTGCGGTGCAAATTTCAGCCATACAGTTTGTATAGCTGAATTCGCACCGCAATTGCTCTGAACTCGCACAGGACCCTTTTTTATATCCGCAGCAGAATCGGATGCCATGGTGGTTCACACTTGCAGATCGCACTGTGATTGGCGATCTCAACTGGGGGTGTCGTTAACTTTTAATTGACACCCCCTGTGTATCGCATATGGCAGTGTGAACTGCCAGGGGTGCGGATGCGATGCGGGAACAGGAGTGTGAACCGGGACTAACTGTATTACAGTTTGTATGCAAAAATAATAGTAATTAGGCGGTTAAGCCACATTATGACTATGTCAAGTTGGCTACATAGTTTGCCATCAGAAAAATAGGGATGGAGAGGCGAAGCAAGTGGGGGTTAAATTGAAGTGTACCAGTGGACTGGGTCTTTAGATTGTAAAGCGCAATATAAATCCTGTATTATAATATTAATAATAAACCATGTTTCCCCACATATGTTATTCTGATGACATAAACATTTCTTAACCACTTGCCAACTGCCTAACGTCTATCTACGTCGGCAGTCAGCCCCTCACAGGCAAAGTGACGTAGTACTAAGTTGCTAGCCTGTGCGGCTATAGGTAGCAAGCACGCGCCGCCGGAGGCGCGCTCCAACTCCCGCTCGCTCACGGACCCCCCCCCCCGCGCGTGTGAGTGGCAGACCCGATGGCCGCCACTCACTCGCGTTCGTCGGTTACACCAGGAGAAAGGCAGGCGGCTAATGTAAACAAAGCCGCCTGTCAATCTCCCTTGTGTAACAGCAGAGATCATACGGTCCTGCTATGAAAGACCGTAGATATCTGCTGTTACATGAAAAGCCACATCCGAGTGGCTTTCAGTTAGAAGCATGCCCCTAGGGACACATTTAACCCCTCCTTCTCCAATAAAGTTAACCCCTTCCCTGCCAGTGTCATTTTTACAGTAACAGTGCATATGCATAGCACTGATTACTGTAGTAATGTCACTGGTACCCCCAAAAGTTTTAAAAATGTCAGTCAAGGGTCCGATCTGTCCGCCGCAATGTCGCAGTCCCGCAAAAAAAAAAATCGCAGATCGCCGCCATTACTCATTAAAAAAAAAAAAATATGACAAAAATCTTTCCCTTAGTTAGTAAACGCAATAACTTTTGAGCAAACCAATCAAAATACGCTTTTTGCGATTTTTTTTACCAAACATATGTAGCAGAAAACAAATTGGCCTAAAATGTTAAAAAATTTTGATTTTTACATTTTTTTGGGGGGAATTCATATAAAAAATTTGAAAAATATTGTTATTTTTGCAAAATTGACGCTCTTTTTTTGTTTATAGCGCATGATCAAAAAATTGCACAGGTGATCAAATACCACCAAAAGAAAGCTCTGTTTGTGGGAAAAAAAGGACGTCGATTTCATTTAGGTACAGCGTCGCATGACCGCGAAATTGTCCGTTAAAGTCACGCAGTGCCGAATCGCAAAATAGGCCCTGGTCAGAAAGGGGGTAAAATCTTCCGGGGCTTAAATGGTTAAAGTGGATGTAAACCCTAAATATACAGTACCCAGTGAAGTGACTGGCCCCAGATGATACACAAATATTAAACAAATCTCCCTACATACGTTTTTAGACTTTTTTCTTCCTGTTCCAGCACTGTGGAGTCTTGGCATACACTGTGTGACATCTGATTGGAGGAAAGGAACACCCCCAGCCCCCTCCACATAGGCAGAGGAAGGAAAACACATGCAGAGCTGTGCAGTGAATAGACCAGCCCTATGCTTATCTATCTATATGCACTTACCCTGACACAAAATTTTATCTCCAGCGTCGGAGAACTTGTCAGAAGTTATTATGTTGATAACAGAGGAACAGAGCAGCAGAAAGACACAGGACTTAGAGCTTTGGAGATAAGTAAACACTACAGATATATGTGCCCAGGTCAAATTTCATGAATGGGTTTTACATCCACTTTAAAGAGAGTTGCAGGTATGAAATGCCTAACAGGCAGTGCAACAGCACTTCAGGGTAGTGTTAGAACTAAGCGTTGCCCTCATACATTCCTCCTGGCCCATCACAATGATGGACACAAAGGAAGGTACAGGAAGCAGGAAGGGACACATGGCTTTGGCGGTATTAAAAAGGACCATGCTTTGCTTGTCAAAAGGCCTTAGATTAGCTCCTGACAGAAAGGTTAGGTATGAGCAGGCAGCCCTGGGTGCAAGAATTTTATACTTGTAGCAATTTGCCCAGCTTCCTCCAGTGACAGAATCTTTTTAAGGGCTCTTTCATACAGGCGGACCGTTCAGATCCGCCTGTCCGTTTTTTTGTCGGATCTGAACGGTCCCCCCCATGCCCATGCATTCCTATGGGGCATCGGATGTCAGCGGAGACATGACCGCTGACATCTGATCCGATCCGTCAAATCTGGATGGATTGAAACCCTATTTTCCATCCGTCCAGCGGATCGGATGGGATCGGATGAGAACGGACCGACGGTCCGTTCCCATCCGATTTCCCCCATAGAGATGCATGGGGAACTGACAGCTGTGTCTCCGCACACAGCACGGAGACACAGCTGTCATCCTCCTGCTCAGCGGGGGATCGGCGGATCGATCCCCCGCTGAGAAAAACGGAGTCCGTCCGACGGACGGAGTGTGTGAAAGGGGCCTAAGAGTTAAAGATGAATTCCAGGTGTGGATATGTTATACTGTACATCATTATATTGGTCACACAGGAAGTGTGTTAGTGGCTGGATGACCAAGTGAAAATAAATGAAAAAAAAAACAAAAGCCTACAAAATTTGAAAGCATCCACCACACATTTAGGATTTGAAAACTGCAACATATTAAATGTTTGTTTTTGGGTGTAATACTTTACATTTCAAGACCATGTTTAGCAGCTTCCGTATCCATCAGATAAATGAAAAAACTCTATGATAATTTTTTCAGTTTTACAACTTGTCTTTGAACTAGGAACACATGCAGTTGTACCTGCCAAGTTCTCTGCTGCGAGATTAATTAGTGCTCTCACAGCAAGGGGCATTTTACATTTGGCAAGGGGCAGCTGCCACCGGCCCAGTAATTGTTGTGGGGCCCAAAGTAGCTGCCCCTTGAGCCCAAACTGCCCGCAAATAATTGTGGATTTGGGAGGTACCAAGAAAATGTTTGCCCAGGATCCAATAAATATAAAAGATGGCCATTGCAATCACAAAGAGATTGGGTAATTTTAGTGAAATAAAATCTGGCTAAATGACCTTTAATTTGCTCCTTCGGTCATCCGTATGAGATTCTTTTGACAAAAAAAAGAAAACAGTTTAAAAATTGATTTTCTAACTTACTTAGTGTGAGCATATCTAATCGTTCCCTTTCATGTGGATAAAAGAGAAGGAAGCTTTCACCAGACTGCAAATGTCTATTGACAGAATCTGGCATAAGACTGCAAAAGGTCTCATCAAATCATTCTTGGCACGTGGATGGCAATTCTTAGGGCCAGATCTATGTAACCTTTTTACACATCTGCCACTATGTATAGTCTATGGCAGTGATAGCGAACCTTGGCACCCCAGATGTTTTGGAACTACATTTCCCATCAGTGGCGGCTGGTGGTCAAAATTTCTTTTGGGGGGGGCGCAAACAGAAAAATGTAATAGGAATTGCTTTAAAACGCTGTAAAAAATTGCGTGAGTTTGAGGTCACAAAAGTGTGAAACGGGCCTTCAGTAATTAAGGTATTGAGTGCCCCCTTTCAATGCAGAGAGACCAACGTGCCCGCAGAGATGCCATTTGCTATTGTCACACAATGGGTGGGCTCGGGGCACACTGCTCTGTGCCCCGGGTCCACCCTTTGCTAAAGCCTATTAGAGCCTCTGGCTCTAATCAGGTGATTCAAAAAGAAAAAAAGCCCCATTGAACTCCATGCGTCCGGCGCCCCGCATGTAGATTAGGGGGCCGGACGCATGGATAGGGGGGGGCGGTGCCTATGCACCCCCAACGCACCAGCCGCCACTGTTTACCATAATGCTCAACTACGCTGCAGAGTGCATGAGCATCATGGGAAATGTAGTTCCAAAACATATGGGGTTCCAAGGTTTGCCATCACTGGTCTTTGGGGTAGATTTAAAAAAAAAATGGTGCACTCAGAATTTGGTGCAGATATGCATGGTAGCCAATCAGCTTCTAAGTTCAGCTTGTTCAATTACCCTTTGATAATAAAACCTAGAAGGCAGAGCTTTACCAGATTTTGCACTCTCCAGTTTTTTTTTGTTAGAATAAGATTTTCTTGCAGGATATGGCACATTGACACTCTCCAGTTTTAGTAAATTTCCCACGTGTGTTTATCATGTGAACAGGGGACAGGGGTCTAATGATTTACAAACTCTTTATCATATCTTCTTTTTTACAGTAATCTTTACAACAAACCGTTGAACATATAAAAATGAGTATGGAGGTCATATTGGAACACAACCGGGCAGAATAATACAACATTGGTGTTATTTCGCAAGTATGACCGAGGTAAGAATGAAAATACCTTCAGAAAAAGCATGAGGCTTAATAATACAGCAGGTGCTTTGAGTAAATGTTGCGGTATTCTTTGGTCCACGGCCTCCACTGGATGGAAAGAAAAACTCCAACTCCTAACATTGGTTAGAAGAAAACAAAGAAAAATATTATAACTGTTCCGTGTTAAGACAACATAAAAAAAAAAACTATTTAGGCAACTATTTCTAGCATTATAAGTCTTAAAGTATAACTAAAGGCAAAACTTTTTCTTTAGTTTTGGATAGAGTACAGAGGGATTAGAACACCTGTTAGTTTTTACTGCTGTCTGTGTGCCCATTAGGGAGATTCATCGTCTCTATTTGCCCTGTTTACTGTTATCATTGAAAGTAAAAGTAAAAGAAAATCCCAATTTTGGGTTGTCCCCACAAAAGTAATAGAGGGGAAATCTTCCAATGGGGACACTAGCTCTGGGGACCTGGGGAGTCCCCAACGGATTCCCTTAAAGTGATTGTAAAGTCTCATTTATTTTTTTTAAATAACAAACATGTTATACTTACCTGCTCTGTGCAGTTTCTTTTGCACAAAGTGGCCCGGTTCCTCCTCTTCTCGGGTCCCTCTTCTGCTCTCCTGGCCCCTCCCTCCTGTTGAGTGCCCCTACAGCAAGCAGCTTGCTGTGGGGGCACTCGAGCCGAGTCACAGCTCCCTGTGTCCATTCAGACATGGAGCCATGACCCGCCCCCCGCCCTCTCTCCTCTGATTGGCTGACTGACTTTAATTGAGAGGAGCAGGAACCAATCGCGCCACACTGCTGTCTCAGCCAATGAGGAGAGGAATCCTGGGAAGCTGAGAAACTCCTGCAAAATCGCTGGATAAAGATGGGCTCAGGTAAGTATTAGGGGGGCTGCTGCACACAGAAGGTTTTTTGTTTACTAATGCATAGAATGGGTTAAAGCGGAGTTCCGGCCACAAAATCGGCAAAATCCGGCCATATAATCGATTTTGGGCCATCCGCTTGCTTTTGGTCACCTGCAAAAGAAATGGATAATTACGATTTTTTTTGTTTACTTACCTTGTTATTGAAGAAATATATACTCACCTTTCTTCCACTTCCTCCCTCTGCGGCCGTGGCCCGCGCCATCACTTCCTCTTTGCATTGATTCCTGGAAGCTGAATGTCATCGCTCCCAGGAATCAATGCGCCTGCACTGGCCCCGCTCGTCACTTCCGGTGCGTCGCCTCATTCCCTGCTAAACAGCTTCTGGGCATGCCCAGAAGCTGTGGAGGGATGACGCGCCGCACTGGAAGTGACGAGCGAGGCCGGTGCAGGCGCATTCTGGGAGAAGAGGACAAGGAAGAGGACGCAGAAGAGGACGCGCTGGCTTCAGCTGCCCACATCCGAGATGGCAGCGCTGGAGAAGAAATTTTCAAGGTAAGTATTTCTTCTAAAAGGTAAGTGCGACCCGGGACAGTACAGAGCCTATCCATTGTGGAATGTACCAGCCCTGACTGTCCCGGGGGTATTTGTATTGAAAAAAAAATTTTGTGGCCGGAACTCCGCTTTAAGATATAAAAAAAACCTTCTGCCTTTACAATCCTTTTAATTTGCAGGGATTTCCTCTCACTTTCTGTTTTGTACATGGGACAGAAAGTGAAGGTAAATCTCCCTAACAGTGCACAGTTGTCAAAAAGTAAGCCAACAGTGGCCCTCCCTTACTTTATCTAAAATGAAAAAAGAAAGTTTTGCCTATAGTTCTACAGTAAGGTATATTACTACAACGCAGTAAGGTTTATCCATCAAACTCAAGAATCTAACAAGAAACCTGTATGGCTAGGGTACTTGACATATTACCTGATCCATTAAGTCTTAATATTAACCATTTTTTACTAACAATGTTAACTCTACCAGTGGAAATGGATTAACGGCCACATGGACTATTCAAACCCTCAAGTGGCTTTAAAAAGCGTACAAAAATAACCTGTTACTATGGTGAGAGGGAAGCAGTGGGAGCATGTAATGTGAGCATTTCACCGCATATAGGGACTGTGTAATTATATGGATTCCCACCACAAAAAAAAGAAGTCTATCGCCTCATTAAATATGGATTGATTGCTGTATGATTTAAAAAGAGAATGGAAAAGCTCCAAGAACCCCATTCAGTGCCAAATTTAGCTGGTTTAAATATAACCTTCCATTGCGCATATTAGAAGTTCTGAGCACAATGGAAAGGAGCGTAGAGTATTACCATACATTTTAAATAAAGGTGGATTCATATAGGATTGCCTACTTTTACTGTGTGTTATCAGTCTCTTACTTTACAAAGGATTGCCGCTAGTAACTGTTGTTACTTTTCTTGATAACGGACTTTGCAAAAAATGCAAATGAATGTGACCCGCTATGAAAGCTGCTGGGACCAAGGGTCAGCTGGTACCTAGTGAGAATCTTCCTGATTTTTTCACATCCTATTGGCCTGTACATGACACTTCAGTAAACTCGAAGTGTACAGGACACTCTTCCATATTTAAAGAAAACCTCACACTTTTGCAATGATTATTTAGGGATGTCTCCGCGCGCTTATTCACATTCAGCATCATCAACTATAGCGGACAAGTTGTGATTTTTTTTTTTAACATCAGCCTAATGCAGCACTATTTTCAAAAAATCGTAGAATAAAATCAACCTGAATATGAGAATAATGATGAATAAACCTCACTGCAGAAGCCATGCACAATGTCTAAGCAGAAAAAAACTTTTGATAATAGACTAACTATCCTGGGCAGTTTTAGCATACCAACTTTTTTGTATGAATTGCATCAAAAATCCTCTCAGGCTACACAGAAAGAAAATAAAAATATATATATATATTTGTCAACATACTGCCATATATGTATAATACTAATATGTTTCATCCAGTAAAACATCCATATATTAACAAGCATGCAGCTTCGCCATATAAGCAAATACGTTTTCATATTATAGGTCACAACAATTTTTGTTTTGGTTAGAATTTTTGGGCTTAGCCTATATAAATGCTCTACACAATGACAGCTAATATTATCTGGGCTGAACACATTTAACTATTAGTTTCTGGAGTAAAAGACTACAAGAAGATTTATTAAAACTGGTACACTTAGAAACTGGTGCAGCTGTGCATGGTAGCCAATCAGCTTCTAACTTCAGCTTGTCCAATCAAGCTTTGACAATAAAACCTGGAAGCTGATTGGTTTCTATGCGGAGCTGCACAAGATTGTGCATGTTTCAGTTTTAGTATATGTTCCTCTACATGTTGTTTAATATTGTCTCACCTCACATCTACAAAGTAGCCCCAGGATAATGGGATTTTTGACTTACCGTAAAATCCATTATCTTTGTGTACCAACAAGTAAGGGGTGCGACAAGATGACACTGCCAATTCCGACAGCCTGCCACCTTCTAGGACAACGCAAGCAGTGGAATCTCTCAAATATTTTCAAAGGGAGGCTTCTGGGGAACTGAAAGCACCAAGTTCAAATCCCAAGGCGGTAGAGGAAACCACACCGGTGGAGTCAAATATCAAACCCCCTGAATAAAAGTGCGCACCAGGGAGTGGCATGGCCAGGGGTCATCGAAAGAAGACCGCCAAGGTCGACACCTGGCCCTTGATGGCACTCAAGGCCAACTTCTGCTCAACCCCCCACTGAAGGAAGGTCAAGACCCAAGCCACCGAGAAAGAGTGAGGGTGAACCCCCAGCGACTCACACCATGAAATGTATGCTTTCCACTTACGATGGTAGATCTTCCTAGTGGTAGACTTCCTAGCTTTTAGCAGTGTCCGAATCCCCGACCCAGGCAAACCTCTATCCTTCAGCACCTGGCTTTCAACAGCCAAGCAGTCAAAGCCAGTGACTCTAAAGCAGTATGGAAAATTGGCCCTTGGGACAACAGATCCTCCCCGAGAGGCAGTCTCCAATGGGAGTCGGCGACCAGCCACACCAGGTTGGCATATCAAGACCAGCGAGTCCAGTCCAGGGCCACTAGAATGACCAGAATCCCTTCTGCCTCGATCCTGCGCAAGAGTCTCGGCAGAAGCTTGAGAGGAGGGAAAGAGTAGACCAGACAATACTGGCCCCACGTGGGCCACCAGTGCGTCCGTGTCATCCACCAGAGAATCCATTGACCATGCCACAAACCTCTGAACCTTTCTGTTGAGCGGAGATGCCAACAGATCCACCTTGGGGGTGCCCCACCGGAGACCTAACTGATGAAACACATCCCGATGAAGGGACCACTCCTCTTGGTCCATCGATTGCTGACTGAGATAATTCACCTGCCAGTTTTCCACCCCTGGAATGTGTACGGCGAAGAGGGCCGGAACAAAGCATTCTGCCCACCATAGAATTGCGCCTACCTCCAGAGCTGCCAACACACTTCTTGTTTTACCCTGGTGATTGACATAAGCCACGGCCGTGGGGTTGTCTGACTGAATTCACACTGGACACCCCTGAAGACGATCTGTCCAGTGATCCAGACACAGCCTGATCGCTCAGAGTTCCAGAACATTGATCGGGAGTCTGGACTCTTCCAGTGTCCAAACAGAGTGGAGCTCTGACCCACGACACCTCCCCACCTGGACAGACTGGCATCTGTGGTGACTACTGTCCAATACAAGGGGAGAAAGTATTTGCCCTGTCGAAAAGCCGGAGAGTGAAGTCACTAGACCAGAAACCCTTTTGTTTCCTGGCTCAGTCGGATCTGATTGTCCAGAGACTTCGGACACCTGTCCCTGTTGGCCCAGATCTCCCTTTGCAGGGACCTCATATTGAACTGTACAAACAGAGCCGCCTCTAAGGTAGATACCATCAGGTCCAGCACCCGCATGCAAGTCCAGGGGGATAACGATCGGCTGGACAGCAGGTGGTGAATCGCAGCATGCAATTTCTAGAGTTTGTCCAGAGGAAGGAACACTCTGGCTAGAGCCGATCCAGAGTCAGACCCAGATAATCCAATTTTCTGGAGGGAACCAGAGCAGACTGCTGGTAATTCAGAAGCCAGCCAAACTCCCTCTGAGTCTGTATAGTAATCCCCACGTTGTCCACCAGAGCAGCAGAGGACCCTGCTCGAAGGAGGAGGTCGTCCAAGTAGCCCAGTATCTCTGACCTAGCATCGCCAGAACAGGGGCCAATGTTTTTGTGAAGAGCGGAGGCAAGACCAAAGGGTAACGCCACAAACTGATAATGCTCCTCTCCTACAGCAAAGGGGAGGAAGTGATGGTGAGGAGCACAGATTGGAATGTGCAAGTGAGCATCCTTGATGTCAATAGAGGCAAGGAAACCCCCTGATGCAGGCATGGCACTACCGTGTGGACTCTATTCTGAACTTCTATACCCTCACAAAGCAGTTCAGGGCCTTGAGATCCAGAATTGGACACACATTGCCCTCTTTCTTTGGGACCATGAACAGGTTTGAATAAAACACCTGAAAATGTTCTTAGGTCGGAATCGGGACAATCACTTAAGCCACAAAACACGCCTAAGTACTACTGCTGAAAAACACAGTCTAGAAATCAGGGGAGCCACATCCAAAGAGGCATCACAGATAAACTGAAGCCCCTGAACCAACTGGTCCCCCAGCTCAGCAAAGGCAGGGGGGAGCTGCTCACCCTACAGGTCACGGTGTTAAAGTTTTGCCCACTCGGTCAGAGTCTGCGAAACCAGGGCAATGGTGAAGACCAGCCTGAGTCCCGAACCCGCAACAATGAAAATATCGCGGGCCACAGCCTCCACTTTTCTGTCAACCGGATCCTTAAAGGCAGGCAATTTCTCAACTGGGATCATGGTCGCCTTATTTAACCTGGAAACCAGGGGGTCCACCACCGGTGGAACAGTCCACTTTTTAAGAAGGGGCTCTTCAAAAGGGTACCTCATTGTAAAGCGTTTAGGAACAACAAAGGGACGTTTTGGACGTTCCCACTCTTTTGCAACAAATCTGTCAAAATAGGAGGGAAAAGGAAACACCTTCGCAGCTCTAGACGGCTTGTGAGTGCCAAAGGGGACTGGCGCCTCTGCCACAGCTTCAGCTGCATCCTCCATTTTTAAAGTTTCTCACATAGACACAATCAGTGCGTCCACCAGCGCCTTTTCGCGCGCAGCTTCAGGAGTGGAGGAATCATCCTCACTATCTGAAAAGTCAGGGCACGTGGCTGCAGACCCTGCAGAGTGGGCCACATCTGCAGTGGCCGAATAGGATTCAGGATCTGAGGAGACAGACTAGGCAGGGGAAGGGGGCGCTTTTTGCTAGCCTGTCGCCCAAAAGCCACCCCCACCCAGGACACAAAGGACTCCAGGAAAGTCATCAGTGCATCAATGGATGTTTGGGACCCGGAGGACCCCACAGTCTCTGAGAGGGGATCAGATGTGGAAATGTATTCCAAAGACTCCATAAGAAAATAAGGGTAGCCCCCACAAAAAAGTGCTAAACACTGCTAAGGGACACCCCCACCGCGCTGTTAATACCACCCAGTCGCCAGCAACAGAGCACCCCACGATCCTGCAGCAGAGAGAAGGAGGACCCCACCAGACTCACCACTCCACCAGACAGACACCGGCAGCACCAGGATAAACTGCACTTCACATGCAGCGTCCAGGAAAGGAAGAGACCCAGGAGTCAGTAGCAGGGGACAAGTAGGGGCTCCCACAGTCCAAATCGCCGCCCAGGGGCTCCTTTGTACTGGCCGCCGCTGATTCCTATGCGGGACCAAGGAAAAATGGCCGCCGGACTACACAAACATGGCCACCGGCCCATACACATTATAGGCCACAACAAAATGGCGTCCCCGCACAGCTTCAGGAGGCTCTCTGGGGCCCAGAAAAGGCACCAGAAGGAAGCAGGGAACTGGGCAGGAGCCCCCACCAGGTACAGTCGTCCCCCATCAGCTGATAGCCCAGTTGCCGACGGAGTACCCCCGCCCCCACCACCAGTACAGCATCATGCCTCAGCCCCAGAAACAGTGCAGATCACCACCACACTACCCCAGATGGGGGGGGTTAGATGACCCGCAGGGACCAGCAGAGTACAGGGGGGGCCTAACGGGAAGGCGGCGAACATCCCAGAGAGGGGCCCGCGTCCACCCCAAAACCCTCCAGGGGGAGAGGGGGGACAGCTACTCACCATACCGGGAACCAGGCGGGCACCGCTCCATCCCAACAAGGAACTAGGTCCTTACTCCATGTAAACACTAGGATGTGTGGGAAGATTCATACAGAAGATGCGTCTCTCTGCCTGTCATTGATTTTTTTCATGCTGGTGCACTCGACTGCACAGGGCACTTGTCATGACCCAAGCACATAAACAGGACCCTCTGCACCGATGTACTGTACAGGTCTATGTGCGGGAATGAAAAAAACAACACTTAACCTCAACCCCATTTATGTCCCTTAAATGGGGACATTAAATCCCTTGACCTAAATCTATTCTCAAACTTCAAATACCAACCCTTATTCTCACTCTAATTTCAAACCCCAATCCATAACCCTAAACCTAAGATTTTTTTACCCCAACCTACTTGCTAACCTGACCTTTGTACTTTTTTTATTTCAGATTTTATTTATAATGTTTATTCCATTTTACAGACAAAAATACAAAAACAAATTAACTACCCACCTCGCAGGGTAGGACAAACAATCCAACAACACAACACAAAAAAAAAGAAAAAGAAAAAGGGGGGAAAAGAGCAATCATCATAATAGAGTGATTACCAAATGGTCTTGATCAAAAAAATAGGATACATACACTCTATCCACTTGGACCATATTGTCAAACTTCCACATAGAGTTCATAAAATAGTAAATATGCTTTTCAAAGAGAATATATTTGTTAAAGTGTTACTAAACCCAGAACCCTGCATTTACTATATCTGGTCTCCCACAGTACACAGCACATGGAAATATAATTATTTTAGTGAATATAAACGGCACTTATGCCGGTTCACATATATATATATATGCGATGCGGGAACCCTGCAAATCCACTGCGGGTTCCCTCATCACATTCAAATGGCAGGCAGTTCACATTTCCATATGCGAATCGCTGGGGGTGTCAATACAATCTTAACAACACCCCCAGATCAGTTTGCATATTGCAGTGGGAACTGTCAGTTCGGACATGAATTGGGTCGCATAGGTGTGAACCACCATGCAATCCGATTCTGCTGAGGACCTAAAAAAGAGTCCTGTGCGTGTTGTGTCCGAATGCGATGCAAATTCATCCATACAATCTGTATGGCTGAATTCGCATTGCACGGACATCACATGTGATTTTCAGAGCAGTGCGTCCGAAACACATGCGATGTCTGTCATCGCATTGATGTGAACTGGGGCTAATAATTTTTTTCCCAAATAGATTTTTTACTTGCAATGCCTCACAGAACTTGCTAGAAAATGCTAAATAATTTTCAAATACAGCCTAGGAGATTAACTTAAAAAGCTTATCCTAATTTGCATGGGATGGCAATTTAAATAAATTAGTTTTTCTGAGTTAGAAAATTAAGTTTATTAGGGCTATGCATCCTACAGTGCCTTATGGTAACCCATAAGCACCACTGATAGCATCACACATATTATCTCTGACTAAATAAACTGCTTTTTAATTGTAAAATCGCTTTTGTAAAAGTCTTGAAATACTAATAAAGGTAGAGGGAAAGGTGCATACTTACTCGAGCAGCGGAGGCAATGGAGTCAGAACCATGAGCCGCATTCTTGGTTCCATCAGTACCAAATCTTGCTCGGATACTTTCTGGAGAGTCACTACGAGCAACACTGGAGTTGGTTGGCCCCAGCAGCCTTCTCCAAGAAGCTACGGCTTCATCTCCTATCACTTCCATTGCTATGATTGGTCCACTTGTCATAAAATGAATAAGGTCACTGCAAATTCAATGGAATTGTAAATTTATTATACAAAATAACAAGAAAGGCAATTCAAAGCAAGAGATGCACAGAAAGTTTAGCGGCCGAAACATATAGATCAAAGATGGTGTTATTGGCATTTTACCGATAAGAGAAAAAGGTTCAGATAATGGCAGCAAAAACACACAATTCTGAAGCGATTTTGCCACGATTTTGCTATGCTTATGGTTTGTTTTTCATAGGTCAAGTGACTCAAAAACCACATCAAAAACGCAATGCGGGTGCATTATGATGCATTCATGCTGCGTTTCCAATGCATTTCAATGGGGAGGTGCTTTTTTTTAACTTACCAAAAATGCAGCAAGCAGAATTTTTAACACTACAAAGGAAGCACAACAGACCAGTGTCAAGACATACATAGAATTTAAAGGGGCACATTTTTCTTGAGCTTTTCTTGCGGTAAAGGTGCCAATTCATTTAAATTCATGATATTAATAAAAAAGTTGAATATGATACAATTATATACAAAAATATATCTTTTTTAAAAAACCTATCATTTTCGGTTTTCGGCCATGTGCCGGTTTTCGGCACAAAAATATCAATTGGTGCACCTCTTATATGAACAAAACGTATATGCAAGGGTTACCGTGGGTGAAAACTATGGGGCAATTGCAGTTCCTCTAATTTTCCCCAGAGCTTAAGCCAGCAATAGCTAGCCAAACGCTCGATTTCCGCATCAACAATGACTGATTGTGAATCCCTCCCACAGAGTGATTGTGTGCTTACAAATGAACGCACAGTTGTGTTCTCACACAAGAACACAGCGATCACTGCTAGCGGCATGTCAAATCCGACAGGCTGATTGAACACAAGTTGATAGATTCGATCAACTTGGGTACATTCAGCTTGCCCATACATGGTTCGAATTTCCAGTCCCTGCTGAAACGGCCAAGACTCGAACCGTCTATGGCTGCCTTTAGTAAATGTTTAGCTCTGCTGATTTCCATCATCCAATCATGTGCAAGAAAAAAATGCTATTTTCTATTTACTTTGCACCCTAATTGTGTATTTGTTGCAAAATTAATCTTTACATTTACTAAGCTCTGGGGCTTAGTAAGCCAAACTTTTAGTAAGTCAACTTCCTATATGTCAAATTAATCCATTAAATTAACAGCCTTTTTCAACCAGGGTGACTTGAGGTTTCTTCAGGGGTGCCTTGGAAAAATGCCTAAAAATTGCCCCAAAATTGTATACAAGCCAGTGGTTGGATTAAAGCTGCCTTTTATTTTAGTTTTTAATGTACACCATTACAACCTTCTAGCTGCCAACCTCCTAACGACCAATGACACCATCAGTTGAAAAGTAGGCTGTCAGTAGCCTGTATATCATTCTTGTTTGAGCCTCCCTTGCCTCTCTCCATCAGCTTTGGGGTCACATTGGCATTGGGGGTCTCAAAACTGAGGAAGAAGAGAAACATTGGAATACTAGTCAATACCAGTTTGCAAAAGTGTATTTGCTTTGAAGAATAAATTACCTCTAACGTTGGGTGTTCTACGTGTATTGATGTTGCTGCCTTATGTAAAACTATTAGAATGGGGCACCTTAAGACTGTCCATAATTTTGGAGGATGCCTCCTGATTGTTTCTAATTTTAAAGGGTGCCTTGACTGAAAAAATGTTGAGAAACGCTGGTCCAGAGATATAGGCAGATGAAGATTTATGCAAAACCTTGACTGTTCATGTACAAGTCAAGCTCGCGCCCAACAAATACCTCACTATTCATACTCAGATGGAATGTGAGTTCTCACCAAACAATGGAGACTCGAGAGGTGGCAGGGAAATGAATCAGTACGCATATAACTTGTTACCACAGTAATAAACTATTCTCTTGAATTTGTAGATGTGCAGTAAATGGAGCTTAGCAGTTCAAAGTGACCTGAAATTCTGCGTGTAAACAGAGCTTTATGAGAGCGGATTTATCAACCTGCATTTTAACATAACATAAATTGAAAGAGTGTAAAAGACTTTGGCAAAACATCCTGAGCATGTACTACATCTCTTGGGTGTGATTAGTCCAAGTACAGCTTTGGCACTGCCCCAGACAGCTGTAGTGATTCAATTATTTATCTCAATAAAAGATGACTTGGGTATGTTCACAAATGCATACCGTGCAATCTAAATGGTTCCGTGTTGCAAATTTGCTCTCAAATACATAATCTGCCCTGCTCCTACATTTATTATAGCCATCAAATAAACTTTTTTTTTCTTATTTGTTTCAACAGATTTAACATTTTCATGATGTCGTAATTTTCAAACAATCTACAATTTTGCTTTTTGATTATATGCTGTGAAGATGAAGTTTAGGTATGGAAGAATGTACTTAGTTACATTGGTCCAACTTGGGCCCATGTATTTATGCATGTGCTTTATCTGTGGGATCCCCGTGGAAGCTGGAAATGACGGTAGTAGGCACTGCTACTACAGTAATCTCTACTAGCCCCTGGTTCCTGTACCGAGCGACTGCACTGCTGCATTGTGAATACAGGAGGTCACTCATTTGGCACAAGCAACATTCAGGGAACACTTTGCATTTTCCCAGTTAGGGCCGCCCGTGACGTCACAATCTCTATCTCATCCAATCAAACAACACTTTGCATTCATTGAAAAAATGCAAAGGGTTTTCTGAATTGTGCCCTATGCTGAGCAAGAGACAATTATATTTTTACACAATTACATTGGTCCAAGGTGGACCAATGTAGTTATGTAAAAAATGCCATTTCTAAGTTCTAAGATATATATGCAGGGCTTTTTTTCTCAGAGAGTAGGTACAGGAACTCCCTCTTCTGAGGCGCCCCTTGTCTCTGCCCCATACCCACCCTCAAGCACATCCCTTGGTCCCGCCCCCTACCCACCTCCCAGTACCGCCCCTTTTAGAGAATACAGAACCAAGTATCATTCTGTGGTGCATTGATACAAGTAATTTGCATTGAACTTATTAATTATAACAAGAAAAGCAGCAAAATAGATGCCCTGCAGCCAGCAACAATGGACCCCCAGAAACAAGAGATCACCCACACAGCAATGCCCCCCCCCCACAACAAAAAACCACCCCGGCAACAATAGATCCACCCCAGCAACAATAGACTTCCAGCAGCAACATTTGATTCTCCAGCAGCCAGCAACAATAGACCTCTCCCTCAACAGTAGATCCCTCCTAGCAACAACAGACTCCCCAGAAATGTAAGATCCCTCCCAGAAACAATAGATTCTCCTCCAGCAACAATAGACTTACAGCAGCAACATTTGATTCTCCAGCAGCCAGCAACAATAGACCTCTCCCTCAACAGTAGATCCCTCCTAGCAACAACAGACTCCCCAGAAATGTAAGATCCCTCCCAGAAAAAACAAAACCTCCTGCGCTTAAGTGCTGTCTGATGGAGTAGAAAGAGGTGCACTACAAACTCAGATGTAAAGAGAGCTGTTTGGTCTTGCTGCCCCCTTCAGGATCAAGGGTATCCAGAACCACTGGTAGAAAAGACAAAAAAAGAAAAAAGAGGGGCGCACCGGCCTAGTGCATTACCATAAAAACTTTTATTAAAATATTAAAAGGTGTACAATATACTCACAAGACTGGTGTGGTACAACACACATCAAGAATAGCATATACAGTCTCCAAGGTAGCCAGGTCCCAATAGCAGCATCTTTTCTGGCTCTGAGGAAGGGGGCTCGCCCCTGAAACGCGTCAGCCTAGCCACAGCAGCCCCATGCGACTATCTGTATGCCCATTTGTCACTATTGGGACCTGGCTACCTTGGAGACTGTATATGCTATTCTTGATGTGTGTTGTACCACACCAGTCTTGTGAGTATATTGTACACCTTTTAATATTTTAATAAAAGTTTTTATGGTAATGCACTAGGTCGGTGCGCCCCTCTTTTTTCTTTTTTTGTCTTTTCTACCAGATCCCTCCCAGAAACAATAGATTCTCCTCCAGCAACAATAGACCCTCATGCAAAAATAGATCCCCACTAGCGACAATAGATCCCCAGGCGGCCATCATCAATAGACCGTCCAGCACGCCCCAGCATCCTTTGCACTTAAATGCATTCAATGTTGGAGGTGCCGGAACTGCGTTCCCCCACGTTCCCCCTGAAAAAATGCCCTGTATATATGTGTATGTATGAATGTGGGTAGGGGACTTTAGATTGTAAGCTCCTTGGGAGTAGGGACTGATGTGAATGTACAATGTATATGTAAAGCGCTGTGTAAACTGACAGCGCTATAGAAGTACCTGCAATAAAATATATATGTTGTATATATTAACTTTTTTTTTTTTTGGGAGAGAGTAAAGAAGGGGGTTAGATTACATGTCAGGCTTTTATACTGTCTGTGTCCCTGCTGAGGGAATCCAACCTATTTGTCCTAGGGAGGACTGTGATAAAAAAAAAAAAGTTTATAGTTGCCACCCCTATCATACAATGGGGACAGCCCCTTTTGCCGCCAAAACAGCCAAAACAGGGTTGGGGACATTAAAGTAGGGGACTGAGCACTGAAATGTGCGGGGGCTAGGACATTAAAGTGGGGGGCTGAGGACTGCAAAGTGGGGTGGCTGAGGACTGTATTGTGCGGGGGGGGGGGGATTGGGGGACCGAGGACAGTAATGTGGGGAGATGATGTAAATAGGGGCAGAGGATAGTACTGTCGGGGGGGGGGGGGGGGTCGATTCCAATGAAGTGTAAGAACATTACTGTGAAAGGAGTGGAGGGGGGTGAAGTAAAGGGGGACCAGAGGACACTAATCAAGAGGGGGATCTTGATGTGAAGGGGGAGGGAACTGTGAGTGTGATGTGCAGTGGGGACCAAGGATGCTGATGTAAGAATGGGTTCAGATCTGTGCATGTGGCGCACACATTGTGGGTAGGTCAGAAAATGGCCTTAACTACCTGCGAGAAACATAAAGAAAGAAGTCCTTGACCTTTCTTTTCCAAAATCGCGCAGAACCAAGCCACATGGTGCTGTGGCAACATGCTGTTTGGCACATGCGAAAAGATGCCATGGGTACCGACATGATATTCGGACCTCTGCTAGAAGAAAATTTAACTGACCCCACCTCGGTGAATTTTAATTCAATACCCCTGGTATATATGATAACTGGTAACTTACAAAGGGTCAGTACATCCAAGAGCAATATTCTTTATTTAGGGGTGGAGGCTAGTGCGCAGAGTTGGACCATGGCTTCTTGTATGTCTTGAATACTCAAACAACAAGGTCTTCATAAAATAAATTCCAACTCCATTCATGTCTATCTAGGTAGGGTTTTCAGGTGTTCACCCTGAGCTTTGTGTGTTTGAGGATCTCTTGCTAAATTTCTCCACCAGTGTTAATTTTGACATCAAATTTCAATTTCAATGCCATTTTAGTCGTATTTTAGTCATCTGAATTGTTTTAGTTTTAGTCGTATTTTAGTCAACTAAAATCTCCAGTACATTTTAATCAACTAAAATCTACATTTTGGTCGACTAAAATAATTTTAGTGATCTGGTTTACTTAAATTGTGATGCATTATTCAGGCATTTCTCTAGAATTTCCAAACTCATTATATACTCCTTGAGTAAAAATCTACGTACTATTATTTATGGTATTAAGGTTTAAATGCCCTGCTGATACAGATTTAGTGTTAATTTTGATGTCAAATTTTAATTTAGTTTTAGTGCTAGTCCTTTGACTAAAATGCCATTTTAGTCGCATTTTAGTCATCTGAATTGTTTTAGTCGTATCCTAGTTGACTAAAATAGTGGTAATTTCGTTGATGAAAATAACACTGTTTTCCACAATGCAAAAAAATTCAAAACCCCCATAGGGATAGCAAGAAATCCCTTATAATTGCCACAGCAGGTGTGCAGACCCAGGAACCTCAGCTCAGAGATTTCACTAAGGCTGGCCATACACTATACAATTTTCTTATTCAATTTCCTTTAGATTTACCTTAAACTATGTAGTGCAAGGGCCTGCCTGATTGCATACAAATTGAAAGTGTTTAGGTTTGATCCTATATTACATGGTTTTGGTAAATCTGAAGGGAAGTTGAACAAGAAAATTGTATAGTGTATGGCCAGCCTAACAAAGTCCCCAGGAGATACAAGTAACTGTCTGCTGTGTTAACTCCTTAGCCTCTACCAAAAACTATCCCTTTAATTACACTGACCCTCTATTATATAGTAAATATTCATATGAATGTGTGTTCACGTATCAAAAACTTTGCTTCTGTTCAAAGTTTGTAATTATGTAAGTACATGGGGGCAACAGTGCTAGACAAATGTTCTTCACTCATCATCTTTGGCTGGCCATACATTATACAATTCTCTTATGCAATTTTCTTTTAGATTTACCAAAATCATATAATATGAGATCAAACCTAGACACTTTCAATTCGTATGCAATTAGGCAGGCCTTTGCACTACATAGTTGATAGTAAATCTAACGCAAATTGAACAGCAAAATTGCATAATGTATGGCCAGCTTTAAAGTAGGATTCCTACCTAAGGCTGGCCATACATGTTAAATTTTCTTGTACAGTTTTCTGTTAGATTTACCACAAACCACATAATATGAGGTCAAATCTAAACAACAACTTCATTGGTATCCAATTACGCAGGCCTTTGTACTACATAGTTGAAGGTAAATTTCAAGAAAATTGCACAGGTAATTGTGAGAAAATTGTATAATGTATGGCCAGCCTAACACTATGTTTAAAAATGTTCCCTCCTGCTACCTATCCTGCGAAAAAAAAAAAAAAAATGTGTATATGTACTTATGACTAAGCGCTAAGGAAAGCGAGAAATGCGTCAATTGTTTGTCTAGGACTAAGTGCCAAAGAGAGTGCAAAATATGTCAATCTTTGCCAATTATGGCTAAGGTGTGCACGGAAAACGTCCACCTTTGCCTATGGCTAAGTGCTAAGGAGAGCACGAAATGCGTAAATCTTTGCCTACTTTCCCCCACCGACCTTTATGCTGTTTTCCTGTGATATAAAGTCCTTGTGGAGTGATGTTAGAGTGTGACAGACTGCGGGAGAAGCACAAGCACCTAGTGCGGTCATTACTCTACTTGTATATACTTACCTATTTTTGTCTGCTCCGGTCTGTTTACGTGATCCACAGATCCTGCGTTAGTCAGAGGCAGCTGCAGGTGTAAGGATAGAGCGTAGACAATGGCTAGAACACGGATGTCAAACACAAGGCCCGCCGGCCGAATGTGGTCCTCTAGGCCTTTGTCGTGTGGCCCTCACACCCGGTTTTGCAGCCGAAACATGGCCAGAACTCGATTCCACCACCTCCCGCTCTCATCCTCCGCTCCCTGCTGTCACTTGTAAATACATACGCCTTCTCTGTTCACAAGGGACAGCTTTTCCCCTAAGCAGCTCACAGATCTAACAGATTCCTGGACGTACTCACAGTAGGGCACAGCGGGGACAAATCCAATCTAAGTGACAATCTAAGAGAAAGAACAATCTCCCTGCAAATACACAGGTAGTAGAGCTGCCTACACAGGGAGCTGGGCCAGGTGGGTAAAAGGGATGCAAGAAAGCTTCATGGGGGGGGGGTTGTGGTTACAAACTCAGTGCACCCCTAAACCCTACACTCTGTACACAGCACACCCCTGAATGCTGCACTCTGTACGTTACGCCCTCCTGGAGGATGAAGATTTAGGTGCGACTTGTCATGTGAATTTGGACACAAAGTTGCATAACAAGTCCCAACCCATGAATTTCAAAGGAAGGCATTCAAATCTATGCAACTTAAAGTCACAGCAACTTTAACCACTTCCCACCCAAGGATATCATATGACGCCCTGGATTTTGAGTGGGGATATCTGAATAATGCCAGCAGCTGCAGGCATCATTCAGACATCTTTTTTATGCCGGCCATTCCCTGCACACTAAAAACAATCATAGCGGCTGTTCAGCTGTTTGAATGTTTTTACAGGCAGCAGGAGGGGAAGTCCCCCCTCTCCCGCTGCCCTCCGATGCTTCTACCGGCTGGCCTGTGCAATTGGCAAGCCAAAGAATGAATCAGCCGGTGACGGCCGTTTACAATAGAGCTGACAGAGGTCCAGATGGTCCCTGGTCATCTCTATGACCTTCAGAGGCCGGGCGCGATGTTATGACATCATGTCTGGCCTTGGCAGATATAAACATTGCTATTTTTTTTTACCTGGAGAGACTGAGATTGCTTTTTTTTTTAATCTTAGGCTTTCGAGCCTAGAGGAGAGATGTGGGGTCTTATAGACCCCAGGTCTCTCTGTAAAGAGAACCTGTCATTGCCCTATTCCTATTACAAAGGATGTTTACATTCCTTGTAATATGAAAAAAAGTGATTAAAAAAAATTTAAAGGGAAAGTGTAAAAATAAAAAACGTAAAGTAAAATAAACAATAAAAAAAAAAAAATTTAAAGCGCCCCCGTCCCTGCATGCTCGCACGCAGAAGCGAACCCATACATACATCAAGCCCGCATATGTAAAAGGCGGTCAAATCACACGTGAGGTACCACCGCGAATGTTAAGAGCAATAATTCTAGCCCAAGACCTCCTCTGTAATTCTAAACAGGTAACCTGTAAACGTTTTTAAAGTGATGCCTATGGAGATATTTAAGTACCGAAGTTTGGAGCCATTACACAAGTGTGCGTAATTTTAAAGCATGACCTGTTAGGTATCTATTTATTCAGCGTAACATCATCTTTCACATTATACAAAAAAGTTACAGGCTAACTTTAGTGTTTTGTTTTTTTTTAATTCATGAAAAATGTTTAAAAAAAAAATGCGTTTAAAAAATTGCTGCGCAAATACCATGTGACATAAAATGTTGCAATGACCACCATTTTATTACCTAGGGTCTCTGCTAAAAAAATGCCAGAACTGGCTTGGGCTGGAAGTGGTTAAAAAGGTTCCTGCACTACTTTGACTGCATTGCCATAGACGGCAATGTAAACTCTCAACAGTTGCATGAAAGTTGCATCTTAATGTTATCAATGCAACAGCCAAAGTCGCAAGCAAGTCGCATCCATCCAAAGTTGCATTAAAGTCGCAATGTAAATCGCACGACTTTGGAGTCGCACAAGTGTGACTGGAGGCTTAAAGTAAAACAAGAACCAGCAGCACAAATGGCACATCAGATTAATAGTAAGTAATGTCGCTCGAGTTGATTTTTTTTTTTTTTTTAATAAACTTAGGCTTAAGGTCATGAAGTTGCTATTGATTTATGTAAAGTGAGAATTTTATAGCTAGGTTCAGGGGAGAACACATATATACTAGCAGTGCATTTATAGGTCATTAAACTCTTTTTATATCTTACTAATTTCATAAAAAAAAAAAAAAAAAAACACAAACAAAAAGTCATTGTTACACTGGAGCTGGAGAGATTCCAAGAACCAGATAGTCAGTACTTATGAAGAATTACTGCATACACATAGCTTCTGGGACTTGTTCTTAAGGACAATAAATACGCAGATTGCATGGCTCCTTAAAGCGGTAGTAAACCGCAGGTGGTTAAAAAAAAAAAAAAAAAATTCCCGGAAAGCCAATATCATAATGTGCTAGTATGTATCGCATACTAGCACATAATGAGAAACGTACCTTAGAACTAAGCCCTCCAGCACCACTCGCTGACATCTTCCCCCGGTCTTCCTTCCGCATTCGTGGCCTCCAACTACATGAGTGGCCTGGGGCACGATGACGTCACTCATGTGCGTGGGAGCCGCCATTTACGGCATTGGCACTGTAAGACGGACCCATGTCACCAGCTGCATGCACTCTAAATATCTCTGAATATCTCCTAAACAGAGCAAGTTTAAGAGATATTCACAGTACCTACAGGTGAGCTTTATTATAGGCTTACCTGTAGGTACAAGTGATGTCACAGAGTTTACTTCCATTTTAATGGGAGTTTGTGATACAAAAGCTGCAGCTGCTGACGTTTAATAAACAGACACTCACCTGTCCCAGGATCCAGCGCCAGCATACTAACTGTGGGCATGGGTGAGCTATGCTGTTCATGCCGGCTGCAGGGGAGGGGTGGCGCGGGCCAAGCTGTTGGATCACTGGAAGAAGGAGCGGGTACCTGTCACACCAGGTACCCACTCCTCCCCAAAAAAATAATGGGCCAAATGTGAAGGAGGAAGGGGGAGGAAGTTGGGTGGAGTTTCGCATTAATGATATTTAGATATACATGTAAAGGGATCAGCTTGTATAAATCCTTTTATGCATAATCCTTTGGTGTTGATTCACAAAGCTTTACTGCATGCAATAAGGGTATCATGTTACTTATTTGCATAAATTATGGCATGCGGTGAGCTAAGTCCAATTCACAAAAAAAAAAAACAATTATGCGGTATTTACCGAAAAAAAAAGTGCCGGTAAATACTGCATTAAAAGCTCCTAAGTCCAATTCACAAACGGACTAGAGCATGAAAAAGCATGCAATATTTACCACCAGGGTTTTTCTGGCAGTATCAAATGCCATATTTGTTAAAAAACCAGCCTGGGGGGCTGGGGACCCCCAGGCTGTTTTTTGACAAACAGATGATTGCTAAGCAGTGGGCCGCGTCCTTAACAATAGATGATTTATCAGCTGCCAGCGGGCTTCCCCACTCACAGCTGATTGAAAAAAAAAAGCTGACAATAAAAAGGATAAAAAGAAACAGCGAAAATTAAAAAAAAGTCCCCGCCCCCCCCCCCAAAGTCTATACCAGACCCTTATCTGAGCATGCAGCCCGGCAGGTCAGGAAAGAGGGGGGGGAGCGAGAGCCCCCCCCTTCTAAACCATACCAGGCCACATGTCCTCAACATGGGTAGGTGGGTGGCTCCATGTTGATGGGGACAAGGGCCTCTTCCCCACAACTGTGGCCGGTGGTTGTGGGGGTCTGCAGGCAGGGGGCTTATCAGGATCTGGAAGCCCCCTTTGAGAAGGGGCCCCCCAGATCCAGTCCCCCTATGTAAATCAGTATAAAGTACATCGTTCCCCTACTTATTCACCAAAAAAGCGTCACAAAAAAAAATACAGAGACAGTTTTTGGCAAGTCCTTTTTTAAAAAAAAAAAAAAAAAATAGTGTTCCCCGATGTAATTGCACGACGTCCGCACACTGCCAGAACCCGGTGGGGAAAAAAAGAAAAGAAAAGAGCTTCGCTCCTGAGGACGGCTGGCCGCCGAATGCCTCCTTCACCATTTGACAGTTCTTATAGAGACATCACCTGGTGACCCCGCCCCTTGTTATGTTACGGACCAGTACCCAATTCTCATTCACATGAAGGGAGGGGGCTGGGATCTGGGGGTCCCCTTCCCTGCATGCAGACCCCCCACAACCACCCTCCACGGTTGTGGAGAAGAGGGGACAAGGTGCTTTGGGGTGGGGAGGGGGCTGATTTACCTCATGCAGTATTTTACCACATTTTATTTGCCATTATTTAACTCTTAGTGAATCGACCCCTATGTGTGTTATTGTTTTAGAAATCTTCTTTCCATGTAAAGTTTGTAATTACGTGTGTAAAGGTGAACAGTTATATGTTCAATACATATGCAGATTCTGCATCCTGTTTGGAAGTGCTACATAATAGATGTGCTTTATTGTTCCCTCTCACAATGCAGGTCTATGGGTCGACTGACTCACTGCAAACAATGCATGGCGAATACTGTATTTTATCTCAACCTCTATTAAAGTGTAACTATGGTCAAAATCAAAGATGAGATACAGTATGTGATGCAGTCTGTCACTAGCATTTCTGTTTTTTGTAATTAATTTATCAGTCAAGATACTGGAAACTAAAAACTGAGAGGGGGTCAAAACCATCCAATGGCTGGTGTCATAACTGATCACATGTGCAGCAATATGGCAGTTGAAGATCAAACAGAGGCCAAGATGGCAGCTTCCTTTGCTGAAAATGATAGGAGGGTTTACTTCCACTTTAATGACCAGGCCATTTTTTGCAATATGGCCCTGCGTTACTTTAACAGACAATTGTGCGGTTGTGCTAAGCTGTACCTAAATAAAATTGATGTCTTTTTTTCCCCCACAAATAGAAATTTCTTTTGGTGATATTTGATCACCTGTGCGGTTTTTATTTTTTTCGCTGCAAACAAAAAAAGAGTGACAATTCTGGAAAAAAAAAAATATATATATTTTTTCTTTCTGATATAAAACATTCTCAATAAAAAAAAAAATTGAATCACATTTTTTCATCATTTTAGGCCAATTTGTATTCTGCTACATATTTTTAGTAAAAAAAAAAAAAAAACCTAAAAAGCGCATATTAATTGGTTTGTGCAAAAGTTATCGCGTCTACAAACTAGGGGAAAGATTTATGTCATTTTTATTTATTTTTGTCACTGCGGGGGGACCACTGACATTACTACAATAATCAGTGCTAAAAATATGCACTGTTACTGTAATAGAGACACTGGCAAGGAAAGGGTTTAGCACCAGGGACAATCAAAGGGTTAAACGTGTCCCTAGGGTGTGCTTTCTAACTCTGAGGGGGATGAGCTTGCTGCATGAAGACAGAGATCTGTGTTCCTAAATAAGAGGAACACAGAATCTATGTGTTTATAATGGCACTTTTCCACTGCAAGTACCGGCTCGCCTCTACTCGGCCCTGCTTGGCCCTGTTTGCTTTTCCACTGCTGGTACCGCATGGTACGGTGTTGGAACGGTTCGGTACGGTACGGTATGGTTTGCTTTTCCACTAAAGTAGTACTAAAGTTAAGTGGGTGGGATAACAACGATTCTCTGACCAATCAGTGGCTAGTAGTGACTGCACGCAAAGGATTGTGGGATATGGGACCGGGTATGGTACCTCTTGGAACCACAAGCGAGGTGGTACTATTTTTGAAAGCCGTACTGTTCGGTTCCATGCAGTGGAAAAGCGCCGCCGTACCGTACCGAACCGTTCCTACACTGTACCATGTGGTACCAGCAGTGGAAAAGCACAAAAGCGAGCCGAACCGTTCGGTTCCATGCAGTGGAAAAGCGCCATGACTGACAGAACAGCGGTCTGCTGTGTTTACAAGGGCAGACCGCCGTTCTGTTTGCACATGGAGCGATCATGGGTGCCCGGCGGCAATCGCGTCTGCCGGACCCACTGATTAGCTTCCCCTGTGGCGAATGGGGGGCGCGCGCGGTCCCGCAAAGCGACGTACAGGTACGTAGTTTCTTGGGACAGAGCCGACCTGCCGCAGTAAAACTACGGCGGGTGGTTGGCAAGCTGTTGATAAAAAAACAAGGAAGATAAAGCTTGTAACTTTTACAGATGGTGAAGTTAAATCCCATATACAATACTTCAGTGTTCTAGGAACTTGGATGTTAACAGAGAATAAAATTAGTGTCTCATTTAGATCAGCTAATTTGCACGGCAGTTTTGAAAAGGGTATATTGTTCATAGGTTATAGTTATAGAGAATAGCTCTTCTACTAGATACAATAAAAAGTGTTTTATTTAAATTGGAGTTCCTTGTGATTCAGAAAAAAAGGAATGCTAGAGTCTAAACTACACAAAGAAACCTTGAAGGTAATTAGTTTGGTTCCATTGTTCAGATTGTTCTTGTTCTTCACTGTAATCCACTGGGTGAAATTTTACATGTACCTTGAATTGTTGGTCATGTGCTGTGCCTAGATACCTAGGACAGAAGCTGTCTAGAGACAGAGATGGCATTCATTCTTTATGCATGAGCATAGTGCATGCACAACATCTCTAGAAGACGGTAAATGCCAAACAGTTATGGAGGATGAGGAACACAGAGGCTAAGGCTACATTTCAATCTGGGGCTAAATTGCCATGCCTTTGAAAATTGACCTGCCCTTGGATCGTTTTTTCAGAGATGTTTGATAGGTGGCAAGGCAATATGACAAATCCTGTTTTAATCCGTAAATGCTGCACCAATGCACCATAACTGCAAGCATTCACTTGAAGCGGGTAGTGATCTGCGGAGGTAATGCTCACTGAATGTGACAGAGAGGACTGCAGCACGCGAACACCCCTGTACTCTTTCTTTGCAGATTAAGGGGGACGTAGCTAAAAAACATGGTTCGATCGTGTGTTTTTAACAATACCCTACCACAAATCTAAACAATTACCAAACTGGTTTATCTTGGGAGGCAACAAGAACAACTAGACCAGCTTTTACAACCTGCCTGGGCAATATTTACCCAAGACTTGTTAACCAGAAGATGTCTTCTGCTGCCATAGACATGAGATAGCTTTCAAATTTGAGAGTAAATGGCCCAGACCAGTTGACAATCATCTTATGTCTATGGGTACCTTTAAGAGGACTTACTTTCCAATTGTAAAGCTCCATGCATAGACAGACAAATTTGAAAAGTTAGGTCACCTCAATGATTTCATCTGCCATAATACACTGACCGGTTTCCCATATACTAAGAAGTTATGGCAGTTTTACAATTTGACCACACTTGGCTGAATCTGGCAACAGTGATACAGTATCGTGTGTATGAATTGCATTAAAAGACAAGAACTCACTGCTCAAGGTGGTGTAATTGCCTGATGACTCACACCGGTGCATGCCCCGGCTCGCCTCCGTGAAAACTTGATAAAGGAAAAGGAATTGGCAGCACTCCAGGTTGAGTCAAAATCCAGATTTATTGACTGGACATCCAAATATGACGATCGTGACAAGGTAGACGCGTTTCACACACAGACTGTGTGCTTAATCATTACCAAATTTATGATTAAGCACACAGTCAGTGTGTGAAACGCGTCTACCTTGTCACGATTGTCATATTTGGATGTCCAGTCAATAAATCTGGATTTTGACTCAACCTGGAGTGCTGCCAATTCCTTTTGCTTTAACATTATGAATAGCATTACATTTTGGCTACAGCAGTCGGAACAGTGGGCTTCCAGATGAAAAGGAATAAAAATGAGGATGTAGCAGGCTGATGCAAACTTCTTGAGTAGGGCTTCAAAGCACTTCAAAACTCATCCCCCACCTACAGTTTATTTCTGACCTTAAACTCAATTATTTCCCAAACTGTCCTCTCTGCTCTTCCACTGACCTACCTATGTCTACCTATGACCTACCTATGTCTTCTTCATTCAAAACCTTATCCCATGTACTACTCCAGGATTTCTTTAGAGCTGCCCCCAGCCCTTAAGGTTCTCTTCCCTGCCCAACTAGACTATCTAAAATGATGCACTTTTTTTCTGTGCCTATGACAAATGTAATAAAAACATATTTATTACATTTGCGTTTTATCAGCCTGCATTAAAGCAGAAGTCAGTCAACAGTGACATTTAAACTATTCTTCCCCCTTCTAAGAGGCATTAGATTACTGTGTGATATCCATTGGGAAATATATATATGTTGACAAACTTGACAATGTACTCAAATCACAGAGGATAAAGTCAGTTCTATATGACTGATGTAGAACCCTTCTAGACAGGTGCTAGGTTTAGGTAAATTTACTTCTTAGCTCTCCTCTAATCAGTGGAGCTGCTTAAATTGCTCTGGTTTGCTCTGAGTTTCACAGGCTGTGAGTTGACTGCTTCTCCCTGTTTTATCAGTGGTGTTGGGAGGGTCAAATTGACAGTATAACAATTCATGTTGCCCCAGCCAATCCCTGAGGGAATGCTCAGAAGGTGGCTGGGAGGGAGCAAAATAGCCTGAGGCTTGGATCAGAAGGGTTTTTGTCCAGGGGAAGGAAATGCCAGCCTGAAGAGCTCCTACCTTTCTGGGCAGTTCAGCCATGCTTTCTACTGCTCATCGGGGGCCTATTCCACTAAAATCTGCCAGAGCTGACTGAGGGACTTCTTTTGGGGATGTGGTCTGAAAGGAGTCACTGGAGTGCTGTCTGGAAGATATTGGAAGAAGGCATCTAATTATCCAAGGACATTAGTGTGTACAGACCAGTGTGCGATTTTCCAGTAAATGTGTGCTGCTGCTACCCCTTTTGCATCGTAGTCAACTTCTGCTTAAAAGTGGCCATGGTTCATGGTGTCCCATTGTAGCACAGCCCTTTTTTTGCTACTGTAAGGACAGTGCTTAGAATATTTGGGAGGAAGATAGATGTCCTCTAGTTACTACTTAATGTTGCTGGAGTATCCTACAGTTACACTGCACCCACCCAAGTTCAAGTTTCAATAAAGCATCAAGAAAGGATATCCCTGGACTGGTCATTGAGCCAGAGGAGTGACTGAATCTGTGTGCCTGACTGCTAGTGCAATTGCTGGGGAAGGAGCCTTGGGACCAAGTCAGCTGCCTTTGTGGGGGTTGAGCTACACTAACCTACAGGAAGTACGATTTTCCTGCTCAGAAATAATTTTTCTTCTAAATGTAGCACCCTTCTAGGTAGGTGCTAGTGAGAGAGTATAGTTTTTGGCTCTGTCTGCCTATCATAGGAGCAGCAGGCAAATCTATATTGCTTTCTGTCTAGCAGAGAGCAGGATCTGTGAGCTAAGTGTGTTCAGTATGTGATTCATTGGCTCTAGAGAGTGTTTCACACTTGTCCAATAGGGAGGCATGTTGGACAGTGGGAGGAAACCTGACCAATGGGTACATAGGCTTTGGTACAGTCCTGGTGATTGGCAGAGACAGGCTGTCTCGGTGCATTCTGGGAAACTGTATAAAAGCCAGGAGCACATGTGCTGCGGGGTCTTTGGATGGTGAGCAGAGTCCCTGAGAGAGGGTGGCAGCTGCCGTTTCCTCTGTAGCAGTGGCACGTGGCATCAGGAGGTCATCCTGAGGACCAGAGGAACGGAGCTGAACCCAGAGGTCCAGGAAAGCTGACTGAGGGGGAGACACTGGAGACCCTAGAAAAACTATCGTGAGTACAAGGGATCATGTCAAGGGGCCTGACCTGAGAGGGGCCACCCGGAGTAGGATAGTCAGTGGACGGGTGTTAGTGGTCAAGAAAGAGGATACTAGGAAAGTGTCCTGAAGAGAATTTAGTTCATCAAGTCATCTGGATAGAGACTTAACCCCAAATTCACCTAAGTGGCAGGGTGAATCAACAGCCTGGCTGTATCGAGAATTAGAAGTCCTCCATCTTGTGACTATTTAATTTGGAGTATCCCACTATTCCCTTCTCCCATCCCTATTTAAAATAAAACACCAAAAACAACTACATATCCCTGGACTGATCATTGACTGAGCCAAGAAGTTAAGTGTTAAATTGTGAATGCCAGTATTGCTAACAGTAACCCATGGGGACCCGAAAGTGTAATATCCAGCAGTCCTCAAGGGGGCAGTGCTACACAAACTTAGCTTTACTGTATTAGACCATTCCATTGGTTAGCATTCATTTGCTCCTGGTAAACTGGTGTTTTATAAAATACACTGCCTGAGCCTAGTACACAGCCTACTGTAGGCTTTCAATAGTGAGGGATGTTGCACAACACAGAGGCAGACTCCATACTCAGAGACACAGTAAGACGGCCATACACAGTTCAAATCTGGGCCGGTTCAGCAG
This sequence comes from Pelophylax lessonae, assembly GCF_965119305.1. Taxonomy (NCBI): domain Eukaryota; kingdom Metazoa; phylum Chordata; class Amphibia; order Anura; family Ranidae; genus Pelophylax; species Pelophylax lessonae. The sequence goes on along the minus strand of NC_138769.1, from coordinate 216,259,281 downwards.
GAACTGGTCGAGATTCGAACATTTAACGGGCAGGCTGAATGTACCAAGTTGATTGATTAATCAACTTGGGTACAACCAGCCTGCCGGATTCTTTTATGACTATTGCTAGAGGCTGCTATCATTGCTAGCCATAATCACTGTCTTCTATACCGGTGGGGACAGCTTCCCCCGCTCACCCCCACCGGCTCGGTAGGAGTATACCCCTGTCCGCACGGTCTGTGTTAATGGGGGAATCGTGTAAATTTCTTTCCTGCAACCAGAAACTTGCATTGTGTGTGGCAGGCCTTAGAGGTTTAGTAAATCTGGCTGCAACGGTAAAACTCAGATAAAGATAGACTGCATGAATTTGTTGACGTAAAATGATTTCAGGTTCCCAGGATAGCATTTGCTGAGTAATTTCACATTTTGTCGTAGTTTCTCTGTTGAATATACGCATCATTTGAAAGTTACAACTGACAGATTACTCGGACATTAGATTAATAATCATACAGAAGTAATCCACCTACAAGAACCCTATTATGGGAAGGTTGCCATTTCTACAACGTCAGACTGTGAGGACAAAGGCCACCTTTGTCAGCTGCAATTCATTCTTCATTCTTTCTTAGTCCTCTGCTAAGTGTCGTCTTAACTTTAGCATATTAAATATAATTTAGTAAACTTGTCAGCATACCACGTGAATCGTTTAACAAAATTACTATTCAACAGAGAGCATGCCTTCCAACCACAGTTCGAGGCTTTTTAATTATTTACTACAATGACATTGAATAGAACAAAATGTCTACTAGAGGACACTGGAGTTGAATGACATATGTAACAAGCTATACTGTAATTATGGTGAGCACAGGAGGCATTGTAGTTGAAAATGAGAGTATGGATTGTGCTGACATCTAGCTGGGTTCTGCCTTCTGAAACATGGCGAGCCAAATCTATGACATTATTATTGGGATTTCTATCTGTGCTCTGTAAAGCTTGCTCAGACAGCTCTCTTTTCCTTCAGATGTAAAAAAACACTATTAGGCTAGAAGACAGTATAATCTCAGCAACTACAAGACAACTGGGGCATTTTAATCTGTCTCCAGCCACAAAGATTTGCAGTTTATTGCAAATATTATTGGCTGAAATATATCTAAAGCTGTCTACATTTGATGAGAACAATGACTTACAGTGTTTTTTTTTTTTTTGAAGGTAAAGTATTTTCAGTGAGCACATTTTTCGAATAATTCTTGCAGAGTTTTCCTTAAAGAGACTCTGTCATAAAAAAAGGACACAACAACTGGCAACCAACTGGACTGCTGGGCCATTCTGACAGCAAAACAGTACAATACAGTTGTGCTCAAGAGTTTGCATATCCTGGCAGAAATCATGAAATGTTGGCGTTGATATTGAAAATATGACTGATCATATAACCCCAGTTTTTTTTTTTTTCAGCTGGCGGATGGTTTTCTTATGAAAGCAGTTCGAGCGACTCATTAGCTGCTGGACCTGGATCGCTTTCAGAAGCAGTGGGAAGGGATGCACCTCCCCCGCCGATCACCGGTGTTTCTCTGGCTTTCCGTTTTTCTTGGTGCGCCCGAGAAACGATCCGACGGTGTGGCCGGCCAGTCACAGAGGCGAACAGAGACTAGATCGTCTCTGATCGCCTCTATGACCTTGGAGGACTGGAGTGATGTCATGACATCACTTCTCGTCTAGGACAGAAGTAAACAATTTTTTTTTTTTTTAAGCAAACGATCAAATTGTTGTTTTTTTATCTTTTGGTTTTAAAGGTGAAGGAGAGATTTGGGGTCTTTTTGACACACGATCTCTACAAAAAGAGGACCTGTCATCTTTATTTCTATTACAAGGGATGTTTACATTCCTTGTAATAGGAATAAAAGTGATCAAAAAAAAAAAATCAAAGGGACAGTGTGAAAAAAAAATAAATAAATAAACTAAATAATAAAAAAAAATGAAATAAAAGGTAAAATAAATAATAATAAAAAAAAAATTAAAGTACCCCGTCCCTCCGAGCTAGCACGCAGAAGCGAGTGCATACATAAGTCGCGCATACATATGTAAACGTGTTTGCAGCACACATGGGAGATATCGCTGCGAACCTTAGTCAAAAGGATTAATTCTAGCGCTAGACCTCCTCTGAAACTCTAAACTGGTAACCTGTAAAAAATTTTAAAGCATTGCCTATGGAGATTTTTAAGTATCAAAGTTTGTCGCCATTCCATGACCTTGCGGAATTTTAAAGCCTGACATGTTAGGTATCTATTTACTCGGTGTAACAACATCTTTCATATTTTACCAAAAAATTGGAGTACATATTGTTTTCTGTTTTTTTATTTTTTCCCAAAAAATTGCATTTGAAAAAAACTGCAAAATTGCAACGATCGCCATTTTATTCCCTAGGGCAGTGATGGTGAACCTTGGCACCCCAGATGTTTTGGAACTACATTTCCCATGATGCTCATGCACTCTGCAGTGTAGCTGAGCATCATGGGAAATGTAGTTCCAAAACATCTGGGGTGCCAAGGTTCGCCATCACTGCCCTAAGGTCTCTGCTAGAAAAAAAATATATAATGTTTTGGGGTTATAAGTACTTTTCTAGCAAAATGTACTGATTTATACTTGTAAACAAAAAGTGCCAGAAAAGGCTAGGTCTTTAAGTGGTTAAGGATAGCGATCATATGAAGCCATATATTATCGCATAGTTGTTTGGCTCCTTTTGAAATCATAATGATAACAGATATCACCCAAATGGCGTTGATCAAAAGTTTACATACACTGGAATGTTTGACCTTGGTACAGGCATACAAGGTGACACACACTGGTTAGAATTGCAATTAAAGGGTATTTTCCCACATCTGTGGCTTTTTAAATTGCAATTAGTGTCTGTGTATAAATAGTCAATGAGTTTGTTAGATTTCCTATGGATGCACTGGAACGGCTAGATACTGAGCCATGGGGAGCAGAAAAGAACTGTCAAACGACCTGTGTAAAAAGGTAATGGAACTTTATAGAGATGGAAAAGGATAAAAAAGATATCCAAAGCCATGAATATACCAGTCAGTACTGTTCAATCACTTATTAAGAAGTGAAACATTTTGGAATCTCTTGATACCAAGCCAAGGTCAGGTAGACCAAGAAAGATTGCAGCCACAACTGTCAGAAGAATTGTTCGGGACATGAAAAAACCCCCACAGATAACCTCAGGAGAAATAGAGGCTGCTCTGGAAAAAGATGGTGTGCCTGTTTCAAGAAGCACACTGTGATGATACTTGAACAAAAATGAGCTGCAAGGTTTGGCTGTTAAAAAAAAATATGAGCTGCAAGGTTGAGTTGCCAGAAAGAAGCCTTTACTGTGCCAATGCCATAGTAAAAAAAAGCCAGGTGAGGCGTGTCAAGGTGTTTTTGGGCATATTGTAACAGGGCTTTTTTGTAGCATTGGCCCATCACATAATCGGCTGAGCCATTGACCTTTAGAAAAGAGGCAAGAAGAGTTGGCTGAAATTCATCACTCTTCTCAAGTGCCAAGCTCTGTCAGAACTGCTTGGGATTTAGCTGTGTGACCATTAGGTACAGTATGTGTAGGCACCTCTTGGTAGCTACACTGCTTACCTGCAAGAGTTGCAGAGCGGCCCCATTCACTACAGTCAATAATATTAAGCGACAGGAGGTATAATTTCTGTCATGGCCATGAAGCAAAGCAGTGCGTACATGGCATGTGTGCACTCCGGCTGCTGCCTCTGCAGCTTAAGGGGATAGAGATTAAGGGGGGTAAAAGGGCAGTTCAACCTCAGGGTTTTACTGTCTCTCAACCGCTAGTGTAAATGAGCCCTGAAAGCTGAAGTTTAGCCGTTAACAAAAAATATATTCTCTATAGCTTTAGTGAGCTACTTTACCAGTAATGAAGTTTGTTCCACGCCATGCACGCAGTTGGATCTGGTAAAAATCTTCATGGCAGGGATGCCAGTCCTCTTCCTGCTGCTGAATTTCCAGCACTCCAGAGATTAAAAGCTCCAGGTCTTCTGGGAAGCGGTTGTGAAAACGTTTCCGATGAGAACCCGCCCTTTCCTCACGGCACCTTCATTGGAAACTTACTTTCATTGCTTTCACTGTCTATAATGGGACCAGTGAATGGGGGAGAGTCTAATGAGTAATCCTCTCCCCATTTGCAGATCATGGTATAGGCGGTGAAAGCAATGAAAGAAAAATTTTCAATCGAAAAGGGAAAAGGGGGCAAATTTTACAGCAGCTTCACAGAGAATGCAAAGCTACTAACCATTGCAGCACCAGAAATACAGAGACAGGAAGAGGACAGGGCATCTCTGCAGTGAAGATTTCTCCAGGATCCAGCTGCCTGCACAAAGTGGGACATAACTTCATTACAGGTAAGTTAGCTCACTAAAGCTATAGGTTTTTTTTATGGTTAAACTTCAGCTTTAAATGCTTCCTCATTCATACTTTTGTAACCGGAATATATATTAGCCACTAGAGGCAAAGTGAAGTAGCTACTACAACGATACTGTCTAACTTCCTAACAAATGTTGAGATGATATCAGTCACATAAAGAGTGCATTGTTTTCAATAAGTTGGCAAAGTCAGAGACTTGCATTGTGACAAAAAGCAGTGAAACAGAACCTTTTATTAGGACTGAAACGTGGGAAGCGGATATTAATGAGCAAAGATATTTTAAGCAACAGCAAGCCATTCACCTCTTTTTACGTCTCTTATATAATATTCTATAATTATAAAATATTTATAATACCACATTTTGAAAAATTGCTCACAGGCAGGACATTTCTGACTGTAGATCTCTTCTGTTAAAAAAAGCTTCCCCCTGCCTGTCAGCCAACAAATATACTGAGCCGTGGCGATGTGACATCATCGCGTGCAGAGGTGACCATAGGGGTCAAATAGACCCCTGATGTCTCCTTAAAGAGAACCTTTCACCTGCACTTTGCTATCACATAGGGGTTTTTCAGGTCTCTTGTAATAGCAATAAATATAAGTAAAAAAAAAAAACACCCCAAAAAAATGAAAGAACAAAACCTCACTCCCATGTACATACAAATGCACCGGCTGCTCATGCATATGAAAACATACTTATTAGGTATGTTGGCACCCACTCTAGAGAAGGCAATACTTCTACAGCCATCAATTAAAATCTGAAGACTTTTAAAGCATTGACTATGGACAATTTTGGGTACAGTCGTTTTTCGCCATTTTACAGGCATGCACAATTTTAAGGGATTTACGTATTTGGTATCTATTTACTCAACACAGCCTCATTTTTTTCTATTTTACAAAAAGATTGAGCATTCATGTGTGCAGTTAAATAAATTTGATTTTTTTTTTTACTCAAATATAGATTTGATAAATATGAATGCAAATATCATTTGACAGGATCTCTGCTTTCAGAAAATATATAATGTTTTGTGGGTTCTAAGTAATTTTCAGATCTAAAATGTGCACATTAAATGGTATGCAGAACAGAAAAAAAAAAAATTCCCCAGCAGTAAAATAATGAAATGTGGTGGCTACATTTGTTTTCTTTTTTCTGGCTTTTTTATTTTTCCCGAGTGATCCTGCCAGTAACCGAGTTCTTATCCTAGGGTGACAACACTCCCTTACTAAACTAGACTTGTTCAATTAACATGTAATTTTTGCACTTTTTTGAACAGATATAACAAAACACTTTCAATTGATTATTTAACAGATCAAAGAGATAATTGTTCGGCCTCATTCAGCCTATGACCTGTGACATCAGGCATAAGCACTTTTTTTGCACATTGTTGCGCTACACACCAATGGCAGCCTATTTATTTCAAAGGTCTGTGCTAAGTGCAACAAACGGCAAAGTAGCTCAAGCATCTTTTGCGCACTTTGTACTGTGCTTTTTGATGTGTTTATCGTGTGAAAAAGTTTGCATTGGTGTATCACATCTGGGGTTCTGTTAACAATGAATGGAATCGCAACATGCAATTTTGCGCACGTTCATGCACTACTATAGGGTGAATGTAGCCTTAGGGTTTACACTTTATTGCAAATGTTAGGTGCAGCTGATACTAGAGAGTTTTTGTCATGTTTGGTGTTGTGCATTATTTTTGATTCATATATTATAGAATTGGTATTAACATTGTCTTCATTAACCAAGAAGGTTGCTAGCAGATGCAATATTTGTTTTAATAGATAGGTGCTTGCCATGCTACAATTCAAATAAACACGTGCTTTACCCATACAAGTACCTACTTGAAAAATGATTTTGATTGATGTTCAGCATAGAAGTCCATAGCTTCTGTTCTGAAAGGGGAAAAAGAAAACCACAAATTATTCACTTAAAATGGATAACATTATCTGTTGCTCATACCTGGGGAAATCGTTCTGTCAGAATTTCAAGTGTTAAAGCCCAATTCTGGGGAAGGAAAATCCTACCCTGCAGTGAGACTACTCCCTTCACTGCAAGGGTTAAAGTCTAGGTCAGTGATGGCAAACCTTGGCACCCCAGACGTTTTGGAACTACATTTCCCATGATGCTCAACTACACTGCAGAGTGCATAAGCATCATAGGAAATGTAGTTTCAAAACATCTGGGATGCCAAGGTTCGCCATTACTGGTCTAAGTGACAGGGTATAGCTATTTTACTTACCGGATTACCTTGACTGCGCCTGGCAGTCAGTGCTCCCCTACACTCCAGCACTGGACTATCCCCCAGCATTCTCAAGTCCAGTGTAGGGCTTTGGACCTTGCATTGGTCTTAATGATGTCAGAGGACCCGTGACCTGCAACTCTCGCTAGAGTTAAAGAGGAAGTTCAGTCAAACACTAACTATGCTTAAATTCTCTCCCACCCCCATTCTAAGCCTATTCTATCTACCCTGTGAAATAAAAGATCTGTATACTTACCTATTCTGAGGGCGCTCCAGTCCAGTCACATGATCAGGTCCCAGTGTAGAAGATTCAGTATAGAGGAGGGACAGCCGAAAATGGATGCCCCAGAGTAAACCTATGGGCGACGTAATTGCCCAGGCTCTGCAGCTGTCATTGGCAACTTGACAGGCAAATTTGACCACATTTGACAGCTAGTGAGGAGGCGATATCTGGCCTCCTGTCTTTTTGAAACCCCTAAAATGACACACCACAACCATATGTGTTGCAGAGAGCTGTGGCTGCGGCATGTGTACACCACGGCCAGTGCCTTTTCAGGTGAAGGGGGAGATGATGGGAGACGGTAACGCTTGGGTCACATCCATGCGGGTGGCTGCGGGTGCGGGAATCACTGCGGGTGCAGGAACCGCAGGGAAAACTCATGGTCAAAAAAGTGTATGCAAATGAATAGGTTACCATGTCCAATAAATGCAGCCCACACACGCGCATAGTTGTGAACCGTGCTTTAAACTACAGCTCAACCGTGGGGCTTCACCGCCCCCCCCCCCCCATTCCATTCTCCAACCACAAGGGTGAAAGAGTCTTAAAAGGAATACTTTAAATACTATAAGACCCCTTTCACACAGACACCTCCGTCTTGCGGAATCTACTTGTTCAGAGGAGGATCGCTCCGCTGATCCCCGCTGAGCAGGCAGATGACAGGCCCTGTCCATGGACACAGACACAGTCCTGGTCTTGGTCTCCTCTATGGGGAAATTCTGGGGAAAACGGACCACCTGTCCCTTTTCATCCGATCCGCCAGATGGATGCAAAATAGGACCACCATTCACCTGGTTTTGGCGGGCAGGATCGGCGGGTGCCACCATCTGATCCATCGCCCAATAGAGCAGACTGGAGGGTCCTGACAGGCGGACCTAAGCGGAAAGCCCGTGTGAAAGGACCCTAGATTGTGTTTTTTTTTATCAGCCAGGAGTTCAGCCTTAGAACCAGCAGTAACAGGACAAGTCTGCATTTTAATCCCCATTCAATACTGAAAAGTACAGAACCTGAAACCACTTGTCAAATCACAATGTTTACCTATTAGTTTTACTACGGTTCACATGTCTTACAAAACAGTATCCAGTCTAATTCCAGTTTTGAGCAGTGAGGACCTAAGGAGCAAGGCATTCAGGAGAGATAACAATCTCTGTGAATTGACCAGTATGTAATATAAAACTGGTTACAAACTCTATAAAGGCTAAACACATAAAAGCATAAGCACTTGCTGCAGGGTTGGCTGCAAATCATTGCTCTGGACCCTGATAGTGACAGTAGTGATCCATGCCTAAGCAATGTCAGTACAGCTGCTTGTAGTGTCCATCAAGGCAGCATGTTACACTGTGACAATGCACGACCAAACCTGGGAGAGAATTGTGCCCCCAAATCATGAAGCAGGACCATGACTGGGGTGCCCATTTACCTCTTGCGGCAAAAATGGCTGCTTTAGGTGGTAGCACGGCATATGTGTGTGATAGCTCTTGGATGTTGAACCTGTTCAATGTACAGGCGACACTGAGCAGTGTTAACTGCCCGGCCTCTGCACCTGGCAGAGGGCAGATTTGTGAGATACATCTCACATAGGCAGATGTAGTGGCCAAAAACCCTGTTCATAATGATACTGAATCTGCATTTGTAACAGGCACCACATGACCGAAGAGGCTCATTCACTGCACCTGCCTGTGTGACAGACCCAATGGCCAGGAAGGGGGGCTCAGTAATGCATAGTTTTACCAGGCTCATCATCACTGACCTGCACCGACAATGGAGTGCCCGGTATGGACACTCCAGCCTTATTGCCGCCCCAAAATATGCCTCTCTAAAAGCGCCACTTGATGCACCTGCCTCAACTGGTCTCATGGGTGCAACAGCCCTGGCAGGAAGTATCTGAAAAAAGGACCCTAATGGCAGAATCACCAGATATTATTTTACTGAAAGCTGCAGATCTAAAATTACTGAAAAAAAACTCTTGAAATGCCATTAACATATTACAACTTATATGAGAATCTAGTGATTAGGTTTAGATTCAATGTAAGCATTCTTTTCATAATCAGAATTATTCTTATACCACAGTAACAACCCCCCCAGTGTACCATGCCCAGATGGAGTTATGTGACCAATTGGAAGAAGCTCTTAAAGGCGGCACAGTACCATAGTTGGACCCAGGTGTTTTCATCTCTAGCCATCTCTTTAGAGTCTGAGGCAAGAGGGGTGACCTGAAGTGTGGCAACTAAAAGGCACTTTCTGGTGGCTCTTTATTGAGAGTCATGGTAGTCTGGTAAGCAGAGTGGTATTATCACAGTGGTGTAGAGTGAACTTTTCCCAAACACTGGAGGCAGTGTTGGGATCTTTCCTTTCTGACACTTTATGGACTCATTTGGGACTTTTTATCTTTATATTTTAGTGCTGCATTGTGTCATATACCATGCACATATAGCAAGCATTCTGTCAGTGCTGAGGAAACCACCTACTACTTTCTGTGAAATGCAGTAACCAGTAATTTTTCCTCCCACGAGGCGTTGCGAAAAAAACTAAACACCAAAAAGTGCAAGTGAACACACACACACACAAAAAAGTTCATTAATCAATGCCCCCCCCCCCCCGAAGATAAAGGACCTCCCTGACCCCCCCACCCCAGGTGAAAAACACCTGACCGGGAGAGACCCACTGGTCCATCTAGCCAAAAGGCTTGGTGGGCCCCTGTAACTTACTGAAGTGGACAGCAGGGTACTAGGTAAGGGGCCGAAGAGAGAGAGACCCCCTGGGCAGAGAAAGAAGGAACCTGAGGACCATACATCCTCCCCTAGACTTTAGGGCAGGCCTGAAGACCCACACCCTACCATCCTTAGTGAGTGAAAAAAGACACAGATTGGAAGTGCAGTGACAAACGTGAAGAAAAATAAATAGAAGTGCTGGTATATAATATAATAGCTAGATCTTATGGCCTGATAACAGAAACTGCCCCAGTTTCAGCCAAAAGACGAAGCCTAAGAGGTAAGAATATGGGCGGCACAGTAGTGTAGTGGTTAGCACTTTCACCTAGCAGCAAGAGGGTCGCTGGTTTGAATCCCAGTCACGACACTACCTGCCTGGAGTTTGCATGTTCTCCCTGTGCCTGCGTGGGTTTCCTCAGGGCACTCCGGTTTCCTCCCACACTCCAAAGACATGCTGGTAGGTTAATTGGATCCTGTATAAAATTGGCCCTACTATGTATGTATGAATGTGAGTTAGGGACCTTAGATTGTACGCTCCTTGAGGGCAGGGACTGATGTAACTGTGTAATGTATATGTAAAGCGCTGCATAAAATTGACAGCGCTATATAAGTACCTGAAATAAATAAAAAAATAAAAATAAATAAAGATGCAGAAAAAAAGAGGGTGGTGTTGAAGCCTAGTGCTCATTCTCACAGTAGGGTCCCAAATCCATACGGATACTCAGAGCACCCCCAGATCATCACTCTGCTTAACACTGTGGGCTCTGTGCCTTCCCATCCTTCAGCCAGACCAGCTGGCACAGCTCAAATCAGGAGGCACTGGGCCCCTCCCCACTAGGGATGTATTACTGACCCCCACCTTCCCAGTGGGCACTTTATTCAGGTTTCTTCTCAAGAGAAAGGACCCCCATCAAACCAGCAGGCATACTACCTATTCAGACATTCCATTTAAAAGGTCAGAATGATGGCAAAGCACCCCTACTGGACACTGATAAGAACAGGCTCTACACTTGATTTTGAAAAGGTTGAGCGATAAAAAACAGCAAATGAAACACGTCTACATCTTTGAAAAAAGAAAAAAATCAGTACACAAAGAAGACAGGTGTCAAAATACTTGAATTTTCTGAGTTGTGTATGAAATAGGGATTTTAGTAAACTTCTCTACATTTTACTTAGTATTGTAACCTGAATTTCTTCATCAGGCAGATACTTACCGAGAAAGATTAACCATTTTTGCCTTTGTTATGAGGAATCCTGAATCAAGAATTGCTTCGATAATTGAACCCATCTTGGTTACAGCATCAGGTTTAATCATAGCAAGAGTTCTGTAGGAGGAAAAATACAGAAGGGAAAGAAATCAAAATTTGCAAGATATAAGATAAATTCAAATTTAACAAAAACAGTAATTAGCGTATGTCAAAAGATAACCAACATTTATTATATGCATAGTATACAATATCTTTTTTTTTTTTTTTTAGTAGGATGACTATTTGACAGTCATCTGCATGTCATACTCTACTATATATAAGGAATGGTAGTCTTTATGACTGCTTATATGCTGTGTAGGAGACTAGCTTTCCAGCAAACTATTATCTGTCATAAGCCATATAAAACTCAAAGATCCTTCTCTGGTACATACTTTGGGGAAGTTACACAAGCATCCATGAAGCTTTTCCTGGAACAAGAATGCTTTGTCACTTATGGTAAAAAAAAAAAGAGTATGGTATTGGTCATCAGAACCAGAAGTGGTGTAATAATGGCAATATTAAAAAGAGCTTTCTTGGCCATACACCTCCCTGTGGGTCACAGAGTGCACTTACTTTTGCTCTCCTGTGACCTAGAGTCAGCTGACAGTGGGCTGTTGCCCACCATTAGCTGATGTGGCAGAGCTGCTCCAGACTCCAGAAGAATGCTGACAATATTGTCGGGATCCAACCAGCTGCCTTACTGACAGCTGGCTTCACCTCTCAGACTGCACCTGACAGCCAAAGCTAGCTGTGCCCACCCCTCCCCTAGCCAGTGCTCCAGTGAGCACACAGGGAGCAGAGCGGAGAGCAGTGACTGTCAGTCACTGCTCTCTGCTCAGAGCTGACCGAACCAGTGATCAGCAGTAATGTGTCCACTAAATTATTGGGCTTACAGCCGACATGGGACCAATGCTGCAACATTGAGGTGAGTATGTGTTTTTTTTTTTTTCACAAACTGTGCCATAAGGAAATGCGAGGTGATTAAGGGACGCTATGTATCACCTCGCATGCTTTCTTATTTGGGAAACCAAGGCAGAATCCGGTCCAGGTGCAGAATCCGGTCTGGGTTTTCCAGGCCACCCTGGCAGTGTGGGCTTCGAACCCAATTTTGCTTTCCCCTTGTGACCAGCAGCAGGTGGTAGAAATAAGGAAGGACTGGAGCGAGAGATTGCACTGGCCTGGGACTTAGGGAAGCAAATACCTGAGAGAGCTACATGTAGAGATTGCTTTGTAAAAGAAAGGAAAAGGTTTTCAAAAATTTTTTTTTTTGGTAACTGGGAGAAGCCCTTCACAAGTGAAATAGATACCTGTATTGTTTAGTTAGTGCCTGGATGGCAATAATTTGTTTTGTTTTGTTTCCGTGCATCCTTTTAAAGGAGTTGAAATGTTTTTTTTATCTTAAATTGATTGTAAAGGCTCCTTTTTTTTTTTTAAATAACAAAAATGTTATACTTGCCTCCTCTGTGCAAGGGTTTTGCACAGAGCAGCCCGGATCCTCTTCTTCTGGGGTGCCCCGGCGTCGCTCCAGGCTCCTCCTCTTCTTTGGGTGCCCCCACAGAGAGCAGCTTTCTATGAGGGGCACCCATGCAGGCATGCTCCCCCAGTCCTGTTGCTGCGTCCATTGACACAGACAGCAGGACTTGGCCTCGCATCACTGGATTTGATTGACAGCGGCGGGAGCCAATGGCTCCCGCTGCTATCAATCTATCCAATGAGGACCCAAGACAGCGGCTGGAGCTGCTGGGCTCGTGCTTGTCGCTGGATCGGGTTCAGGTAAGAAAAAGGGTAGGGTCTGGGGGGCAGGTGAAGTAGAAAAGATTTTTCACCTTAATACATAATATGCATTAAGGTGAAAAACTATGAGACTTTACAACTCCTTTAATGCATCCTATGCATTAAGATAAAAAGCCTTCTGTGTGTAGCAGCCGCCCCAGCACCCCCTAATACTTACCTGTGCCCCCTCTCTGTCCAGCAATGTCCATGAAACCCTCGGCCGTCCTGGGACTCTCCCTCCTTATTGACTGAGATATAGCCGCAGCACCATTGGCTCCCGCAGCTGTCAATCAAAGTCAATGAGCCAAACAGAAGAGAGAGAGTTGGCAGGGCCGAAGGGCAGCTCCCTGTCTGAATGGACACATGGAGCTGCAACTCGGCTTGGGTGCCCCATAGCCAACTGCTTGCTGTGGGGGCACTCGATAGGAGGGAGTGGCCAGGAGCAGGAAAAAAGGGACCCGAGAAGAGGAGGATCTGGGCTGCTCTGTGCAAAACCAAATGCACAGAGGAGGTAAGTATAACATATTTTTTATTTTTTTTTAAAAAAGAGAGTTTATAATAAAACTGACTACTAGTCAGGATACCAAGAAAAGACCTGCAGTTGGACTGCCTTTTTCCCAGGGAAGGGGATTCCTTCCTTGAGCGAAACCCCACAAAACCCATAACTCTCCTTTAATATTCTCAATCAGAGAGGATAGTAAGCTTACCATCTTATTTTTCATTGACAATTCTCACAGAGTTTATCACTTACATCAGCTTTAAAACTAAACTCCAGAGAGCAAAAAAATATTCTGCCTTTATATACAATGTTAATGTATTTTTTAAATACAACTAGTAGAAGTACCTGAATAGGTATGCACAGTATCTTCTAGCAATCTCTGCATAGCAGAACTTTGAATAGTAGAGGCAGGATAAGTGCTAAGACTGCTGTTAATTTCACATAATGACTTTCAGTGCTAGGGTCCCTGGTTGTATCACAGCAGAGGCGTAACTAGAGCCTTTAGGGCCCCGATGCAAGAAACCATGAAGGGCCCCCCCAGATCCCTGGCCGGGGCCCTTCCCTTCAAGCCCAGGGCTCTTCCCACTAATCCTGGGGCTCTTTATTCTCGTTGCATGGCCTTTTATTATGGTCCCGCAGCAGGATCCTTTCACAAGTTCTGCAGTGGGCTCCCTTCCTGCAATCTTGGGGCCTCCCCACAGTGGTGCAATGCCAGGGCCCGGTCGCAAGTGTGACTTTTGCAATCCTAGAAGTTCACCCACTGGTTTGCTACTGGGCCCCCTGGAGCATGGGGCCCGGTAGCAATCGCAACCCCTGCAACCCCTGTAGTTACGCCCCTGTATCACAGTCAGGACAATATCCGCATGGAGTTTGCCTGCTTTCCTTGTGCTTGTGTAGTTTTCCTGCAGATACTCCAATTTCCTCCCACACTCCAAAGCCATGTTGGTAGGGTTATTGGCTTCTTTTAAAACTGACTCAAATCTGTGTGTATGCATGTGAAAGATGGGCCTTAGATTGTAAAATCCTTGAGGGCAGGGACCGATGTGAATGTACAGCAGGGGTAGGCAACCTTAAAGGGGTGGGGATCTACCTGAACAACATGGGAGAAGTCAAAGATCACTGGGCACAGCGTTGCCTCCTCAAACCTGATTTAAATCTCTAATTGTCGTACTACCATGTCGCAATCGCATGCATTGCATGCCAAATGATGGGTTTAAATCATGTGGCGAAGAGGCAACATATTGCCTCACTCGGATCGCTTTTCAGGGGAGTAACCGTGCCTGCTTCACTTGTGAATGAGCCTTTAGTTGAATTCGGCAGTGGCACCCTCAGGGTTCGTTCATATATAAAGTTGGGGGGTGTAAAACCTTGCGGTTGAGCCAAGATTTTTTTACCACCCCCGATCCATACATCCTTGAGCTGCTGAGGCCGCAGCCAAAGGTGTACACATGTCGTAGCAGGAATTAAGCCTCCTGTTGCTTTTGGTGGGTGCTCCTGCCTGCCAATCGCGCCCCATTCAAGTAAATAGGGACACTCTGCAAGCACCCCACAACTGCTTATGAGAAAGCTGCACAACGCTGCCTGCTTTAACCCCTTGTTTGTTGTACTGCACAAGGTTGCAGGGTGCTACAGCCACCAACCATGACAGGGCGTATAACTCTTGCTGCAACATGTGTGCAAACCTGGCCACTGCAGCTAAAGGGGATGCCGTTGGAGGGGGGTTAAATAAAAGGTCTTAACTATGATGTTTTACTACCCCCCAAACTGCAAATGTAAATGAACCCTTACTGTTTTGAGCCCCCTATAAGGCTGCTTTCATACTGATATGCTGCGGTTTACCTGTACTGTGGGTGCAGCGCATCTGCAACTTTCTTGGGTTAGCTGCACTTTGCAATGGACTTTTATAAATCCTGCAGCTGTTGTGCAATTTATGAAAGTGCACCAAAACTCCTGCTGCTGTCAATCACAGCCAGCGAGTCCATGAGGAGAGAATGGGGGCAATCACAGCTAGCTTTTGGGGGCACTCAGCATGGGGAGAGGAGCCAGGACCGCCGGCAGGGGACCCAAAAAAAGAGGAGCGGGGCTGCTCCGTGCAAATCCATTACACAGAGCAGGTAAGTATACCATGTTTGTTTGTTTTTGTTTTTATTTCAACCTTTTGTGCCGGGTCACACTTGTGCGATGCGGGAAGGCTGCGAATTCGCAGCCTGTTCCCGCATCGCAAACGCACATCTGGCAATTCACACTGCCATATGCGATACACAGGGGGTGTCAATGAAATGTTAACGACACCCCCAGTTTGATCGCATATCGCACGTGTGAACCACTGTGCGATCCGATTCTGATGCGGCTGGAAAAAAGGGTCATGTGCGTGTTTGGTGCGGATACAGTGCGAATTCAGCCATACAAAGTGTATGGCTGAGCTCGCATCCGCACCTCCGATCGCATGTAATGAAGGAGCAGTGTGCTCCGAATTACATGCGATCTGTGCACTCGCTATAGTGTGAACCAGCCTGACAAGTCGCGCTCCCTCACGGTCCATTGACCGCTACAGGACCCATTGTAATAGGAGAGACACAAGTCACTCCGACTTAGAAAAAGGGTCCTGTACTACTTCGGGGCGACCTTGGAGCGACTTGCATAGACTTCCATTATGTGAAATCCATGCAAGTCGCTCCGAAGTCGTGGTGCATGGGAATGCACAAGTCTCCCCGAAGAAGTACAGAGTCGTGTCGCCCCAGTGTGAACCGACTCTAAGAATCACTTTCAGTTTTTGAGACTCTAAATACACAAAAAGAAAAAGTAAACCTATACACACATCTTAGTCATAAAGTTTAATGCTTTGCCCTCTACAAGCTTCTCACCCATGCAATTATATTGGAGAACCAATTTGCTTGAATAGAAAAGCAATTTAACCCCTTCATGGCTAAGCCTTTTTCTGACACTTGTTGCTTAAAAGTTAAAATCAGTATTTTATATACTTTTTTTTAGTAGTGAAAGTGAAAGGAAACCTAGAGAATAAAATGGGGATCATTGCAAAATTGTATGTCACACTGTATTTGCGCAGCGATCTTTCAAATGCATTTTTTTTTTTTGTTGCAAGAAATACACCTTTCATGAATTAAAAAAAAAAAACTGTAAAGGTAGCCCAATTTTTTTTCAGAATGTGAAAAATGATGTTATGCCGAGTAAATAGATACCTAACATGTCATGCTTAAAAATTGCGAACACTCGTGGAATGGTATGTGTGAAAATTCACTCGCGCCACTGGTGTGTTTGTTCCAAAAGTTACAAATTATTAAACAAATTATTAAACATTGGTAAGCTGCAAGTTAAATAACCATAGGATAGTTATGCAAGTGAATGAAATGTGTAACTGCGCTAACCTCTAAGTAGTAGGGGTATTTATAACCCCCCTATGTGTTATACTCCCACTCCGTGCTAGTTCTGAGTGTGATTCTTCACATCCACAAGATAAGGTGCATATAGTGATTATATAAATAGGTGCTCAAAGCATGTCTTGCATAAAATGTTCAATACTATATATTCATTAAAACTGGCTGATAACATATAATAAAAGATCCACGTAATTTAGCATAAAAGTTAATAAATATTAATAAATATCAGTACATATATTTCCACAATTTATATATGGGCCATAGCAGTCTAACTTGTGACAGTCTTCTACAGTTCACAAAAGACTTTTTGTATCAACGGAGTGGGAGTATAACACATAGGGGGATTATAAATACCCCTACTACTTAGAGGTTAGCGCAGTTACACCTTTCATTCACTCGTGGAATAGCGACAAACTACAGTACTCAAAAATCTTGACGCTTTAAAAAATTTTAACGGTACCTGTTTAGAGTTACAGAGGATGTCTAGTGTTAGAATTATTGCTCTCACTCTAAAGATCGTGGTGATACTACGCATGTGTGGTTTAAACACTGCCATTTGCCGGCATGACTTATGCGTTTGCTTCTGTGCGTGAGCAAACATCCCTTGTGACAGTAATAGCCAGTGACAGTTACACTTTATGGAAGGATCTGGGGTCTATAAGACTCCAAATCCCTCCTTTGCACTTAAAAACATTCAAAATGCCAAGTTTTACTTTTTTGAATACTGTAATTTTTTTTTTTTTATATCTAGCGCAGTGTTTCTCAACTCCGGTCCTCAGGGCACACTATCAGGCCAGATTTTAAGTATTACCTTGGGGAGATTCAGACTAGAATACTGTAATCACTGAGCAGCAAATTATATCACCTGTGATGTATTTCAGTTTTCTTGCAAACCTGGCCTGTTAGTGTTCCCTGAGGACCGAGGTTGAGAAACACTGATCTAGCGCCTTTAGGATTTCAGTAACCTGGAAGTTATGGCATGACATTGCTTCCGGGTTACTAGATCCAAAACCCGATCAAAGCCGATTTTGTCGTTGTTCGGGTCTCTGGCCAGCCGGCGGATGTGTCGGCTGGTCACTCGGATCTCCCACTTTGATGTGAGACCTGGGCAGAGCAGTGGAAGGTGGGGGACGTCCCCTCCACTGCCTGTGATAACGGTCGAGCAGCTGCTTAGCCGCATTGGTTGTTATCACAAGAAAACCAACCGCCGCTCTAAAAATGGTCCAGGGGTAATGCTTGGAGCTGCAGGCATCACCCCGGTACAACCCATTGAAGCTTAAGGATGCATATTTGCGTTACTTCAGCCCTAAGAGGGGGTTAAAAAATAATAATAATTACAGGCAAAACCTTTTTGTTCCTGGAATAGAGTGGAATGAGATTAGAACACCTGTCAAGTTTGTATTGCTGTCTGTGCCCTTGTTCACTCTTTCTATTTGTCCTTTTAACCAAAATCCCACATTTTGGGTTGCCACCAGGACAAAAATAGAGCAGAAATCTTTTCATGCGAACACTAGTTCTAGTGACCCTGGTGACAACCAGTGATTCGCTCACTTTGGAGGGACTTACTCTCACTTCTTGTTTTGGCTATGGGCAGGGCCGGCCCTACCATGGGTCCCGCTGGGTCCATTGGAGCCAAGCAGCACTTTGAGAGGGTTTGCAGGGGGTGTTACGGGAGGCATTTCCCCATCTCATACTTCCGCCCGTAGTGCAGACTGATGAGTATGTGGAGGCGGAGCGTCTCCTCCGGGGAATGTCCCTCACATAATTGTGGTGTGCGCAATGACGTCAGACATCAGCGGAATCCATCTCACGCAGGGCAAGCTGGATCTTCTAGGGCAGTGGGTGCAGCAGACACAGGAGTGACAGGAGGACTGAGGACAGACAGTGGGCGTTTGGTGGACCGATTCGGTGGTTAGTTATGGAAGAGGATAACAGTATATATAATATCTTCAAGATTTTATATATAACGGATGTGGGAGCCTTTTGGTGGGCCTGATTACTTTTTTTTTTTTTTTTTGGAGGGGTGGGCAGAATTTCATTCTTGGACCCAGGCAGCACAATGTCTTGGGCCAGCCCTGGCTATGGGACAGAAATTGGCGCTTTTCCACTGCATGGAACCGAACGGCTCGGCTCGCTTTTGTGCTTTTCCACTGCATGGTACGGTGTTAGAACGGTTCGGTACGGTACGGCGACGCTTTTCCACTACATGGAACCGAACAGTACGGCTCGCTTAAACAGTACCACCTCGGTTGTGGTTCCAAAAGGGCCGTACCGGTACCATATCCCACAATCCTTTGCATGCAGCCTTGATTGTTTGTCACTACTAGCCACTGATTGGTCAGGGAATTGTTGTTATCCCACCCACTTACTATTAGTGGAAAAGCAAACCGTACCAAACCGTACCGAACCGTACCGAACCGTTCCAACACTGTACCATGCGATACCATACAGTGGAAAACCAAACCGAGCCAAGCAGGGCCGAGTGGACCTGAGCCGGTACTTGCAGTGGAAAAGTGCCAAAAGTGAAGGGAAACCTACCCAATGGGGACACAGATGACAAAAAAAAAAATAGACAGGGTTTATAATCATCCCTTACTCTATCCAACATGAAGAAAAAAAGTTTTGCCTTTAGTTCTACTTTAATAAATATTTCATCCACGAGGGCAACATGACCTAGTCCTAGTTTACAGATCTGTCAACCCTTGAAGATATATGTATTTATATAGACTGATGAAAGACATCACTGCTGATCAAAGCTAAAAGGGCGATCGTTTATATTCGCATCACTTATACAATTTGTATTTGTGTGTAAAACATTACAATTTTACAGTTACTGGACTGAAAAGAGCCCATAGAAGGAACTGCTCTTGTTCTTTACAGCAATCACATTCTTAATCATTTTTTTTTTTTCTTTAATGAAGCATGTGGTGATTAAAAAAAAGTCTTGTAAACCAGCTATCCTTGTTTCTCACGACAACCAATCAGATCCTGTCTTTCATGGTTCCAGTGCTTATTGGGAAAATAAAGGGAAATATTTGATTGGATGCTTTAAATAACCAAAACTGTCAAGCACTCTCAAACATTTCTTTTGCTGTTTGGGAAAAAAATGTCCCAACTGCAGGAACATAGCTTACTGACCCAACTGGCTAGGAATGTGACAAACAAAACAGGATTTATACAGTAAGCCGATTTTATCTTCTGATGCTGTACCATGAACACAGAAGTTGAAATGAAAGTATTAAGCCTATCTTTATTTCGGTGGAAACAGAAAAACTGTGTGCTGAATTCATCAAACTTACTTTTCCTTCTTACTGCCAAGCTTGCGGGCAGTATATTGATCTCCGTAGTCAACAAGATGAAGATGACGAGAAAATACATTGATTTTGTTGCCAACATATAAGTCTTCTTTCTGTAATGCTTCATACTTGGTCCGCCTTAAAAAAACCCGATGGTTCTTTACATCATACTGTAATGACAAAATATATCAGGAGTAAAAAAAAAAAAAAATGGCAGACACAATACAATAAATACCATTAGAAAAGCTGATGTATGTGTATTACCCTTGTGTTCTTTATTCTATTTGAGCCTTTGCTTTTTATTATAGCTATATGCAAATTTCCTGCTATATTTCTGCTGAAAACTGTAATAATGGTGTTAACCTTTGAGATTTCTATAATGTCTAGATCAGTGGTCTCCAAACTGCGGCCCTGGGACCCCCAGATGACTACTTTACTAGTGGGGGAGAAAGTCAAGGATACTCAGGTGGAGGACTGGGCCAGGGGGCAGGGGGGCAATTGCCTCCTGGGCCGCTCTGATGCCCTGTAAAAAGGCTGCACTGCTTCTGCCTAAGACATGCCTAAAGGATTCCTGGTAAAGAGAAGTAAAAAGTCCCTCTCACCGACCTACTGAGTGCGGGTTGGACAAGGACAGAGCGTAGGCCTCCCCCTCCAGTATGGATGGTGTAAATTGTGTCTGAGCAGAGGACGGTTCCGTGCCCCACTGGAGACTCTTCTCCCCTGTCTCAGATCCCCCCAAACACCCCCTGCTGACCAGGTCAGGAATCCGGATTCAGCCAGTAAAGAGAGAGTACCTGGAGCAGAGCTTCAGCTTGGAATGGGGGTCAGGAGGAGGACGGGAAGAGGGAACGTGGGAGGGGGGCCAGGTCACTGCACCATGGGCCTCTGGTTTGTACTTACCCCTTGGGCCGAAAGCTGCCAGTCTGCCCCTGAGGATACTGGAGATGAGTGTCCACACATGGGTCTACCTCTCTCCAGCCTAACCTTGTGGCAAAGTTGTCTTGTTTTGACAGCATCTGCATAGCAACCATGTAGTCATTTAGGGGCTTTTCATAATACAGGTTTGTAATCCTCTTCTTCATCCATAGGTAGGGACTGACCTCATTTGCTTGTATTCTGTTGCTGTTTTGTAAAAGAACCAGGAGGACAAATTTTGAGTGTATTTGGAGAGTCTGTCTTGTACTACAGAGATTAACTCTTCCATATTTGCTACCTTATCTAACCTGAGGGACCGTTCTCAGATAGTTGGGGCTTGTTTGGATAACCAGTGAACAGGTATACACTTTCAAGCTGCATTTGTCATGTGCATTGGAAGGGAGGTATGTTGTAGAAGGTATTGAGATGGAGTGTAAGTCTGGGGCGTAGCTAGACACTGTTGTAGTAATACGGTGTACCTCCTACCACAAATGTTGTATTGTCATGCGTGGTCAACAAAAAAGCAAAAGTGTACCAAAGCCATATCACCAGCAGTGATTAGCAATTTCTTTTAACACTCTTTTTATTGATTTCAATTGTTTTGCAAACAAAACAAAAATTTACAAAAGTCACCCTCACAGGGGTAAGGCTACATTCACACCTGAGCGTTTTTTTACAGCGATTTTTACCGCGATTTACAGGCGTTTTTTGTGCAGGCGTTTTTAGATTGAATAGAGACCAATGGAAAACGCCTGTAATCTGCCCAAAAAGAAGCTCATGTACTTTTTTGAGCGTTGGGCGTTTTGCTTACAGCGTCAAAACGCTCAGATGTGAATAGGGGCCATTGAAATGAATAGGATTTGTCTTGTTGGGCATTTTGAGAGCTGATCCTAGAGCAGAAAAACTCCCCAAAAACGACCCAAAACGCCTACATGTGAACGGAGCCTAAGGCCAACAGCCTAAGATACAAAAGACAGACCAAGAAAAAAAAATAAAAACATAATCATAAAATAGATACAAAAAAAGAAGCCTTAGACTTGTAGTGCATGGCTCGAGCAACTGCCAACAGTGTACATAAAAAGGTATAGCACCCAGTAGGTAACTGTCAGTTAATCGACAAGTAAATGTTCAGGTAGAGTTATCCATTTATCGCAGCAGTGGAGGGATTGTCTAACCAGCAAGAACACACTTTATGAAACTTGTGGGTATACCCCCTATTAACTTACGTAGCTTAATATAAGGGCAGGTTGCAATTAACCAACTGCGCCCAAAATCGCATTGTAGGTGGAGAGTTTTTTTTCCAGCACATGGTGATAGTCTTGCGGGCATAAAATAACAACAGATTTAAGAGGGTTTGCCTTGCTACAGTGTTTACTAGAGTTTCAACTAAACCCAATAAACACTATTTATGCTAGCGATTAGCAATTTTAGAAAACTTATGTAACAGGGAAGGTGTTCTGTGTCATCTTGATTTTAGTTTATAACCATTCTCTTGCACAGAGAAAAAGCCTTTGTAAGGAGCCTTTGTAAATAATGGTGTTAATAGATTCCCATTCCTCCTCTATGAATGTTACCCCTAAGTCCTTTGACCGTGATTTACAGGCAGTGCCACCATTTTGGGAGTTGAGTGGAGAACATATCTACAGTACATATAGGGTAGAGATAAGCAGGGCCGCCAACAGGGGAGGACAGCCCATGCACTTGCACTCCCTAGCAGGGCCGGGAGAAGCCAGAGACAGGTGTGAGGGGGGAGCTGAGTGCATACAGGTGTGATGGGGAGCTGAGTGTGTACAGGTGTGATGGGGGAGCTGAGTGCATACAGGTGTGATGGGGGAGCTGAGTGCATACAGGTGTGAGGGGGGAGCTGAGTGCATACAGGTGTGATGGGGAGCTGAGTGCGTACAGGTGTGATGGGGAGCTGAGTGCGTACAGGTGTGATGGGGAGCTGAGTGCATACAGGTGTGATGGGGAGCTGAGTGCATACAGGTGTGATGGGGAGCTGAGTGCGTACAGGTGTGATGGGGAGCTGAGTGCATACAGGTGTGATGGGGGAGCTGAGTGCATACAGGTGTGATGGGGGAGCTGAGTGTGTACAGGTGTGATGGGGGAGCTGAGTGCATACAGGTGTGATGGGGGAGCTGAGTGCATACAGGTGTGAGGGGGGAGCTGAGTGCATACAGGTGTGATGGGGAGCTGAGTGCGTACAGGTGTGATGGGGAGCTGAGTGCGTACAGGTGTGATGGGGAGCTGAGTGCATACAGGTGTGATGGGGAGCTAAGTGCGTACAGGTGTGATGGGGAGCTGAGTGCATACAGGTGTGATGGGGAGCTGAGTGCATACAGGTGTGATGGGGAGCTGAGTGCGTACAGGTGTGAGGGGGGAGCTGAGTGCATACCGGTGTGATGGGGAGCTGAGTGCGTACAGGTGTTAGGGGGGAGCTGAGTGCATACAGGTGTGATGGGGAGCTGAGTGCGTACAGGTGTGATGGGGAGCTGAGTGCGTACAGGTGTGATGGGGAGCTGAGTGCATACAGGTGTGATGGGGAGCTGAGTGCGTACAGGTGTGATGGGGAGCTGAGTGCGTACAGGTGTGATGGGGAACTGAGTGCATACAGGTGTGATGGGGAGCTGAGTGCGTACAGGTGTGATGGGGAGCTGAGTGCGTACAGGTGTGATGGGGAGCTGAGTGCGTACAGGTGTGATGGGGAGCTGAGTGCGTACAGGTGTGATGGTGAGCTGAGTGCGTACAGGTGTGATGGGGAGCTGAGTGCATACAGGTGTGACGGGGAGCTGAGTGCATACAGGTGTGAGGGGGGAGCTGAGTGCATACAGGTGTGATGGGGAGCTGAGTGAGTACAGATGTTAGGGGGGAGCTGAGTGCGTACAGGTGTGGGGGGGGAGCTGAGTGCATACAGGTGTTAGGGGGGAGCTGAGTGCATACAGGTGTGATGGGGAGCTGAGTGCGTACAGGTGTGATAGGGAGCTGAGTGCGTACAGGTGTGAGGGGGGAGCTGAGTGCATACAGGTGTGATGGGGAGCTAAGTGCATACAGGTGTGAGGGGGGAGCTGAGTGCATACAGGTGTGATGGGGAGCTGAGTGTGTACAGGTGTGAGGGGGGAGCTGAGTGCATACAGGTGTGATGGGGAGCTGAGTGAGTACAGGTGTTAGGGGGGAGCTGAGTGCATACAGGTGTGATGGGGAGCTGAGTGCGTACAGGTGTGAGGGGGGAGCTGAGTGCGTACAGGTGTGAGGGGGGAGCTGAGTGCATACAGGTGTGATGGGGAGCTGAGTGAGTACAGGTGTGATGGGGAGCTGAGTGCGTACAGGTGTGATGGGGGAGCTGAGTGCGTACAGGTGTGAGGGGGGAGCTGAGTGCGTACAGGTGTGAGGGGGGAGCTGAGTGCGTACAGGTGTGATGGGGAGCTGAGTGAGTACAGGTGTGATGGGGAGCTGAGTGCGTACAGGTGTGAGGGGGGAGCTGAGTGCATACAGGTGTGATGGGGAGCTGAGTGAGTACAGGTGTTAGGGGGGAGCTGAGTGCATACAGGTGTGATGGGGAGCTGAGTGCGTACAGGTGTGAGGGGGGAGCTGAGTGCGTACAGGTGTGAGGGGGGAGCTGAGTGCATACAGGTGTGATGGGGAGCTGAGTGAGTACAGGTGTGATGGGGAGCTGAGTGCGTACAGGTGTGATGGGGGAGCTGAGTGCGTACAGGTGTGAGGGGGGAGCTGAGTGGGTACAGGTGTGAGGGGGGAGCTGAGTGCGTACAGGTGTGATGGGGAGCTGAGTGGGTACAGGTGTGATGGGGAGCTGAGTGCATACCGGTGTGATAGGGGAGCTGAGTGCGTACAGGTGTTAGGGGGGCTGAGTGCGTACAGGGGCTGGATTGGGCTATCTCTTTGCTTGATTGGGCTAACTCTTTGATGGATTGGGAGGTCTTTTTGCTGAATAAATTGTTTTTTGTTTTCTTAGATCTGCTAGGGGAGGATGGATTTGGGGGGGGGGGGGGGCATTGAAAAGGTAGGGCAGTATTAGTGTAGGGTCCTGCTCAAAAGAGTCTACCTTGTCGTAGTGGCAGGCTTCACATTTTTTTGGCCAAACTATAATTCCTTACTGTTAAATCTTGAAAGCACTGATGACTTGGGATACTCTTTTTTCATTTTCATATATTAGGTTGTAAAAGTGTTAAAAACAAAGTGAGTGCACTGAAGGACTCGGTGGGATAGCCAGTGGGCAGATTCGGTGGGACAGCCAGTGGGCAGATTCGGTGGGACAGCCAGTGGCCCTGAGAAATGTTGGTGGTCAAGCTGGGAAGGGCTCAGGCCTAAAGCTGTATAAAGGGCCCCAACATTTCTGCTGGCTGCCCTGTAGATAAGGTGTCTTTGTGGGGTGCTTGACACAAGGATTCTAAAGCCCCGTACACACGTACCGATGGTCGGCATACAAATGTTCCTCTTTTCTCCCGGGATGTCGGTGTCTGCTGAAAAGTGCAAAGACAGCACAAGGACAGCACAAGAATTTTGTCCGCCGACTGCAGAAGTGATGTCATGTAATGGTTAACTTTCCCTGTGTTTTCTATTTTCTGAGCATGCCCAGTCTTGCAAATCTGCGGTCTGTCGGCCGAATTCTGTACTGACACGCGAACAATCGTCCGTTCTGGTGTCCGCAGACAAAAATTTTCATGTTTGCACGAAAGACTTTTGTCCGCGGATTGTGCGCAGACATCTGTCGGAGGCACCATACTAACACGCGTACAATCGGCAGATCTTTCGTCCGCCGACGTTTGTATGCCGACGATCGGTACGTGTGTACGGGCCTTAAGAGAGTAATGCCCCATACACACGTGCAGATTATCTGCAGACTTTTGTCTGCAGACTTACCTTTTCTATGTAGTGCAAGGGCCTGCCGGATTGCATACAAATTGAAAGTGTTTAGGTTTGACCTCATATTATATGGTTTTGGTAAGTCTGCAGACAAAAGTCTGCAGATAATCTGCATGTGTGTATGGGGCATAAGGTCCCTTGTGTACAGAGATTTGATCTGTGTCTGTGAGGAAGGGTTTTATCTTAAATCCGTGTTCCAGCTTTGGAAAACAAAATAAAAGTCAGCAGCTACAATTAATGTAGCTGATGACTTTTAATATATAGACACTGACCTGTCCAGGGAGTGCGCGATGTCACCACCCCAGCCGATTTTTGGATCGGCTGCCAGGTGCTGCCGCCGCCGCCATTCACTCTAAGGGAAACCGGAAATGAAGCCTTTCGGCTTCACAGCCAGTTCCCTACTGCGCATGCGCAAAGTGCGCTGTGCATTCTCATTGGCTCAGCGGCGGGGAAGGAGAAAGGTGACGGAAGTTCTGAGGGACGGCGCAAAAACAGGTATCCGTTCCCCCCTCCCCCCCTGATGTGGCACCGGAGAGGGGAAGGAAGCAGATGAGCGGAAGTTCCACTTTTGGGTGGAACTCCGCTTTAAGGTATGATCACAGTGAGATCTGTGTCGATTGTGAGTGATCCCTTAAAATGCAGCAGTGCAAGAACCTCCCTGTTTGGAAAAAATGACCAGCCCACATTCTATTGTGTGGCCAACAGCACTGCATAAAGTTTCTGCTAAGCAAGTTGTGAAATCAGAGTTTTGCTTTATGGGCATCATAGTACCAGGCATGGAGTAGAAGGACAATGCTCCAAAGGGTAGATCCCACAAACAGGTGGTCATGCACCATTTCAAGGATGTGTTTGGGGGACATCCAAGGGATATCCTTTTTAACGAGTATGTCGTGAACGACTGTTCAGTTGTGTTCCAGTTCATCAAGGGTATGTGTAGATTCTAGTCTACCAATGGAATGATTTGATATGCCCAGAAATATTTACTTTCATCTGTCCAATGCCTCCCTTGTGTCAGATGTGCCATGCTGATCTTGGGAGGCTTCCCCTTCCACAGGACCCAGCGGGGATTGTTTGCATAGGATTCAATAGTCAGAAGAGCCATGAAAAACAAGGCCTGTCCATGATTAGGGGTCCTGTTGCATACCCTTCAAAAGTTGAGCATAGTTAGACGTGAATAGCTCTAAAAGAGTGATTGGTAACATGATCCGTAGGTATGCCATTGTGTCTTTTTTCTAAGTGAAAGGGAAATTGAGTTAGCAATGAGTCACTATTTCAGGTGAGAGGGATAAATCAAGAGCAAACGACTTTGAGTAATTGATTTTTAAGCTGGCCAGTGAGTGAAAGTGTTTGAATTCTTGCAGCAGATTAGGGAGGTGTGGTTCTGCCAAAAATAAGAGTATATCATCAGGGAATACTGTTATCTCATATTCTCTTCCTCCTATTTTAAAATAGAACTAAAGGCAAAACTTTTTTTTAGTTCTAGATAGAGTGGAGAGGGATTAGACACCTGTCATTTGTTTTGTTTTGTTTTTTGCTAGCTGTGTCCCCTTTAGACCCCATTCACACTAGTACGACTTGTCAGGCGACTTGTGTGCCCTCAAGTCGCCCCAAGTTGCTTGTCATAACAAATGCAATGTAAATGAATGAGAGCCGTCTTAATATGCACTACTGAAGTCGCTCCGACTTCAGAAAAGGATCCTGTACTACTTTGAGACGACTTGTATCCGACTTGTGCCAATAGACTTCAATGGGAGTCGCCTCCAAGTCGGATCCTTATCTTTTGTCAAGCGACTTGTTATCAGACTTTACAGGAAGAAGGAAAATTACCCAGGCATTCCATAGTGCAGTCCACCTCCCCCATACACCGTTATCTCTGCATTGTCTGTAATATTGGCCCTGCTTAGATTTCCCGTGCTCCAGTTTTATATCAACTTCTCCTGCTATAATGTCCTCCAGACGACACAGAGATGTGGTTAGGAGGCACTGGTAGTCACTGGCACTGGTAGTCACTGGCACTGGTGGACACTGATACGTGGCAGTGGCACTGCTGGACACTGATAGGTGGCACTGGTAGTCACTGGCACTGGTGGACACTGTTAAGTGGCACTGGTAGTCACTGGCACTGGTGGACACTGATAAGTGGCAGTGGCACTGCTGGACACTGATAGGTGGCACTGGTGGACAGTGAAACTGGTGGACACTGATACGTGGCACTAGTGGACACTTTTACGTGGCCGTGGCACTGATGGACACTGTTACGTGGCCGTGGCACTAGTGGACACTGATACGTGGCACTGGTGGACACTGTTACGTGGCCGTGGCACTAGTGGACACTGACACGTGGCACTGGTGGACACTGGTACGTGCCCGTGGCACTAGTAGACACTGATATGTGGCACTGGTAGACACTGTTACGTGCCCGTGGCACTAGTGGACACTGATACGTGGCGCTGGTGGACACTGTTACGTGCCCGTGGCACTAGTGGACACTGATACGTGGCACTAGTGGACACTGTTACGTGCCCGTGCCACTAGTGGACACTGATACGTGGCACTGGTGGACACTGTTACATGCCCGTGGCACTAGTGGACACTGATATGTGGCACTGGTGGACACTGTTACGTGCCGTGGCACTGGTGGACACTGTTACGTGCCATGGCACTGGTGGACACTGTTACGTGGCACTGGTGTACACTGTTACGTGCCTGTGGCACTAGTGGACACTGATACGTGGCAGTGGCACTGGTGGACACTGATAGGTGGCACTGGTAGTCACTGGCACTGGTGGACACTGATAAGTGGCAGTGGCACTGCTGGACACTGATAGGTGGCACTGGTGGACAGTGGCACTGGTGGACACTGATACGTGGCACTGGTGGATAGACACACACACAGAGATGACACACACACAGAGACCACAAGACACATGGGAAACAGGAAAAAAAGTAAAAAAAAAAAACAGGAAAGGGAAATTAGGTCACAACACATCATATTCTGATTGGCCAAATACAAAGTCGTCTATCATATAAGTCGCTTAAAATAATTCACAAGTCAAAAAAAAAAAAAAAATTCACAAGTCGTGCTGAAGTCGCGCTAAAGTCGCGCTAACAAGTCACCCCTTATGGGGCGACTTTCTGGTCGCGGTAGTGTGAACCGGTGTTCCGTGAAAAAACCATACCCGTGAGAAAACCATACCCTCGTCACTTCTGGTTCAGCTACGGAGGGTATGGATTTCTCACGGTAGTTAAACTTGCGGCGCTTACATTAAAACAGCTTATCTGCATCATAAATCATCTTCGCTCTTCGCCCTGTCACTGCCCTCATCTCCGGTAATAAATATAAAAGCGGATCACGGAGCCGCGATCGCCGTCACATTTACATCTCATACACCCGCCGCCACTTTTATATTTATTACCGGAGATGAGGGAAGTTACAGCGATAGCAGAGGAGATGATCGATGTTGCAGCTGAAGTGTTTTAATGTACCCGCCGCAAGTATTACATTAGACACATTGCCGTGAGAATTTCATGCCCACCGAGCATGCGCATCTTCAAATTCTTTCATGTTCATTTACGTATCCGGGGCTCTGAG
Source organism: Pelophylax lessonae (assembly GCF_965119305.1). Taxonomy (NCBI): domain Eukaryota; kingdom Metazoa; phylum Chordata; class Amphibia; order Anura; family Ranidae; genus Pelophylax; species Pelophylax lessonae. The sequence goes on along the minus strand of NC_138769.1, from coordinate 216,230,054 downwards.
CATGCGCACTGCTGCGCTGCTCAGCTGTTTCAGACCGGAAGTGACGACGGTATGGTTTCTCCACGGGGTATGGTTTTTTAACGTTACACAGGCACTTAGGGAGATTCACCCTCTCTATTTGTTCTGTTTACTGTTATCATTGAAAGTGAAAGTAAAAGAAAATTACAAATTTTAGGTTGTACTCATAAAAGTAATAGAAGGGAAATCTTCCAATGGGGATAATAGTTCTAGTGACCCAGTGGGTCCCAAGGGATTCCCTTAATTAACAGGGATTTCCTCTCACTTCCTGTTTCGGCTATGGGATAGAAAGTGAAGGTAACTCTTCCCATTGGGACAAGAGGGCAAAAATAAACCTTACAGGGGTTATAATCCTCATATACTCTATCTAAAATGAGAAAAAAAGTTTTGTTTATAGTTCTACATTAAGGCATGTAGTAGAGTGTCTCAGAGGGGGCTTGTAAACGTCCTGTTTGGGGTTTACACATCTCCCAGGCTCCTCTCATACACTTTTAAGGATCTCTAAACCTTGCTCCACCTCAGGTTTTTATTCCTCTCCCTGAGGGCAATTAAGACTCACCTGAGACATGCAGGCAGTGCTCTCATACCCGGGGAACAGACAAGTCCTGTCTGGGAGAGCTGCAAGATTGGTAAAAAGCAAACAAGCTGTGTATGTGGAGGCTGACAACCATTAGGCTTGCTCAGCCTGATAGTAATGACATTGCTAGGATTTTGTTTTGTAGTTTTTGCCCTGTTTATTTTCGGGAACTCTGTAGAGCACCTGTAAATAGACTTGTAAATAGCACAAATAAACACTACACGGTTTGTCACTACCTCACCGAACTGGTATCTGTGCCTAAAAGTGTGCTCACCCCAGGGAGCTTTTGTACCTGCTACCTATCTCCAGCTCACAGGTCCTTAATGTTCTGGTTTGACTGCAACCAGCAGAGTGTCAGTATGAAGAAGAGAGGGAAAAGTGGGCATCCTTGTCTCATGCCATTATGAATCCCAACAGGAGGCAACTTACTTTGACCCTAGTCCAGAGAGCAGTGTAAAGTGCCATAATCCTGGCTGTCAACACCTTGCAGAGGCCTACAGCAACGAGAACCTCTTTCATGTAGTCCCATGCCATAGAGGGAAAGAACCCCTGTGCCTTATGGGTGGTCAGCCATTGATGCAGATATAAAACATATAGGACTCATTTACACTTGTGGTTGAGATTTAGGGCTTTGGTTGCGGATATAGTGGGGGATTCATTTTCGGACAGAGAGTCTTAAATATGTTGTGCACAGGTTTGGGAGGGTATGTACCCTGTAAAGTCTAGATTACATATTTGAGCATAATAGAAGAGGAACTGTTTTGCTATATCTTCCAATTTGAAGTGCATCTACCTGGAGGTGTTACTGTGTATAGTCATACTGGTGCTTTGTGTGTAATGTTTTATTATCCTGTTCTGATGTGGAATATTTTTTTTAACTAGTTAGACATCTAAAAGCAGTCCCAGTTTGAAGAGAGGGCATGGACACTAAGATGAATTGAGGCCGCTTAGCAGGGATGGGGTTAAAGATTCAGAACTGAGTGATAGGCGGTCTTTCTACGCGTAGTTCTCAGTTTTACAAGCATCGGACTGAAGCTGCATCTACCAAGGCGAGTATAATTTTTTTTTTTTTTTTAATGAACCCCATACTTCTCTTTTAAATCCTCAGTAGAACAGTCTTATTTCATAAATCTGCACAATGCAGGTGGATCTTAATGCAGTTGGAAATACTATGGTAGACTGATAGCATTTTAGGCTTTTTAACAACTTGCCGTCTGCCCGCTATGTATATACTGCAGCAGTGTGGTCCTATTGCGCAAAACCACGTACCTGTATGTTGTTTTGTTCGATAGCCACTAGATGGCGTGCACACGCCGCCAGAGGAGCGATACCCCCGTGATTGGCTAGCGAGAATGTCAATCAATGGATCCGGCAGAACCTGGTGTCTGCCAGCCACTCGTGATTATCCCCGGTAGAGGCAAAACGGCGATATGCCTCTCCCGGGGATAATCAAAAATGTAAACAAGGCAGATTGCCGTTCTGTCAGGGATAAACACAGTGATCTTGTGTTCATGCTAAGCAGGAACACAGATCTCTGTGTTCATCCAGTGGGTCCATCCCCCACACAGTTAGCAAGCACCCCCTAGGGCAGTGATGGCGAACCTTGGCACCCCAGATGTTTAGGAACTACATTTCCCATGATGCTTATACATTTTGCAGTGTAGTTGAGCATCATGGGAAGTGTAGTTCCAAAACATCTGGGGTGCCAAGGTTTGCCATCACTGCCCTAGGGACACACTTTACCCTTTGATCGCCCCTGATGTTAACCCCTTTCCTGCCAGTGTCATTAGTGCAATGACTTTGCATTTTTTTTTAGCACTGATCACTGTAATAATGTCAATGGTCCCCAAAAAGTGTCAAAAGTGTAAGTTAGATGTCTGAGTTGTCCACTGCAATGTCGCAGTCCCGCTAAAAATCGCTAACTGTCACCATTACTAGTATAAAAAAAAAATGAAAATGCTATAAAAACATTGCATTGTTTGTAGACTCTATAACTTTTGCGCAAACCAATCAATATACAGTTATTAGGACTTTTTTTTTTTTACCAAAAATATGTAGCAGAATACACATTGGCCTAAACTGATGAAAAAAATTTGATTTTTTTACATTTTTATTGGTTGTGTTTCATAGCCATCAGTAAAAATTATTGTTTTTTTTTTTTTTTTTTTCAAAATTGTCGCTCTCTTTTTGTTCATAGCGCAATAAATAAAAACCGCAGAGGTGATAAAATACCACCAAAAGAAACCTCTATTTGTGGGAAAAAAAGGACATAAATTTTATTTAGGTACAGCGTCACATGCAATTGCCAGTTAAAGTAAAACAGTGCAGTATCGCAAAAAATAGCCTGGTCATTAGGGGGTAAAACCTTCCAGTCCAGAAGTGGTTAAACAAGAATTATTGTGTTTATAAAATCAAAATACTTCAACCCAAAAAATAGGGGAAAAAAAGAAGAAACTAGAAAATGACTATTTTTATTTTGCAAAAAATATTAAACATGGACTGCGCCTCTTGTTGCAAATCAGAGCCCTCGATGGCCAGGAAGCTTACATAAATGACATACAGTATGGAAATATGTGAACCTAATAATAAGTAAATTCATTTTTAAAACGTAGCAAAATGAGATGACGAATATTTGGTTTATGTGCACAGTGGAAATTATAATCTTAAACTTGATAAGAAGGTATAAGCAATAAGCAAAGCTCCATATGATGTTTCTTTAATATAGGAAATGTGAAATTGTGGTTTGCCTAATATTAGTGGCAACCCAGTAACATGGCTCTGGGTCTACTGATGTAGCCTTACCCCAGCCACGTGGTTAACGATGAGGTCAAAACACCCTCTACTTAAAGCAGTATTAAACCCAAAAATGTAATATAATGCAGCTTAATCTGTTGGTTGTTTTTGAGTGCCGGTTCACACTGGGACGACCTGTCAGGCGACCTGGTCGCCTGACAGGTCGCCTCCCATAGGGAAGCTGTGGACCCGTTCTAATAGGAGCGACACAAGTCGCTCCGACTTAGAAAAAGGGTCCGGAGCTTCTTTGGGGCGACCCGGAGCGACCTGCATTGACTTCAATGAAATGAAGTACGTGCCGGCCGCTCCAAGGTTGCGGTGCGAGCTGTGCGCCGCGATCTGTGAGGTCGCCCCGGCAAGTCGGGTCGCGCCTGTGTGAACCGGCACTAAGTCTTTTTGTTTTTTTTTCTACCTGTTGATTCAGACAGTAACACAGTTTCTGCCTTCGGCTGTTTCCACTCTAAATGGGGGAGCAACGGAGACACCCTTGGACAGCAACATTGTCAATCTGTGGGAGAGCGGATACACTTATGAATTAAAGATATATTATTGCTAACACCCTTTAAAGTAGTGAAGTAAAGTAACGTTTATAACTCCTGACGGTTTTTTGTTTCCCATTGGGGAGATTTCTGCTTACTTCCAGTCTAATAGCCAAAACACAAAGTGATTGGAAATACCTCAAAAATGAAGGAATCCCTGGTTGTCACCAGGGTCACCTGAACTAGTATCCCCACTGGAAGATTTCCTCTCTTTTACTGTTCTGGGGACAACCCACAACTTGTGGTTTTCTTTAATTTTTCCTTTTTTTTTTGTTTCTTTGGTGGTGGAGAGCAATAAACATGACAATTAGGCTCCATTCACACTACCGCGACTTGTCAGGCGACTTGTCAGCCTGACAAGTCGCGGTCCCTCGCGGTCCATGCAGTGCTACAGGACCCATTCTAATAGGAGCGACACAAGGGTCCTGTACTACTTCGGGGCGACCTCGGAGCGACTTGCATAGACATTCATTATATGAAGTCCGTGCAAGTCGCGCCGAAGTCGCGGTGCACGGGACTTCACAGGTCGCCCCCGAAGTCGTGCAGAAGTCGTGCCGCTGCAGTGTGAATGCGGTCTTAGAGAGGATGAATATCACTAATGGGGATACAGACAGTAATTAAAAAATGATGTGTGTTCTAATCACTCTACATTCTATCCAAAATAAAAACAATAAAAAATGTTTTGACTTTAGTAATATACACTGCTCAAAAAATTAAAGGAACACTTTGAATACACATCAGATCTCAATGGGGAAAAAATCTCATGCAGGATCTATTCTGATATGGACTGGGTAATCTGTTAGAAACAAAATGATGCCACGTCGTTTGATGGAAATTAAAATTATGAGCCTACAGAGGGCTGAACTAGACACCCCCAAAAATCAAAGTGAAAAAATGATGCAGCAGGCTGGTCAATTTTGCCAAAAATTCATTGCAGCAACTCAAAATGGTACTCAGTAATTTGTATGGCCCCCCACGCTCTTGTATGCATGCCTGACAACATCGAGTCATGCTCCTAATGAGATAACAGATGGTGTCCTGGGGTATTTCCAGATCTGGACCAGGGCATCACTGAGCTCCTGAACAGGCTGAGGGGCAACCTAGCAGCGTCAGATCGACCAAAACATAATGCTCCAGAGGTATTCTATTGGATTTAGGTCAGGAGAGCGTGGGGGCCATTCAATGGTAAGAATTCCTTTATTCTCCAGGAACTGGGTGCATGCTCTTGCCACATGAGGCCAGGCATTGTCCTGCACCAGGAGGAACCCAGGACCCACAACACCAGTGTAGGGTCCAAGGATTTTATCCCGATTCCTAAAGCAAGTCAGGGTGCCATTGTCTAGCCTGTAGAGGTCTGTGCGTCCCTCCATGGATATGCCTCCCCAGACCATCACTGACCCACCACCACACCAGTCATGCTGAACGATGTTACAGGCAGCATAACATTCTCCACGGCTTCTCCAGACCCTTTTTACGTCTGTCACATGTGCTCAGGGTGAACCTGCTCTCTTCTGTCAAAAGCACAGGGCGCCAGTGGGGGACCTGTCAATTCTGGTGTTCAATGGAAAATGGCAATCGAGCTCCACAGTGCCGGGCAGTGAGCACAGGGCCCACTAGAGGACATCGAGCCCTCAGGTCCCCCTCATGAAGTCTGTTTTTGATTGTTTGGTCAGAGACATTTACACCAGTGCACCTGTTGGTAATTTCATGAACACCAAAGCAGCTGAAACTGATTAACAACCCCCTCAGCTACTTAACTGACCAGATCAATATCCCAGGAGTTTAATTGACTTGATGCTGTACTCTGATTAAAAAGTGTTCCTTTCATTTTTTTGAGCAATGTACTTTAAACAGTTACAGCAACAGTTTTTTTTACGTTTTTGGGATAAAGTTTTTACCTAAAAAAGCTTTTCATTGTATGCACCCCTTTCAGTGGTAAACAGATTGTCCCAAACATCTACCTGAAACTGTGCTGGACAGCTTGGTCTGTTAAATTAGAAGATGAAAAATATCAGCCTAGGCTGGCCATATAATATACAATTTTCTTGTACACATGTCCTTTAAGCTGGCCATACACCAGCCGAAAAATCGTTCAAACTCATTTACGAAAAATTGGTCGTGAGAGCAGACAATCGTGCCATCATGTAATGACCGAATTTTGAACGATAAATCGTTCAATGGACGTTTTTCGTTCAGTTTATCACATGTGCCTAGTGTAAACAGTTGGGCCGAGAAACACATTAACCTTTCAATTTATTGTTCGTTTGGCAGAATTTTTCAAACTTTTCCTTTGATTTTTCGGGCTCTGAAAAGTTAAAAAACTATTTTCTACTTGTGCCCATTAACTGGACGAAAACCGAACGATCGGACCAAATGACAGATATTCGAACGGTTTTTCGGCTAGTATATGTCCAGCATTAGATTTACCGAAACCATAGAATATGAGGTCAAACCTAAACATTTTCAATTTGTATGCAATCAGGCAGGACTATGCACTACATAGAAAAGGTAAATCTAAAGGAAATTGAATAATGTATGGCTAGCTTTAGTCCCGGTTCACATTTCTGCGATGCGGGAATGCTGCGAATATACAGTGTGTTCCCCCATCGCATCTGCACCCCTGGCAGTTCACACTGCCATATGCAATACGCTGGGGGTGTCAATTAAAGGTTAACGACACCCCCAGATCAGATCGCATATTGCAGTGTGATCTGAAAGTTCGCACAGAATCGAATCGCACTAGTGTGAACCACCATGCGATCTGAGTCTGCTGCGGACCAAAAAAAGGGTCCTGTGCGTGTTGGGTGCGATTGCGGTAAGAATTCAGCCATACAAACTGTATGGCTGAATTTGCACCGCACAGAGATTGCATGTAACTTTAGGAGCAGTGCGCTCCCAATTACATGCGATCTCTGTGATCGCACAAATGTGAATCGGCACTAAAGCCCCGTACACACGTACCGATCGTCGGCCGAACGATCGGCCGTCTTTTGTCCAGGGCTGTCGTGTCTGTTGAAAACTGCAAAAGACTGCACACACATTTTTTCGGCCAACAACAGCCGACAGCAGAAGAGATGTCATGTGATGGTTAACTTTCCTTGTCTTTTTTCTTTTCTGAGCATGCCCAGTCTTGCTAATCGGCTGTCTGTCGGCCGAAATCTGTACTGACTGGCGAATAATCGGCTGTTCTGGTGTTGGCCAACAAAAATTTTAATGCCTACACGACAGATTCTGTTTGGCCGAAAATGCGCTGTCGGCTGTCGGAAGCATCATACTAACAAGCCTACAATTGGCCGATCGGTCGTCGGCCTAATATTTACGGCCGACAATCGGTACGTGTGTACGGGGCTTTAGGCTACATTCACACCTGTGATTTAGGCCAGTGCAAATTGAAACAGCAGGAAACAGACTCCCGCTGCAGCTCTGAGTGGCTGGGTGTGGGCCTTTTTCACTATAACGACAGGTCCCCGGCGGCAGCAGCTACTTTCAAATGCAAGGGGAATGTATGTCCAAGGAGGCTGCATTTGCTCATGATCACATGCCCAAAGCTCTCCAACACAGGCCCTACATTTCTATATGGAATCCTAGACCCAAACAAATTAAAAGTCGTGGAAAATTGAGTCAACCTTGAAAAAATGATTTGTACAGTATAAAGTATTCCACTCTAAAATATCTCACCATTTCAACAGATCCATCCTTAGGATAGAAGAGCAGCTGATAACGCCTTTGAAGGGCAGCACTTGCATCATACCATTCAGCAATGAACACATATCGATCGTCTTCACTCTGAAAAAGAAAAAATTCTTAGTATCTACTCATTTATAAAATATCTTTACCTTATTTCACTACCTTTTTAAGTGATAGCGCAGGGGCTTCTTATACACTTAGGCCCCTTTCACACTAGTGCGACTTGTCCCGCGCTTTTGGACCGCAAAATCGTATGACAAGTCGTTTTCCATTATTTTCAATGAGCCCCATTCATATCAGTGCGTTTTGAAGTTGCACCGACTTCAAAGTAGTTCCTGCACTACTTTGGCACGATTTTAATGCGTTTTGAGGTATATAGCCATAGCCATTGCTTTCAAAATCGTGTCAAAATTGCGGCAAAGTCGCGTCAAAATCATGCCGCAAAATCGCGGTAAAATCACGTCGCATAAGTGTGAAAGGGGCCTTAATGTACTCATTTACATTAATAAGAAAACACATTCCCACATTCCACATGCGGGCCCCTGAAGCAGCAAAAATTATTCCTGCTGTCTGCTAAACGCAACCCATTCAACTGAATGGGGGCAAGCTGGTGTGGGGTTTAAGGGGTTAGCAACAAGGTGGCGAGGGAGCAAAATAATGCCACCTTACCGTCTGTCAAATGCCCTCTTAAGAGCAATCCAAGCACAGAATGCTCTTCAGAGGGCTCTTGTAAACAAGTCCTTAGACAGCTGTCACTAGAACAAGTGTAGCCATTAAAAGATTTCCCTTTGACAAATTAATTTTTTCTATTTTTCCTCACTTGGTAACAGTGGTCACCATGACAAACCAAGAGGGTAAATCTCTCCAGACAGCAATACAAATGTGACAAAGGTCGTAACCCTTTCTTATTTTTAGGAAATTGAAAAAAAAAAAAAGTTTAGCATATACTTATGATGCTTAATGCACAAAAAATGTGCAAAGCCTTAAAGGGTAACTCCACTTTAGTGGGGAAAAAAATAGCAAATAAAGAAAAAAGCAATATATCGTATACAATTGCGACACAAATCATATTGTAATTTAATGTTATTAAAAATGGCCTTTCCTTTTCAATCTACAGCTGTTTTAATTTTCTGGAAATGCAATGCAATATGGCTATCTGGATTTGTTCAGTACACAGAATGTGTACAGACCACACCCCAGAAATATAATTTCCTGCTTGTGTGATTGGCTCACCAATTTTCCCAGAAGTCTGTCCAAGATACAAGTCAGATTTCAGGCATCCCTTGCAACAAAAATGTCATTTTTGGTGAGATACTCCTAAAAGGAACACGTCTAAAGGGAAGCAGGCCCAGCAGTTTTCCTCATTAGTGCTCTGCAGCTGCACAGCGGACAGATAATTATGAAACCACTCCCATTAGACTCAGGGCTCTTTCACACGGGCGATCCGATCAGATCCGCCTGTCAGTTTTTTAGGCGGATCTGATCGGATCCTCCATGCAGCTCTATGGGGCAGCGGGTGTCAGCGGAGACATCTCCGCTGACACCCGCTGCCATCCGTATCCGATCCTGTCCGTGAAATCTGGACGGATGGAAACCCTATTTTTCCATCCGTTCAGTAATCGGATCGGATCGGATGAGAGCGGACAGGCGGTCCGCTCTCATCCGATCCCCCATAGAGGGCAGCGGGGGCTGAGACACCTCCCTCTCCGCTCTACAAGCGGAGACGGAGCTGTCATCCGCCGGCTCAGCGGGGATCGCGGATCAATCCCCGCTGAGCAACACGGATCCACCTACGGAGGCGGACCGTGTGAAAGAGGCCTCACTCAGCACAGAGGAACAAACAATGATTTCTTCAGAATTACAAAAGGTAGGAATCTGCAATGTTTGTTAAAATCCTTGTAATGTTCATAGATCACCCAGAGGGGAATGTTTTTTTCCTCAACAAAAGTGGAGTTACGCTTAAGCTATGCAAAGACTGAGAAGAGAATAACCGCATTTTATTTTTTTGAACAAATAAAGAAACCCACAAAAATACACACAACATTGGGATTATCAATGCTGTTTTTTAATCTAAAGGGATAACTGATAGATTTAAAGTGGTTGTAAACCCTTACATATACCCAGCGAAGTGACTGGCCTCCGGAGATACACAGAGGTGAAACAAATCCTCCTACATACGTTGTACCTGCTTATCTGCAGTCTTTTTTTCTATTCGGCCGTTCAAAGTCCAGAATTTATAAAGCTTTTCTGAGCTGTCCGAAAACAGGGGGCGGGGAGCTGAAATTACACATTGCAGAGCTCAGTATGGAGAGCTGATTGGAGGGAAGAGACATATCCCCCTTCACACAGCTCACAGGAACAGAGCTGAGGCTGTCAATCACAGGCTGTGTGCTAGAGATCACTCCCGTCACTTTTTTTGGTGTCAGGAAAACTTGTCAAAAGTAAAACAATATATAGGAATATGCCTTTATATTTCATGTCTGAGGTTTACAAAACTAAACTGACTTTGTATTTCCTAAATGTAGCCATGAACATTAAAATGGTTATTACCAGATGTAGCTGATTTGTTGGGCATCTTATATTACTATTAGATATCTCATTCCAAGGCTGGCCATAGACAGAGTGAATTTCTTTCCTGCACACACAGGTTGCAGGAAAGAAAATCGCTTGATTCCCCCATCAACACAGACAGTGCTGATAGGGTAAATCCCTCCCGTGGAGCCATTGTTTTCTCCTGACGGGGAGAAAATCCAGCAGGCTGGTTGTACCCAAGTTGATTGATCGATCAACTTGGGTACATTAGGCTGCCTACACATGGTTTGAATCTTGGCCAGTTCAGCAGGCTTAAGTCTCCAATACACAGCTTGAAAATTGGCTGATTTCTGCTGAATTGGGCAAATTTCAGGCTTAGTCCGCACCCCCCATTGTGACAAAAGTCAATTTTTCAATTTAACGTTTTTAAGAAGGATCCAGGTAGAAAATAGTCAGCAAACAGCGACTGCATCCGATCAGTTGCCAGTTGCTGTGTCTATACATAAAACTGTAAATAGGAAATTGGGCCTACATTTCCAGCCACTATCATCATTCCATCCAGTGAGCTCAAGATAGTATTCTTTAAATAGAATCAGTTCAGCAAACTGTTTAAACAATGATAGCACTGACATCTTAGCCATGGGCAAACTAAACCCTGGAGTAAATATACGCCATATAAAAGAAATGACGTGCAAATAAACTTCTGTGCCATTATCTGGAAGCATATTTGTTTTAGATCCTTCTCTATCAGTACCTAAATATTTACCCCATAGGTTAAAGCTAAAATACCTTACATTTTTGGCATGAAGAGGAAACCAAAGAGGGGATTTAAACATGACTTTTAACTACAACCAGCTGATAAGACATGATGTAGTGTCCAACTAAAGATACCAACTCACTTCAAAGGTCAGTTAAAGCGGTAGTAAACTGCACCATTTCCTTTTTTTAAACCCTGCAAGCAGGGCCATCTTACCGAATGGGCACGCTGGGCAGTTGCCCGGGGGCCCCACTTGCCCAGGGAACCAGCTCCAGCCAAGCATTAGTCCGGATTCCCGTGTGCATCCTGCCACCGAACTTAGCAGGTGGCAAGCGCCTGTCGGCCCTGCGCTGCTGTCAGGTCACTTGGGCCATGTAGGGGGATCCCACAACTGCAGGAATGTCTGTCCGCCTCCACGGGAACAGGCACACACAGGACAGTCAAGTCTGACTCCCATCCGTGTGTGTGTTCACCGGACCCAGCCGCCCAACTTGACATTAGCCTGGCACTGCTGTACCAATAAATGTCGCCTTATCGATAATTTGCATTTTTTTCCTGTGGGTGATTGTGTAGGCAGGGCCCCAGTGCAATGCTTTGCCCAGGGCCCTTTAATGCTCTTAAGACGGCACTGCCTGCAAGGTAAAGGCATACTAACACATTATGAAATACTTACCTTAGAACAAAGCCCTCCAGTGGTGCACTGTAACTGCTGGCAGGGCTTCCATCTTCATCTGTTTGATTGGCTGTGCCACCATGATGCCACGGACCGCGGCATGGGTATGCCGCCCCTTCAGGGCGCATGCAACAGTGACATCACTAGCTGGATGCAGTGTTATTATCTCCTAAACATTGCAGGCTTAGGAGATATTCATGGTACCTACAGGAAAGTCTTATTATAGGCTTACCTGTTGGTACAAGTGGCCAAAAAGAGTTTACTTACACTTTTAAGCTACCACTGGTGACCTTCCAGGTAGAGAAAGAGGGGAAAAAAAAACCATAGAAGCTAGAAAATTATAGGGAAAATTCAAAATCACACATATGCATAGTTAGTGAGGTTGAAAAAAGACATCCGTCCATCCAGTTCAACCTAGGGTGGGTGTGTTTGAAGTTAACCGTACTTTGTATACCCCTGTATGTTGTGGTCTTTCAGGTGACTGTCTAATCACCTTTTGAAACTCTCGATGCTGCCTGCTAATACTACTGCTTGTGGAAGCGAATTCCACATCCTTACTGCTCTGACAGTAAAGAACCCCCTATGTATTTTAAGGTTAAACCGTTTTTCCTCTAGTTTAAGTGAGTGGCCATGTGTCTTATTGTATTCCCTTCCTCTTAAAAGTTTGTTCCTTATGCTAGGGTCGCCAGTACAGTATTTGTACATTGATATCATATCCCCCCTCAATTGTCTCTTCTCCAGAGAGAATAGGTTCAGTGCTTGTAGTCTTTCCTCATAGCTGATGTCCTCCATTCCCCTAATTATTTTTGTTGCCCTTCTCTGGACTCTCTCCAGTTCCAGCACATCCTTCCTGAGGACCGGTGCCCAGAACTGGACAGCATACTCCAGATGTGGCCGGACCAGAGTCTTGTAGAGTGGGAGAATAATCTCTATTTCTGGAGTGAATCCCCTTTTTTATACATCCCAGTATTCTTTTGGCTTTGCTTGCAGCAGCTTGGCATTGCATGCCACTGCCAAGCCTGTTGTTCACTAGGACCCCCAGGTCCTTTTCCGTCTTAGGGTCCTTTCACACGAACGATCCAATCAGATCTGCTTGTCAGTTTTTTAGGCGGATCTGATCAGATCCTCCATGCATCCCTATGGGGCAGCGGATGTCAGTGGAGACATGTCCATGTCCATGCCATCCGCATCCGATCCTGTCCGTGAAATCCGGACAGATGGAAACCCTATTTTCCATCCGTCCAGGGAATCAGATCAGATGGGATCGGATGAGAGCGGACAGGCGGTTCGCTCTCATCCGATTCCCCATAGAGAGCAGCACATGGTTTTGGTCTGATCTATCAAGTTGTATATGAAAATGCATTATTCATCTTTCAAAAAGTGTTACCCAGGTTATCTACGTACCTCCCGAAGCCTGGCTGAAAAACTCCCACTGATGGAAACCTCCTTTCCTGCCTTGTTGCTAAGAAACTCCCAGGTGTTACTGCTCACTACCACCATCACAAGAGCCAGCTCTCAAACAAGCACACGTGTGACCCACGATATCTGCTGTCGCAGCATGGCTGAGCTCAGGACTACTGCAACAGGGAAGAGAATGCATGTGTGGGGGGTTGAATCGGTGAAAAAAAACAGACTCCTGTGAGTTTTTACTGTCCTAGCAACAAAGCAGGACAGGGAGATGCCATCTCAGGGAGTTTTTCAGCCACGCTTCGGGAGGTACGTGGATAGCCTACCCCTATAGCAAGGGAATCATTCAACTTTGGTCAAAGCTGCATAGTTTGTTTTTATCTACAGACAACCCTTATTAGCATAGACAGTTGTTTTGGGAAGGTAAACTAACCCTTTAACCACTTGCCGACTGCCGCACGACTATATACGGCGGCAGTCAGCCCCTCACAGGCAAAATGACATAGGGGTATGTCACTAGCCTCTGAGGCTCTAGGGGGCGAGCGCGCGCTGCCGGAGGTGCGCTCCCGCCCCCGCTCGTTCGCGGACCCCCCCCCGCACATGTGACCGGCGGACCCGATGTCCGCCAGTCACTCGTGATCGTCCGCTGTGAAGGGAGAAAGGCAGGCGGCTAATGTAAACAAAGCCGCCTGTCATTCTCCCCTGTGTAACAGCAGAGATCATACAGTCCTGCTATGCAGGATCGTATTTCTCTGCTGTTACACAAACAACCACATCCCTTCACAGTTAGAAGCACACCCCTAGGGACACTCTTAACCCCACCTTCTCCAATAAAGTTAACCCCTTCCCTGCCAGTGTCATTTTTACAGTAACAGTGCATATTTTTAGCACTGATTACTGTAGTAATGTCACTGGTACTCCCAAAAGTGTCAAAAATGTCAGTCAAGGGTCCGATCTGTCCGCCGCAATGTCGCAGTCCCGCAAAAAAATAAATCGCAGATCGCCGCCGCCACTCGTTAAAAAAAAGACAAAAATCTTTCCCTTAGTTAGTAAACATAATAACAAAATAACTTTTGCGCAAACCAATCAAAATACGCTTTTTGCAATTTTTATTTACCAAACATATGTAGCAGAAAACAAATTGGCCTAAAATGTTAAAAAAAATTAGATTTTTACATTTTTTGGGGGGAATTTCATATAAAAAAATGTGAAAAATATTGTTATTTTTGCAAAATCATCGCTCTTTTTTTGTTTGTAGCGTATGATCAAAAAATCGCACAGGTGATCAAATACCACCAAAAGAAAGCTCTGTTTGTGGGAAAAAAAAGGACATCAATTTTATTTAGGTACAGCGTCGCACGACCGCGCAATTGTCCGTTAAAATCACGCAGTTCCGAATCGCAAAATAGGCCCTGGTCAGGAAGGGGGTAAAATCTTCCGGGACTTAAGTGGTTAAAAGCCCCTTTGCAAGACAGTTTATCCAGTGCAGACTGGTTCTCTTTAAAGCGGAGTTCCACCCTAAAAATGAACTTTGCATCATGAGTTAGAGTAAAAAAACCTGAAAAAGAATTGGATAATTAATATTTTTTTTTTTTGTTTCACTTACCTTGTTTTTAATGAAAGTAAACTTACCTTCCTTCCTCTTCCTCCTTGTGCGGCCGCGGCCCCCGACGTCACTTCCTCCTTTGCATTGCGTCCTGGGAGATGAGCGTCATCAATCCCAGGATGCAATGGGAATGGCCGGCCACTACTCTGATTGCTGATCGCAATCTACAGCACATGCGCGAGATTGCGATTGGCATTCTGGGTAGCCAGGAACCCGGAAGAGGGACACAACGGGGTACACCATGGCTTCAGATGCCCACACCGGAGATGGCCGCGCTCTGCAATCAATTTTAAAGGTAAGAATTTATCTTTATTCCAAAACTGTAATGTCCTGTAATGTGGGGTTAGTGTTAGGGTAGTTGGGGATATGTTAGGATTAGAGGGGTATTTTTAGCTTAAAAATGTATTTTTGCACGGAACTTTAGGTGTGAGAGGTGCAGCTACTATAATGGCGAAAGGCAGTGCTGTAGCCTGATTTTAAACATTATTTTCTTGCTCTGTTTTTCTGTAGCTTGCAAGGTCTTCCACTTAATACATCAGTGAAAGTGACACATAATTCTCCAGCAATATAATCCCCTTAATACACAAAAAATGGATTAACTGAATAAGCGGTAAAGGGAATGGGTCAATAAGTACAACACCTGCGTGAGATGACTCAGGATCTATACTAGTTCTGGAGACAGTAAAGCTGAAAAAAAAAATGAAAGCGGATCTTCCTTGCATCTGAGCACCACAAACCAAAAACACTACTGAATTCCTTTTTTAATATTCAAAGTAAACTCACACCATCAATCCGTGTCCCCATGCTTTACTTTGTTGAGAAATCACCCCCTAGCATTTTCTAGATGTGGATATCTTGAGTAAGGGAAGATGATTCACGTAGCATTTACTTCCTTGAATCCATCTGCCCTTAGCTCAAGCATGCATGTTGGAGGGTGTGCTTAGCTGAGAAAATCCCTCCTCCCCTCCTGAAGACTCCTGGGATGTATGACATCATTTGCCTAGGCAAGAAACCAGGAAGTAACTGAAAACATTTAAAAACAAGAAAATATTATATACTTCCCTATGTATTTACTAATGCTAGCAGTATGATTAGAAATAATCAATGTTGATTGGGAGGGTGAAGTTTGACTTTAATGTGTCACTGGTCTGGATGTAGAATACAGCATATGGTTTATGGTTACTTTTATCATAACCTTAATACACAGGTGTTTTGATGTGTGACAGAATTCCTTAAAGTGGTTGTAAACCTCAGACATGAACCATGAACAAAGCATTTCCCTCTATAGTGTGTACTTGTCTCAATTAAGAGCACTAAGTGTCATTTCTGTCTGCTGCTTCATTCCTCTTCTATCTGCAAGAATAACTTCTGAAAAGATTTCCTGACACCAAGAGAAAAATGGTGACAGGGGAGGGATCCCCAGCAGATTGACAACCTCAGCTCTGTTCCTGTGTGCTGTGTGATGTGGGGGGGGATATTTTCCCTCCAATTAGCTCTCAGAGCTCTCCTCACTGAGCTCTGCAGAGTGCGACTTCAGCTCTCCGCCCCCTTTCTTCAGAACTCTCAGGCAAGCTTATAAATTCAGCACTTGGAGTGGATGTAGAGAAGAAGACTGCAGATAGACAGATACAACTTATGTAGGATGATTTTGTTCTACGGTATCTCACAAAAGTGAGTACACCCCTCACATTTTTGTAAATATTTTATTAATCTTTTCATGTGACAACACTGAAGAAATGACACTTTGCTACAATGTAAAGTAGTGAGTGTACAGCTTGTATAACAGTGTAAATTTGTTGCCCCCTCAAAATAACTCAACACACAGCCATTAATGTCTAAACTGCTGGCAACAAAAGTGAGTACACCCCTAAGTGAAAATGTTCAAATATGGCCCAAAGTGTCAATATTTTGTGTGGCCACCATTATTTTCCAGCACTGCCTTAACCCTCTTGGGCATGGAGTTCACCAGAGCTTCACAGGTTGCCACTGGAGTCCTCTTCCACCCCTCCATGACGACATCACAGAGCTGGTGGATGTTAGAGGCCTTGCGCTCCTCCACCTTCCATTTGAGGATGCCCCACAAATGATCAATATGGTTTAGGTCTGGAGATATGCTTGGCCAGTCCATCACCTTTACCCTCAGCTTCTTTAGTAAGGCAGTGGATGTCTTGGAGGTGTGTTTGTGGTCATTATCATGTTGGAATACTGCCTTGCGGCCCAGTCTCTGAAGGTAGGGGATCATGCTCTGCTTCAATATGTCACAGTATTTGGAAAAAGAGCAAGTTGGGCGTGTAAACAGGGGACTTTATAAATTTATAAAGTCCCCTGTTTACACGCCCAACTTGCTCTTTTTCCAAATATTCACATTGGGACGTGGTGCTTTATACCTTAAGTAATTGTTACTTGTATGAGCTGGTCTTCCATATTTTTTCTAATATGTCACAGTACATGTTGGCATTCATGGTTCCCTCATTGAACTGTAGCTTCCCAGTGCCGGCAGCACTCATGCAGCTCCAGACCATGACACTCCCACCACCATGCTTGACTGTAGGCAAGACACACTTGTCTTTGTACTCCTCACCTGGTTGTCGTCACACACGATTGACACCATCTGAACCAAATAAGTTTATGTTGGTCTCATCAGACCCCAGGACATGGTTCCAGTAATCCATGTCCTTAGTTTGCTTGTCTTCAGCAAACTGTTTGCAGGCTTTCTTGTGCATCATCTTTAGAAAAGGCTTCCTTCTTGGATGATAGCCATGCAGACCAATTTGATGCAGTGTGCAGCGTATGGTCTGAGCATGGACAGGCTTACCCCCCCCCCACCCCGTCAACCTCTGCAACAATGCTACCAGCACTCATACGTCTATTTCCCAAAGAAGAACTCTGGATATGACGCTGAGCACGTGCAGTTAACTTCTTCGGTCGACCATGGTGAGGCCTGTTCTGAGTGGAACCTGTCCTTTTAAACCGCTGTATGGTCTTGGCCACCGTGCTGCAGTTCAGTTTCAGGGTCTTGTCAATCTTCTTATAGCCTAGGCCATCTTTATGTAGAGCAACAATGCTTTTTTTCAGATCCTCAGAGAGTTCTTTGCCATGTTGAACTTCCAGTGACCAGTATAAGACAGTGAGAGCGATAACACCAAATTTAACACACCTGCTCCCCATTCACACCTGAGACCTTGTAACACTAACGAGTCACATGGCACCGGGGAGGGAAAATGGCTAATTGGGCCCAATTTGGATATTTTCACGTCGGGGTGTACTCACTTTTGTTATCAGCAGCTTAGACATTAATGGCTGTGATGTTGAGTTATTTTGAGGGGACAGCAAATTTACACTGTTATACAAGCTGTACACTCACTACATTACATTGTAGCAAAGTGTCATTTCTTCAGTCCCCGTTCACACTGGGGCGACCTGTGAGGTGACCTGGTCGCCTCACAGGTCGCCGTAGGTCGCCTTCCATAGGGAAGCTGCGGACCCGTTCAAATAGGAGCGACACAAGTCGCTCCGACTTAGAAAAAGGGTCCGGAGCTTCCTTGGAGCGACCGCCATAGACTTCAATGTTATGAAGTCCGTGCCGGCCGCTCCGAGGTCGTGGCGCGCTGCTCGCATCGCGACCTCGGAGGTCGCCCCTGGAAGTCGGATCGCCCCAGTGTGAACGGGGCCTCAGTGTTGTCACATGAAAATATATAATAAAATATTTACAAAAGTGTGAGGGGTGTACTAACTTTGGTGAGATACTGTATATCTGTGTATCACCTGAGTATATGTAAGGATTTACAACCACTTTAAGACCTCTTTTACACTCGCAGTGGACTTCAGTACCCTCTGAGGAAAGATCCGCGCTTGGCATTTGACAGGCAGCGAGTTAACCCTGTAATTCTGCACTACTGCAAGCAGTTGCGGTTCGGCCCTGTTGAACGCAATTCAAATGCTGTACCCCGTAAAAAAAAAAAAATTTAATTCATACATACATTCTGCACCCCATGTCTAAAGTGCCACAGCCACAAAGCAAAGTATTACAGCCGTGGCATGTGTACAGCCCCATTGAGCGGTATTTTGCCAATTCAGGTGGGCGGCGGGGGGGGGGGGGGCTCAGCCACCCATTTTTACCACCTTTAAAACACCCATCTGAAAGAGACATTAAAGTGTATGTAAAGTCCAACATTGAACTTCACTTGTTTGCTTCAGAGCTGTCCTGTCCATTCTATATGGGATCTCTAGAAGCCTTCTGCCCAGGTCCCTCATTCGGAATACAGACCACCTCCCTGATATGTTATGGAAATAAGTGGGGGGGATGGTGTTTGGTAACCCTATATATACTACTTATCCCAGGGGGACAACTCTGCTCCCAAGTAGATACAGTACATCGAGTGAGCCTTGTCAACCTGGGTTAGAAAATGCGTTACTGGCAGGATCACCAGATCCATAAAGCTAAACAGGTTGTTCTTGGCGTTAGATACACTTTAATACTGCAAATTCATAATCTTCTTTCATAACCAATAGGAAGGTATGTGCCTACTTTCTTTAGGGCCCATTGAGACCTGCGGGCACGTAATATGGTGTGTATGAGGCCTGTATGCTGTAAGGTTTATTGCAGTGTTACTTTTTTAAAACTTTATTTAAAATAAAATAACACTTCATTTAACTCTATGCAAACCAGTGCATGTGATGTGAAGATTTAACGCATTTCTGTATTTCTATGTTACGCACAACAGCGCACTTTTACGGTGTGAACAGGCAAATAGAAATCAGAAGTGTTTTTGCGTTGAGCCTCCGTTGATCCATACAGATCAATGAAGTTCGCCTGACATGGTGTGAACAAACCCTTACCCTCCTTTTATAAGCATTTTCTCCTGCAGAATGACTGGAACACTTTAGCTACTTCAGCTGCGGAAGGTTTATCCCCTTTTTTGCGATACGGCACTGCGTTACTTTAACTGACAATTGCACGTGCGACGCTGTACACAAATAAAATTATGTCCTTTTTTTTTTCCAAATAGAGCTTTGTTTTGGTGGTACCTCTGCGGTTTTTATTTTTTGCGCTATAAACAAAAAAATAGCATCAATTTAAGAAAAAAAGAAAAGAAAACAAAAAACTATATTTTTTTCTTTCTGCTATAAAAAAAAAAAAAAAAAACAAATCAGACACAGGGTAGAAGTGAGGGACACATCAGGTTAGGAAGCGCAGGATAATACACACCTGGTATAAAACATATCCAGTAAAAAAATAAAAAAAAATCGAAATTTCTTCATAAATTTAGCCAAAATGTATTCTGTTAAATGTTTTTGGTAAAAAAAAAGA
The DNA here is from genome assembly GCF_965119305.1 of Pelophylax lessonae. NCBI lineage: Eukaryota > Metazoa > Chordata > Amphibia > Anura > Ranidae > Pelophylax > Pelophylax lessonae. Next base: position 216,210,154 of record NC_138769.1, on the reverse strand, counting down.
AAAAAAAAAGAAAAAAAAAAGAAAAATCTCAATAGGCAAAAAATATAGATTCTACAAGCTATGGGATATTTTTATGGAATTTTTTTTTTTCACTAGTAATGGCAGCATGCATAGAATGGATGAAGGTAAAAAACCTTGTGCCTTTACAACCACTTTAACCGCTTGCCGACCGCCCTCCGCATATATACTGCGGCAGGCTGGCTCAGCTGCGCAAATCGCAGTACCTGTACGGCGATCCGCGGGATCGATCCTGGGGGCGAGCGCCCCCCCCATTTGCCAGCAGGGAAGCTGATTCATGAGCCGGCAGCCGCGATTGCCGCCGGGCACCCGCAATCTCGCCCCGTGGATAGAGACCGGCGGTCTGCTGTTGTAAACACAGCAGACCGTTGTTCTCTCTGGAATCAATACCTGTGTTCTGCCTATTAAAGTGGAGTTCCACCCTAAAATGATACTTACCTCCATCTTCTCGCTCCGGGTCACCTGAAAAACAAATGGATAATCGCATTTTTTTTTTTTTTACTTACCTCGTAGAGAAGAAAATATACTTACCTTACTTCCTTCTTCCTCCCCTCGGCGGCCACGGCTCGTCGTCACTTCCTGGCTTTGCAATGATTCCTGGGAGCTGAACGTCATCGCTCCCAGGAATCATTGCGCCTGCACCGGCCCCCGACGTCAGTTCCGGGGTGCGCGCGTCATTCCCTTCTAAACAGCTTCTGGGCATGCCCAGAAGCTGTGGAGGGATGACGCGCGCGACCCGGAAGTGACGGCAGGGCCGGCGCAGGGCATCGTGGGACCGAAGAAGAAGGAAGAGAACGCAGAAGAGGATCGCGCTGGCTTCAAGCTGCCCACACCTGAGATGGCAGCGCTGGACAATACTTTTTCAAGGTAAGTATTTGTCCTAAAAGGTAAGTGCAAATCGGGACAGATGAGAGGCTAGCCATTGTGGAATGTACTAGCCCTGACTGTCCGGGGGTATTTTTATTAAAAAAAAATCTACTGGGTGGAAGTCCGCTTTAAGAATTACAGGTCTCTATGTTGATTCCACAAGCCCATCCCCCTCACAGTTAGAAAACACCCCCTAGGCCCACATTTAACCCTGTGATTGCTCCTGGGTTCCCTGCCAGTGTCATTATTACAGTAACAGTGCATATTTTTAGCACTGATTACCGTAGAAACGTCACTGGTCCCCCAAAAATAACAGTTAGGGGTCCTATCTGTCTGCCGCAATGTTGCAGTCCCGCTAAAAATCGCTGATCGCTGCCATTACCAGTAAAGAAAAATATATAAATAAATAAAAATGACATAAATCTTTCCCCTAGTTTATAGACGCGATAACTTTTGCACAAACCAATCAAAATACGCTTATTGGGATTTTTTTTTTACTAAAAATATGTAGCAGAATACAAATTGGCCTAAAATCATGAAAAAATTAGATTACATTTTTTTTGGGAATGTTATACAGCAGAAAGTAAAAAAAATATATATTTTTTCAGAATTGACGCTCTTTTTTTTGTTTATAGCGCAAAAAATAAAAATCGCAACGGTGATCAAATACCACCAAAAGAAAGCTCTATTTTTGGGCATCAATTTTATTTGGGTACAGCATCGCACGACCACGCAATTGTCAATTAAAATAACACAGTGCTGAATCGCAAAAAATGGCCTGCTCATTAAGGGGGCAAATACTTCCGGTCCAGAAGTGGTTAATTGAACATGCTGAGGTTAGCAGCTGATTGGCTACCATGCACAGCTCCAACAGATTTCAGTTTTCGGAAACCTACCCCTATTTGCAGCATTTTGGTGATGTCAATGGCCAGATTTGAAGCCCCCTTTGCCTCATTAGTTGACAGCCACTGCTATATACTAAACACAGGACCAGCAGCAGCCCGACGCCTGGCCTATGTGATGACAAGGAAATAGAGGGAAGTCAATGATGTTACATTATAGATTAGTTCACTGAACCTGAAGAATACTTGACACACTGCCGTTTATACCTCTGTGGTCTTTCAGCAGATCTCTGGAAATGATTACTGTTGCTGTGATGGCAGAGTGGTAGCAGGTTAGAATAAAGTTCAGAGAAAGTTAAACTTTATTTAAAGGCAAACGTCAGCAGTCCAATGAGAGTTATATGAAGTCAGGAGGCATACTCCTTAGTTGGACTTGCATCAGTTCTCAGCAAGAGGTGGGAATCAGAATGTGAAGTAGTCGGGGTTCATTGCTCTCAATGTCATACCAAGACAAGAAGGCCGACAAATCACGTATAATGTCAGACAAACCAAGAAATCAGACGATTAAAGCCACACTCCAGCCAAAACAGAAGTATCAACATAACTAGATACAGCTGCAAGAAAAAGTATGTGAACCCTTTGGAATGATACGGATTTCTGCACAAATTGGTCATAAAATGTGATCTGATCATCATCTAAGTCACAACAATAGACAATCACAGTCTGCTTAAACTAATAACACACAAAGAATGAAATGTTGCCATGTTTTTATTGAACACACCATGCAAACATTCACAGTGCAGGGGGAAAAGGTATGTGAACCCTTGGATTTAATAACTGGTTGAACCTCCTTTGGCAGCAATAACTTCAACCAAACGTTTCCTGCAGTTGCAGATCAGACGTGCGCAACGGTCAGGAGTAATTCTTGACCATTCCTCTTAACAGAACTGTTTCAGTTCAGCAATATTCTTGGGATGTCTGGTGTGAATCGCTTTCTTGAGGTCATGCCACAGCATCTCAATCGGGTTGAGGTCAGGACTCTGACTGGGCCACTTCAGAAGGCGTATTTTCTTCTGTTTAAGCCATTCTGTTGTTGATTTACTTCTATGCTTTGGGTCATTGTCCTGTTGCAACACCCATCTTCTGTTGAGCTTCAGCTGGTAGACAGATGGCCTTAAGTTCTCCTGCAAAATGTCTTGATAAACTTGGAAATTCATTTTTACTTCCATGATAGCAAACTGTCCAGGCCCTGACGCATCAAAGCAGCCCCAAACCATGATGCCCCACCACCATACTTCACAGTTGGGATGAAGTTTTGATGTTGGTGTGCTGTGCCTCTTTTTCGCCACACATAGTGTTGTGTGTTTCTTCCAAACAACTTAACTTTGGTTTCATTTATCCACAGAATATTTTGCCAGTACTGCTGTGGAACATCCAAGTGCTCTTGTGCAAACTGTAAACGTGCAGCGATGTTTTGTTTGGACAGCATTGGCTTCCTCTGTGGTATCCTCCCATAAAATCCATTCTTGTTTAGTGTTTTACGTATTGTAGATTCGCTAACAGGGATGTTAGCATTTGCCAGTGACTTTTTTAAGTCTTTAGCTGACACTAGGATTCTTCTTCACCTCATTGAGCAGTCTGCACTGTGCTCTTGCAGTCATCTTTACAGGACGGCCACTCCTAGGGAGAGTAGCAGCAGTGCTGAACTTTCTCCATTTTTAGACAATTTACCTTAGGCCCCTTTCACACAGGCGGACCGTTCAGATCCGCCTGTCCGTTTTTTTGGCGGATCTGAACGGTCCCCCCATGCATTCCTATGGGGCATCGGATGTCAGCGGAGACATGTCCGCTGACATCCGACCCGATCCGATCCGTCAAATCTGGACTGATGGAAACCCTATTTTCCATCCGTCCAGCGGATCGGATCGGATGGGATCGGGTGAGAACGGACTGACGGTCCGTTGACATTCGATTTCCCCCATAGAGATGCATGGGGAACTGTCAACTGTGTCTCCGCACACAGCGCGGAGACACAGCTGTCCTCCTGCTGCTCAGCGGGGGATCGGCGGCTCGATCCCCCGCTGAGAAAAACGGACTCCGTCCAACGGACGGAGTGTGTGAAAGGAGCCTTACCGTGGGCTGATGAACAGCAAGGCTTTTGGAGATACTTTTATAACCCTTTCCAGCTTTATGCAAGTCAACAATTCTTAATCGTAGGTCTTCTGAGAACTCTTTTGTGCGAGGCATCATTCACATCAGGCAATACTTCTTGTGAAAAGAAAACCCAGAACTGGTGTGTGTTTTTTATAGGGCAGGGCAGCTGTAACCAACACCTTCAATCTCATCTCATTGATTGGACTCCAGTTGGCTGACATCTCACTCCAATTAGCTCTTGGAGATGTCATTAGTCTAGGGGTTCACATACTTTTTCCACCTGGACTGTGAATGTTTACATGGTGTGTTCAATAAAAAACATGGCAACATTTCATTCTTTGTGTGTTATTAGTTTAAGCAGACTGTGATTGTCTATTGTTGTGACTTAGATGATGATCAGATCACATTTTATGATCAATTTGTGCAGAAATCCATATCATTCCAAAGGGTTCACATACTTTTTCTTGCAGCTGTATATAGCAATGAATATATTGATCCAAATGAAACTTTGGTGCCCCTCTAAGCTGAGACAGAGAGTTCCTCGCCGGTTACAGTGAAGGGAACTGGCATCGGGGCACCATTCAGAGCTGTAAGAGCATTGTTAAAGAGAAGAAAGGGTGCTGCCCACCAAAACAATGCATTATATGTAGATCAGGGCTCGACAAACCCCAGGCGCCAGGTCGCAATGTTGACAAGAAGTTTCATGCTGGCGCTAGATATATAGCAATGAATAAATTGATCAAAATGAAACTTTGGTGCTGCTCTAAGCTGAGACAGACATCCCCTGCCGGTTACAGTGAAGGTGTAAGAGCATTATTAAAGAGAAGAAAGGATGCTGCTCACCAAATCAATGCATTATATGTAGATCAAGATGTTGACAAGAAGTTTTGTGCTGGTGCCTGGGGTGCCGCCCGAATTCTCCCTACATCCCCTGCCCGTGCTCAGCATAGCAGGTGCCGCCGGGAAGAGGGGAGGGAGGAGTACGGGCACAAGTCCGCTCTCCTTCCTTTCTAGTTGTTGACCTGAAAGTGACGTGCGACATCACTTTCTGGTTCCCGTTAACAGTTTCCCCGGCCATTAAGGCCGGGAAAGAATGCAATGCAATGCCATATGTATTGCGTTACAATTATTGGAGCACAGGGTCTTTTGGGGTGCTACTCTTATATAATGTCTATAGGTAACATCAATATTTAACCACTTGCCGACCGAGTACGGTAATAGTACTGCGGCAAAGTGGTTCGTTATCGTCTGACGACGTAGTATTAACGTCGTCAGACACTCCCCCTTCTGGGCGGCGCTTGCGCGCCGCCGGAGGCTCGCTCCCGCTGTTTTCATTCACAGCGGGAGTCGGGCCAGGGGAGGAGCAGCGGCGATTGCCGCTGCTCTGCCCCGATCGCCGGGGATCTAGTGTGGAGATCCGCCCGCCTGTGTAAACACAAGCGGGCGGATCTCCATAGTGACAGGGAGTGACAGATCGGACTGTTCAACATAGCTGGACATCCGATCTGTCCATGACTCACACAGTCACCTCCCCCCCTATACGTCAGTAAGCACCAGGCATACATTAACCCCTCCCTCTCCAATAAAATTAACCCCTTCCCTGCCAGTGTCATTTTTACAGTAACAGTGCATATATATAGCACTGATTACTGCAGTAATGTCACTGGTAACCCCAAAAGTGTCAAAAATGTCAGTCAAGGGTCCGATCTGTCCGCCGCAATGTCGCAGTCCCACAAAAAAATCGCAGATCGCCGCCATTACGCGTTAAAAAAAAAACACCAAAAATGACAGAAATCTTTCCCTTTGTTAGTAAACGCAATAACTTTTGCGCAAACCAATCAAAATACGCTTATTGTGATTTTTTTTACCAAACATATGTAGCAGAAAACAAATTGGCCAAAAATTTTTTAAAAAATTGGTTTTTACATCTCTTTTTTGGGGGGAATTTCATATAAAAAAATGTTAAAAATATTGTTATTTTTTCAAAATAAACGCTCTTTTTTTGTTTATAGCGCAAAAAGTAAAAATCGCACAGGTGATCAAATACCACCAAAAGAAAGCTCTGTTTGTGGGAAAAAAAGGACGTAAATTTCGTTTGGGTACGGCGTCGCACGACCGCGCAATTGTCAGTTGAAGTCGCACAGCGCCGAATCGCAAAAAGTGGCCTGGACGGAAGACAGCAAAATCCTCCGGTGGTAAAGTGGTTAAAACAAAACTCCAGGTGCTGATTTTAATACATTATATTAATAGAGCTTAGAGCAATATACGTATATGCCATACCCATAGGACCACTGATGACGCAAATAATCACTGTACTAGTTGCTGCTACTAGATTGTCTTCCAGCAGGGGCGCCATTCACAGAACACATTGCATTTTTCTCAATAAACGCAAAGGCAGTCTCTAGTTGGACATGATTGAGAGATGGTGTAATGCAGTGGTCCTCAACGCTGGCCTACAGGGCCCACTAACAGGCCAGGTTTGCAAGATAACTGAAATACATCCCAGGTGATAGCATTTGCTGCTCAGTGATTGCAGTACTCTAGTCTGCATTTCCCCAAGGTAATACTTAAAATCTGGCCTGTTAGTGGGCCCTGAGGACCGGAGTTGAGGACCACTGGTGTAATGGATCAACCAGCACCTCGACCGGGTACCTCCGTTGACGGATGCTCCTAGTGCTTCCTGAGGGCTCCAAGCACTCCACCAGACACCATAACCGCCTCAGACCCCACGAACCGCCGCAGCTTGATTAGGGTCTCGCCGTCTCCTACCCACCCTGGACTTACAACAAGGCTCCAGGTTCCCGTGGGGGAACCTCTCTTTCCCCAGAGAGGGCAGCAGGAACAAGTTCTTACAAGGGCTTAGTGATTATCCAAGGGAGTATGGAAGACCATAGCAATCCCTTGTAGCATATTCCCCCAATAAGAGACAGGACTCTAGATTGAGGGTGACCGTTATAGGTGGGATGGTAATGTCAAAATCTCCACTTTGTCCAATCACAGAATGCCTTGTATTCATTAAAAAAAATGAAGAGAGGATGACCCCGTGTGGTTAGCGTGCAGCAGGGCAGCCGTGGGACCAGGAGGATAACAATCACTGTAGCAGAAATGACTACTACAGTGACTATCCGCTTCGACAGCAGTCCCACAGGTACGGCATATTCATATTTACATTGGTCAAATCTGTACCATTAAAATCCATACCTGGAGTTCAGCTTTAAAGTTTAGGGAAGGAATGGTGATATTGTTGCCTTTAGAATCCAACTATCCCTTTTCTGAATAGCAATAACTTTGCTCCCTGTGGACAAAGCCTTAACTGTCACTTTTGCCGGACATCTCTGTTGAAATAAGGTATAATGTATAATTCAATGGAGAGAAAAATAACGTGCAAAAGCCAACACATTCCTTTTGGCAACACAGCCGAGAGGGAACGTTAAATCTTAACTTGCAAAGGTACAGAAATAAGTTCTGGAAAACTGCTCTTCACAACTAATCAGCTAGTAACCTTCAACCGGTTGATACCAGGGAGTGTCAGAAATAAGTAGCTCACATGAATGTTCCAAAGTGCATATTCATTTTCTACTTACAAGGAGCCTTGTGAGAACATAATGAACTTGAACGTTTATTGCCTTTTCTAAGAAGAGTATATAAAAAGCAGCAACAACTAACTTAATCAAAAAGAAAAAGTACACAGTAGTTAAAGATTTTAAAGCAGGTACATTTTAGCTTTGACCGTTCTGTTAAGAGCACAGATGGATTTTGTGTAAAAGAATGCATTGTTAAACATTAACATTTGATTGTTAGCATTCTTGGGTCACAGCTGAGACACCAGTAACTTGGTTGTGCTAGTCACTTGACACTCCAATTGTTCCATTATAATTTCTTGTACATACATCCCTGGAGAAAATAGAGCAGAGGTATATATATCGTTGGCAATGGGGAGTCAATAAATGTAGAGTCTATATACCTCCATGCTCCCGATCTTCTTAACTGTTGCTCAAAATTCTTGAACCCCCCCCTCTTCATTGTGTCAGGCTTTTAGAAGCCTATAGGGCAGTGATGGCGAACCTTGGCATCCCAGATGTTTTGGAACTATATTTCCCATGATGCTCAACTAGACTGCAGAGTGCATGAGCATCATGGGAAATATAGTTCCAAAACATCTGGGGGTGCCAAGGTTCATCATCGCTGCTATAGGGGGATTTTAAAGATGAATTCCAGGTATGGATATTTTATACTTAGTTATATTGATCCAACTTAGACCAGTTTACCAAATGCATATATCCTACCTAGCTGATGCCCCTGGAAGCTGATGCCCCTGGGAGCTGGAAATCACTTAGTAGACACCCACTACTCCAGCGATCTCCACTTGCTTCCAGGTCCTGTGCCAAACGGTTGCCCTGCTGCAATCTGAATACAAGACATTGGCCGTTTAGCATGGGCACCATTCACAGAATACTTTGCATGCTCTGAATTAGAGCTGCACGATTCTGGATAAAATAAGAATCTAATTTTTTTTTGCTTATAATAAAGATCACGATTCTCTCACGGTTTTCGGCGTAACATAATCTTTTACATTATACAAGAAAATTGGGCAAACATTACTGTTTCATTTTTTTTAATTCATTGAAATTTCAGTGAGGAGTGTCTCAAGTGACTCAACTTCTTTGGCCGACCTTGGCGAGGCCTGTTCTGAGTGGAACCTGTCCTGTTATGGCGCTTTTCCACTGCAAGTACCGACTCGGCTCCACTTGGCACTGCTTGGCCCAGCTCGGCTCGGTTTACTTTTCCACTGCGTGGTATGAGTCGGCAGGTTTCAGCACTGTATAGGCTCTACTGGGCTTGGTTTGCTTTTCCTCTAAAGTAGTAAGTGGGTGGGATTACAACAATTTTCTGACCAATCAGTGGCTAGTAGTGACAAACAATCAAGGCTGCATGCGAAGTATTGTGGGATATTGTACGGCCCGCTTGGAACCCCAACCGAGGTGGTACTGTTTAAGCGAGCCGAACCGAGCCATACCATGTAGTGGAAAAGCGCCGCTGTACCAAACCATACCAAACCGTTCAAACGCGTACCATGCGGTGCAAAAGCGCCAAAGCGAGCCATACAATGCAGTGGAAAAGCGCCTTTAAACCGCTGTATGGTCTTGGCCACCGTGCTGCAGCTCAGTTTCAGGGTCTTGGCAATCTTCTATAGCCTAGGCCATCTTTATGTAGAACAACAATGCTTTTTTCAGATCCTCAGAGAGTTCTTTGCCATGAGGTGCCATGGTAAACTTCCAGTGACCAGTGACATTGTAGCAAAGTGTCATTTCTTCAGTATTGTCACATGAAAGGTATAATAAAATATGTACAAAAATGTGAGGGGTGTACTCACTTTTGTGAGATACTGTATAATGTTTGGGGGTTCTAAGTAATTTTCTAGCAAAAAATACTGATTTTAGCTTGTAAGCAACAAGTGTCAGAAAAAGCTTAGTCTTTAAGAGGTTAAACTGCCCTCACTTACAGATGGAAGTTCATTCCTTTGATCTAAAAGAACGAAATGATACATTGTAAAACATTGTGTTTATAGTTATCTTGCAGCCTTAACAATGTTGATAAACATTTGCTTGAGTCCCGGTTCACACTGAGGCGACCTCACAGGTCGCCGTAGGTCGCCTCCCATAGGAAAGCTGCGGACCCGTTTTAATAGGAGCGACACAAGTCGCTCCGACTTAGAAAAAGGGTCCGGAGCTTCTTTGGGGCGACCAGGAGGCGACCGCCATAGACTTCAATGTTATGAAGTCCGTGGCGGCCACTCCGAGGAGGTCGCGGTGCGAAGTAGCGTCGCCCCTATGTGAACGGGGCCTGAGGCTCTTTATTTTTTTAATACAGCTGTGAGTTGAGAACAGCTCTTTAAGAATAGAGGACATGCCGTTTTAAGATCGTAAGAAGGGGCGAATCGAGATCGCAATTTTTTTAACAATTAACAGTGCAGCTCTATTCCGAATGAATGTAAAGCTTTCTCTGGTTGAGCGAGATGGAGAGGTGGCACACTCTCATGCAGAAGGATTGGCAAATAGAGTGCAAAATCTGGTGCAACCTAATTGAACAAGCTGATTGGCTACCATGCACAACTGCACCAGTTTATGCACGCTTCAGTTTTAGTAAATCAATACCTATTGATCTGGAACGTAGAAAGCATTAAAGCCAAAGCATCAGAACAACTGTCAGGAAAATGGCATACTCAGAGAGATCAGCAGTTCCTATACTTTTCTCACAACAGGGGCACTTTACCACTCCAGGAAATCAGAACAGATCCCAGGTCCTGAAATCTGACTTAGGAGCACATGTTGTGTGAAAAAGATGCATATGGCCCATATGTACTCTATTTGCCACAATTACAGCAGCCACCATTTTCCACTGCTGTCTGACACTATGCAATATGGGCGAATATTTCACTGTTTGCAGAAGTCAAGCATAAGGTTTCTCAGGTCAAGTTCTTTCAGAAACTTACCACTATACAAACCAACACTATAACCACATATATAAAAATATGGAAACCATATCCAACCTTCCTTCTACCTGTCATGTTATCTGAACTTTACCAGGCTGGACAGCTTTCCTGCCTCCCAATTGATGGTCTGACACCTGGGCTTCCCCCTATGGGATTATAATTTTGATAGGCACCATCCTTCCCCATCATTTATTCACTCCTACCCCACCTAACCCTCTCCTCCTTTTCTCTCCTCCAACTCCCCCCCCCATTTCTCTCCTCCAACCCCCCCCCCCTTTTCTCTCTTCCATTCTTCTCAGCCTCTCTTTTGTTTTCCTGTTAGTCCTTGTGACAGACTCAACCAGGGCAGGGGCTTTTGGAGAGGGCTAGGGGAAAGCCTCCTACCCACTGATTATGGTGCATGGAGAGAGCAGAACATTCTCTAATGATGGACAACAACGTGATAAATGCTGAAAGCGAGGCTTGGATAAATTCTCTGAATAAGGACAACAAAGCTTTTCATCTGGAGTGGATGGAAAGGTATAATATTAATCTTGTACAGGCTAGTGGGCAGAGGGAATATGGCGGCAGACTGGGTTGGAGAGGCTCCTACACTTGGGACAGAAATATTTATCAACAATATCCCTCAAGAGATCTATGAAGATAAATTAATCCCACCTTTTCAGACTACTCGAACATTGTATGAGTTTGTCTCAAAGGCAGTTGTAGACTTTTTCCGGACAATCCGAGGTAGGGTGGGAACACTGTTTGTTATGTGTGTCTTTGTCTCATTTTGTACCTCCAAGGTCTGCATTCCCATTGAGTTAATTGAGTCATCTGTTTCTGTCTGTCTGATCAACTCTTGGAGAGGTGATTAATATTGTGACCACTTTACCTTGTTATAAAACCATTGTGAGATGTTATGTGTTTTTGTTTATTAGCTTACTAAGATTATGTGTATGTTGGCTGTTTCTTAGTTATGTTAAATATATTCCTGTTTACAGTTTGTATTGTTAGGATAATGTGATCAGGCCCTACCTTGTCCTGTGTGCTATATATTCTGTGTGAGTTTTAAATGAAGTGAGTTCCAGCTTGCATCTAAGCTATTGTGGGATAGGCTTGGATGCTCAGCTATAAGACCTGGTTCCTGGGTCCAGACTGGAGCAAGCTCTATCTTGACGGAGGCACCCAATGGTTGCTGGATGGTTCCATCACAATCCTCTTCTGTAGCTCATTGGGCCCTGGGTTCTTCAGTCCCGAATTATTCCATGCAGTGTCCTCCATAGTAATCTCTAATCTTACATTATTCTCTTAGCTTTGTGTGACTTCTGTGCTGTGTTCATTGACCATAGGCTGGGAAAGAGTTGTCACCTTGCAAGCCCTGTCAAACTAACAGGTTTGTCACACACAGCAATGTTTGTCACACAGAACAGCAGCAGATTTGTAAAGAGTGTCTACAGCATTACTTATGAATTCCAGACACAATGTTGTAGGAAACTAAATGTCAATAAGTTAGATTTACATCTACAGTACATAAAACAGAATGGAATCCACAGATTTAAAAGCAGTGTTAAACTCAAATATAAAAACAAAAAACGCTGACATGCATGTACAGCTCAGAGTACATTTACAGCACCCACTCTGTGCTGTGATAAAGCAACTCCCATGCGCATGCGCGGGAATGATGTCATCACGGCCCTGCTTTTCAAGCGCCCAAAACAGGACAAACCTGGAAGGATGAGCAGGAAAAGATGGAAGTGCCCGAACACTGACAGCACATCACTGGAGGGCATCTTTTGACAGGTAAGTCATAATGTGCTAGCATCCGCTGCATACTAGCACATTGTAGCATAAACCTGCAGGGGGACCATTTACAAAAACATTTTTGCAGAATTTAATTCCACTTTGTGGTTGTAAACCTCAGACATGAAATATGAACAAAGCATACCCCCTGTATAGTGTGTACTTGTCTCAATTAAAAGCACAAAATGTCATGCATGAATCATGTCTGACAAGTTTTCCTGGCACCAAGAGACAAAGGGTGACAGGGGAAGGATCTCCAGTTGATTTACACTGTATGCTGTGTGAAGGGGTGTGTCCCTTCCCTCCAATTATCTTTCAGAGCTCTCCTCACTTCTCCTCAGAGTGTAATTTTAGCTCTATGCCCCCCTTTTTTCTGAACTCTCAGACAAATTTTATAATTCAGCACTTTTAACAGATGTAGAGAAGAGAGGCCGCAGATAAACAGATACAACTTATGTAGGGGATTTGTTTAATCTTTGTGTATCACCTGATTCCAGTCACTTCACTGGGTATATGGAAGGGTTTACAACAGTGTTTCTCAAATAGGGTACAGCGAGAGGTCCCCAGGGGTTCCGCCACGAACTGCTGTTCATCACAAGCAGATGAACGGCAGATCAGACCCCCAAACATCTGACAGGCTGCGGAGTAAAACTGACATCACTGTCCTGTGCTAGTTGTGGGAAGAACTCCCCTCCCATCCATCCTAGGAGCCTGTGTGTGGGTGTGACATCACTTGGGAGAGGAGGGAGGAACGAAAATCGGGGCGTGAGATACGATAGCACTTGTGATGTACCGCAGATCATGATTGCAATTTAGCAGCTTCCCTGAGCTACTCTGCATGAGGTTCACGGTAAACCACTACAGATGCCAGTATTGTACCCTTCAGTTTCCTCCTCCCCCGTACTATACTTTTTTCTCCTGGACCTCCTGTACTATATCTTTCTCTCCTGCCCCCATATCTCAATAGGATATCTGAAATCAGTATAGGGAGGCCAGGAGAGAATAGTATAGGGGGGGCAGGAGAGAATAGTAGGGTAGTATGGGGGGCAAGGAGAGAACAGTATGGGGGGCCAGGAGAGAATAGTATGGGGGGGGCGGGAGAGAATAGTATGGGGGGCCAAGAGAGAATAGTATGGGGGGCGGGAGAGACTAGTAAGGGGGGCTGGAAGAGAATAGTACAGGGGGGGGGCCGGGAGAGAATAGTACAGGCGGCCAGGAGAGAATAGTACAGGGGGCCAGGAGAAAATAGTACAGAGGGGCCAGGAGAGAATAGTACAGGGGGCCAGGAGAGAATAGTACAGGCGGCCAGGAGAGAATAGTACAGGGGGCCAGGAGAGAATAGTACAGGGGGCCAGGAGAGAATAGTACAGAGGGGCCAGGAGAGAATATTACAGAGGGGCCAGGAGAGAATAGTACAGGGGGCCGGGAGAGAATAGTACAGGCGGCCAGGAGAGAATAGTACAGGGGACCAGGAGAGAATAGTACAGGCGGCCAGGAGAGAATAGTACAGAGGGGCCAGGAGAGAATAGTACAGGCGGCCAGGAGAGAATAGTACAGAGGGGCCAGGAGAGAATAGTACAGAGGGGCCTGGAGAGAATAGTATGGGGGGCGGGAGAGAATAGTACAGGGGGCCAGGAGAGAATAGTACAGAGGGGCCAGGAGAGAATAGTACAGGGGGCCAGGAGAGAATAGTACAGGGGGCCAGGAGAGAATAGTACAGGGGGCCAGGAGAGAATAGTACAGGGGGCCAGGAGAGAATAGTACAGAGGGGCCAGGAGAGAATAGTATGGGGGGGGCGGGAGAGAATAGTACAGGGGGGCCAAGAGAGAATAGTACAAAGGGGCCAGGAGAGAATAGTACAGGGGGACCAGGAGAGAATAGTATAGGGGGGCCAGGAGAGAACAGTATAGGGGAGCCAGGGGAGAATAGTATGGGGGCCAGTATAGAATAGTATTGGGGGCCAGGATAGAATAGTACAGGGGGCCAGGAGAGCATAGTATAGGGGTCCCAGGAGAGAAATTTATAGGGATTTTAATATTTATTATATTGCTATTTCTAAGAATATTTATTGTTATATCTACAGCTTACACCGATGTTCCGTGAGCTGATGATATAAAAACTATTTCAAGGGTTCCCCGAGCTCTCAGCCTTTTCGCCAGGGGTTCCTCGAAGGTAAAAAGGTTGAGAAAAACTGGTTTACAGCCACTTTAACTGTTTCACAAAACAGTTACATTCAAGCCATGCCTCTGGTGATAACTCACCGTTTCCAGTGTGCTCATTTCAGCTCTCAACTGAACTTTTAAGCATTCAAATGGTTGGTTTCATAGCCGTTCACGTGTACAACCATATACCAACTGCAAATCTAGAAGCCAAGATGGCACCATCCTTAGCTATAAGGGATAGGTGGATTTAGTTCCTCTTTAAAAGTTAACCTATGGGGCTACCATTGTAAACCTTCTGAAAATTTTAGTTGCCTGGCTGTTATGCTGACCTACTGACTTTAATACTTTCTAAGGCACTGTTCTGGAACAAGTCAGCAAATCCAAAAAGTTGAAGCAAAGTCTAAAGTCTTTACCTGCATACTTGACCCAGGTCAATGAATTAAAGTGATACTAAACACACACTGTTTCATTTACATTGCCCCTTCTCTTTCTGTATGTGGATGATGGCACTGTAATTATTTTAATAAAATCGAAACCTTTTATTTATTTATTATAAGTGAACTTATGCAGCACTTTACATATATTGTACATTCACATCAGTCCCTGCTTTCAAGGAGCTTACAATCTAAGCCTCTTACTCGCATTCTTACATACACACACTAGGGCCAATTTAGACAGTATCCAATTAACCTACCAGCATCTCTTTGGAGTGTGGGAGGAAACCGGAGTACCTGGAAAAAGCCCATGCAGGAACAGGAAGAACATGCAAACTCCAGACAGGTAGTGCCGTGGTTGGGATTCAACCCTATTGCTGCTTGGTGGAAGTGCTAACCACTTAGCCATTGAGATGCCGTTTTCCTAATTGATATACAGCTGTCACATGACTCTGCTCTTTCCAAGCCTGTCTGCAGGAAAACAGACAGGAGGAGCTTCTAGTCCTCTGCTGTTGGTAACATGTTTAAAAAGAAAAACAGCCTTTGGAATACAGAGTAAAAATAAATAAATAATTATCAATGAACTGATTAAAATTTTGCATACAAATATATATTTAAAATTAAATCTTTATTTTGTGGAAATAACATGGTGTGGGTGGATTTCCGCCAGTCACAGGCTGAGACACGCCCCTCCAACCCGTGTCTTTGAATTAGAGGGAGGTGAAGTCTCCATTAATCTACATGTAATATCCCGCCCCTATTGTGTTTAGCTAGTTAGTGGGCATGGAGGAGGAGGAGGGAGGGAGTGGGCTGTCATTAACCATTGTGTATACGCCCACATGTGTGACTTTATAGTCACATGGGCTGCTCAGACGTGATAGGGAGGAAATGCTCAGCAAAGAAACTCACTGAAAACTGAGCATGTGCAGAGTTGCAACAACAGCTGCAAAATTCCTACCTGAATTGGGGACATGGACAGAAGGTGGAGATAGAGAATAGCAGGATCAACCAGGTTTTTTGCAGAGCACAGAAAACAAATCCCATAGTGACTGAGTGCATATGAACAGCATGTAATACACCATTTATTTATAGTTTTTTGTCATGTGGGTTTAGCTCAAAATTAGGGATAAACTGAGTAATCCCTCTGGAAAGTGGTCATTTGTACTGGGTCAATCATAGGCAGCCAGGGCATTCTCTGTAGCTGCACGCATGCAATGGGTATGTAGACGTGTGGCTACAGGGTGGGGAATGCCCTGGCTGCGTATGATTGGCCCAGTACAGTGACAGTGTCATTGCAGAATTTCTCAGGTGGGTTCGGACTAGGATCCAAAACATGGCTGAGTTTATCCCTAGTCAGCATGACAGTCAGGGACTCAGAAGAAGATGTCAGCAATGCCATACTTTGTGTTTCTCTCATGAATGCTACTGGCTCTCATTGGGTTGGCACTGAAACAGACACTTCCAGGAGTGTCAATCTTCTTGGTCACTCACAGCTCTCACTGGTTCCTTCCTCTGAAATTCACACATTAGAGGATACAGTAGGCAAAGCCGATTATTGGAGGCCCGATATCAACTTTTCCTGATATATCGGTATCGGCCCCGGAACTGGCTGATATTACCAATATTTTCGTGATGTCATTCTGCCTTCTTAGGCCACCTCCCTAGCCCTGGACAGCCTCGTCTGGAGTCTGGACTAGTCTCGCGGGACTGTATCACAGCCATACACCCACCCACAGCAGCCCGGTGCCAGCCAGCCACCCACACCCACAGGCCCTGTACCAGCCAGCCACAGGCACTGTACCAGCGAGCCAGCCACCCACAGGCCTTGTACCAGCCAGCCACCCACAGGCCCTGTACCAGCCACCCACAGTAACTGTACCAGCCAGCCACCCATAGGCCCTGTACCAGCCAGACACCCACAGCCCCTGTGCCAGCCACCCACCCACCACAGGGTGCCAGACAGCCAGCCACCCACCAAAGGGTGCCAGCCAGCCAGCCACCCACCACAGTGTGCCAGACAGCCAGCCACCCAAAGGCCCTGTACCAGCCACCAACAGGCCCGGTACAGCCAGCCACAGGCACTGCACCAGCCATCCACCCACCACAGGGTGCTAGCCAGCCAGCCATCCACCACAGGGTGCCAGCAAGCCAGCCACCCACCACAGGGTGCCAGACAGCCAGCCACCCACCACAGAGTGCCAGACAGCCACCCACCACAGGGTGCCTGCAAGCCAGCCATTAAACATTAAACAAAAATTAACATGTTCAGTACCAGATTTGTGTCAAAAATTGTCTTTATTTTTCAAAACTTTTAATGTACAAAATATCGGCCCATATCAGCCGATACCGATACGTTGTGACCAAAATATCGGTAACGGCCCTGAAAAAAACCATATCGGTCTATCCCTAGGATACAGTAATGATGCGAGGAACTACTGAGAGCTGCAGGTGGCCTTTGAGTTTGATACTCCCGGAATTTACGTCTTAGTGCAGGCATCAGCAGAACATTTCCCAAGGTCAGAACAGAGCTTGGAGGAGAAGGCAAGAGGTACGAAAAGTATCTACAGACTTCTTTTACAGGTCTACAGCTCTACAGGACTTCATATGCATTCTTTACTATAGTGACAGGGTCTCTTTTTTTTCTGCAAAAATAGAATTGCAAGAAAAGGTTGTGATATTCAAGTTGTGGTTGAGTTTCATTCCATAGTTCCCTTCTGACATCTTTATAATGAAGATCTTTGTTTCCTACCAAGATCCCACACCTCTTAAGCTGCTCTGAATGAGGTGCCAACATCTGATTAACCCTCTCAGTCAGCGTTGCTTGAAAAACAAATAGGCAAAAATGATGTACAAACTAAGCGCTGGCAACATTTCATTGCTGAACTGGACTGAACAGGTTTACTTATGATGTGAAATAAACTTAACAATACTGGCATCAAATACCAAGGACGATGATTATACTGTATGATGGTTCTGTAGGCCAAAGGTTCTCAAATGATCGTGTGTGTACTTCGGGATGGAGGGAGCCTTCAGCTTTATAGCACAAGCTCATCATAGCAGTGTAGTGTTTTAGCATACATTAAATCATATATAAAATAGAGTTAAGAAAATATTTTAAGTTTAAAAACACAGGAGTTTGTTTGGAAACCCCTTAGGCCCCTTTCACACAGGGCAGATCAGTTTTGTTGATCTCTGCTGAGCAGGCGGATGACAGGTTTCTCCTCCACTCACTGTGCAGAGTCGGACCTGTCAAAGTCCCGCTCTCCTCTATGGGGTGATCAGATGAAAACGGACAGCCTGTCCGTTTTCATTTGATCCGACCCTGCTGGACAGATGGCGAACGTATTGCCATCCGTCTGTTTTCAGCGGATCTTGTCAGATCGGATGCCAGGGGCTGTCAGGGAACACGTCCGCTGACATCCGCCTCCCCAAAGAGGTCAATGAGTGGCACAATCGGTTCCGCCTGAAAAACGGACAGGCGGACCCAATCGGTCATAGTGAAGGGGGCATGTACAGCTCAGTTTACATGCCGCAGAAGACTGTGAGAACAGGTAGGTGTCTTTTATTGCAGAGGAGACACTGCATGCATGCTCACAATCTTTTGTAAAATGCCTTTAGCTCTGCTTTGTGGTTGGGTTCACACTGCCGCAATCATATTTTGATCAGTGTGATTTTGTGATGCAACTTAGATACTACTTGGATGTGGTTTGCTTATTCTATAGGGTAAGAATCATGCTGGAATCGCACTAAAGTAGCATAAGATCCTTTTCCAAAATTGCCCCGCACTACATTAATGTGAACAGGCACCATTGAAAACAATGTGATTTCCACTGTCATGCGATTTGTGCGCCTCAAGTCACATTGGAAATCGCACTAGTGTGAACCGGGCCTAGTACTTGATAAACAACACTTGATGTGTCTTGTCTGCATTCGTATTTTACGCGGTTCACATAAGCCGCGGTTCACATTAGTGCGATGTCAGACATCGTATGTGATTCGGAGCACACTGCTCTGAAAATCACATGCGATGTCTGTGCGTTGCAAATTATGGCTGAATTCACATCGCATTGAGACACAACACGCACAGGACCCTTTTTTGGGTCCACAGCAGAATCGGATTGCATGGTGGTTCACACCTATGCCATCCGATTCATGTCTGAACTGACAGTTCGCACTGTGATATGCAAACTGATCTGGGGATGTCGTTAACTTTGTATTAACACCTCAACGATTTGCATATGTGAACTGCCTGCGATTTGAATGCGATGTGGGAACCCGCAGTGGATTCATAGGGTTCCCGCATCGCATATATGTGAAATATACCCGCTTAGATTAGGGTTGTCAGGTTTTCTTCAAGCCAAACTTGAATACTTTAGTGGCGCACAGCAAACTGGACTCTGCTATAAAGAGCAACTCAGATGTAGGGGGGTTTCTGCTTACCAAAGCCCCCATTATGTCAGAGTTCCCAGCATTCCCTCTTAAATCAGGGTTCCCAAAGCCCCCTTACATCTGAGTCTCCCTTACCTTTGTGTACTCACTCCCTCGGAGGTGGGAGAGAGAAGGAGGAGACTTTAGTCACAGACAGCAGATGGTGAGCTCACTTACCTGAGGATGGAGGCTCAGGCATCGGCACCTTTCATCCACAATGTATCTGCTAGCTGCTGGGCTTCACATTTCCTGACCACACTTCAATTCCCGGCATGCTGTGCCTCAAAATAGGGATGTGTGGGCAACAAATTTGAAACCCATGAGCTAGCAGATACATTGTGGATGAAAGGTGCCAAGGCCTGAGCCTCCATCCTCGGGTGAGTGAGCTCACCATCCACTGTCTGTGACTAAATTAAAGGCAGACAAAGAGGGTAGGTGGTGGGAGGAGGAGGAGCAGATCGAGCCCTGCCTCCTCTGTCTGTTTGTATGGAGTGGGGGGGGGGGGGGGGGGGTGAAACTGTGCTAGCTTTGGGCAGTGTGGGAGAAAGGGTTACAGACACCAGGCTTAGACAACTGCAGTTAGCCCTCTTGACAGTTGGCAACCCTGGTGATTAGGGTGAGCCCAGGCACACCTTGCCTATGCGGACGCCTATGCACGTGGCGGTTGTGGTACTCAGTTACTTGAAGCCACAGTCCAATCTGAATAACCTGATTCAAAATCCGAAATGTCCTGGTGAATCCCGGATGGGTTACACCCCTAGTTGAGGTACATAGACCGCTGCTTAAGATTCTGGGTTTTATTGATAAAACTTAGAGGTACTGATAGGGTACAGATAACTGCATTGTTACTCCCCGCTGCGCCTACATTTTACAAGTCATTCTTAGTGTGTTCTCTGTAAAGCACTAATAGGGACAAAGCTCAGTCACAAGACTTTGAAAGGTTCTGTGACCAGGTTCCCCTCCTCCCGACACGTTTTCACCCTCCCATTAAAATTAATGGGGTTTTACTTGGTTTAAAGAGGTTGTAAAGTCAAAAGGTTTTTTTATCCTAATGCATTCCATGTATTAAGATAAAAACCTTCTGTGTGCAGCAGCCCCCCTCAGCTCCTCTTAATGCTTACCTGAGCCCCATTTCTGTCCAGCAATGTTCACGATTGCCTCAGCTAGGGCTGGGCGATAAAACGATAACGATATGTATCGCGATATACACGTGATCGATATCAATAAAAAAATTGTTCGATAAAACGTTCGATATTTTTCCTTAAGCAGTCTCACTCATAGCGCTGCAAGTCGGCTTCTTTTCCTCCTGCTTTTTCTCTTTTTTACAGTTGGAAGTTGCCGCCTACTTGCTCGGAGGCTATGATTGGATAGCGGTTAGGTACTGATTGATTTTCATTGGGACTTTGGAGGCGTTTTTCGATTGGTCCTGAATTCATTTCCGGTTCATCCGAGGTACGCTTCCTCTGTCCTTAGCAATGTGCGGTTGGCGCTAGCGGTGGGGGAGGTGATTGGCTGGATCAGACGCCGCTCCTCCCTTTCCGACTCTTGCAGCCATTTAATGGGGTGATCGGCGGTCCTGAACCACGCCCCCTGATGACGTCACGCTTTGACGAAACCGGTAGGGGACTGGTGATCGTCCGCCCTGTGTATACCCTGTAGTGTCCTCCTGTTTTACATCGCAGGAGACCGGGCTGCAGCTACCGCACCATCCATTCAGAGATCCCCACAGGATTTTACCTGGATGTGGAGGTCACATCTTTTCAACTTATCACCTGAGCTTCTTATTGGACTTTTTCCTCTCCACGGACTCTCCTTCTACTGTTTTTTCAGTACACTCTGATACATTGTGGAAATTCATCTATATATATATATATATATATCAGTGATTGCCTGTTTTTGTGTTTTCCAACAAGCGTTGCATACTTCTGTTTTCATTTTTTCTTCTTCGTCGGAAGCAAACAGAGGACACGAAGCAATTATGGTTGTGTTGACATTTTATTGTCTTAAGAACTGAGGGGATTATGATCAGAAGAAGGTTAAGTTTAAAATAAAAATGTTTAAATGTAACATTTTTTTCCTGGTCCTTATTTTAAATGGGTAATAAAAAATATCAATAATTATCGATATCGACCGATATGAAGCACTGATATCGTGATACAGTTTTCAGCCATATCGCCCAGCCCTAGCCTCAGCCATCCAGGACTCTCTCTCCTGATTAGCTGAGACACAGCAGCAGCGCCATTGGCTACCGCTGCTGTCAATCAAACTCAGTTAGTCAATCAGGAGAGAGGGGGGAGGGGCCGAAGGGCAGCTCCGTGACTTTTTGGATACACGGAGCTGCGGCTCAGCTCCGGTGGCCCCAAAGCAAGCTGCTTGCTGTGGGGGCACTTACCAGAGGGAGGGGCCAGGAGCTACCGCCAGGGACCCGAGAAGAGAAGGATCAGGGCTGCCCTGTGCAAAACCAACTCCACAGAGCAGGTAAGGATAACATGTTTGTTATTCTAATAGAAGAAAAAAAAAAAAAGCGAGACTTTACAATCACTTTAAGGTTGTGGTGCAGAAGGTACATTTCTAAAATACACCAACATGTTTTATATACTGTATATGCTGGTGTAGGTTTTTTGTACGCAGCGTTATGCCATAGTAATGCCATACTATATACAATGGATATAAAAGTCTACACACCCCCATTAAAATGTCAGGTTTATGTGATGTAAAAAAAATGAGACAAAGATAAATCATTTCAGAACTTTTTCCACCCTTAATGTGACCTATAAACTGTACAACTCAATTAAAAAACAAACTGAAATCTTTTAGGGGGGGGGGGGGGGGTAAAAATAAAAAAAACTAAAATAATGTGGTTGCATAGGTGTTAACACCCTCTTATAACTGGGGATGTAGCTGTGTTCAGAATAAGGCAAACACATTCAAACTCATGATAAATAGGAGTCAGTACACACCTGTCATCATTTAACGTGCCTCTAATTGACCCCAAATAAAGTTCAGCTGTTCTAGTAGGTCTTTCCTGACATTTTCTTAGTCGCATCCTACAGCAAAAGCCATGGTCCGGAGAGAGCTTCCAAAGCATCAGAGGGATCTCATTGTTAAGCCCCGTACACACGCAACGAATTTCCGCTGACCGGTCGTCCGTCTTTTGTCCAGAGTGATGTCTGTTGGTTGGAATGTGCTCTAGACTGCACAAAAATTTTCCCACACGACAGAATTCTACTTCAGAAGTGATGTCATGTGTTGGATTGCTTTCTTTGTGTTCTTTCATCTCTGAGCATGCCTAGTCTTGCTCATAAGATTTTTCCCCATCAAAATCTGTACTAATGAGACGAAAATAGGACGTGTTTTGATGGTCGACAAAAATTATATAGCCTGCACACCAGGATTTTTTCGCCCGAAAAGTCGGAGTTGGTTGTCGGAAGCACCATACTAACAAGCCGAAAATCGGCAGATCGGTCGTCGGACAAAATTTCCCGGCCGAATTTCTACTCGTGTGTACGAAGGCTTTAAAAGTTATCAGTCAGGAGAAGGGTACAAAAGAATTTCCAAGACATTAGATATACCATGGAACACACTGAAGACAGTCATCATCAAATGGAGAAAAATATGGCACAACAGTGACATTACCAAGAACTGGACGTCCCTCTAAAATTGATGAAAAGACGAGAAGAAAACTGGTCATGGAGGCTGCCAAGAGGCCTACAGCAATATTAAAGGAGCTGCAGGAATATCTGACAAGTACTGTGTGGTACATGTGACAACAATCTTCTGTACTCTTCATATCTCTGGGCTATGGGGTACAGTGGTAAGACGGAAGCCTTTTCTTACAAAGAAAACATCCAAGCCCGGTTAAACTTTGCAAAAACACATCTGAAGTCTCCCAAAAGCGTGGGAAAATGTTTTATGGCCTGATGAAACCAAGGTTGAACCTTTTGGCCAGAATTCCAAAAGATATGTTTGATGCAAAAACACTGTACATCTCCAAAAGAACACCATACCCACAGTGAAGCATGATGGTGGCAGCATCATTCTTTGGGGCTTTTTTTTTTTTTTTCAAAGGCAGAGGGAATTATGAACAGTTCCAAATACCAGTCAATATTGGCTCAAAACTTTCAGGCTTCTGCTAGAAAGCTGAACATGAAGAGGAACTTCATCTTTCAGCATGTCAACAACCCAAAGCATACATCCAAATCAACAAAGGAATGGCTTCACCA
Organism: Pelophylax lessonae; assembly: GCF_965119305.1. NCBI lineage: Eukaryota > Metazoa > Chordata > Amphibia > Anura > Ranidae > Pelophylax > Pelophylax lessonae. Next base: position 216,186,751 of record NC_138769.1, on the reverse strand, counting down.
GAAGAAGATGAACATTTTGGAATGGCCCAGCCAGAGCCCTGACCTGAATCGGATTGAAAATCTGTGGGGTGATCTGAAGAGGGCTTTGCACACGAGATGCCCTCGCAATCTTACAGATTTTGAGTGTTTTTGCAAAGAAGAGTGGGCAAACATTGCCAAGTTGATAGACTCATGCCCAAAAAGACAGAGTGCTATAATAAAATCAAAAGGTACTTCAATAAAGTATTAGTTTAAAGGTGTGCACACTTATGCAACCATATTATTTTAGTTTTCTATTTTTACTTCCCTCCACCTAACATATTTCAGTTTGTTGTTCAACTGAGTGGTACAGTTTATTCTCATTAAAATCACATTAGAGGTGGAAAAAGTTCTGAAGTGATGCATCTTTGTCTCATTTTTTTTACATCACACAAACCTGACATTTTAACAGGTGTGTAGACTTTTTATATCCACTGTAGGTGGGCCCCTTAGGGTTCCCATAGTTATCAGAATAGCTATTCCACCTTTCTTTCTAGCTGGATCAGGTAACCCCCAAAAGCTGACATGCACTAATAGATTTCTTTTGTTTCGCTAACAGATTCCTCAGCCACACAAATGCCATGGATGGATGAATCTCCCCTGCCAGGCTATGGTATTCTGACAACCTACAGCTGACTGGCTGCAGGTGATATTCTGCCAAAAATCGGGTAAATCGAACTTTGTCGAGCTGGCGGGGCCAACCACTGCTAAAATTCTAATAGTGTATGGCCAGCTTTAGATGTCCGCCCCAATGGGAAAAGTGGTCATGGCAGTATAGAGCCCATTAATCTTATTAACCCCCCCCCCCTCCCCACTTCCTCCCTATTATTTGGGCAAGCTATAATGATGATGCACTCGCACTGGTGAGTAAGAGTAGTTGGATCCAGGATGTTCCATCTTTATAGGAATTAGGTTCCATTAACACCTATGACCAAGACCATTATAGTCCATGCTTCCAACCACACCACTGTAGGTTTTGTTCTCAAGCAAGAACTGTTTGACTGTGGTTTTGAAATCTTGCACATTTTTCTATTATATATGGAAGATTTCTACAGATCTAAAGGACAGAAGCACAAGGGACACACCACATTGAAGGTAAGTAATGTCCTGTGAGCAGGGCTGCTGTTAGAAATGATGGGGCCCCGTACAACCTACCTGACGGGGCCCCCTTCAACTCCACCCTCGACCCACCCCTGGCCCCACCTTAAAACAAAATGCAGGTTTGTCACCATTTACATATACGTGCGGGACTAACGTTTGCGTTCGCAATTGCGCATGAGCACAGGGGAACGGGAGCTTTAACAAAAAGTTTTACATTTTATTTTATTTAACTTTCTTTTTTTTTTTTCACACTGTATCTTTACATTTCTTTTTTATCTCTTTTATTGCTATCAGAAGGGATGAACAACATCCCTTGTGATAGCATGGGCCATGACAGGTTATGGAGAGGTCTGGGCTCTGTTAGACCCCAAATCTTTCCTCTGGCCTCCAAAGCATCCAATCAAACCAGGAGCGGTTTGATCAGATGCTTGTTCAAGCCGGTAATGGCTTGGTTACATGAAACAGAAACCAGAAATAATAAAATCCTCATTGCTTCCGTTTTCTGACGTCACACAGTGGGAGGAACATCAGTTCCTCTCACTGTGTCCCAGCAAGCGAATGCTGCTGGTCGCCTTATTAACAGGTTCCCCCATCGCTTAGGAGAACCCGGTAAAGGTGTTGGCGGGAGGGACCCCCTTCCGTCACCTGTACATCGCTGAGCAGGAAGCAGTTAAAGGGGATTGTTTGGGGGGGGGGAGTAAAAACACAGAGCTCAGCAAGTTTAAAGTAGCATCCCATTGTGTTTTATAATCTTCAGCATGAAAATCACACATGCAGCACATGCCCTCTCAGTGTGTCACTTGGCTGCTGGGGGTGCTGACTTTATTATAGCTGTACTGTGTTACAGTCTGTAACACTCAGTACAGCCATAAGTTAACAAAGTCAGCACTTAACAGTCATGTGACACACTGACAGGACATGTGCTGACTGGGCAGCCTGTGTGATTTTCATGTTGAAGATCATAGGACACAGTGAGGACTCCATACTTTATTGTGCACTCACTGTGTCCAATGCAGCCACGTTGTTCTCCTGCTCCTCGGTCACCTGCTTAGCCGCTTGTCATCTCACTCACAGTCTCACACTAGTCTCAGCACCTGAGGCTGAGAACGGGAGGCGCGAGCTGAGCAGAGCAAAGTAATATCCCTCCGCCAGGGAACACAGTGGGCAGTGGCGCCGGCTCACCGGAACTATATGGCAGCAAATCAGCACTGGGCTACGGCGCTTTGTACGCATGCGCCCGAAAATAAGAAAAAAGTCCTTCTACTGCATTAACCTCTTGAGCCCCTCTATTGGCTTAATGGGGCCCAGGAAAATTTATTTATACCCCCCACATGCCATCCCAGTAAAAGTGTTTGCAAAATCCTTTTTTTTTTTATCATGGAGAAAATAACTGGACTGCTGCCCGGGCCCCCTTGTGTAGCTAATAGGGCCGGGCCCGGTACAACAGGGCCGGTTGTACTGCCCTATCAGCGGCCCTGCCTGTGAGTGTAGGTAAACTAAGTCCAGCCATACACAGCCCGAATCTTGGCCAGTTCAGCAGGAACCAGCGGAGATTCAAACTATTAAAGGGCAGGCTAAATGTACCAAGTTGATCGATTGATCAACTTGGGTACATCTAGCCTGCCGGATTATCTTGCGATTATCACTAGCAGTTGCTATAGCCTCTAGTGATAATCACTGTCTCCACCCTGCAGGGATGGCTTCTCCCACGAAATCGTGCACATTTCTTTCCTGCAAAAGGAGGTTCCAGGAAAGAAATTTGCACTGTGTATGGCCTGCCTAAAGGCCCGTACACACGATACGAAAATCGGAAGGGAAATTTCGTCCGGCGAACGATCTGCCAATTTTCGGATTGTTAGTATAGTGCTTTCGACAGCTGATTATGGATTTTCGGACGACAAAAACTGGATGTGCAGGCTATAAAATTTTTATCATACGTCAACACAACGTCCGATTTTCGTTTAATTAGTATAGTTTTCGTCTGAAAAAATCTTAAGAGCAAGACTAGGCATGCTCAGAGAAGAAAGAACACATACAAAACAATCCAACACATGACATCACTTCTGAATTAGTATGAAAATAACCTCTTCACTTTCCACATCAGACTAGCATGCCACAAAAAACGGACGACAGATCGTTCCATAATCTGATCGTGTGTACGGGGCTTTAGGCTTTAATGATCCCTATTCCAGACAACTGCAGAGGGTCCATTGCCTTGCATGTATAACACAATCAGAATGCAGTGTGAACCAGGTGTCCTAGGTGAGCTATAGATGCCGGCTCACACTGGTGCGATGCAGGAACCCTGCGAATCCACTTTGCATCGCACCCCAGGCAGTTCACTCTGTCATATGCGAACTGCTGGGGATGTCAATACAAAGTTAACGACACCCCCAGATTAGTTTGCATGTCGCAGTGCGAACTGTCAGTTCAGACAGGGATCGGATCGCATAGGTGTGAACACCCATGCTATCTGATTCTGGTGCGGACCAAAAAAGAGTCCTGTGCAACTTTAGTTGCATGGCTGAATTTGCATCGCACAAACATCGCCTGTGATTTGCACAGCAGTGTGGTGCAAATTACATGCGATGTTTGTCATCGCATATGTGCGAACCGACACTAAACCAAAAAAGCTCAATCTGTTTCTTAAAAGAAAAAAAAAAAAGAGCTTGGCTTGAACAAAATAATAGGAAAATAAATTTCTCTCAAATCAACACAGTGCAGACATGTGAAAAATAGTCTGGCCACAGGTGACTCACCAGCTTTGGCAGTAAAGCTCCTGTGAAGAGAGAATATTTCCAGGAACGCTCACAATTTAGGCTTTAAACATGTCTCTCCACAAACTGCAGCAAATCAAAAGCATGTTGCATAGCTTAAAAATGTTTTTTTTTTTTTGTTATGTTAGTCCCAGAGTCTTATAAAGCATATTTTTAACCACTGTAGGACCAGGCCTATTTCTGACACTTGTACAAGTTAAAATCAGAATTTGTTTTGCTAGAAAATGACTTAGAACCCCCAAACATTATATTTCTTTTTTTAGCAGAGACCCTAGAGAATAAAATGGAGATTGTTGCTTTATGTCACACCGTATTTGCGCAGCGGTCTTACAAATACAATTTTTTTGAAAATAAAATACACTTTTTTTGATCAAAAAATAAGAAAACAGTAAATTTAGCCCAATTGTTTTCTATAATGTGAAAGAGGTATCAATTTATTAGGCATAGCATTCTAACATCTCCATAGGCAACGTTTTAAACATTTCTACAGGTTACACGTTTAGGCCCCTTTCACACAGGCGGACCGTTCAGATCCGCCTGTCCATTTTTTTGGCGGATCTAAAAGGTCCTCCCATGCATCTCTATGGGGCATCGGATGTCAGTGGAGACATGTCCACTAGCATCCAATCCGATCCGTCAAATCTGGACGGATGGAAACCCTATTTTCCATCCGTCCAGCGGATCGACCGACGGTCTGTTCCCATCCGATTCCCCCATAGAGATCTATGGGGCTGTGACAGCTGTGTCTCCGCACACAGTGCGGAGAACAGCTGTCATTCTCCTGCTCGGCGGGGGATCGACGGATCGATCCCCCGCTGAGAAAAGCAGAGTCCGTTTGACGGACTCATAGTGTGAAAGGAGCCTTAGAGTTACAGAGGAGGTCTATGGCTAGAATTATTGCTCTCGCTCGAACGATCATGGCGATATCTCACATGTGTGGTTTGAACACTGTTTACATATGTGGGTGCGACTTGCGTATGCGTTTGCTTCTGCACGCGACCTCGGAGGGACGAGGTGCTTTAAATGTTTTTTTTCTTTCTTATTTTACCTTTTTTTTATTTTTACACTGTCCCTTTTAAAAAACATTTTTGATCACTTGTTTTCCCTATTACAAAGAATGTAAACATCCCTTGTAATATAAATAAGCATGGCAGGTCCTCTTTAATGTGAGATCTGGGGTCAAAAAGACCTCAGATCTCACATCTACACTTATAAGCAAAAAAAATATGTAATATCTTTTTTTTTTTTGCAAGAAAAATATGCACCCTTTAAGACCGTTGGGAGGAAGCGACATATGATGTCGCTCCTGTCCTTTAAGGCCATAGAGTCGAGTGGGGGCCATGTTGCCCTCACTCTTCTTCCTGCCTAGGACCTGAAAGGACCGGATTGTTTTCCCCACTACTGACTGCTCCGGTAAGCGGGGAATTGACCGGGAAGTGGCGGGAGGGGGGTGGGCACCTCCCTGCCACCCATAAAAGTGATCCCGCGGCGAATCCACCGCTGGGACCACTTTTATGTGAAAGAGGACCGCCCACCGTGTAGGAAAAAAAAATAGCAGCAGATAGCTGCCATAAACCGAGTATTTAATGCCAAAGTACCAACGTAAATATACGATGGGCGGTCCAGAAGTCATTAAAGCAGTCAATGTGGTATTCACCAAATAATCTTCCTGGTCAATGTGTTTAAATACAGAGTGAATGATTCAAAACCACTGAATGTTTGGCGGATACAGGCAGATACTTATCCATCATGCCATAGCAACAGGGAGACGTGCGATTGGCCCCAATTTTTTTCTGCAGCAGGACAACGACCCCAAACATACAGCCAACGGTAATAAAACTATCTTCAGCGTAACGAAGAATAAGGAGTCCTGGAAGTGATGGTTTGGCCCCCCACAGAGCCCTGATCTCAACACTATCGAGTCTGTCTGGGAATACATGAAGAGATAGGATTTGGGGCAGCCTACATCCATAGAAGATCGGTAGTTAGTTCTCCAAGATGTCCATTCAGACACGGAGCTGGGGTCCGGCCCTGCACCCTCTCTCTCCTGATTGGCTGAATGACTTTGATTGACAGCAGCAGGTGCCAATGGCGCCGCTGCTGTGTCTCAGCCAATCAGGAGGAAGAGTCTCAGACGGCCGAAACACTCGTGGACATCGCTGGAGAGAGAGGGGGCACAGGTAAGTATTAGGGTGTGCTGGGGGGGCTGCTACGCACAGAAGGCTTTTTATCTTAAAGCAGAGTTCCGGCCTCAGAAACGTTTTTGAAATAAAAATACCCCCGGGACAGTCAGGGCTAGTGCATTTCAGAATGGATAGCCTCTGAACTGTCCCTGGTTGCATTTACCTTTTAGAAGAAATACTTACCTTGAAAATTTCTTGTCCAGCGCTGCCATCTCAGGTGTGGGCAGCTGAAGCCAGGGCGTCCTCTTCTGTGTCCTCTTCGGTCCCAGAATGCCCTGCACTGGCCCCGCTCATCAGTTCCGGTGCAGGCCCAGAAGCTGTTTAGCAGGGAATGACACGCCTGCACCGGAACTGATGAGCGGGGCTGGTGCAGGCGCATTGACTCCTGGGAGCAATGATGTTCAGCAAGCAGGAAGTGACGGCGCGGGCCATGTCCGCAGATGGAGGAAGAGGAAGTAAGGTAAGTATATTTTCTTTAAAAACAAGGTAAGTGAATAAAAAAAAAATTGTAATTATCCAATTGTTTTTAAGGTAATTTAGAGCAAGCCGAAGGGGAAAAGTGTATTTTTAGGGTGAAATTCCGCTTTAATGCATTGAATGCATTAATTAAGGTAAAAAAACCTTTTGACTTTACAACTTCTTTAACCACTTCCCACCCAAGGACATGCCCATACGTCCTTGGGTTTCAGTGGTTATACCGGGATGATGCCTGCACCTACAGGCATAATCCCGGTACCGTTAGGTTAAGCCAGCGATTCCCTACAAGCAAGCTAATTAGCCACTTGATCACTTCTGCAGATGGCGGAAGGGGGTCGGTCCCACCCCCCTCCCGCCACCGCTGCAACCTCTCCTGGGCTCTCCGGTCCCATCGCGGAGCCAGGGAAGTGATGCAACTGGCAGCAATGGCTGGGACAGAGAGCGAGGCAATGACGTTGTTTCCTTCTCTCTGTAACCCTGGAAACTGGGAGCGGAGAATATTCGTCACTTGTGGTTCTGCCCCTTTGTTTACCTGGCCACCAGCGGCCAGAGAAACAGCCGGTCGGACCAATCTCGGTCTGATCGGCTGCATGGGGGGCCAGAGGAGAGATTTGGGGTCTAATAGACCCCAAATCTCTCCATAAAGAGGACCTGTCAAGGCCCATGCTATCACAAGGGATGTTGTTCATCCCTTAAGATAGCAATAAAATGTATAAAAAGTTTTTTTTTTTAAAAAGTGTAAAAAGAAAAAAAAGAAAACATTTGTATAAAATAAATAAATGATAAAAAATGTTAAAAATTTAAAGCGCCCCTGTCCCAATGTGCTTATGCACAAATGCGAACGCAAACGTTACTTCCGCACGCATATGTAAAATATGATCGCACCACACATTTGAAGTATTGTCGCGAACGTCAGAGAGAGAGCAATAATTCTAGCACCAGACCTCCTGTGCCACTCTAAACTGGTAACCTGTAAAGGCGTTTAAAGTGTCGCCTATGGAGAATTTTAAGCACCGTAGGTTTGCCGCTATTCCACGGGGAGACACAATTTTAAAGTGTGACATGCTTGGTATCAATTTACTCGATGTAACATCATCTTTCACAGTATACAAAAAAATTGGGCTAACTTTACGTTTTTTTTTTATTCATGAATGTGTTTTTTTTTCTTTTTCAAATAAATTGTGTTTGAAAAACCGCTGCGCAAATACAGTGTTACATAAAAAATGGCAACACACACCATTTTATTCTATAGGGTCTCTGCTAAAAAAAAATATATATATATATACTGTATATATATATATATATATATATATATATATATATATATATATATAGATAATGTTTGGGGTAGATTTGTACATGTAGGTGCGAAGTGTCAGAAGGAAGGAGGCGGTAATGTCTTAGACAGACTCTTCCAATATCTTCCAATATACTCATTGGAACTGTTAGGAAACATACCCCAGCAGCAGAAAAGAAAAAGTGCTTCTGAACCCAAACTTGCTAGAAATACCAGAAACCCATTAGCAAAAAAATGTCATGGACACATTTTTACACCTAAGGTCTGTCCCTGGAAATTATGAACAATGAGCAGCCATAGCCATGAATAAAAGAAATAAAAGTCACTGGGTTTCAAAAGTCAAAACAATATATTTAACTTTTTATCATTTTAATTAAATTGCCTCTAGTAGAATGCCAAACGCACATAAGCTCTGCAAAAACAATGACATACCACAGAAAAGAAAAATAAAGGCAGACTCTTTTGAGAAGTTCTAACGTGTTTTCATGGGCTACAATGTATTATTAGTAATTACGTGGGATTACTATGTCACATGAATTGGATTATGAAGAAAATAAGTAGGCCTATGTTAAAGAACCATGCAAATTAAAAATAATGCCACTTTGCAAGCTCATTGTTCCACAAATCGGCCATGAATTCCTTTTAACCATGACTATTTCTAATGCTGGCTATACACTATACAAAAAATCGTTCAAGCTCATTTTCGAAAATCAAACACTCGGTTGTGAGAGCAAACGATGGTGCCATCATGTAATGACCGATAAATTGTTCAGCGGACATAAATGAATCAATTTTTCCACCAATACCTAGTGCAAACCGTTTGGACAAGAAACCCATCAACCTTTCAATTTATCGTTCGTTCGTCTGGAAATTTCCAAACTTGCCCTTCATTTTTTTCGGCTCAAAAGCGCCACAACCGATTACCAATTTGTGCCTATTAACTGGCCAAAAAACAAACTAACTGTCCAAATGACTGAATTTCGGCCGATTTTTTGTATAGTGTATGGCCAGCATAAAACTATGTAGCAATTTCTTTTATTTTCAAGTACAATATTGTTTCCTTAACCACTTGCCAACCACCCCACGCAGATTTACTGCGGCAGGGCGGCTCGGCTGCGCTGCGCATAATCATGCAGTTCTACGTGATTATGTGCACGTGGTTTCAGCAGCGCACTAAGCTAAGCTGAATCACTGATCTCTCTCTGCCTCTGTTAAATCCAGAAAGCACATATAGGGAACACACAACCCTTTGATCACCCCCAGTGTTAACCCCTTCCCTGTCAGTGTCATTATTACAGTAACAGTGCATATTTTTAGCACTGCTGTATTGATGTCACTGGTCCCCCCAAAAGTGTCAAAAATGTCAGTTAGGGGTACGACCTGTCCGCCGCAATGTCGCAGTCCCACTAAAAATCGCAGATCGCTGCCAATACTAGTAAAAAAATAAAAATGACATAAATCTTTCCCCTGGTTTGTAGACGCGATAACTTTTGCGCAAACCAATTATTATACGCTTTTTGGGATTTCTTTTTTTACCAAAAAATATGTAGCAGATTACAAATTAGCCTAAACTGATAAAAAAAAATTAGATTTTTTTTTTCCATTTTTATTGTGAATGTTTTATAGCAGAAAGTAGAAAATATTGGTGTTTTTTCAAAATTGACGCTCTTTTTTTGTTTATAGCGCAAAAACAAAAAACTGCAGAGGTGATCAAATACTACCAAAAGAAAGCTCTACTTGTGGGGAAAAAAAGAACATCAATTGTATTTGGGTACAGCATCGCACGGCCGCGAAATTGTCAGTTAAAGCAACGCAGTGCCGAACCGCATAAAATGGCCTGGTCATTAAGGGGGTAAAATCTTCCGGGGCTGAAGTGGTTAAAGTGGTAGTATACTCAAAAAAAAAAGAAAAAAAAAACCCTGCAAGACAAAGGCATAATGAGCTAGTATGCATCGCATACTAGCTTATTATGAAAGACTTACCTTAGAACGAAGCCCCGACACGGACCCCCGGACACCGCTGTGGGAGCGGACATGATCCCTCACGTCTCTTCCGGGTTCGGCGGCTCCGGCGCTGTGAGTGGCCGGAGCCGCGATGACGTCATCCCACGCATGCGTGCGGGGGATTAACTTTCCGGCAAGGAACTATGAGGGTCCGCCGGACCCTCAGACCACATGCGCCGCTCGCGTCGGCGGCTGCATGCAGTGCAAATATCTCCTAAAACATGCAGGTTTAGGAGATATTAATTGTACCTACAGGTAAGCCTTATTATAGGCTTACCTGTAGGTACAAGTCACAAAAATCGGTATACTACCGCTTTAAAGCTGAGGTTTAGCTAATGTTTTTTTGCTATACTGCCTACTTACCTCTATTAAAGTGCGTCCCATGTCCTGCTAGCTGTTTCTTATTATAGGAATCCACCCTTCACTAATGTCGGATCCTCATTGCAGTTTTAAACTTCTGGTGCTGTATGGTTTAAGAGCAGCGGCTGTGGCTGTGAAAGTCTCCCAACGCTCGCCATCCCCTTCCTTCTCTGTCCTCCATTACAGAAACTCCTTGCATTGTTTTCACAGAATGCAATACCTTCTGTGAATGGAGGAGGGGTGGATGAAAGACGGGATGCTCTCTTCCACTCACAAAGCGTGTCCCATTCTGTGAAAACAATAAAAGCCCACAGCGCCTAGGCAAGGGCGACGTCATCACCCTTCTGGAGTGATCTGGTGTTTTTGTTTTTTTTTAATGTTTCTGCTGCTCTTCTATAGGTCAATAAGTCGGAGGGGGGCCCACTTAAAAAAAAGGTCTTGCACAAAGGGCAAATTTATGGAAGTACTGTGGCATCTGGGATCAGTTTCAGAAAACAGAAAACACGAAGGTGATTTTAGAGTTAAATTGTAGAACTTGGCTGTCACCACTGGTGACTATTGCTGAAGAAACTTGGCTTGAGGTCCAAGCCAGCTTAGGTACTTAACATTGGGATAATTGAATCTCGAGATTCATTAGTCCTGTGAGAAGGTATTGCCTGCCCCGGTCAATCAGAGGGCACCAAGATCACAGTTATTCTGGTCAGGACTGAGAATTCGAAATAACAAACACCAACAGTATATCTCTTGACTCATGATAAAAATCTCCCAAACAAATACCCTTCATTTAGAGCCCATTCACACAGGGGCGACACGACTTGCTGGGGCGACCTGTGAAGTTCACCTCGGCGCGACATGCACGGACTTTATATCATTGAAGTCAATGCAAGTCGCCTTCAGGTCGCCCCAAAGTAGTACAGGACCCTTTTTCTAAGTCGGAGCGACTTGTGTCACTCCTATTAGAACGGGTCCTGTGCTAATCAATGGCAGGCGACCCACCGCGACTTGTCAGGCGACTTGGTCTAGTGTGAATGGGGTCTTACAGGTGCATCTCAAAAAATTACAATGTCATCAAAAAGTTAATATATTTCAGTAATTCAATTCAAAAAGCGATCTTTTAATTTTGATGATTATGGCTTACAGCTAGGGCTGCAACTAACGATTATTTTCATAATCGATTAGTTGGCCGATTATTGCTTCGATTAATCGACTAATCGGATAAAAACCTAAAAAAAAAAAAAAAGTGTATAATTTAGTTAATATTCTTGAATATCTATATGTAGTGGTAAATATAACTATCCAGCTATATAGTTGGATATTTAATCCACTCTGAAACAGATATATGTATTATTAGAGGTTTAAATGTGGTACATATCAGACTCCGAGATCAATATTTTTAAAAGACCTAAAACACTGTTTTGCAAATTTTCAGACCGGATTTGTATATTATCATGATAGACTCCCTTATTAATAGGCAGGTAGTTTGATACAAGCTCCCTGTGCCTGCTGTCACTTATGCTGGCCATACACAAACTAAACTTTTTTTAGAAAATTTTTAAAAATATTCATCCGATTTTTCTAACCATTAGTGTATATTGGTGTCCGGTGTCAACCACAGTGACAGGAAAATTTGAAGGAGCAGAATAGAAAACTTCTCGATCAAACAAATCTTCAAATAGTGTATGTGGTTTTTTCTCAGAAGTTTTATTCATTTTAAAATTTATTGTTAAAAGCAAGTGGAATTTTCAAACAACACTCGTCCATTCAACAAATATACAAATCATTTTTGAACAAATATAGATGCAAATATTTTTGTCCAAAAATCCAATACATGTATGGGCAGCAGAAGACCTTTAGTAGCAGCAGCATGCTTTTTTTTTTCATGTGTATGTATATAAAAAAAATATGCCCAGAAGTCGGATATGCAGGATATGCAGGGAGTCAGACATGAAGGTATATGAAGGGTGGAGGGGGGAAAATAACATTTATATATTAAAGTAGTACTAAAAGCTGAGACTTTTTTTTTTTTTTCATGGATATAATAATTTTAAATACAGTATAATGCACAATACTAATAAACTTTTACTTTAAATGTAATTGTAATGCCTTATATCACCTCTAGTCTATCGGCCTCCACCTTCTCTGGGTTCAGATGCTGATCTTCCCAGCACAGAGCCCCTACAGTGATTGTAAACGTTGGATTCTTTTCTTTTTTAACAACAATCTTGTCATACTTATCCTCTCTGTGTAATGATTTTTCACAGAGCAGCACTGATTCTCCTCTTCTGCCCCCCCCCCCCCCCATGGCACTTCCAGCCCCTTCTGCCTTCAAAGTGCCCCTATAGGAAGCAGCAAAGTATAGTACTGTACAGAGTGTCCCTATAGCAAGGTTGAAAAACCTCTGCCTTTAGAATCACTTGGTTCCTTCTCTTGCCCAGGACTACATTTCCCATGAGGCATTGCTCCGCACACATTCACAAGTTCTCTGTCATCTACTGACATGTATGGATGGTTTACTGAGCTGTATGTGTGTTGCACTGTATTTTCTGATATGTAAACAAATAATGCATTCTGTATGAAGGACAACTAATCGGCTGACGATTAATCGATTACGAAAATAGTTGACAACTATTTTCATAATCGATTAGTTGACGATTATAATCGATTAATCGATTAGTTGTTTCAGCCCTACTTACAGCTAGTAAAAACCTAAAATACAGTATCTCTGAAAATTTGAATATTACATAAGACCAAAAAAAAAAGGATTTTTAATACAGAAATGTTGGTTTACTAAAAAGTAAGTGCATGTACAGCATAGTATGCACTCAATACTTGGGTCGGGGCTCCTTTTGCAGGAACTACTGCATCAATGCGGCATAGCATGGAGGTGATCAGCCTTAGACACTGCTGAGGTGTTATGGAAGCCCAGGTTACTTTGATAGCGAATGTGGAGCTCATGCCTGTCATTTTGGACAATTATCATTGGACTTCACTCCATCCACAAGCCCATCCTGTTAGGGCTCCTGTGTTTTATATGGTGGCTTCTATATTGATAGCGGCCTTCAGCTCGTTTGCATTGTTGGGTCTGGTTTCTCTCATCTTCCTCTTGACAATACCCCACAGATTCTCTATTGGGTTTAGGTCAGGTGAGTTTGCTGGCCAATCAAGCACAGTGATACCATGATTAATAAACCAGGTATTGGTACTTTTGGCAGTGTGGGCAGGTGCCATGTCCTGCTGGAAAATGAAATCAGCATCTCCATAGAGCTGGTCAGCAGAGGGAAGCATGAAGTGTTCTAGAATTTTCTGGTAGAGGGCTGCACTGACTTTGGACTTGATAAAACACAGTGGACCAACACCAGCAGATGACATGGCTCCCCAAATCATCACTGACTGTGGAAACTTCACACAGGACCTCATGAATCTTGGATTCTGTCCACTCTTCCTCTAGACCAGGGATCTGCAAACGACAGCCCTCCAGCTTTTGCGGAACTATAAATCCCATGAGTCATTGCAAAACTCTGACATTCACAGACATGACTAGGCATGATGGGAATTGTAGTATCTGAACAACTAGAGGGTCATAGTTTGGAGACCCCTGCTCTAGACTCTGGGACCTTGATTTCCAAATGAAATGCAACATTTTCCACAGTCAGGGATAATTTGGGGAGCCATGTCATCTGCTGGTGTTGGTCCACTGTGTTTTATCAAGTGCAAAGTCAGCGCAGCCCTCTACCAGGAAATTTTAGAGCACTTCATGCTTCCCTCTGCTGACCAGCTTTATGGAGATTCTTATTTCTTTTCCCAGCATGACTTGGCACCTGCCCACACTGCAAAAAGTACCAATACCTGGTTTAATGATTATAGTATCACTGTGCTTGATTGACCAGCAAACTAGTTTGACCTAAACCCCATAGAGAATCTGTGGGGTATTGCCAAGAGGAAGATGAGAGGCACCAGACCCAACAATGCAGATGGGCTGAAAGCCGCTATCAATGAAACCTGGGCTTCCATACCACCTCAGCAGTGCCACAGGCTGATTGCCTCCATGCCACGCTGCATTGATGCAGTAATTCAAGCAAACCGACCAAGTATTACGTGGTTTTCAGTAAGCCAATATTTCTGTATTAAAAATCCTTTTTTTTATTGGTCTTATGTAATATTCTAATTTTCTGAGATACAGAATTTTGGGTTTTTACTATCTGTAAGCCATAGCAATCAAAATTAAAAGAAAGAAATGCTTGAAATATATCACTATGTGTAACACATCTATATAAAATATACGAGTTTCACTTTTTGAATTGAATTATTGAAATAAATTAGATTTTTGATGATATTCTAATTTTAGGGGATGCCCCGGTATACAAGAATAAAATAGTGGATTCATAACAACACATGCACATACAGTATCTCACAAAAGTGAGTACACCCCTTACATTTTTGTAAATATTTTTTTCTATCTTTTCATGTGCCAACACTGAAGAAATGACACTTTGCTACGATGTAAAGTAATGAGTGTACAGCTTGTATAACAGTGTAAATTTGCTGTCCCCTCAAAATAACTCAACACACAGCAATTAATGTCTAAACCGCTGGCAACAAAAGTGAGTACATTCCTAAGTGAAAATGTCCAAATTGGGCCCAAAGTGTCAATATTTTGTGTGGCCACCATTATTTTTCAGCACTGCCTTAACCCTCTTGGGAATGGAGTTCACCAGAGCTTCACAGGTTGCCACTGGAGTCCTCTTCCACTCCTCCATGATGACATCACAGAGCTGGTGAATATTAGAGACCTTGCGCTCCTCCACCTTCCAATTGAGGATGCCCCACAGATGCTCAATAGGGTTTAGGTCTGGAGACATTCTTGGCCAGTCCATCCCCTTTACCCTTAGCTTCCTTAGCAAGGCAGTGGTCGTTTCTGAGGTGTGTTTGGGGTCGTTATCATGTTGAAATACTGACCTGTGGCCCAGTCTTCGAAGGGAGGGGATCATGCTCTGCTTCAGTATGTCACAGTACATGTTGGCATTCATGGTTCCCTCAATGAACTGTAGGATCCCAACACAATATCTCTGTTTTCTCCTGTCATAGAACGGCGATCTACCTCATTTACATGGACAAACAGCCGTTCTGTCTGCCAGACCCACTGATTGGCTCCCACTGATTCCAATCACAGTAGGAGTGGGTCACCCACGGCACGCATGCGCGCCCCAGACCTGGTAGAAAAATGTGATTTCACACTAAAGGGCCACCCTGCTGCAGTATATGTACGTGGGGCAGTCCTTAAGCAGTTAATGGCATCCCAGTCTTAGTCGGTAGGGTTCAATATTGAATTGGCCCAACCTTTGCAGCTATAACAGCGCAGCCAGCTACAGACTCTGGAAAGTAAACATGCAAGACACACCGTGCCTTGAAAAAGTATTCATACCCCTTGAAATTCTCCACATTTTGTCACGTTACAACCAAAAAATTGAAATGTAGTTTATTGGAATTTTATATGATAAACCTACACAAAGTGGCACATAATCATGAAGAGGAAGAAAAATCATAAATGGTTTTCAAATTTATTCACAAATAAATATCTGAAAAGTGAGGCATGCATTTGTATTCAGCTCCCTTTACTCTGATTGCCCTAAATAAAATCTAGTGGAACCAATTGCCTTCAAAAGTCACCTAATTAGTAAACAGAGTCCACCTGTGTGTAATTTACCCTCAGTATAAATACAGCTGTTCGGTGAAGCCATCAGAGGTTTGTTAGAGAATCATAGTGAACAAACCGCATTAGTAAGGCCAAGGAACACCAGACAGGTCAGGGATACAGTTGTAGAGAAGTTTAAAGCAGGGTTAGGTTATAAAAACTATCCCAAACTTTGAACATCTCACGGAGCACTGTTCAATCCATCATCTCGAAAATGGAAAGAGTATAGCACAACTGCAACCTACCAAGGCATAGCTGCCCACCTAAACTGACAGGCCGGCCAAGGGCATTAATCAGAGAAGCAGCCAAGAGGCCCATAGTAAAGCCTCGTACACACGTACCGATCGTCGGCCGAACGATCGGCCGTCTTTTGTCCAGGGCTGTCGTGTCTGTTGAAAACTGCAAAAGACTGCACACGAATTTTGTCGGCCAACAACAGCAGACTGCAGAAGTGATGTCATGTGATGGTTAACTTTCCTTGTCTTTTTTCTTTTCTGAGCATGCCCAGTCTTGCTAATCTGCTGTCTGTCGGCCGAAATCTGTACTGACTGGCGAACAATCGGCCGTTCTGGTGTTGGCCAACAAAAATTTTAATGCTTGCACGACAGATTCTGTTCGGCCGAAAATGCGCTGTCGGCTGTCGGAAGCATCATACTAACAAGCCTACAATCGGCCGATCGGTCATCGGCCGAATATTTACGGCCGACAATCGGTACGTGTGTACGGGGCTTAACTCTGGAGGAGCTGCAGAGATCCACAGCACAGGTGGGAGAATCTATCCAAAGGACAACTACAAGTCATGCACTCCACAATCTGGCCTTTATGGAAGAGTGTCAAGAAAGAAGCCATTGTTGAAATAAAATCATAAGAAATCCTATTTGCAAGAAGCCATATTGGGGGACACAGCAAACATGTGGAAAAGGGTGCTCTGGTCAGACTGAACTTTTTGGCCTAAAAGCAAAATGCTATGTGTGGCGAAAAACTAACAATGCACATCACCCTGAACACACCATCCCCACCGTGAAACATGGTGGTGGAAGCATCATGTTGTGGGGATGCTTTTCTTCAGCAGGGACAGGGACAGGGAAGCTGGTCAGAGTCGATGGGAAGATGATTGGAGCCAAATACAGGCAATCTTAGAAGAAAACCTGTTAGAGTCTGCAAAAGACTTAAGACTGGGGCGGAAGTTCATATTTGTAAAACCATTAATAATTTTCCTTCCACTTCACAATTATGTTCTTCAAAATTCTACAAACAATAGCCCATAATTACAACGTGAAAGAAGTTTGTTTAAAAAGCTTGCAAATTTATTAAAGATAAAAAAACGAAAAAAATCCCATGTACATAACTTTTCACAGCCTTTGTCATGACACTCAAAATTGAGCTCAGGTGCATCCCGTTTCCACTGATCATCCTTGAGATGTTTCTACAACTTGATTAGAGTCCACTTGTGGCAATTTCCATTGATTGTACATGATTTGGAAAGGCACACACCTGTCTATATAAGGTCCCACAGTTAACCAGCCATGAAGTCCAAGGAATTGTTTGTAGACCGCTGAGACAGGACTGTATCAAGGCACAGATCTAGGGAAGGGTACAGAAATATTTCTGCTGCATTGAAGGTCCCAATGAGCACAGTGGCCTCCATCATCCAGAAATGGAAGAAATTTGGAATCACCTGGACCCTTCCTAGAGCGGGCCGCCAGGCCAAACTGAGCGATTAGGGTAGAAGGTCCTTAGTCAGGGAGATGAACAAGAACCCGTTAGTCACTCTGACAGAGCTCCAGCATTTCTCTGTGGAGAGAGGAGAACCTTCCAGAACAACAACCATCTCTGCACCACTCCATAAATCAGGCCTGTATGGTAGAGTGGCCAGACGGAAGCCACTTCTCGGCAAAAGGCACATGAAAGCATGCATGGAGTTTGCCAAAAGGCACCTGAAGGACTCTCAGACCATGAGAGACAAAATTCTCTGGACCGATGACACAAAGATTGAACTCTTTGGCCTGAATGGCAAGTGTCATGTCTGGAGGAAACCATGCACCGCTCATCACCTGATTAATATTATCCCTACATGAAGCATGGTGGTGGCATCATGCTTTGGGGATATTTTTCAGCGGGAGCAACTAAGAGATGTACAGAGACATCCTTGATGAAAACCTGCTCCAGAGCGCTCTAGACTTCAGACTGGGGTGAAGGTTCATCTTCCGACAGGACAACGACCCTAAGCACACAGCCAAGAAAACAGGGGAGTGGCTATGGGACAACTCTGTGTATGTCCTTGCCACTCAAGGACATTCACAGAGTGGGAAGGATATTCACAGAGTTGTCCCGTGGCCACTCCAGCCACGGCCCAGACTTGAACCCCATTGAACATCTCTGGAGAGATCTGAAAATGGCTGTGCACTGACGCTCCCCATCCAACCTGATGGAGCTTAAGAGGTCCTGCAAAGAAGAATGGGAGAAACTTCTGCAAAGAAGAATGGGAGGTGTGCCAAGCTTGTAGCATCATACTCAAAAAGACTTTAGGCTGTAATTGATGCCATAGATCAGGCATGTCCCCCCCCCCCCCCCCCCAGGACTGGAGGAGGCCATGCAGGGACTTGCTGAGTTGGCAGCTGCCATTTCTGAGGTGAGACCCTGACACCCCCATATGACCCCCACATCCCATCTATATAACCCCTGTTTATTTCTCCCCAGTGCCCACCCAGCAACCTCAAAATAGCCCACAGCCCACCCAGCAACCTCAAAATAGCCCTCAACACTGTGGGTCCTGCTGGCCACGGCTTGTGGGGTCCTGCTGGCCACGGCCTGCGGGTCCTGCTGGCCACGGCCTGTGGGTCCTGCTAGGAGCTGGTCATGGCCTGTGGGGTCCTGCTGGCCACGGCCTGTGGGTCCTGCTAGGAGCTGGTCATGGCCTGTGGGGTCCTGCTGGCCACGGCCTGTGGTTCCTGCTAGGAGCTGGTCATGGCCTGTGGCCCACAGGTTATGGCCAACTCCCAGCAGAACCTACAGGCCAGCAGGACGCAAAGGCCATGGCCAGCACCCACCCACAAGCCACGGCCACCTCCCAGCAGAACCTGCAGGCCAGCACCCAGCAACCTCATAATAGCCCTCAACACTTTGGGTCCTGCTGGACACGGCCTGTGGGGTCCTGCTGGCCACAGCCTGTGGGGTCCTGCTGGCCACGGCCTGTGGGGTCCTGCTGGCCACGGCCTGTGGGTCCTGCTAGGAGCTGGTCATGGCCTGTGGCCCACAGGTTATGGCCAACTCCCAGCAGAACCTACAGGCCAGCAACCAGCAGGACCCAAAGGCCATGGCCAGCACCCAGCAGAACCTACAGACCAGTGGCCAGCAGGACCCACAAGCCATGGCCACCTCCCAGCAGAACCTACAGGCCAGCCCCCAGCAACCCTAAAATAGCCCTCAACACTGTAGGTCCTGCTGGCCACGGCCTGTGGGGTCCTGCTGGCCACGGCCTGTGGGGTCCTGCTGGCCACGGCCTGTGGGGTCCTGCTGGCCACGGCCAGTGGGGTCCTGCTGGCCACGGCCTGTGGGTCCTGCTGGCCATGGCCTGTGGGTCCTGCTGGCCACGGCCAGTGGAGTCCTGCTGGCCACGGCCTGCGGGTCCTGCTGACCATGGCCTGTGGGTCCTGCTCGGAGCTGGTCATGGCCTCTGGCCCACATGTTATGGCCAACTCCCAGCAGAACCTACAGGCCAGCAGGACCCAAATGCCATGGCCAGCACCCAGAAGAACCTACAGGCCAGCGGCCAGCAGGACCCACAGTGATGGGCACTGGTGCGGCTGCATTGATGGGCACTGGTGAGGCTACATTGATGGGCACTGGTGAGGCTACATTGATGGGCACTGGTGAGGCTACATTGATGGGCACTGGTCAGCTACATTGATGGGCACTGGTGAGGCTGCATTGATGGGCACTGGCTCTCTACTGCAGCCGCTGCTTCCTCCAGCAGTACCCGACGTCATGACCAGCAGTACCCGCATGACTAGTTTTACCCACCAGCAGTGCCAGCATTACCCGCCAGCAGTAACCCGCCAGCAGTCTGCAAAATAAGTAGAAAAGGTATGTGCATTAGCGTGTGTAAATTGTTGCAATGTGTTTTTTAATAACTAGTTGTGTTTTGTCATAATATGTCATGTCCTTGTTCATACATGTATGAATAAGGACATGACATTTTCTGGCTGCCTAAGTCACATGTGCAAGGGGTGCAACTAGCCCCCATCACATAACTGTAAATATCCCAGCATGTGCAGTGTTTCTGACTTCTACCACCATCACCACTTCAAATCACTGAAGTGGTCATGGTGGTTAGGGTGTTCCTTTAATATTTCTCAGAAGAAGTAAACCTCTGTATACGGATTCCATTTCATTTGATTATCCTCTAGTTGTGTTAAATTAGTGCGAGGGGGGCGGCGTGGCGGCGTTTTATTACTTATATGCCTTAACTATAGTATATATTTTATATGCGGCCCGAGAAAATTTCTCTACACTCAATGTGGCCCAGAGAAGCCAAAAGGTTGGACACCCATGGCCTAGATGCTTCAACAAAGTATTGAGCAAAAGTTGTGAATACTTACTGTATGTACATGGGATTTCTTTTTGTTTTTAGTTTTTTATAAATTTGCAAACATTTCAAACAAACTTCTATCGTTGTCATTATGGGGTATTCTTTGTAGAATTTTTAAGAAAATAATGAATTTAATCCATTTCGGAACATGGCTGTAACATAACAAAATGTGGAAAAAGTGAAGCGCTGTGAATATTTTCCGGATGCACTATATATATATATATATATATATATATATGTATATATATATATATATATATATACACTGTATATACACACACATACATATATATACACACGCACGCACGCACGCACACAAACGTACCTGGGCACTACAGTATCTGAGTGTCACATGCAGAACAAAACTTTAATGGACCATTCCTGGTTTATAGGTCTCAGTTTTATATTCTATGCTTAAAGATTATACACAAGTTTTTGTTCTCATTTTACATTATGTACAGGGCAACTTAAAATAGTTTTGGAAAAATCTGTGGAGGATGATACCTGCTTGAAGTAGGCCTTCAAAAGTTGCCCTCATTCTGTCCCTTCTCCATTCTCTAACTAAACATACAGACTTTTTTTTTTTTTTCAGGAGAGAATACCTTTTTTTTGACGGTACCCGCTCTCACTTCCTCAATCCTTATCTTGCTGCTGACTTTTAAATTTCATACACGCGGGTGAAGTTCCTCTTTCAATACATGGGACATACAGTATTTCACATAAACTGACATTGTACCACTATGTTTATACTTTATATAGGACATCAGACCATAGTCACAAAAATGTACCCACTTATCTCTTTTGTTCTTGCTTCCTGTTTCGGCAACAGGACAGGAAGCGATAAGAAATCTTTTCAATGGGATGCAGATGGCAAAAAAATATAAATAAAAAAGTGACAGTAGTTTTACTATTCCCTACTCTATCCAAAATGGAAAAGAAAGTTGTGGCTCTAGATATACTTGATGTACCAATATGTTTGTACCGATGACTCCGCTTTTTAATAAGTAAAACTTAAATTGGAAAAAAAATAACTTGCATGGGCAAAAGTTTACATCTTAAGACCCCGTTCACATTAGGTCGCTCCGACTTCAGGGGCGACCTGTGAAGTCGCGTGCACCGCGACTTCGGCGCGACTTGCACGGACTTCATATAATTGAAGTCAATGCAAGTCGCTTCAAGGTCGCCCCGAAGTAGTACAGGACCCTTTTTCTAAGTCGGAGCGACTTGTGTCGCTCCTATTAGAACGGGTCCTGTACTACCCGACAGTGCGCGACTTGCCAGGCTAACCAAGTCACCTGGCAAGTCGTAATAGTGTGAACCGGCTCTTATAGATACAAAAAAATGGCAACCATCCCAAACTATAACTGGCCTTTACAACAAGGAGCACATGGAAGGGCAACGTTTGTCAAAAAACAAACAAATATTCCCAGCTCACTAAAGGCGCTTTTCCACTGCATGGAACCGTACCGGCTCGGCACGCTTTTGTGCTTTTCCACTGCGGTACCGCATGGTATAGGGTCGGAACGGTTCGGTACGGTACGGTATAGGTTTGCTTTTCCACTGCATGGAACCGAACGGTACGGTACGGCTCTGAAAAAACAGTACCTACTCGATTGTGGTTCCAACAGGTACCATACCGGTACCATATCCCACAATCCTTTGCATGCAGTCACTACTAGCCACTGATTGGTCAGAGAATCACACCCACCCCGTTGTTATCCCACCCATTTAACTTTAGTACTACTTTAGTGGAAAAGCAAACCTATACCGTACCGTACCGAACCGTTCCGACACTATACCATGCGGTACCGCAGTGGAAAAGCAAACCGGGCCAAGCAGGGCCGAGTAGAGCCGAGCCGGTACTAGCCGGTACTTGCAGTGGAAAAGTGCCATTAGGCCCCGTTCACATAGGGGCGAAGCTACTTCGCACCGCGACCTCCGAGGTCGCGGTGCGAGCAGCGTGCCGCGACCTCGGAGCGGCCGCCACGGACTTCATAACATTGAAGTCTATGGCGGTCGTCTCCTGGTCGCCCCAAAGAAGCTCCGGACCCTTTTTCTAAGTCGGAGCGACTTGTGTCGCTCCTATTAGAACGGGTCCGCAGCTTCCCTATGGGAGGCGACCTGTGAGGCGACCAGGTCACCTCACAGGTCGCCCTAGTGTGAACGGGGACTTAACAGCCAGCCTGCAACAAATCAAACTGACCCTGTCTAACATTTCACATTAAAAAAAGGGGCTTAATTTGCACACATTTGAAAATATATGCATAAGCTGCAGAGGCCACGTCATGACACCTCAGTGTACTGTTGTCCTAACTCTATAATTTGAGAGTCTTCAAAGTTGGAGCACATATATAATAATGGATAGATTAATGGCCCTGGAGGGAGCCCACCCCTGCTTAAAGAGGTTGTAAACTAAAAAAAAAATGTAAAAAAGAAAAACCTGAAAGACAAAAGGCATAATGAGCTAGTATGCATTGCATACTAGCTCATTATGAAATACTTACCTTAGAACGAATCCCCCGCAGTGCCGCCCACTCACCAGTAACACGTCTGGCCGTCCTGCTTCCTGGTTCATGTCCTCCGGCCATCTGATTGGCCGGAGGCGCGATAACATCACTCCCGCGCATGAGCGCGGGAGCCGCCGTTCACGACGCAGGGCTCTGAAGGAACGGCACGGGTGGCCGTTCCTTCACAGCGCATGCGCCAATGACGTCATCGGCTGCAGGCAATGTAAATATCTCCTAAATGGTGCTAGATTAGGAGATATTTACAGTACCTATAGGTAAGACTTATTATAGGCTTACCTATAGGCACAAGTCATTAGGGTGGGTTTACAACCTCTTTAAAGGTACAAGGATGCACTGGACATCCAGTAATAGCACAATGATAGGGAAGGCATCCAGTAACTATACAAACAAATGGTAACCAACCCAACCAATAACTGGTCTTTACAGCAAGTAGCACATGTATTTTTATAGATATCTTTATAGAGACACCTTAACTCCCGACACTCCCCAAATGTACTCAGTCTGTAAATGCAGCTCATAAGAACAGATAGTTGGGTAAAAACTTGAACCTGGTTCATACGTTGCCACCTTGACCTGTACTGCATGTAGAGTACAGGCTGCATTTTAAAGGTAAAGGTATAAGGTAAAAGGTATAAGGTAAAAGCAAGCTGTATGTACATATTTACACCATCTGCAATATTTGGTGCATCTTGAAATGAAAAGAAAGAGACCCAGGACTATTGAGCAGTTAGAATCCTATATCAGGCAAAAATGAGACAACATTCCTCTCCCAAAATTTTAAAAACTGGCCTTCTCAGTTCACAGACATTTACAGAATGTTGTTAAAAGTAGGTGAGATGCTACACTGTGGTAGACCTGGCACTATCTCAACTTTTTTAAACATGTTGCTGCAATCAATTTTAAAATTATCTTATTTTTTTCTTAAGTTTTACTAAACCCACAAAAGTAAAATCAGTCTGTATTTGCAGTAAAGCATGCTTGTTATACTCACTGTGGAACCTAAAGGGTTAATACTCTGCATTGTGTAAAACGGCTGTTTGATCCTGTATGTACAGATCCTCTCCTTCTTGCATTGCCCCCAAAACATGTCCGGATAAGACAGAGTAAATGGAGTCAGGCTGCACATGCTCAGTTTGGTGTATATTGCTAGAGTTTTTTTTTTTTTTTTTCTTGGGAGAGTGCATGTCATCAGCACAAGCCCAATCAGCACTATCCAGACAGAGGGTCCGGGGTCCTGCATCCTGATAAGACAGCCACTGCAGTATAAAAACTCCTCCTACAAGCCTTAACCAGGCACTGATAAAAGTCACTAGACTGCTACCGTATATACTGCTGATGAGAAAAGGTATTTAGCAGTTTGTATTTACTAAAATAATTACATCTCCATGTTCTGTGTACTGTGGGGGGCCAGATATAGTGAATGCAGGGTCCTGGGTTTAGTAACCCTTTAAAACGGTTTTCTCAGTTTAAACATTTGATATGTTTTCAATTTTCTATTATGAATAAAATATGGGCCTATGAGATTTGCAAATCAATGCATTCTGTTTTCTTGCAGATATGACACAGTGTCCTAATTTTTTGGAATTGGGATCATATTAAAGTGCTACTAAACCCACAACAATAAAATCAGTTTGTATATCCAGTAAAGCATGCTTGATATACTCACTGTGGAACCTAAGGGGTTAATCCTCTGCATTGTGAAAAAAGGCTGTTTGATCCTGTCTTCTCTGATCCTCCCCTACTTCCAGTAACTCCAACTCATCTCTGGATATTAGAGAGGCCAGGAGACAAGCTGCACATTCTCAGTTTGGTGTGTATTGCTAGAGAGTTTTTTTTTTGGGTAGGGTGCATGTGATCAGCACAGGGCCAATCAGCACTGTCCAGACAGAGTGTCAGGGGTCCTGCAGTCTTATAGGACAGTGGGAATAAAATGAAAACTCCTTCTACAAGATTTACCAGACACTGATACAAGTCACAAGACCAGTGGTGTATTTTGGTTTTGTGCTGCCCTAGGCAAGACTAAAATTGGGCGCCCCCCCCTCCCCCACCTATGTAACTTTGCCCCACTCCTTTTTTAATGGATGTGACTCCCTCCAAAATTGAAGCACTACAAGTCCCAGCATGAACCCCTGAGATCTCACGAGAGAGGGGGTGGATGAGGGGGGATGAGAGAGAGAGAGAGAGAGAGGGGGGGTTGAGAGAGAGAGGGGGGGGAGGAGAGAGTGAGAAAGGGGGGGATGAGAGAGAGAGACAGGGAGAGGGGGATGAGAGAGAGAGAGAGAGAGAGCGCGAGAGGGGGGATGAGAGAGAGAGAGAGAGGGGGGGGAGGGTGAGAGAGAGAGAAGAGGGGTGAGAGAGAGAGAGAGAGAGAGAGAGAGAGAAGAGGGGTGAGAGAGGAGGGGTGTGAGAGAGAGAGGGGGGGGTTGAGAAAGAGAGAGAGAGGGGTGGTGAGAGAGAGGGGAGATGAGAGTGAGAGAGAGGGGGTTGAGAGAGAGGGGGGAATGAGAGAGGCGGCTCTAGCAACCAGTGGCCAATAGAGTCTCAGGTGGAGGGGGGGTGGCTTATTTTCTGCCCCCCTGCAAAGTGCCACCCTAGGCCTGGGCCTTGTTGGCCTAGGCCAAAATACAGCACTGCACAAGACTGCTATATACTGCTGATGGGAAAAGGAATTTAGCAGTCTATAATTACTAAAACTATTGCATGTCCATGTTTTGTGTACTTTGGGAGACCAGCTATAGTAAATGCAGAGTCCTGGGTTTAGTAAAACTTTAAGTATAAAACAGTGTAGAAATTTAGGTTGAATAAATCTATCTTTGGCAGATGCCATTTGAGTAACATAAATAAGTACGCAGTCGTCCCTCCTCAGTGGGATCAGGTATGTCTGCCACCCATCGTTGATATGCACTCGTCAATTTAAAAGCTTAGAGTCTAAGTTAATTAAAAGACAGCGGCTTCCCCGTCGCGTTTTAAATGAGTAATCGTTCAAGACGGTGTGATTTCAAGGTAAGTGGCAAAGGGAATTGCACAAAGGCAGCATGTCGCAACTGTAAAAAAAACCTAAAGAACATTCAATTATGCAAATGGTGAACAGCCTTAAAGCAGAGTTCCGGCCACAAAATCGACATAATCGATTTTGGGCAATCCGCTTGCTTTTGGTCACCTGAAAAACAAATGGATGGATAGTTACATTTTTTTTTTTGTTTACTTACCTTGTTATTGAAGAAAAATATACTCACCTTTCTTCCACTTCCTCCCTCTGCGGCCGCGGCCCGCGCCGTCACTTCCTCTTTGCATTGACTCCTGGGAGCTGAACGTCATCGCTCCCAGGAATCAATGCGCCTGACCGGCCCCCGCTCGTCACTTCCGGTGCGGGCGCCTCATTCCCTGCCAAACAGCTTCTTGGCATGCCCAGAAGCTGTGGAGGTATGATGCGCCCACACCGGAAGTGACGAGCGGGGCCGGTGCAGGCGCATTCTGGGAGAAGAGGACACGGAAGAGGACGCAGAAGAGGACGCGCTGGCTTCAGCTGCCCACATCCGAGATGGCAGCGCTGGAGAAGAAATTTTCAAGGTAAGTATTTCTTCTAAAAGGTAAGTGAGACCTGGGACAGATCAGAGGCTATCCATTGTGGAATGTACTAGCCCTGACTGTCCCGGGGGTATTTTTATTGAAAATACATTTTCGTGGCAGGAACTCCGCTTTAAAGTGGATGTAAACCCTCATATATATACCCAGTGAAGTGAACAGCCTCAGATGATACACAGAGGTGAGACAAATCTTCCCACATAAGTTGTATTTGTATATCTGCTGTCTTCATCTTTCTACACTGTTTAGAAAGTGAACATTGTGTCAGAATTTTTTCTTCCTGTTCCAGCACTGCGTGTGGAGCCTTGGCATACACTGTGTGATAGCTGATTGGAGGAAAGGCACCCCCCCCCCTTACACATAGGCAGAGGAAGGAAGAAACATGCAGAGCTATGCTGTGAATAGACCAGCTCTCTGCTAATCTATCTCTATGCACCCTATCCACCACAAATTTTCAGCTGCTTTAATCTCCTGTTTAAGGAACTTGTCAGAAGTAAACATGCTGATAACAGAGGATCGGAGCAGCAGAAAGACACGGGACTTAGGGCTTTGGAGAGCGATAAGTGATCACTTACGATATATGTGCTTAGGCCAAAATTTCATGAATGGGGTTTACATCCACTTTAAGGGCAATAAAGTCCATTGGCCTCCCATCTACCATAACATGTTTCAGTGTTGTTATACCCCAGACAGTCCAAATGTGAGACTCTGGTATCTGTCCGAAATGGGGGAAAGTAAGTTATCCCAAAGGGAGTGTGCAGAGATAAAGTATGAGGGGTCCGTTACATCAACCTAGCACAGTGCCATATCAAAAGGGTAGTGCACATCAGGCGGTTCTGGCAGGGTTCGACTGAGGGGCCTCTAAACGCTAAATTACTGAGGGTGATATAGGAGCCCAGAGAAACAGCTTCCAGAGGCACCACAGGGTTAGGAGTAGGCTGGAAAAACCACCATTAGTCTCTTACCAAATTGGCCGCCCATTAGTACAGTCAACACAAAAGAAAAAACAAGTCTGTCCAAGCGGGTAAATAAACAATCTAGGTAGTGGGAAAGGAGTGTTTCTAAAGAAATATGGGAGCCTAGGCAAGTAGATCACTTTAAGGTTGACCCTGCCTACCAGAGTAAGTGGGAGAGACTTCCACGGTGTGCACCATTGTGAAAACAGTTTAAGGGGGAGAGACTAAGATCTGAAAACATGGAGATGTCCCCAACCACTTTGACTCCAAGGTATTTGAACTTGCCCACCCACCGTATCGGTGTGTCGGTTTCATTCATTGGGCGCAAGGGGTTAAGCGGGAATAAGAGGGATTTGTCCCAATTTATAGGGATCCCAGAGACATTTATATTATGTAGAGCAGCCTGCATGGAAGTCATGTCACTCAGAGATAAAACAGTATTGTCCAACATAAATAAGTACGCAGTCAAGTATAAGGACAGCTTTTCCTCCCAGGGGTCCCTAATGATTCCCTTCATCATGGGTACTTCTCTAATCAGTGTTGCCAAAGGCTTCGTGTACAATGGTTTCTTGTAAATGCTGTTTATCATAACAGGAGAAGATAGCTTATAAACTCACCTAAGCTGCATTTTTTTCAAAACCGTCTAGGGGATTTTAACAGAGTTTGGAGTTCTATTATTTTCAATGGTCTCATTGGTCTGATTTGACATGTCAAATCGCATGTCAAATCCGAGCCAATTGCCGGCCGAGGCACTGCCTGAATTGGTGCGACGCTGACTCTTTGGCACCGCACTGATTCCCAAAAGTAGTTTTTACTACTTTTTGCAATTTGGGGGGGGGGGGTGATTTCCATAGACATCTGTGCAGGAACATGCACACGTCTGTGAAATCGCCCCCGAAGTTGGACTGAAATGCCGGCTTGAAATTGCGCAAATTCAAATTTCAAAACGGCCTCAGTGTAAGCCTGGGCTGAGGGTGTTTTTTGGCCAATCAGACAACAGCCCATAAACTCCCCTGCTGATAAACTGCTAAAAACATCAATGTGTGCATGGACACATAGGATAATATAGAGGGGAATTTAAGGGCTGTTAACAAAAACGCCCAAACTCACAAAAAGGTGAGTTTAACAGCAGCAGTGTGCATGAGGCCAAAGACTCCAAGGCCAAAGCAAACAACCCCGGTGGAAGAGGACATCCCTTCCATGTCCCCCTATAAAGAGGGATCGGGTCAGAGAGGGTATTATTGGTGCATATTCTAGTTCTAGGTTTAGTGTATAACAGGCAAAGCCATGCAAAAAACCTGGAGCCAAAACCCAAATTTACCAAGGACAGGTTGTTCCACTCCACAGAGTCAAACGCTTTTTCTGCATCAATGGAAACCACCACCCCCGGGCTGTCCGAGTTGGCAAGGGACATGTGTGTGTAAACAACCTATGGATGTGGATGTGCGTACCTCTACCAGACATGAATCTAGATTGATCCTCATGCACTAAAGCTGACAACGTTTAGCAAATTAGCTAAAATATTTGCAAGAATTTTGGCATCAACATTCAGCAGTGAGATAGATTGATATGAAGAACAGAGGTCTGGAGGCTTGCCTGGTTTAAGAAGTACTGCCACCACTGCATCTCTCATCAACTTCTGTACTGCCTCTTAGAGAGTGTAAGAACTTTGAGTGGGATCTTGGGTCTAAGTCTTCAGAGTATTGTTTGAGAAATTCTACAGGGTGACCGTCTGGTCCAGAGGTTTCCTCAGTTAGAAGGCAGAAATGGCTGCCTGTACCTACCTAAGCATGATTGGGACATGTAAATGGTTTCGATGGGAGTGAGTACAGGGAGGTCTACAGAAGCCAGAATCAGAGAGGCAGCACAGAGACCTAAGGTAACCCTGAGGGGCTGCAGAGTTCCACAGCAAAGACTGGAGTATCTGTACATAGGGGGACAACAAGCCATACGCTCCATAGAGTTGGGCTTTATGGCAGAGTGGCCAGAGGAAAGCCATTACTTTCAGTAAAAAACAAAATGGCATGTTTTGAGTTTGCGAAAAGGCATGTTCGAGACTCCCGAAATGTAAGGAGGAAGGTGCTCTGGTCTGATGAGACTAATATTGAACTTTTCGGCCATCAAAGCAAACGCTGTCTGACGCAAACCCAACACATCGCATCACCAAAAGAACCATCATGCTGTGGGGATGTTTTTCAGCAGCCGGTACTGGGAAACTGGTCAGATTGAAGGAAAAATGGATGGTGCTAAATACAGGGATATTCTTGAGCAAAACCTGTACCACTCTGTGCGTGATTTGAGGCTAGGACGGAGGTTCACCTTCCAGCAGAACAATGACCCCAAGCACACTGCTAAAACAACACTTAAGTGGTTTAAGGGGAAACATGTAAATGTGTTGGAATGGCCTAGTCAAAGCCCAGACCTCAATCCAATAGAAAATCTGCGGTCAGAGTTAAAGATTGTTGTTCACAAGCGCAAACCATCCAACTTGTAGGAGCTGGAGCAGTTTTGCTAGGAGGAATGGGCAAAAATCCCAGTGGTAAGATGTGGCAAGCTCGCAGAGGTCAGCAGACACGTGTTTGAAAGATAATTTACTGATTCTTGTGAATATGTAAAATACTTCAATGTCTATAGTCTGGCCTGGTCTTCACCCTAAATTATCCAAAAGGATGAGAATCCATTTGGATACTAGAGGACACAAACTTATCTGGAGTAGAGACATGTAAGCCCAACAAAGTATTCTGAATGGTACGACACCAGCACCAGCTAAGCTTTTTGTATAAAACTAAATAGCACACTGCCGCCAGAAAGGAAGCTTCGATATTAAAATAGAAGTTGAATGTCAATAATGGAGACCAGGCCAGGTTACCAAAGGACTTGCAGATATTTGCAAGGAATGCTGAAAGGGTTGCCAAGTCAAGGGTTTCTATTTTCCTATACTACTGAGATGTAGACAAGAGCCTATACAAAACAGAAGGGAAATGATATAATTTAACATTATTTAATTTAAGTAAAAATTCTGTAACTGCAATTAAAACTAGATCTGGGCTTTTAAATGAGCAAAGTAGCATTGCAATGGCAGAATACATAACATTGATGATGCCTCTGCAAGGTAACTGCAAAAGCAGGAACCAACAGAGCTAGAAAAGTAAATGTTGGAAGAGCCCTTAAAATGTCATGGAGATGGCAGGTGGCTGCCGGGGTAGAATGTGTCTTGCTGAAGTGGGGGATAACCACAAGGACTGAGGAGTAGTAGATGTACACACAAACTGTCAGCTCATTATGCTCCTGGTGACTGCTTCTTAAGAGGTCATTCCTACTCATTCAGTTCTGATAAACTGAGGCTTGGTAGCGTCTTTTTCGAGAGCTAGCCATTATTAAAACCTACAATACACACATGCAGGGCCGGATTAAGAGCATCATGGGCTTGGTGCTGAGGATTTTGAAGGGCCTTAAGGGCCGTGCCTTGGCATGCACCCAGAGGAGGAAGGGTGCAGCCATGCATGCCTAATTCAACATGGGATGCTGTCTCTGAAGCCCATAAACACATCCATGCATCGGCAACTGTCCCTCCTTGTCCGGCCTTCGTGCTGTGTGGGGAGGTTCGGAGGGAGCTGCCTGGGGAAGCGAGCATAGAAGCCAGACTTCTGTGTTTACAAGTGACAGAAGAGTGGTAACAGTGAATATGGCCAACCCGGGGCCTATATAAAAGGTAGGGGCCTGGAGCTGCAGCTCCAATAGCCCCTACGTTAATCTGGCCCTGCACACATGATTAGAGCAGCAAAACATCCTTTTTCCCCATGTTTGCACTGATCAGTACATTTGGAACAAGCTCTTTATGAGCCAGTCCCCAAAAAAGAACAGGGATTCTCACAAGGTTCTTTTCTGAATTTATTGCATATGTACACTAATCTGAAGTTTTAAATCACAGTCTTGTAAAGTTGTGCAGACTGGGAGTTACAACAGAAGGGAACTGGCAACTGCACAACCTCTAACATACCAGAATCATTCTTCAAATATATATAGTTTAATCAGTAGTTATACAACGAGGGCAAGTGCCATTGCTTTAACAACTCTAAAGTAACAAAACGTTAATAGTGGTTGCATAACTTCAGAAATAAATTGCCTAGGACTTTGTGCTGGCTGAAGAATTTCTAAGGTAGCAGTGCTTTTATTAAAAAAAGTTTATTTAAATTTCAAACATAAAGGGGTTGATTTACTAAAACTGGAGAGTACAAAATCTGGTGCAGCTCTGCATAGAAACCAATCAGCTTCTAAGTTTTTTTGTCAAAGCTTAACAGAACAAGCTAAAGCTAGAAGCTGATTGGGTAACGTGTGCTTACATATTTGTAAAAACAGTTCACAGTGCATTCATTTCTTCATTACATGTTCCATGACCATTCTTATAATGCTTGGTTTGCCATATCTCAGAGCAATAGTGCAAAAGAGTTCAAATTAGTCAGAGACCCTGGCAAGATGTGTACTATACATTTGCAATATGCCTTTTTCGAGAAACCATATACGAATTGCTAAACTGCTCTATGATTCCTGCATTCTGCATAACACTATGAGTGCAGTAAGAGTCGTTTAGGGTTGTGGGTGCACACTGTAACGAAAGAAAGACCAGAGAAAAAAAAAAAACATAGAAGAAGAAAAAAAACATGGAGGAAGTGAAGGAGTGGACAATTTGCAATGCCTGGGGATCAATGTGTGGGCTGAAGACAGAAGAAATCGGGGCGAACCCTTTTTGATTTTTGAGACTGACCCAGGGATAATACACAAAATGGCAACCTCTTGGGTTTCTGGCCAAGTGTGGCCTGTAACGAGATGGAAGAGCTGGAAGAAAAGAGAGAGAAAAGGGTTGGAAGTGGGGACAGGTCCACCATAAATGAAAAAGGGTGCCACTCGGGACATCACATCGCCTCTTATGGGTTTGGGAAGCAATACTTGATTTAAAGGTGGAGAGGAGGTTTTACTGTATCCCAATCCACATCAGAGATGCTGTGGCCCAGTTCTCTCTCCCAGTCTCAGAAAGGCCCCTGAGAGGAAAATGTTGTACAGTTGGGATATAGCATGTGGGCAGTCTGGGTTTTTCAGGCATAGAGCCTCAAGAGGTTTTAAACTGCTCTATAACTGCCTAGCATATTGGCGTAGTTGGAAGTAGTGTAGCCATCTCCCATAATGGCGGTTGTCTGAAGTTTAGGAGTGCGCTGAGCAGTTTAATCCCAGCACAGAAAGGGAGAACAGTTCATGCCCTGTTGAAATTCTGTGTTTCCCAGGAGTGGTGAGAATGGGCCAAAGTATGAGGATATGTTGCAGTTTTTAATTGTGTAGTCCCATACATGTAGTGTGGGGTGAAAGTGATTGCAGGGACTGACGAAAGGCAGGTCGGATCCAAGATAAAGATGTTAAGGGCAGTGGAGACTTGTGCCTTTCAATGCTCACTCAAAGCTTAGTCTGATCATGGAGAACCAATTTAAAAATCTATTTAGAACTGCTGCCAGGTAATATAATTCCAAGTGCGGTAGTCCTGCCCCAGCTTCTGTTTTCCACCTTAGCAATATGTCATGTCGAATCTGAGCCCATTTGCAAGGCCAAAAATATTTACACAAGGCCAATTGGATTTAACGGAAGAACTTTCTGGAGACAATTATCGGTAAAGTTTTAAAAACATATCGGATATGAGGCAAGACGTCCATCTTATAAAGCACATGTGCAAAACACAAGGCCCGTATTCCAGATCCAGCCAACTAATCCATTTTACCTCTCCTGCAGTTGCGGTACCCCCCTCATCTCCACCCCACCTTGTCTTAGCAATCAGTAGCAGAGAGGAGGTCATAACTCCTTTGCCAGATCCTGCACTTCTCTGTGCATTAGAGACTGCTCAGATACAACACCATGGCCTGAGCAGTCTCCAAAAAAAGCTTATGGATGATACCAGCAGCGTGCGATCCTTTCAGGCTTGCATCATCTGCTACAGGAGTGTGAGTGGGCTCTGTGCTGGTCTGCACCTGCCATTGGCAGCTTTAAGCCTCGTACACACGCAACAAATTTCCGCCGACCGGTCATCCGTCTTTTGTCCAGAGTGGTGTCTGTTGGTTGGAATGTGCACACGAATTTTCCCGCATGACAGAATTCTACTTCAGAAGTGATGTCATGTGTTGTATTGCTTTGTATGTGTTCTTTCATCTCTGAGTATGCCTAGTCTTGCTCATAAGATTTTTTCCCATCGAAATCTGTACTAATGAGACGAAAATCGGACGCGTTTTGACGGTCGACAAAAATTTTATAGCCTGCACACCAGGATTTTTTCAGCCAAAAAGTCGGAGTCGGTTGTCAGAAGCATCATACTAACAAGCCGAAAATCTGGCAGATCGCTCGTCGGACGAAAATTCCCAGCCGAATTTCCACTCGTGTGTACGGGGCTTAAGTCTTAAGTTATCGAGTTATCGAGTTGTTCGAATGCAAAGGCAATTATTTAATATGATAAAGAGTAGATACATTTATATGGCCTTACAGATACAACTGGTTCTTTGAGGGCAACTATAATCTGATGTGGCCCGCAATGAAATTGAGTTTGAAACCCCTGTTATAGAGGGACATCCTGTCCAGGCACAAGTGCTTAAAAGATGACCAGCTCAAAAGCCTGTGTTGAGTAGATGCCAGTAGAGGCAAATGTTTACCTCATATATATACTGTTTAGTTGCGTAGGAAAATGAACCCCCAGATATTTAAATCAAGGTATAGAACCAGCCAAAGGGGAATGTGCTCTGTATATATTTTTGGTCAGCGGAGGCCAATGACACATTAAGACATGGAGGTTTGGCTGTGTTGACCCTAAAGTTGTTAAAGGACCCAAAATGTTCCAATTCTGTAAGAATAGATGGGAATCCAAAGACACTCAACTTGCGATGCCTACTATTTATATCAGTGCCTTGTATGGAATCGTTGGACCACAGGGCTGATGCATGATGTTCCATTGTGAGTAAGTGTAAGAGAGGGGAAAGAGGGCATCCCTGGTGTGCCCCATTTGGAATCAGTACAGGATCTGACAGCAGGCCATTTAGTTTAAAGTGGTTATAAACCCTTACATTCACCCAGTGAAGGGACTATCCTCGAGTGATACACAAAGGTGAAATAAATACTCCTGTCTATCTGCAGTCTACTCTTTTCTACATCCATTCAAAATGCTGAATTTATAAGCTTGTCTAAGAGTTCAGAGAAAAGGGGGCAGAGAGCTGAAGTTACACTATGCAGAGCTCGGTGAGGAGAGGTCTGTGAGCTGATTGGAGGGAAGAGACATGCCCCCCTTCACACAGCTCACGGGAACAGAGCCTAGGCTGCCAATCATCTGGAGATTCCTCCCCTGTCACCATTTTTTTTTCTTGGTTTCAGGAAAAATTGTCAGAAGTAACACATGCTGATAGAAGAGGAACAAAGCAGCAGACAGAAATGACACTTAGTGATTTGAGACAAGTACACACTATAGAGGGAGATGCTTTATTCTTTTTTATGTTTTAGGTTTACAACCACTTTAATTCTAGATATAGGGAAAGGGCACAGTGCTTGAATTTTGTGGATAAATTCAAGAGGCAATCTAATCTGTTTTAGACAAGCAGAAAAAGTGGAGAAACTGCCAATCAAGGCGATCAAAAACCTTTTCTGAAATGAGAGATTACAAGCGTAAAGAGATTTTATTGTGTTGCGCATGTGAAATCAGGGTCAATGTTTTGATGGTATTGTCGCAAATTTCCTGTGTGGGAACAATACCCACCGGGTCTGGGTTAATAATGGTTTGTATGAGATGTTGTAGGTGACATGACAGCATTTTTGCATAAATCTTTAGGTATATGTTGATTAAGGAAATGTGCCTTTAACTTGCGCATTGGGTAGTGTCTATTTGGTCCTTTGGTATAAGTGTAATATGGGATTCCTGGGCCTGGTGTGAAATAGTGTCAGAGATTGTATTAAAAGTGGTGTTTAGTATCGGAGCTAGAGATTTTTTTTAAGTTTTGAATAGAGGGGAGGTGAGTTGGAACACCTGCTAATCCTTATTGCTGTCGCCCTCTCTATTTGTCCGGTTTGTCATTATCATTGAAAGTGAAAGTAAAAGAAAACCCAAAATTTTGGGCTGCCCCAGAAAAGTAATAGAGGGAAAATCTTCCAATGGGGACACTAGTTCTGGTGACCTGGGGGATCCCATAAGAAAGTCCCTTAATTTGCAAGGATTTCCTCTCAATTCCTGTTTGGCTATGGGATGGGAAGTGAAAGGAAATCTCCGCAATGGGACAAAGATGGCAAAAAAAAAAACTGACAGGGATTATAACCCTTCCCTAGTTTTTACTTCAAACTGTTTACAAAAGGCATTGGTATAGCCGTCAGGGCTTGGACTTTTGCTCGTTGGCAAGGACTTAATGGTTTGAATAATCTGTATGGTGGAGAGGGTCATGCACGGATTGTGGGACAGAGTGGTCTATTTGTGGCAAGACAGTACTGGTAAGGTAAACTGACAAATGTGCCCTATCCTGCTCATTCGAGGGGGTGGTAAGAGGGTTTTTAATGTTGTAGAGCTCTAAGTAATATACATGAAATGCAGGGGCTATAGCTTTGGATAAACGTATTATACACTGTTTTGGGCAGTGCACTTTAGGGATATACATCCTCTTTCTTTTAAGTGAGCCATGTGACGGCTACATTTATTGCTGTGCTCATACATGGCCCTTAGGGCACAGTCCCTATGTCAGAACCAGGTTTGGTCTAGTATTTTGTTAGAGTTTGTTAAAGCATAAAGTGGGAGACAAGGAAGCAGTCAATTCTACTGTACGTATAGAGGGTCTGGGAATGGCATGTGTAATCCCTGGTCGAGGGGTGTAGTATTTGCCATACAACAAATAATTGTAGCTTATTGATTTGCCATTTTAGCCTGTTAAGTTAGGGTAGGGAAACTCTGGGAGTGTTAGAAGTAGAGTCATGGGAGGGGTCCAAAGTCAAATTAAAGTCACCACCCAGGACTACTGTGCCCTCTCCAAGGCCTTCCAGTTGTCTCAAGAGAGATATCAACATTGGTATTTGGTCGTGATTTGGTGCGTTGACGCTCACCAAAATAAATGGCCTGCCATATATAAGGCATGGGAGTATACGAAATCTGCTGTCAGGGTCGCTGGGTTTCTATATGTTTGCAACTGGGAGAGAGGGGTGGAAGCATTTGGCCATCCCTTTTGATTTCCCCAGGGGGTTGTTGCTTTAGTACCATTTAGAATAATACCTAGTAGGCACAGTCGGTGCAAAGAATGTGAGTTTATTGAAGAAACTGTATCTGGACCTGTTGTTTGTGCATATTGTATAGTACCTTGGTGTGATGGAAGTCACTTGGGTTGGGAGGCCTGTGGAACCCAGCTTACCTTAGAGGAGGTTGGGAAATCCCTCTCTCAGCTCCCTAGGTCCCTCTTATGTGTAAGTCCCCCTGATGGAAGTTACTTAAAGGACACTGAGACTATGGTTTGAATTACTTCAAATGGGATAGTAATATTTATCAACCATAAATCTTAAGAAATTTATGAAGACTATTCCAGGCCTGTTTGATTCTGAACATGTTCATTGAAAGAACTAATCACATTGGCCTCTGTTCCATGTCTTCAATGTCAGAGACAGACAGTCTGTGTATTAAGGTGTGATGCGTTTTCTGTTAAGCCTGTCTGAACCATTGTTGATGAACTCACATATTGTTTCTGTCCAGATGGCTAGATAATTAGTTCAGGTTAATTCTATTTCTGTATACAATTTCATCTGCACATGATAATGTAATCAGGCACATGACCTGGTGGGATAATTTTATCAGGAGGGGGATGTACTCATGAGTGTGTATGTATATATATATATATATATATATATATATATATATATATATGTGTGAGACTGTTTAATAAAGAGGTTGATGTTTTCAGGACCAAACAAGCTAAGTTCAGACTAGTTTTATATATGAGGCGCTGTAATATCTGATATCTATGTTCAAGACTGGGGGAAGCCGTATACTGATGGAAGCCCACAAACACGTTGTGGGGTCGCGGTTCCGTTACACTTGGATCGTATTTGGGGTTGATTTAATCCTCTAACGTTTAAAGATCCAAAGGGCTAGGCTAGGACTAAGCCCCAGTGGACAATGCAAAATCCATCAGGGTGTGTGGTGTGGTGAAGACACGTATGCTGAGGCCACTCTTTACTGTTTGTTATCCTGGGCTGGTTGGGAGTAGCGGCGATCCTTTCCTCTCTACAATTACAAGCCCTCTGGATTAGTATCTGACTATACCTGCACCCCATGTTCTGGGACACAGGGATATACTTTCACCTCTACTTTGAGTGGCGTCAAAAACAATATAACCGGTTACATTTAAAGATCCAAAATGAAAGTCATGGTGGCAGTTGGAGGAATACAGTGGCCGGCGGTGTGCAATCAATGCTCAGTTCCACAGAAAGAAAGAAAGGGAAAAAATTCAGGTCTACAAAGAAGTAGTAAGGGTCGAGCATGTCAGCAGACATGAAGAAAAGGAAAAGAGGCAAACAAATAGGTACCGTCAGGGTGGATTCGCACTACAAGCACTAAGGTAGCAGTGCTTAACATGGCTTCTGCAAGGTCAGTTACAGCACCTCAAACCCTCCCCTATATCCAAAAAAGAAAAGTGGCAGGTAGGTCCTTTAATTTTTAGGCTGGTTACAATGGATTTAAGGGTATTTGCACAGGTTAGATCTTGCCAAATCAATTGAAATGTATTATCAACTGTCACAAATGACAAGCTGACGTAAATTTGGCATGTTTAATGTGAGCACTTATTCAACGGGATTTAAGAGATTCATAAATCTCTTAGAATAAGTCCTTACACATGAAGCATGTCAGATATATACCAGCTGGTCATGTGTGGTATTTTATACTACATTTCACTGGAATCAACAAGATCTGTTGCATTCTATTGCTGCAGACTGGGCTTTCTGTCCTTTTTTTTTTTTGTTTTTACAGCCGTGTGAATGAAGCCTTAACTGTTACCCTTAAAGGATAAGTCCATTCTAACACTAAAATTCCTGCATCTATAGATCTCCATGATCTTACACTAACCTAGCTAGTCCTGTAAAGAAGAAACCAGTATACATACCTTTTTTGAAGCTGATCCTACACTGAGCTGTCAACCGCGGCTTCACTGTGCAGACTGATGTAGAGGACACAACGGAAGCCCCGTACATTAGTAAGTCTATGGGTGATGTCACTTCCCATTCATTTCACAGCTGTTGTCGTCCGTGTCCTCTGCAGAGCTTCCGCCGCTGGAGATCAGGTCGGATCGGCTTCAAAAAGGTATGTGTACTAATTTCTTCTTTACTGGGCTAGATAGGTTAGTGTTAGATCGTGGAGATCAATAGATGAATGGGTTTTAGTTTTAGGGTGGACTTATCCTTTAGTTGCAAGAGTATAAAGTAACTTCTTATTTACGCAGGGTACACACTAGTACAGTGATGGCGAACCTTTGCACCCCAGATGTTTTGGAACTACATTTCCCATGATGCTGAACTACACTACAGAGTGCATGAGCATCATGGGAAATGTAGTTCCAAAACATCTGGGGTGCCAAGGTTCGCCACCACTGCACTAGTAGAAAATC
Organism: Pelophylax lessonae; assembly: GCF_965119305.1. Lineage (NCBI taxonomy): Eukaryota > Metazoa > Chordata > Amphibia > Anura > Ranidae > Pelophylax > Pelophylax lessonae. The sequence continues at coordinate 216,147,538 of NC_138769.1, read as the reverse complement.
TGCCGAAAATTCCCGCCCGATGTGAAATCGTCCGATTTTCGCCTAGTGTGTACACAACTTTCAGCAGCCGATGCTGACATTTTCAACGAAAAAAAACGGAGGGACAAACACCAAAATTTTTTTCGTCCGTCCCCAGACAACAGATTTTCATTTAATGTGTATGCAGTACGTCCGTGAAAAATCGGATACGAAAGACCACACATGATCTGAAGTTGCTGACAACCCGGAAGTCTAGGAACAAATGTGACAAAAAAAAGAAAAATCGGACGAGAAATTTCGTGAACATTTATGCACTGTCGACTAAAAACGGTAATGAACGCTGAGAAGAAAAAAAATCGGAGGATATTTCGTCCGATTTTCGTCAAGTGTGTACGGCCCTTTAGTAGTATCCTTTTCAAAAGTAGATAATGCAAGCTGCCAAGGTCAGTTTGTAATATTACAGATTTACATGTTATATATTTAGGCAGTAATCAATTTAAAGCAATCCTGTCCTTTTAGAAATACTGGAGCTGTTTCAGTTGAATTTTTAGAAGCTATTGCCCAGTTACCATGCTCATCCAATGACTTTACTGCTGGACACATTTCTGAACAGTAACATGCATGCAGGTTGGGCCTTCGGATTCTGCATGATTATTTTGGACCAGCAACTTACCAAGTAATGAATTCAAAGGATGAGCATGACATTCAGGGACCTTTTTAGTAATGTTAGTAATGGTAGAGCCTGGATAAATATATATAAGATATATAACAGCTTAGAGGATAAGGCTAACCAAAGAAACTAGAGGACAGTCCAATACGCAACCATGATCCTGAACATTTAGCTAGGTCTATATAACTTGCCCATAATGTATGACTTACTTAAGTGTGCTTGCCTATGTTATTGATGAAGGATGGGGAGCAATTATCAGATACCCCTAGTATTGGCTTATCTTTCCAGCAAACATTGCTCCCAATACCAGTTGGCTGGGGTCACTACCCGTGAAGATGAGGATTTTCTGCAGTCCTACTTAAAGTTGAACTCCAGGTATAGTTATATTGGTCCAGCATGGACAAATGTAAGTGTGCATACAGTGCATCCGGAAAGTGTTCACAGCACTTTACTTTTTCCACATTTTCTTATGTTAAAGCCTTATTCCAAAATGGATTAAATTCATTATTTTCCTCAAAATTCTACAGACAATACCCCATGACGACAACATAAAAGAAGTTTGTTTAAAATCTTTGCAAATTTATTAAAAATAAAAATCACATGTACATAGGAATTCACAGCCTTTGCTCAATACTTTGTTAAAGCACCTTTGGCACTGATTACAGCCTCAAGTCTTTTTGAGTATGATGCTAAAAGCTTGGCTTGGCACACCTATTTTTGGACAGTTTCTCCCATTTTTCCTTGCAGGACCTCTTCAGCTCCATTAGGTTGGATGGGGAGCGTTGGTGCACAGCCATTTTCATATCTCTCCACAGATGTTCGATCGTGTTTAAGTCTGGGCCATTCAAGGACATTTACGGAGTTGTCCTGTAGCCACTCCTTTTTTATCTTGGCTGTGTGCTTAGGGTTGTTGCCCTGATGGACGATGAACCTTTGGCCCAGTCTGAGGTCCAGAGCGCTATGGAGCAGGCTTTCATCAACGATGTCTCTGTATATTGCTGCACTCATCTTTCCCTCCATCCTGACTAGTCTCCCAGTTCCTGCCCCTGAAAAACATCTCCACAGCATGACGCTGCCACCACCATGCTTCATTGTAGGGATGGTATTGGCCAGGTGATGAGCGGTGCCTGGTTTCCTGCAGACATGATGCTTGTCATTCAGGCCAAAGAGTGCCAGACTTGTTTCATCAGAACAGATAATTTTGTTTCCCATGGTCTAGAGTCCTTCAGGTGGGTTATCATGTGCCTTTTACTGAGAAGTGGTTTCCATCTGGCCACCCTACCATACAAGCCTAATTAGTGTAGTGCTGCAGAGAGGATTGTTCTTATGGAAGGTTCTCCTCTCTCCACAGAGAAATGCTGGAGCTCTTTTAGAGTGAACATCGAGTTCTTGGTTATCTCCCTGACTAAGGCCCTTCTCCCCGATTGCTCAGTTTGGCCGTGTGCTCTAGGAAGAGTCCTGGTGGTTCCAAACTTCTTCCATTTACTGGTGATGGAGGCCACTGTGCTCATTGGGACCTTCAATGCTACAGAAATTTTTCTGTACACTTTTCCAGGTCTGTGTCTCAATATAATCCTTTCTCTGAGGTCTACAGACAATTCCTTAGACTTCATGGCTTGGTTTGTACTCTGACATGTACTGTTAACTGTGGGACATTATATAGACTGGTGTGCCTTTCCAAATCATGTCCAATCAACTGAATTTACTACAGGTGGACTCTATTCAAATTGTAGAAACATCTCAAGGATGATCAGTTGAAACAGGATTTACCTGAGCTCAATTTTGACTGTCATGGCAAAGGCTGTGACTAATTATGTGATTTTTTTTTGCTTTTTTTATTTTTAATACAGTTGCAAAGATTTCAAACAAACTTCTTTCACGTTGTCATTGTGGTGTATTGTTTGGGAAATTTTGAAGAAAATAATGAATTTAATCAATTTTGGAATAAGGCTGTAACATAACAAAATGTGGAAAAATTGATGCGCTATTAATTATTTCCGGATGCACAGTATCCCGTACCTGAGGGACCCCTGGAAAAGTGTATGTATAGCAGCTTACCATCCTTTAGATCAGGGGTCTTCATACTATGGCCCTCCAGTTGTCCAGGATCTACAATTCCCATCATGCCTAGTCATGTCTGTGAATGTCAGAGGTTTACAATGCCTCATGGGACGTGAAGTTGGGCAACAGCTGGAGGGCCGTAGTTTGAGGATCCCTGCTTTAGATGTTGTGGTTGCACTGGTTTTCCATTTTTCATGCTAAGAATGATTTAGTAAGTACAGCAAATATCTGTTGACCTTGCCAAAAATGTGGTGTCCTTTTCACTTCTTGTGAGCATAAGCAATGCTTAGCTCTCTTTTGTGAAATACTAGTCCCATCATCCTATCATGTAATGGGGACGAACAAAGGCAAGCATTGAAGTCTAGCCTCTGTGATAACCATGGGTCTTTTGATAGATACTATGGACTCGTGAGAATAGACATCAAGGGATAGGAAGTGTTATTTACAGCATTTCCAAGTAAAAATAACTATAAAACACTGGAAAAATAAGAAAACAAATGAAGCCCCTATCTGTAAAAACTGACAAACTGCAATATATAACATTTTTGTTTTTTGAATTAGACACATTTTATGTATATAAAGGTAAGACTTTTTTTTTCCATTTTGGATATCACATAGTTCACTTATATGAGCAGTTTCTCGTGACAGTTTCATTGTGAAAAAAAAAATTGAAATCTAAAAAAGAAAAGTGTGAAGGTGAACTGTAAAATAAAAAGTCTCATAAATCATTTACTATATCTCCTGGAACTATCAGGACTAGCATGGCAAACAAAATGCCAAGATATCTTGTCAATGGTTGACCTTTGTTCTTTAGAGGCTAGTGGGATAAAATTATTTTACAATCTCTGGTTAGGTAGTAACAAGTTCTTATGTTGGAGATATTGTTACACAAAATCAATATATACAAGACTTAAGCATATTGAAGTTGCAACTGTTTTTTATTTGTTTTTCTTCGTTTTGCTATAGCCATGATGCTGGTTGTCTGACATATAAATAGCCACTAGAGGGAGAACTTACAAAATTATGAATAAAATAGAAACCAATCAGATGCAGTCATTGTTTTGGGTATCTAGGCAACTGCCGATCTTAAGGCTGAATCCAATAGTTGGCAGTGTAGATTTCTCCATACACACTTTTTAGCGTGAATAAGAAAATTGAGTGATTTCTTTTATTTGGTCTGTCAGGTTTATTGAGAGAAATCGGAGCATGTATGGCTAAGCCTTATGGCGCTTTTCCACTGCATGGAACCTAAAGGTTCGGCTCGATTTTGTGCTTTGTGCATGGTACGGTGTTGGAACGGTTCGGTACGGTACGGTACGGCGGCGCTTTTCCACTGCATGGAACCGAACGGTTCGGCTCGCTTTTGTGCTTTTCCACTGCATGGTACCACATGGTACGGTGTTGGAACGGTTCGATACGGTACGGTACGGCGGCGCTTTTCCACTGCATGGAACCAAACGGTTCGGCTCGCTTTTGTGCTTTTCCACTGCATGGTACCACATGGTACGGTATTGGAACGGTACGGTACGGTACGGCAGCGCTTTTCCACTGCATGGAACCGAACGGTTCGGCTCGCTTAAACAGTACCACCTCAGTTGTGGTTCCAAGAGGGCCGTACCAGTACCATATCCCACAATCCTTGACTGTTTGTCACTGCTAGCCACTGATTGGTCAGAGAATCATTGTTATCCCACCCACTTTACTTTAGTGGAAAAGCAAACCGTACTAAACCGTACCGAACCGCTCCAACACCATACCATGCGGTACCATGCAGTGGAAAACCAAGCAGGGCCAAGTGGAGCTGAGCCGGTACTTGCAGTGGAAAAGTGCCATTAGACCACTGGAAATCTAGGCCACTGTGTGGTGCAAGAGAAAAACAATTTGGCTCTCTAGTATACTACTACCACAGGGTATTTTGACCCTTGCTGCAGCACTTAGTAAGCAAAAAAAATATATAAAAAGAAAAGCATATTTATTATTGTATTGCCCCTGCATTACAATAATGAATATAGAGTCTTCCCTTGGACTTTAAAACAGACAGACTGTAGCTAGAGCTCCTGTTCTAAAAGTGGACCAAGGCTCTACCTATTAAGAGCACCATTATTGGCTGCTGGGGCACTTTGAGAAATGGACAAAGAGGAAGTAGGGCTTAGCTCCAAGGATGCCAAATTCTTCCTGCAGCCTCACTTTTTCATCCTCGCAAGAACATCCCCATAACCAACAGGATCACCATTCTGTGCAGAACCTTTCGCAGCCCAATTTATGCCTTGTTCAAATCTCTCAAATACCAAAGCTCCCCCTTTAATGGCTATTTCTCTCTCTGACCAAAGGTGACAGCCCGATGGCCACTGTGTATCGCAATCATTTGGCCGAAGAAATATTTAAAGCATAGGGAAAGATGTTCCAGTTGCTTAGCAATCACAAAGTTCAACTTTCCCTCAAAGATCTGTCTCTATTCACAAAGATGGTACCACCATAGTATGACTGGAGGAAGTCTTAGGCAGGCCAAAGGTAATGCAATTTTCTTTCCTGCAACAAATTGTTTGGTTCCCCTCATCAACACTGACTGGGAATCCCTACGGCGGAGCTATAGTGTTCCCAGGGGAACGTGGGAAGCCATCCCTGCTGGGGGAACACAATGCTCAATTGCTAGCGGCTACAGCTGCTGGCAATAACTGCATGCTTAACCACTTTACCACCGGAGGATTTTGCTGTCTTATGTCCAGGCCACTTTTTGCGATTCGGCACTGTGCGACTTTAACTGACAATTGCGCGGTCGTGCAACGCCGTACCCAAACGAAATTTACGTCCTTTTTTTTCCACAAACAGAGCTTTCTTTTGGTGGTATTTGATCACCTGTGCGACTTTTACTTTTTGTGCTATAAACAAAAAAAAGAGCGTAAATTTTGAAAAAATAACAATATTTTTCACATTTTTTTTTATATGAAATTCCCCCCCAAAAAATGTAAAAAATCTAAATTTTTTAAAATTTTTGGCCAATTTGTTTTCTGCTACCTATGTTTGGTAAAAAAAATCACAATAAGCGTATTTTGATTGGTTTGCGCAAATGTTATTGAGTTTACTAACTAAGGGAAAGATTTCTGTCATTTTTGGTGTGTTTTATCTTAATGGCGGTGATCTGCGTTTTTTTTTTGCGGGACTGCGACATTGCGGCGGACAGATCGGACCCTTGACTGACATTTTTGACACTTTTGGGGGTACCAGTGACATTACTACTGTAATCAGTGCTATAAATATGCACTGTTACTGTAAAAAATGACACTGGCAGGGAAGGGGTTAATTTTATTGGAGAGGGAGGGGTTAATGCCTGGTGCTTACTGACGTGTGTGGGGGGAGGTGACTGAGTGACACAAGGACAGATCGCATGTTCAGCTATGCTGAACCCTCCAATCTGTCACTGTCTGTCACTTAGGAGATCCGCCCGCTTTGTTTACACAAGCGGGTGGATCTCCAAACTCGATTCCCCGACGATCGGGGAAGAGCAGCGGCGATCCTCGGCGCTCCTCCCCTGGCCCAACTCCCGCTGTGAATGAATACAGCGGGAGCGAGCCTCCGGCGGCGCGTGTCCAGAAGTCCAGAAATGGGGGGAAAATCAAAATAGCAACTTAGCCGTATTAAGGCCTCATGCACACTGGACATTATCAAAACGTCAGTAGAAAGCTTTAGCTGTAGAAGGCGTTTTTTAGCTTTTTTCAGCTGTAGCATTTTTTAGCTTTTTTTTGGGCAAAACTATACTCCCACAAAAGCTTATGGCTCAAAAACGTTGATAAATGCCTAATAGCCACGTTTTTTTGGTGTTTTTCAGCATTTTTTTTAGCTTTTATCAGCAGCTGTAAAAACGTCCAGTGTGCATGAGGCCTAAAGCAGAGCTAAACTAACAGAAATACTTACCTCCTCATTCCAGCGATGTAGCTGCTCACCGGCTCCTGTCATCTTCTACCCAGACACTTCTAGGTGCTGGGTTTTCTCTATTGGACAATTGAGGGATGACGTTATCGCATATGCGCATGGAAATCCGTCATTCCGCCACAGCCAGAGTGTGCATTCAGTAGAAGCAAACAGGTAAGTGTTTTTTTTTTTGCAGAAAATATAAAAAAGAGCTTGCATAAAGAGCTGTCTGCTCACAGTATTTTATTAGTGAAGTTTAGTTCCACTTTAAACATCAGAATGATAGCCAAGCAAACAGCATTTCCAAAACCAGAATTCAGCAGTGGCCATCTACATATGTCTCCTACAACAGGCTTCCTTTAAATAGTTTAATCAAAATAATGCACATAAATGCATGTATTATAATTTTATGCGCAGGTTTACCCCAAACTGTATCATAGAAACTTTTAGGGTTGCACATCAGGCTTTTGAAATCTTTTGATGTGCTTAGCCTAATTTCCTGGCACTTTCCCATACCCAGGGGTCGCACATGCCTGGCATTTACACATGCATGTGTGTCATATGTAATACTTTGAACACACACTTAGGTATATGCCAATGCAAGGAAGCATTGGTGTTTACAGGGGCACGAATGTTCACTTGTATGGCAGCCCCCCCCCCCCCCCCCCGATGCAGGAAAGTGCTGGGAAATTATGCTAGGCATATAAAATGACTGTTAAAGCTCTATGTGTGCAAGAACCATTAACCACTTCAATACAGGGCACTTTCACCCCCTTCCTGCCCAGGCCAATTTTCAGCTTTCAGCGCTGTCACAATTTGAATGACAATTGCGCAGTCATGCTACACTGTACCCAAATTAAATTTTTATCATTTTTTTCACACAAATAGAGCTTTCCTCTGGTGGTATTTAATAACTGCTGGGTTTTTTATTTTTACTAAAAAAAAAAAAAAAAACACAGAACATTTAAAAAAAAAAAAAAAAGTTTTTTCTTAATTTCTGTCAGTAAATTTTGTAAATAAGTACATTTTCTCCTTTACTGATGTGCGCTGATGAGGCAGCACTGATAGGCTGCACTGTAGGGTTGGCACTTATGGGAACCAATGAGGTGGCACTGATGAGGAGGCACTAATATGCCACACTGATGGGCACTGATAGGTGGCACTGATGAGCACTGACAGGCGGCACTGATGAGCACTGATAGGCAGCACACATGAGCAGGCACTGACGGGCATCACTGTGGGCACTGATTGAGGTCACTGTGGGAACTGATCGGGGGTCACTGATGGGCATTGGTTGCTGCGTCTGATGGGTGTTACTTATGTGCATTGTTTTTACTTTACTGTAATCAGGGCACTGATGAGCAGTGCTCTGATTACCTGTCCTAAACTCCCCTTTGAGGAGGAGCCTCTGATCGTCTCTCCTCGCCACACACTCTGACAGTGTGAGGCAAGGAGCGCCGATAAACGGCACTTCCTCATATACATGTGAACGGCTGTGATTGGACATAGCCGATCACATGGGAAAAGAGCCACGTCATTGGCTCTTTACCAAGATCGGAGTCGCACCTTGTCCTAGAAACGATGCTCGCAAGCAGCCGTTCTGAGGCGCCGTCATATGAAGTCCTTCCAGAAAGAGAGCCACACCGCTCCGCCATCATTTAAAGGTGGGCGGGCAGCAAGTGGTTAATCTTATACATGTCTCTCCCCCAGTTTCTATAACACGTAAGAAAAAAGTATGTGTTCACCTGTAATAAATGCAGAATTAACACATTAGAAATGGCATGGGGGGGGGGGGGGGGGTTCTATAATAGGAGGTGTTAATAGCAGTTCTATGTTTTACGTATTAGCTGGAGAATGACCAAAGGCTATGTTTTGTACCTATACATCTCAATTTTTCAATAAAAAGAAATTTTCCAAAAAAAAAAAAAGACATGACATTACTACAGTACAGCATAAAGAACAGAAAGTGCTAGACTGCCACCTGGCAGCATTCTGGATAACTTGTTAAGGCTCTTTCACATTTTCTTCTGCCATTATACAGCAGTGAGAGTTATAAACATGCTGTTCATGTATACCATAATGGAAAACTAACGCCCTATAATGTGTATGTTTTAAAAGGGCACTATCTCCACCAACAGTTTGCACAGCGCTTTACAATATAAAGGGATGCAATACAGCAACAACACAATTCATGACAACAGAGTTAGGAGGGCCCTGCTCTTGGGAGCTTACAATCTAATAGGGAGGGGCTGGTGGAACAAAAGGTAATAACTGTGAGGGATGAACTGATGGGAGAAACAGAAGATTTGGTTATTAGCTGGAGGCAGGATAGGCTTCCCTGAAGAGATGAGTTTTTAGGGATCGCCTAAAAGTCGACAGAGTAGGAGATAGCCAGACAGCTTGGGGTAGGGAATTCTAGAGGATAGGAGAGGATCGGGAGAAGTCCTGGATAGGAGCATGGGAGGAGAAGACAAGGGAGCAGGAGGACTTGGGAGGAGCGAAGAGTATGGTGTGGGGGATATATTTGGAGACAAACTTGGTGATGTAGTTCAGGGCAGAGTTGTAAATGGCTTTGTATGTTATTGTTAGTGTTTTGAATTTTATTTGTTGGGCAATGGGAGGCCAATGAAGGGATTAGCAGAGAAAGGTGGCAGACAATGAACAGTTGGTAAAGTGGATGAGTCTGGCAGCAGCACTCCTGATAGACTGAAGAGAAGATAGCCTGTGAAGAGGTAGGTTAATGAGAAAGGAGTTACAATAGTCAAGGCGAGAGATAACAAGGGAGTGAATAAGTTGCTTTGTGATTTCAACGGTTAAAAAGGGACGTATTTTGGAGATGTTATGGAGGTGAAGTCTACAAGATTTGGACAGTGATCGGATTTGGGGCTGAAAGGACAGGTGAAAATCCAGGGTTACACCTAGCACCCTGGCAAGAGTGGAGGGACCGATGGTTGTATTATTGATCTAGATCAGGGGTGTCAAACTCAATTTCATTGCGGGGCCGCATCAGCATTACGGTTGCTCTCAAAGGGCCGGTTATATCTGTAGGATTAGATGTCAAGAGCACCCCATGCCCCATTACACCTTACATGAGATGTCAAGAGCCCCCACACAATCAGAAGTCAAGAGTCACCCACTTTTCCTTACATCACAATGCACATTTTGCTGCTGCCAGGAAGAAGATGCGGGTGGATCTGGGAAGAAGTGCAGGGTCTGGAGGAGAACCAGAGGAGGGCTGGAGTCCGCTTCCAGAGTCTGCCGAATGCTGAGACCAGGGGAGGCAAAGGCAAGGTGGTGTTGCGGCTGCACAGAGAGGTGCAGGATCTGTAGGAGGGGTTCTGCCCTCCTCTCTGCTGCAGACTGCTGAGACGGGGGGGGGGGTGATGAGCCTTTCTGCTGCTGCACAGAGGAGTGCAGGATCTGGCAAAGGATTTCTGTCCTCTCTGCTGCCAACTACAGAGACAAGATGGGGGCAGAGACAAGGGGGGTGCCGCAGCTGCAGGAGAGGTGCGAGGGCCACATGAAATGACCTGTGGAGCTGCATTCGGCCCGCGGGCCTTGTGTTTGACACCTGTGATCTAGATGGAGAAGTCAGGGGACGGGCAGGGGGGAATAGTATGAGTTCAGTTCTAGAAAGATTGAGTTTGAGGAAGTAGTGTGACATCCATGCTGATATGTCAGTTAGTAATGCGAGAGAGAGGAGACTGAAGGAGAGAGTTGAGGAGTAGAGAGATAGATTTGGGTGTTGTCAGCATAGAGATGGTACTGAAAGCCATGGGAGTTTATCAAGTGACCAAGGGAGAAGGTGTAGATGAAGAAGAGAAGGGGTCAGAGGACAGAACCTTGGGGGGACCCCTACAGTCAGAGGAAGCAGAGAGGAGGAGACAGAGTTATAGGCAACACTGAAGGTGCATTGTGATAGGTAGGAGGAGAAGCAGGAGAGAGCAGAATCTTGAACGCCAAGGGAGTGGAGTATTTTGAGGAGAAGGGGATAGTCAACAGTATCAAAGGCTGAAGAGAGGTCTAGTAGTATGAGTATGGAGTAGTCTCCATTAGTTTTAGCAGTTAGTAAATCATTAGTGAGTTTTAGTAGAGTGTAGCAATAAGAAAATGGACTGTAAGATGTCAAGAAGGTTGTTGCCAGTGAGGTAGGAGCTTAGACGATTGTAGACTAAGTGTTCTAAACATTTAGAGGTAAATGGGAGCAAGGAAAGGGGTCTTAAGCTGTTCAGGCTGGTAGGGTCCAGTGAGGGCTTTTTAATCATGGGGGTGATCAGCGTGTGTTTTGGAGGGGAAGGTGCCAGAAAAGAGAGGGAGAGACTGAAGATGTGAGTGTGGAAGCATAGCATAGAAGAAGAGGGCGACTGAAGTAGTTGTGAGAAAATGGTACAACAGACAAGTGGTAAGGCAGCCGTCTGCAAAAACTTTAGCGACCTCTTCGGTAGTAGCAAGGTCAAAAGAGGAAAGTGTTGAGGGTGGTTTTGTACAGGGTACATTACCTGGGATAGATGTCTGTACAGTGGAGATGCCCCCACAAATTGCATCAATCTTGTTTTTGAAGTGATTGGCAATGTCATGAGCAGTGAGTGGGTTACTGGGTGGAGGTGGTGGTGGGGAAAGAAGAGAGTTAAAAGACGACGAGGAATAGATGACAAGAGTATTTATGACAGTGACAAACTAGGCTTGTTTGGCAACACAGAGGGAGGAATTGTATTTTATGAAGGCAGATTTATATAGGGTAAAGTCCTGGTGGGATTTGGTTTTACGCCACAACCGCTCCAGTGCATGGCTATGTCTCTTAGATCTCTGGTGTCGTCAGTTTGCCAAGGTTGTAATGGTTGAAGCCTCATACTTCATGTAATGAAAGGAGCAAGTGAGTCCAGTGTGAATGGGAGAGACATGTTTGCTTTAATTCTTTGCTGTTAAGTCCCAAGTTTAGGGGAACAGCATTAAAACAGCAGGAGGCAGTGACTTTTAAAGTTGTAAATGGCAAGTGCTGGGGTAAGAATTATAAGAAAGATTTTACTAGGGAATGTTTTATTTTATTGTACTCAATGTGTTAAGCTAAAATAAACGCTAAGGGTTTTAATATTACTTTAAAGAATGCATTTGCATGCAAAAGAAATCAAGCTAGCTGGTGCGCAGATCAAGAAAAAGCTCCTCTGGCTGGCTGGTAGTTGTGGTGCTACGAGGATGACAGATATTACGCCAACAGGGTGCTGCAGCTCTCAAATAGTCCACTGGGTGGCAGGAACATTACTAGACAAAAACAAAAGGAAAGAGAGCGCAAGTCCGCCCTAGTGTAATACAGGTTTAATAAAATGTTTAAAAACCCTTCAACCAATGCAGTCACATTGAATACAGATGTTCAGCAGCATGTAATAGTGGTGTCTGGCGTCTCTCCTCATTGACCCTTGGAAGATCCCAGCGAGAGGAGAAAACCGCGATCCCTTTGGTTGGCTTTCTGAAGCCTGACAGCCCTTCCAGTGCCCAGCATCTGGTGGCTACCGCGCATCCACCCAGTCTAGCCGATGCCACGCTCTGTCCGCACAGTTACCCACAAGTGGGAAACAGGTGAGAGGGATGACGTCAGTACATTGCCATAACAACGCATTTCAGGGGCGGAGCCTCTTTCATCAAGACTTAATAAAAGGAGGCTGCGCCTCAGAAACACGTCTTAATGGCGTCATCCCTTTGCTCTGTCTCCCGCTCTGTCATGGTCTTACCTTCTTGCTGTTCTCCTTCGTTTGACATGTGCTGGCGGCCATCTTGGTTTCTGGGTTTCTTGTAGCCTCCCACCCTGCAGCTCCTCCTTCCCACTGGGAGGAGCTGGATGCCTAGCTCATATATATAGGAGGTCTGTGGCTTCAGTTCCCTGCTTGGTCCTCCTGTGTTCACATGCTTCTAAGACTGCTGCTGCTTCTGGTTCCTGATCCTGGCTTCGTCTGACTACCCTGCTGGTTCCTGATCCTGGCTTCGTCTGACTACCCTGCTGGTTCCTGATCCCGGCTTCGTCTGACTACCCTCCTGGTTCCTGACCCCTGGCTTCGCAAAGACTCTGCATCGGTTTCGCCATCCGTTTGGACTTTTGCTTTATAGCTTGTTTTTCAATAAAGCTTTCTTATTTTCACTTATCTGTTGTTGTACGTCTGGTTCATGGTTCCGTGACATTAGGACCAAGCCATGAATTCTGACAGTACAGGGCCATCCTCGCTACCCACGCTGGTTGCCAGACTTGATCAGCAGGATCACCTGTTGGGTCGGTTCGCCGTGGCGTTGCAAACCCTGCTTGAACGCACGGTACCACAGGCCATGAATTCTGACGGTACAGGGCCATCCTCACTACCCACGCTGGTTGCCAGACTTGATCAGCAGGATCACCTGTTGGGTCAGTTCGCCATGGCGTTGCAAACCCTGCTTGAACGCACGGCTCATTTCGCTCCCGTTGCCGATGGGTCGGTTGTCGCTCCTGGGCCCGCTCCTACTGCCGCTCCGGTTGTTGCGCCAGAGTCTACCCCGACACCTGTTGTTGCGCCTGCGGTGTTTCGGGGTATGTCCGGTTCTGCCCCCCTTCCACAGCGCTTTGGGGGAGAGCCAACTCAGTGCCGAGGTTTCCTTAACCAGGTGGGCATTTATTTCGAGTTGCTGCCACATGCCTTTCCTACTGAGAGATCAAAGGTGGGCTTCTTAATCTCGCTGCTCTCGGACAAGGCCTTGGCCTGGGCCAGCCCTTTATGGGAGAACAACAATCCGGTGGTTGCCGAGTTTTCCGGTTTTGTTGCTTCTTTTCGGAAGGTATTCGATGTGCCGGCTCGTGCTGCCTCTGCTGCGAAGCTCCTTATGTCCATCAGACAGGGTTCACGATCCGTAGCTGAATACGCCATTGAGTTTCGTACCCTGGCAGCAGAGGTGGGCTGGAATAATGAGGCTCTGGTCGCTGCTTTCTCTCATGGTCTCTCGGATGCCTTGAAGGATGAGGTTGCAGCTAAGGACCTACCAGTGGAGCTCGAGTCGCTTATTTCTTTCCTGATTTTGATTGACACCAGACTCAGGGAGAGACCTTCCTTTAAGGAGAGTCTGCGGAGGCCTCCTAACAGATTGGCGCCTACCTTTGCTGTCCCACCCGTGCCTCCCTCTCCTCCCACGCCTCCTGGGGATGACTTGTCTGGGGGTGAACCCATGCAGCTGGGGTTTGCTCGCCTGTCCGAGGGGGAGAGGGTAGTCCGGAGACGCGAGGGCCGATGCATGTACTGTGGTCTCGGTGGGCATTTTCGGTTGGCATGTCCGAACCGTCCGGGAAACGCTCGCACCTGAGATCCTGTCGGGGGCAGATCTTGGGTGGAGTCTCCTCGTCCCCGGTTTCCCGTGTTGACAAACCACTTATCACTGTTGTCCTCTCCTGGGTCGGGGGCTCGGTGACGACCCAGGCGTTGGTGGACTCTGGTGCTGGTGGTTTGTTCATTGATAGTGTGTTCGCTGCCGCCAATTCCATTCCTCTGCAGGCTCGAGGTTCTCCTCTGGCTCTTGAGGCGATAGACGGCAGACCCCTTCTGCCGCCACACGTGACTCATGAGACCCTTCCAGTGGGGTTAGCCATTGGTGCCGTCCACAGAGAGTCGGCCTGCTTCCAGGTTATTTCGTCTCCACACTACTCGGTGGTCTTGGGGTACCCCTGGCTCCAGAAGCATAATCCGATTTTCGATTGGAGATCGGCCGAGATCCTCTCGTGGTCACCGCAGTGTGGGGCTAGTTGCATCCATGGGCCTGTCAAGTTGCTGTGTACTTCCTCGGACTCTCTGTTGCCCCCTGAATACGAGGAGTACCGGGATGTATTCGATAAGGTGCGCGCGGTTGCCCTACCTCCGCACCGCCCATACGATTGTGCCATCGAGTTACAATCTGGTGCCGTTCCGCCTCGTGGCAAAGTCTATCCACTGTCGGTAGTGGAGAATGAGGCCATGGAGGAGTACGTGAGGGAGGCGCTTTCACGCGGACACATTCGCAAATCCTCGTCCCCGGCAGGGGCTGGATTTTTCTTTGTGAAAAAGAAGGGCGGTGAGTTGAGGCCTTGCATCGATTACAGGGGTCTCAATCGCATCACGATCAAGAACGCTTACCCGATACCCTTGATTTCCGAGCTGTTCGATCGCCTTAAAGGGGCCACGGTCTTTACCAAGCTCGACCTGAGGGCGGCATATAACCTCGTAAGGATCAAGGCGGGCGATGAGTGGAAGACCGCGTTTAACACCAGGACCGGTCATTATGAATCCTTGGTTATGCCCTTTGGGCTGTGCAATGCGCCCGCAGTCTTTCAGGAATTCATCAACGATGTTTTCCGTGACCTGTTGCAGCAGTGTGTGGTGGTCTATTTGGATGACATCTTGGTATATTCTGAGTCCATGGAGACCCACATTCTGGATGTCAAACGAGTGTTGCAACGGTTACGAGAGAACAAGCTGTTCGGTAAGCTTGAGAAATGCGAATTTCACCGATCCCAGGTAACCTTCTTAGGTTACATCATTTCCGCTGAGGGGTTCTCCATGGATCCTGAGAAGGTTTCGGCTGTCTTACAGTGGCCCCAGCCCAGTGGTCTTCGCTCCCTGCAGCGCTTTTTGGGCTTCGCCAATTATTATCGGAAGTTCATCAGGGACTTTTCCATGCTAGCCAAGCCTCTCACGGATCTGACCAGGAAGGGCAGTAATTCCCAGGTCTGGCCGCCCGAGGCTATCCGAGCTTTTGAGGCTCTAAAGTCCGCCTTTGTGTCGGCTCCGATTCTGTCGCATCCCAACCCTGGGTTGCCCTTTGTCCTCGAGGTGGACGCGTCTGAGACGGGAGTAGGCGCCCTTCTGTCTCAGCGTAGAACACCAGAGGGTCCTCTGCTTCCTTGTGGGTTTTACTCCCGGAAACTGTCTTCCGCGGAGTGCAACTACCAGATTGGTGACAGGGAGTTATTGGCCATCGTGCAGGCTCTTAAAGAATGGAGGCACTTGCTCGAGGGTTCGGTGGTTCCGGTCCTCATCCTGACGGACCACAAGAATCTGACCTACCTCTCTGAGGCCAAGAGATTGACACCACGTCAGGCCAGATGGGCTCTGTTCTTGTCACGTTTTAATTACGTGGTCTCCTACCTACCCGGTTCCAAGAACATCAGGGCGGATGCCTTATCACGGCAGTACTCCGACCTGTCCAGGGAGGAGTCGATTCCGACTTCGGTCATACCTCCGAATCAGATCCTGGCCGCCATTCGCACCAGCCTGACCTCTCCCCTGGGTGAGCAGATTTTGGCGGCTCAATCTGGTGCTCCCTCTGGGAGACTCAACGGCAGATGTTTTGTGCCTGAGGAGTTGCGCACTCGGTTGTTGCGAACCTACCACAACTCCAAGACCGCGGGGCATCCTGGAAAGAATCAGCTGTCCTGGGCTGTTTCACGTCTGTTCTGGTGGCCTTCCCTACGTTCCGACATCGCCGCATATGTAGCGGCATGCTCTGTTTGTGCCCAGAGTAAGTCCCCTCGGCACCTTCCGTTGGGCCTTCTGCAACCCTTAGCCACCGGGGAGCGCCCATGGTCACACCTGGGGATGGATTTCATTGTGGACCTCCCTGCATCCCGAGGCCATACGGTCATTCTCATGATTGTGGATCGGTTTTCCAAAATGTGCCACTGTGTTCCTCTCAAGAAGTTACCCTCTGCACAGGAGTTGGCCACGATTTTTGCCAGGGAGGTCTTCCGGTTGCACGGTTTGCCCAAGGAGATTGTGTCGGATCGGGGGAGTCAGTTTGTGTCCAGGTTCTGGCGCGCCTTTTGCTCCCAGTTAGGGATTCATCTCTCCTTCTCCTCGGCCTACCACCCTCAGTCCAATGGGGCCGCAGAACGATCCAATCAGGCCTTGGAGCAATTCCTTCGTTGCTATGTCTCCGATCACCAAGACAATTGGGTTGACCTCCTGCCTTGGGCTGAGTTTGCCAGGAACACGGCGGTGAACTCTTCCTCTGGGACGTCTCCCTTCATGGCCAACTATGAGTTCCAACCTGCCGTGTTACCGGAGGTATTCTCTCCCCAGGATATTCCGGCTGTGGAGGATCACCTTTCCGTCCTACGTGCTTCTTGGGTACAGATCCAGAAGTCCCTTGAGGTCTCTGCGCAGCGCCAGAGACTCCAGGCTGATCGCAGACGAGCGCCTGCTCCTTCCTACCAGGCCGGAGACCGTGTATGGTTGTCCACCCGCAACCTCAACCTTCGAGTGCCCACTCCCAAGCTGGCGCCTCGCTTTGTTGGTCCCTTCCGAGTGCTTCGCAGGGTAAACCCGGTAGCCTATGCCCTTGCGCTTCCTCCTGGCATGCGGATCTCCAACGTGTTTCATGTCTCCCTGTTGAAGCCACTGGTGTGTAATCGTTTCACTTCCTCGGTTCCTCGGCCTCGTCCGGTCCGAGTGGGCAATCGTGAGGAGTATGAGGTGAGCAATATCCTGGACTCACGCCTGGTCCGCGGTCGGGTGCAGTTTTTGGTTCATTGGCGTGGTTATGGTCCAGAGGAGCGTTCCTGGGTTCCCTCCGCAGATGTCCATGCTCCTGCCTTGCTCCGAGCCTTCCACGCACGCTTCCCTCAGAAACCGTTCTTTACTCCGCGGAGGAGGGGCCCTTGAGGGGGAGGTACTGTCATGGTCTTACCTTCTTGCTGTTCTCCTTCGTTTGACATGTGCTGGCGGCCATCTTGGTTTCTGGGTTTCTTGTAGCCTCCCACCCTGCGGCTCCTCCTTCCCACTGGGAGGAGCTGGATGCCTAGCTCATATATATAGGAGGTCTGTGGCTTCAGTTCCCTGCTTGGTCCTCCTGTGTTCACATGCTTCTAAGACTGCTGCTGCTTCTGGTTCCTGATCCTGGCTTCGTCTGACTACCCTGCTGGTTCCTGATCCTGGCTTCGTCTGACTACCCTGCTGGTTCCTGATCCCGGCTTCGTCTGACTACCCTCCTGGTTCCTGACCCCTGGCTTCGCAAAGACTCTGCATCGGTTTCGCCATCCGTTTGGACTTTTGCTTTATAGCTTGTTTTTCAATAAAGCTTTCTTATTTTCACTTATCTGTTGTTGTACGTCTGGTTCATGGTTCCGTGACACGCTCGTGGGTCGCTGTGCGGTAGGCACCAGACGCTGGGTCTGTCTCTGGGCGCTGTCAGGCTTCAGACAGCCAACCAAAGGGATTGCGGTGTATTACATGTGAGTGCATTGGTTGAAGTGTTTTTAAGAATGTATTTGCATGCCCACACTCCAGAGGTATAGCTAGCAAAAACAAACCTAGGTAAGATCCAAGCGATACAGACACTGCGACTGGTGGATATGCTCATCCAGTGCCAAATGCCGCTCCTTCCCAGGGGTGTACCCACAGCGTAGTAGTAGCCGAAGCATTTGAATACCTTGAGTACTGAACTTGCCACCTGCAGTATGCTAACGGGTACATTTTTTTATGCAATACTTCACTTCACCTAGGGCTCGTTCACACTATGTGCAGAGACCTGCTTTTTTCTACACTTGAAAAACACAAGTCTCCACAAGAGGACATGGAAAACAATGGTTTTCTATGTACCGCATTCACCACGCAAGGGAGCAGAGAGGTGCAGAAGAATACTACTTGTCTGTTTTCTTTCTGCACTGAACGGCTCTCTTGAAGTCTCCATCTGTCCATGTGTTTCTATGCACCACAGGCAGACATGAACGAAAATCACTTGGTTTTTTTCAATGAAGATTTAAAAAAAGGTAAAGAGTGACCTTGGTTGTAAAAACTCAAGGCACCGCCCACACGGAACAGCCACCAGCCGACACAGGAAATTGGCTCGCTTTTGCTGTGCAGGCTAGTGTAAGGAGAGCCGTTACTTTACTAAAAGATAGTCCAAAAATAATTTAAATCCAAAATCAATTTGCAAAATGTTGCTTGTCATTCCTGAACATGATACATAATGAACATACAAGAAAAATAAAACACTACACAATCCCTACGGCAGAGATGAATTGTAACTAAGAAGAACTACTTCACTACTGTACTTAAGTACCGAAAGGCGGTATCTGTACTTTCCTAGAGTAGAATTTTTTTCTCCTACTTCTACTTTTACTTCACTACATTTTTTCAATGATTTCAATACTTCTACTCCGATATTTTTTTTTTTGTGCTGCATAGTTACTCGTTACAATTATAAGAATTACCACTGCCAGAACAGTAGATGGCAGGTTTCATGAAGCTCAAAACATGTGTATTATCAGCGCATACGAAAATAAAAGCTACTGTATGTATAAATAAAAGCTGCATTTGAAATAATAAAAAACAATATGATGTTCAAACTTTTGACTTCTTTCTTTAATAACTACATAACACAGTACTTATACTTTTACTTTCAGTACTTGAGTAGCAATTTTTTTTTCAAAACTATTGGTACTTTTACTTTCAGTACTTGAGTAGCAAAATTTTAAAAAAAACTACTTGCAATACTTAAGTACAAAAAATGATGAATACTTTAGTACTTCTACTCAAGTCACTTTTTGATCGAGCACTTCCACTTCTACTCAAGTCACTTTTTGATCGAGCACTTCCACTTCTACTCAACTCACTTTTTGATCGAGCACTTGTACTTTTACTCAAGTATGGGTTTCGAGTACTTTATACAACTTTGCTAGACGGTTTGTTCACACAAGTGTGTTTTAGATGCAGTAGGGAAAAAAAAAACCTGTGGTTTACATAGTGGTCCTTTTTTTTATTTATCAATCTTTCAATGGGGACACTAGTTCTGGTGACCTGCGGGGCCCCAAGAAATTCCCTTAGTTAGCAGGGATTTCCTATCACTTCCTTTTTTGGCTATGGGACAAGAAGCAAAGGTAAATCTCCCCAATAGGACAAAGACTGCAAAAATTAACCTTACGGGGGTTATAACCCTCCATAAATCTATCCAAAATGAAAAAAAAAGTGTTTTATCTATCGTTCTACTTTAGAGTACAATGGGTGACAATGGGTACAATGGGTGAGTATAAACCCTCTTCTTCTGCACCTTTTGCTTTTTGTAATTTTTTAAATCAGCAAGATTGCAGCTGATTTTATATAGCTTGTATCTAATGTCAGCATTCGTTTTGTCAAAGAAAAATATGTTCCAGGTAATGTAAAAAGGGAACTATCATTAAAAATAACACTTCACATGAATCGGGTTTGTACTAGAGATCGACCAATTATCTGCAAAGCCGATATATCGAGGGCCAACATGCACTTTCCCCGATATATATCAGAATCGGCCACCAAGGTGACTGATATTGACGATATTTCTGGAAAGTGCTTGTACCGGAGTGATGCCTGCAGCTAGAGGCATCGCCCTGGTACCGGCGTCCATAGCTGACAGTCAGCTGTCATATGATGGTATGGTTACGAGTAAGCGATCATTAGTGTCGTGAAACGCGTCAACCAATATAATTGTCCTGTAATGTACTAGTCTTGTTTGACGTTTGTGGTGATGAATAAATCAATGCTTTGATATACATTGGAGTGCGGTCACTATTTTCTTGCTTGGAGTGCTACCTGGATTGCGGATCTGCCTCGCACTTGATTTTCAACCTCACCCGAGCGGTTTGCCTGTTTTGGACTGTTGCATTCTCTCCGTAAATATCCAGGGAACCATCTGCTAACTCCTCCTGTTGTGAGCAGAGGGAACTTTGCCAACTTTCCTAGGACACTTCTGGGGCAACCCCCCCCCCCCCACCTTACAGTGGGTACGGAGAGTATTCAGACCCCCTTAAATTTTTCACTCTTTGTTATATTGCAGCCATTTGCTAAAATCATTTAGGTTCATTCTTCTTCCTCATGAATGTACACATAGCACCCCATACTGACAGAAAAACACAGAATTGTTGACATTGTTGCAGATTTATTAAAAAAGAAAAACTGAAATATCACATGGTCCTAAGTATTCAGACCCTTTGCTCAGTATTTAGTAGAAGCCCCCTTTTGATCTAATACAGCCAGGAGTCTTTTTGGGAAAGATGCAACAAGTCTTTCACACCTGGATTTGGGGATCCTCTGCCATTCCTCCTTGCAGATCCTCTCCAGTTCTGTCAGGTTGGATGGTAAGCGTTGGTGGACAGCCATTTTTAGGTCTCTCCAGAGATGCTCAATTGGGTTTAAGTCAGGGCTCTGGCTGGGCCATTCAAGAACAGTCACGGAGTTGTGAAGCCACTCCTTCGTTATTTTAGCTGTGTGCTTAGGGTCATTGTCTTGTTGGAAGGTAAACCTTCGGCCCAGTCTGAGGTCCAGAGCACTCTGGAGAAGGTTTTTGTCCAGGATATCCCTGTACTTGGCCGCATTCATCTTTCCCTCGATTGCAACCAGTCGTCCTGTCCCTGCAGCTGAAAAACACCCCCACAGCATGATGCTGCCACCACCATGCTTCACTGTTGGGACTGTATTGGACAGGTGATGAGCAGTGCCTGATTTTCTCCACACATACCGCTTAGAATTAAGGCCAAAAAGTTCTATTTTGGTCTCATCAGACCAGAGAATTTTATTTCTCACCATCTTGGAGTCCTTCAGGTGTTTTTTAGCAAACTCCATGCGGGCTTTCATGTGTCTTACACTGAGGAGAGGCTTCCGTCGGGCCACTCTGCCATAAAGCCCCGACTGGTGGAGGGCTGCAGTGATGGTTGGCTTTCTACAACTTTCTCCCATCTCCTGACTGCATCTCTGGAGCCCAGCCACAGTGATCTTTGGGTTCTTCTTTACCTCTCTCACCAAGGCTCTTCTCCCCCGATAGCTCAGTTTGGCTGGACGGCCAGCTCTAGGAAGGGTTCTGGTCATCCCAAACTTCTTCCATTTGAGGATTATGGAGGCCACTGTGCTCTTAGGAACCTTAAGTGCAGCAGAAATCTTTTTGTAACCTTGGCCAGATCTGTGCCTTGCCACAATTCTGTCTCTGAGCTCTTCAGGCAGTTCCTTTGACCTCATGATTCTCATTTGCTCTGACATGCATTGTGATCTGGAAGGTCTTATATAGACAGGTGTGTGGCTTTCCTAATCAAGTCCAATCAGTATAATCAAACGCAGCTGGACTCAAATGAAGGTGTAGAACCATCTCAAGGATGATCAGAAGAAATGGAAAGCACCTGAGTTAAATATATGAGTGTCACAGCAAAGGGTCTGAATACTTAGGACCATGTGATATTTCAGTTTTTCTTTTTTAATAAATCTGCAACAATGTCAACAATTCTGTGTTTTTCTGTCAGTATGGGGTGCTATGTGTACATTCATGAGGAATAAGAATGAACCTAAATGATTTTAGGAAATGGCTGCAATATAACAAAGAGTGAAAAATTTAAGGGGGTCTGAATACTTTCCGTACCCACTGTACATAGATGCCAAAAGTGTCCTGGCACCACCTGCAGTTACCTTTGCACAGGTGCCTCGCCAGCCCCATCAACTATTCCACATGGCAAAGTGGAGTTAGGTTGCAGGAAGCTCCAGCAAGACGGATTTCCCAGAAAGATGGTGGGAAACCCTCAAATACAAGATTGCTCCAAACTAAGGTAGAAGGCTGCAGGCCTTCCAGAAAAGGTGACCAGAAGCAACCCCTGGAGCATTTTGTGTCCCCAAAAAGGGGCACTACCTCAAGTTGCTCAATCCTGACCCAACTACCATCCACGAGCACATACCTCAGCTCTTGATGGACCCTTCCCTAACAGCTTATGGGTACTTGCCAGGGCTGTACGAAAATGAGGCTCCAGAGAACCTAGAAACAGATAAGGTAAGGAGTCCTAAGTCACTATAGTAAAGGGGGGGGGGTGGTATGGCATATGTGAATCCCTGCAACTGACCCCTTAGGAAAAACAAGGAAACTAACAGCTGGACTGGTATGTGTAGGCAGTTGGGAAGTACAAAAACTGAGGCTACTATCTCCTGGGAGCCCTTTTAAACACTTCATTTTCTGCAGGTGAGCAAAACCCATCTCTTCCATGTGCACCGTCCTGGGAGGATGAACTGGGAAAAATCTGTTATTTTTCTGCACATCTAACTGTTATTATAAACCTTTTTTAACAAACATAAGTACTACATGAGTCTATCAGAAGTATCCTCCAAGCTACACAAACCACTGGCCAAGCCAATTGGTTTGGACCAGTAACAATTTCACAAACCATTTACTTCAATTTATAAATTTCCTCAATACTAAATGTCTTTTACTAGTATATTCTGAAAATGCTTCCAAAAACGAGCTAGCACCACGTGAGGAGCACTGTGTACAATCAAATTACATTCTTCAGGCCTATACATGGTACATAAAAACATCTACTTTCAGCTTGCACTCTGCAAAAAAGTGTCTTTCCTGAGCATTGGCCCTTTAAGCACGACTGCTTCTGTAAAAATAGTGGCTTATTTTTCATCCACTTTCTCACATGCCAAAGCACCAGACAAGGCTGCCCTTTAACCCCTATTAAATGATCAATCAAAAGTCCATATATCTTTTATTCTTGATAGCAAAGTCATTACCAGTGGAAAATAAATAACTAATGTGTTTTGGGGGCCAAAGCATCCATCTACAACAGGGCTTGAAAACATTATATAAATGAATAAAAAGTGTACAAATCATATATAAAAATACAAGATCTGCATTCTAAAATCAATAAAACTATAAATATAATACAAAATAATACAATATAACTATAAGTGCCAGTTCACACTACCGTGACCAGAAAGTCGCCCCATAAGGGGCGACTTGTTAGCGCAACTTCAGCGCGACTTGTGAATTATTTTGCGCGACTTATATGATAGACGACTTTGTATTTGGCCAATCAGAATATGATGTGTTGTGACCTAATTTCCCTTTCCTGTTTTTTTTTTTACTTTTTTCCTGTTTCCCATGTGTCTTGTGTGTGTGTCTGTCCACCAGTGCCACGTATCAGTGTCCACCAGTGCCACTGTCCACCAGTGCCACCTATCAGTGTCCAGCAGTGCCACTGCCACTTATCAGTGTCCACCAGTGCCAGTGACTACCAGTGCCACTTATCAGTGTCCACCAGTGCCAGTGACTACCAGTGCCACCTATTAGTGTCCACCAGTGCCACTGCCACGTATCAGTGTCCACTAGTGCCACGGGCACATAACAGTGTACACCAGTGCCACGTAACAGTGTCCACCAGTGCCACGGCACGTAACAGTGTCCACCAGTGCCACGTATAAGTGTCCACTAGTGCCACGGGCACGTAACAGTGTCCACCAATTCCAACGTATCAGTGTCCACTAGTGCCACGGGCACGTAACAGTGTCCACTAGTGCCACGTATCAGTGTCCACTAGTGCCACGGGCACGTAACAGTGTCCATCAGTGCCACGTATTAGTGTCCACTAGTGCCACTGCCACATAACAGTGTCCACTAGTGCCACGTATCAGTGTCCACCAGTGCCACTGTCCACCAGTGCCACCTATCAGTGTCCAGCAGTGCCAGTGACTACCAGTGCCACTTATCAGTGTCCATCAGTGCCAGTGACTACCAGTGCCTCCTAACCACATCTCTGCGTCGTCTGGAGGACATTGTAGCAGGAGAAGGTGAAATAAAACTGGAGCACGAGAAATCTAAGCAGGGCCAATATTACAGACAATGCAGAGATAAGGTGTATGGGGGAGGTGGACTGCACTATGGAATGCCTGGGTAATTTTTCTTCTTCCTGTAAAGTCTGATAACAAGTCACTTGACAAAAGATAAGGATCCGACTTGGAGGCGACTCCCATTGTATTCTATTGGCACAAGTCGGATACAAGTCGCCTTGAAGTAGTACAGGATCCTTTTCTGAAGTCGGAACGACTTCAGTAGTGCATATTATTTACATTGCATTTGTTATGACAAGCGGCTTGGGGCGACTTGAGGGCACACAAGTCGCCTGACAAGTCGTACTAGTGTGAATGGGGTCTAATAGAACTATAAAAGTAAATAAATAAATGAATAAATAAAACTATATACTGTATAACATTTGATAAGTAAAAAAAAAAATCCACATACTGTATAAAAATGTCAAATGTAAAGATTATATTATACATTTATAGAAAAAGGGAATAAACAGCAAGCACATTCATTATACATTATACATTATACATTATAGTAGACATTATTAGATTTGAGAGATGATCCCACACCCCCCTATAAGGCCAAAAATATCTCACCAATACACAATCCAACTTAAATTGTACATGGGTATCTAAAATCCTTTTTATCTGGGAGTCCAAATTACCCCCAACTATACAATACAAACTGACATTCTCTTTTCAAGGATCACTTTACTCAATCTATTGGGATCATAAAAATCAATCTCCATATCATCCTTTGTAAAAATCTGTGCAATTGAAATGATATACAGTACCTTCAAAAACTTATACTGTATATCTCTTCAGTTTGTTACCAATCAACATACTCAGGCATGTATTGTGAACAGAAAAGAGAAAAACTCCTACTATACTTCATATGGGGAAAAAATAAAAAAGACCACAGGTAGATAATCACATTCTATAAAGAAGCAAGAGAACTTTCTTGGGGGTCATGGTGTACCAAACCTCAGTAAATATTATATAGCAACAAAAATACTGTCAGCTTAACCACTTCAATACCGGGCACTTTCACCCCCTTTCTGCCCAGGCCAATTTTCAGCTTTCAGCGCTGTCACACTTTGAATGACAATTGCACGGTCATGCAATACTGTACCTATGTGAAACTTTTATAATTGCTTTCACACAAATAGAGCATTCTTTTGGTGGTATTTATACCCCACTAGGTTTTTTCTTTTTTGCTAAATAAACAGAAAAAAAAAATGACAGAAAATTTGAAAAAAAAAAAAAAAAAATATATATATATATATATATATATATATATATATATATTATTTTTTTCTTCATATTTTCTGTCTTTTTTTTCTGCCACAAAAAGAATGCTCTATTTGTGTGAAAACAATATATATATATATTTTTTTTTTACATATTTTGATTGCTTATACCAGTGAATTGCCCTGGTATAAGGAACCATTTTTACTGACTGTGCTGTGATTGGCCCTGTCTGTACCATGTGATTACTGTGACCAATCACAGCTAGCAACACAATTAATGGCATGAAAGGAAGACATCCATTGTTTAAAATTGTCATGTGATCTACTTATCATGTACTGGAAGCGGGCCCATACACTGATAAGTCCTCAGCTGTGTCCGGACGCGGTGACAAATCGCTCCGCAGCGCGGGCCACAGGGCGTGCAGAAGGCATGTTTCAAGAGGACTTGATATGACATCCACCCAGAAAGACAAATGTCCCCTCCAGCCGTCATTTGAGAAAAGACTGGACGGGAAGTGGTTAATGTTGAACTTTAGGTGGAGTTCCCGCATATACCAAACTAGCTTTAAAACTGTCCCCTCCCCCTCCCAACCCCTATGCTAACTAACCTGTGTATGAAAGATTTATATACTTACCTATTTTTGGGCCACTCTGGTCCTGTCATGTGATCCAGCTGCAGAGCAGAGGAGGGAGCGCTAACAACAAATGGGCCATTGAAGCCTATGGAGCTTCAGACTTTAATAGCCATGGTCAGAGCGATCTTTCCTCTCCCCTGCATCTGCCGCTGGTCGACACAGGGATCACATGATTGGACTAAAGCAGACTGAAAATAGGTAAGTATGTACATATTTTTTACATAGGTTAGTTGGCATAGGTGTTGGGAGGGGGAGGCGTTAATCAGCCTTTAACAGTTTCAGACATTTTTACAGCTTATTAAAAATTATAAAAAGTATATATTATACTCACAAAACAGGTGTGGGTATCACACATATCAACATGATCAATATAAGATCTCCAAGGTAGCCAAGACACTGCGCGGTGCTGGATAGCATGTAGTAAACCGCATAAGTCTGCTAGGGCTATTCTGACGCGTTTCGAGGGCGAACCCTCTTCCTCAGAGCCGACAACTGCTGCTCACACCTGTTTTGTGAGTATAATATATAATTTTTAAAATTTTAATAAACGCTTTTAGTGGTAATGCACTAGGTTGTGCGCCCTTCTCTTTGTTGTTGTCTTTTAGTTGATAACCTTGATCCTGAGGGGGGCAGCAAGACCATAAGCCATACCTACTTAAGTCCACCTGAAGTATTTTTTTTCCCCCCATCATTTATCACTCGAGCGCAGGAGGATTGTTTTGCATGAGGCCTAAAGCAGAACTAAACCCTCCTATCTTTTTCAGCCAGAGAGGCTGCCACCTGAACCTCTGTTGGATATGCAACTGCCATGGTGCACCATATGTGATCAGATATGACTCCAGCCATTTGATGGTTTGACAGTTTCGTTGAGGAAAGAGTCCTCAGCATTTAGAAACCAAGTGTTGGCTGCCACCATGCCAATTAGTTCAAATAGAAAACAACAACCCCCGTTGATAAACGGGACTTTGAAGGCAACCAATTCCAATTTCAATAAAAATGTATATTTATTCGTTCACATTAAAATCTGATAAATTGTTGTGCAACAGACAATGTTGCAAAACAATTTATCGGATTTTAATTTGAATTAATGAATATATTTTTTTTTTATTGAAATTGGTGTTTGGTTGCTGTGACGGTACTAACCGTCACTATGAGTGAAAGACAGATAAGTAATGGTTTGGATTGCTTCAATATTTGTCAGCAAAATCGTCATATAGAAATATGAAGATTTAATACCACCTTACACAGTGTATTCCATGCTTGGCTGTGAGAGAGACACAAAGACTGTCATTCGCAGTCTTCCCTATTGTTTGTGTATCGGGAGGGAATGTGTATTGTGTTAAAGTTTACCTGTCTGTTCCATTGTTAAATGTTAATGACCTCACAATGTTCTGTCCAGATGGCTAGATAATTAGTTTAGTTCCTGTATACACTTTCATCTGCATATGCTACTGTAATCAGCCAGTGGGGAGGGATTGTGTACACTGTATGAGAGAGTAAAACTCTGCTCCTATTGGACTGTGAATGTCACGTCCAGTCTTTAACAAGGTCCACCTGGGCGGTAACCTTGTGAGTGAAAACTGTATATAAGTCGGTTTCTTGTTCAATAAAGTTGTTCTAGAGTTACTTCACCCTCAATCTAGAGTCCTGTCTCTTATTGGGGGAATATGCTACAAGGGATTGCTATGGTCTTCCATACTCACTTATATAATCACTAAGCTCTTGTAAGAGCTTGTGTAAGAGCTTGTTCTACTGCCCTCTCTGGGGAATGAGAGGTTCACCCACGGGAACCTGGAGCCTTGTCGTAGGTCCAGGGTGGGTAGCAGACGGCGATACCCTAACCAAGCTGCAGCGGTTCGTGGGGTCTGAAGTGGTTACGGTGTCTGGTGGAGTGCTTGGAGCCCTCGGGAAGCACTAGGAGCATCTGTCAATGGAGGTACCCAGTCAGGGGTGTCCTGTTACGTTACCCATTGGAATACAGGAGGAGCTGCAATGACCAGGAAGGATCATACACACACACCGCAGCAAGTAGGGATTGTATCGAGGATCAGCGCCCACATTCTGGTGAATTGTTCACATAATTTATGTGTGAATTTTTTAGTTGCCTTCAAAGTCCCATTTATCAATAGGGGTTGTTGTTTTCTATTTGGACAGTTTGGTTGAAAGGACAAGAAAATGTGACAGCATTCCCATCATGCCGGGATTTAAAGTGATTTTAATGGCAGGAGTTTTTTTTTTTTTTAATGCATTCTATGTATTACGATAAAAAACCTTCTGTATACAGTAGCCCCCTAATACTTACCTGAACCCCATCTAGATCCAGCAATGTTGCAGGAGTGTCTCAGGTGCCCAGGTCAATAGTGCGTTACCCTTATTAAAACACTTTAAACTGCTCCAGTCCCAGCTGACGCCTAGTAAGGTGAAACGCGCAGGGGGGAGCCGCCACGCCATCACGCCACGTGGACCGCGCTGCAGTGACTACGTTTTGCTACAGGAACCTTGTCTTATCCATTTGATGCTATGTAAGTGCAATATCGCATTTAAATAAAGTGTTTTAATAAGGGTAACGCTCTATTGGCCATTTTTCCTTTCCATCTTGGGGGAGCTTCATTTGAGACAGCTATATCCAGCCTCTCGGTCCTTAAAGGAGAGTAATAGGCCCCTGGGAAGGGATAGACATCTATACCTTATGGTTGGGAGCTGACTTTGGATACGGTCCACACTACCCATATACCAAGAGAGGTACCAGGCCTACCCTCTTTAGAATTCTGGTAAGAAGCCACGCATACCACTTGGCTGACACCAGACAAGTTTTGTGCACAAGTGGAAGTTATAGTTTATTGCACCTGGCTCTTGTTACCAGTCGGTAAGGGGCCATCTTATTCACGTTTGTGTCACAGATTTGTCGTCTCACAGTGGTCTAATTGGAAGACACTTCTTTCTTTAAAAGACTCTTCGTGTGTTATCACGCTTATGCATTCTTTTGAGAGATTGCTTTTTTAACCGCTTGCCGACCGCTGCAAGTAGATTTACTGCGGCGGTCAGCCCCTGCCAGGCAGAGTGACGTTAATTAACGTCACTAGCCTGGGAGGGTCTGGGGAGCGAGCGCGCGTCCGCGGAGGCGCGCTCCCGCGCGGTCACGGACCCCCCCGCGCGTGTGACCAGCGGACCCAATGTCCGCCGGTCACTCGCCGATCGTTGGGGGAGAGGGAGAATGTCAGGCAGCTTGTGTAAACAAGCCACCTGTCATTCTCCTCTCTGTAAAGACACTGATCACACGGATCTACTATGTAGATCCGTTGATCAGTGTCCTTACAGCTCAAGCCACAGCCAATCACAGTTAGAATCACGCCCCTAGGGACACACACAGCCCCTCCCTCCCAAATAAAATTAACCCCTTCACTACCAGTGTATTTTTACAGTAACAGTGCATATGTATAGCACTGATTACTGTAGAAATGTCACTGGTAACCCCAAAAGTGTCAAAAATGTCAGTCAAGGGTCCGATCTGTCCGCCACAATGACGCAGTACCGCAAAAAAAAAAAAATCGCAGATCGCCGCCATTACGCGTTAAAAAAAAAAAACAACAAAAATGACAAAAATCTTTCCCTTTGTTAGTAAACGCGATAACTTTTGCGCAAACCAATAAAAATACGCTTTTTGCGATTTTTTTTTACCAAACATAGGTAGGATAAAACAAATTGGCCGAAAATGTTAAAAAATTCTGATTTTTACATTTTTTTTGGGGGAATTTCATATAAAAAAATGTGAAAAATATTGCTATTTTTGCAAAATTGTCGCTCTTTTTTTGTTTATAGCGCGTGATCAAAAAATCGCACAGGTGATCAAATACCACCAAAAGAAAGCTCTGTTTGTGGGAAAAAAAGGACGCCAAATTCGTTTAGGTACAGCGTCGCACGACCGCGCAATTGTCCGTTAAAGTCACGCAGTGCCGAATCGCAAAATACCCCCTGGTCTTTTAGCAGGAAAATCCTCCGGGGCTTAAGTGGTTAAATGAACTTTTGATGTATTTATTTTTTATGTTTTTTATCACCACTGTGTGGTTCAGTATCACTATATGATTTATTGTGTTGGTTGTATACACTTTATGCCACATTGTAAGCGCACTATTTCATTTTTTCCACCATGATTATGCACAATGCAGGGATTTTAACCCTGTACTGTATGTGGTAAGGGAGAGCGTGAGACCGCACCTAGGGGCATCTTGAAGAGGAGGCTGCAGGGGATCAGTCACTGCTGGTGAGTGGAATTGCTCCTTATTCTAGTAGCCCTAGACTTAACAATAATTTAACCCGACTGAAACGGTAGATTTGTTTCTAATTTCTAAAATGGTTTATCCCTGTTGTTCAGATCAATCACCAGGATAGTAAAGAAGGGATAATCATCCTAACAGGTACACAGTAATAAGGCTAGGTTCACATTTGTGAATTGCAGAATTTTGCATGTGTTCACAATGCACACAAAAACAAAGCGCATGCCTTTTACGGACACACAACTGTGTCATTATTTTCTTACAGGCACTCCAACGGACCTTTTCAAGTGCGTGTTTTTGCGTACGACAAAATGCATGATCATAAAAAAAAAAGAAAAAGGCCAAGCGCTTTTTTTTTCTGCAATTTTTCACGCATAGGGAGGCACATTGTAGTGGATTAGCTGCCTTAAACAGTAACATAAACGTCACGACTGTGTAGGTGTGAATGGAGTCTAAACCTGGCTAAAAACGGATCAAAATGTGGCTGGTTCAGCAGGGACTGGCTAACATTCAATCCATCTATGGGCAATTTTTACTGAAGTCGGTCTATGGATCAACTTCAGTATAACCAGCCTGTCGGGTTTTTTTTCGTACGATCACTGGCTATATTGGAAACCTCCCGCTATCAGAATACAATAGCGCAGCGGGAGGGATTCCCCCATCAACACTGTTACTGTTGATGGGGAAATCAAGCAATTTTCTGTCCTTCAACCCGTGGCTGAAGGGAAAAAAATGTATAATGTATGGCCTGCTTAGTCTAACAGAAGCTGTATTTCTTCCTACTGCACTCAAAAGTTAAAAAATAAAGTTCTGGCTCGTGCTGAAATTTAAATGAATCATCACTTATTAAGAGAACTGATATGGAAAGGACACATTGATCTGACATGGTACAGCTGTGAATCCTAAAAAGCAGGAACATTTTCAGGGGCCAATATTATCTCTATCCCTGAAAATCGAAAACATACCAATACTCTGACTGTGAATGAAGATGTAACATACAGGGGATGATTTACTAAAACTGGAGAGTGCAAAATGTGGTGCAGCGCTGCATAGAAACCAATCAGCTTCCAGACATTTATTTATTTTGTCAAAGCGTAATTGAACAAGCTTAACCGCTTGTCCACCAGCCCCCGTGGTTTTACTGTGGCAGGTCAGCTCTGTCCCGCGAAATGACATACCTGTACAACGCTTCGCGGGACCACTAGCGGGGGGGGGGGGGGCGGTTACACATACCATTGGCCACAGGGGGAGCCAATCAGCAGGTCTGGCAGCCGCGATTGCCGTGAGGCACCCGTGATGGAGAAAAAATGGCGGTCTGCCGTTGTAAACACAGCAGACCGCTGTTCTGTCAGTTATGAACACAGGAATCCTGTGTTCCTCTTATTTAGGAACATAGGCCCCTGCAAGCCCATCTCCAGACAGTTAAAGAGCACCCCCTAGGGATACATTTAACCCTTTGATCGTCCCCTGGTGTTAACCCCATCCCTGCCAGTGTCATTAGTACAGTAACTGCATATTTTTAGCACTGTAGTAATGTCACTGGTCCCCCCAAAAGTGTCAAAATTATCAGTTAGGTGTCCGATCTGTCCGCCGCAATATCGCAGTCCTGCTAAAAATCGCTGATCGCTGCCATTACACGTAAAAATAAATAACATAAATCTTTCCCCTAGTTTGTAGACGCAATATCTTTTGCGCAAACCAATCAATATACACTTATTGGGATATTTTGGGCAAAAATATGTAGCAGAATACAAATTGGCTTGAAATTGATGAAAAAATTTGATTCAAAAATGTTTTTTACTGGGAATGTTATATAGCAGAAAGTAAAAAAAATATTGTTTTTTTTTTTTCAGAATTGTCGCTCTTTTTTTGTTTATAGCGCAAAAAATAAAAAACGTAGAGGTGATCAAATACCACCAAAAGAAAGCTCTATTTGTGGGAAAAGATTTGCATCAATTTTATTTGGGTACAGCGTCGCACGACCGCGATAATGTCAGTTTAAGTAACGCAGTGCCCTATTGTAAAAAATGGCCTGGTCATTAAAGCGGAGTTCCACCCCCTCCAAAAATTTAAAGTCAGCAGCTACACATACTGTAGGTGCTGACTTTTAATATTAGGACACTTACCTGTCCTGGAGTCCAGCGATGTCGGCAATGTTTCCATCGGCTGTCGGGTGCTGCCGCCGCCATTGCCGGTGAGGGAACCCGGCAGTGAAGCCTTGCGGCTTCACAGGCGGGTCCCTACTGTGCATGTGCGAAGTGCGCTTTACATTCGGATTGGCTCGGCGGTGGGGGAAGGGGCCAAACTTCTCAGGGACGGCACCGTGGCGCCATCTTCCGGAAGTGGGGTACGGGTACCTGTCAAAAACAGGTACCCGTTCCCCCCACCTCCCTGAAAGGTGCCAAATGTGGCACCGGAGGGGGGGGGGGAAGCAAATGAGCGGAAGTTGCACTTTTGGGTGGAACTCCACTTTAAGGGGGTAAATCCTTCTGGTCCAGAAGTGGTTAAATTGTAAGCTGATTGACTACCATGCACAGCTTTTGCACTCTCCAGTCCAGTCAGTAAATCGATCCCAGTGTGTGCAGTAACCTGTACATGCTCCATGTATAAAACCTCCCACTATACGAGCCCATGTATGATCATGTGTAGAATTAGTACAGTAAATAATCTGAATCCAAAATCTCCACATCGCTTCCCATCACTCACCATGTTGGTTCAGTCGTCCAGGCTCTTCAGTTGTCAGTTACCAGCACAAACAAGCGGTCCTCGGTCTCCTTAGCAACCAGCAGCACACCGGAAGAACGGAAGAGTACGTGGCTCCGCCTATTGCACGCAACAACTCAGGAGCGTGTGCGTCCCTGGGACTTCCTCCCGGAAGTGACGTACAGACACCGAAACTGCAGAGCTTAGTTTTCCTCTTCTGGACACGTAGGTATGTCTTTCACTATTTACTATTGTGATAACACAAAGTATGAATCTCTATATACCTTGTGTTATCACACCACTGTTTTTTTCTGAAGGCTATAGTACGATATGTACTGGTTGTGAAGCTAAAACTCTCTGCCTGCTGGAATTTGTGGTTCCTTGGTAGGGTTGCCACCTCATCCCTTTAAACCAGGATACACATTATTATACAGGTTCTGTGGCTTAGTAAGGTGGTTTATAAACTCAGTGCCTTATTTTAGCCTCAGAACCTGGGTAAGTTATATGTGTCCTGGTTTAAAGGGATGAGATTGCAACCCTATGCCTAGGTGGGGGGGGGGGGGGGAGTGTGCCATAGATGTCCCATGTGTGAGCTTAATGTGGAACTTTACCCATTTTAAGGTACTCTCACTTATCCCCTTTTTTGCCTAGGCCAGCTGGCATAAGATCCGCTGGGCATGCGTAAACACACTGGCAGAGACCCCTGCGCGCATGTGTTGGGGATGCACGATATCCTGCAAACTGCTTCTAGGGATGTGTGACGTGGCTATCCCAGGAGCTATTTGTGAGACGTTGCACTTGCAAGGTCTCTACCAGAGAACACAGTGAGTCTTTGCCGGGTCTACAGGACCTGGAACAGATGATCATAGCGTGTCTTTTGTATCGCTGCAATCTTTAAAGAGGTTGTAACCCCCCCCCCCCCAAAAAAAAAACCCTGTTCCCTTCTAGCAGGTTAAACAGCCTAGTGTTTGTGCTGTCTAATCTGTCCCTTCCTATGCTGTAGAAAACCTGGTTGATCCTACCTGTTCCTGTGTCCCCCTTAGTGTGCTGACCACAGTATTCATGGCTACTGATCCATGATGCCGTGGTCAGCTTATATGCCTGTGTCATGCTTGCCTCTCTCCCCCTCCTTGCCTGTCAGCTCCTGTATATGTGAGCAATCTCTTCCCTGCCCCTCTCCTCCTGCTGCTTATAGTAGCTGGCAGTAAAATCAAAAAATGATTACTGCCAGCCCCTCTTTTCTATCAAGCTATACTACACAGTGTAAATGTTTGTATTAAATGATGCCTCTGTTCGGTCAAGTGATCTCCGGCCGCTCTCCTCCCCCAATCTAAGGGCTACAGCATGAGGGGCTGAGCGGACAGCACATCAGTCATGTGACCTCCCAGCTGACATCATAGGGGGGATCTTGGCCCTTCACACTCTAGTCCTTAGATCGGGGGAGGAGAGCGGCTGGAGGTCACGTGGCCGAACAAACTATCTGAAATAGAGCTACACAATTATGCGTTCTGTCTTGGCAATCTCGATTTACACCCTGCCCCATCACGATCTTAAAATGGCATTTCCTCGATTCATACAGAGCTGTTCTCTGCTCACTCACAGCTGTCAAAAAAAAAAGCACCTCTGTCAAATGTTTATCAACATTGTAAGGCTCCATTCACATATAAGCATCTTGGATCGTGGGCAGAATTGCCGCAATTCTCCCCTCGATCCCAAACCATTGCAAGTCGCAGGACAACCGTGCGATTCCCGTTAAACGCAGCGGAATTTTGCCCCAACTGTCGCCCGAGGAACCTCGGTAAAATTGCGCAAACAGAGTCACGGGACGCCTGTCGCCCAAATAAGTTCTTGTACTTTTTCTGGGCGACAGGTTTCCCTCGATTCTGTTTGCGCGATTTTACCACAATTTGTCTGCCGACATTTGAGGCAAAATTGCGCCGTTTTTGTAGTGCCATTGAAAGTCACGGGAATCGCACGGGCATCCCGCGACTTGCGATGGTTCGGAATTGTGGGCAGAATCGCATCAATTCTTCCCGCGATCCGAGACGCCTATATGTGAATGGAACTGGCTGCTAGATAACTATAAACACAATGTTTTACAATGTATTATTTTGTTATTTTAGATCAAAGCAATGAACTTCCATCTGTTAAGGAGGGCAATTTAACCTCTTAAAGACTAAGCCTTTTCCTGACGCTTACTGCTTACAAGTTAAGATCAGAATTTTTTGCTAGAAAAAATTACTTAGAACCTCCAAACATTATAGATATTATTTTATTATTATTTTTTTTTTTTTTTTTTTAGCAGAGACCCTAGAGAATGAAATGGCGATCGTTACAATCTTTTGTGTCATACTGTATTTGTACAGAAGTCTTTCAAATGCAGTTTTTTGGGAAAAAATACACTTTAATGAATTAAAAAAAAATTAAACAGTAAAGTTAGCCCAATTTTTTTTGTATACAGTAATGTAAAATATGATGTTACGCTGAGAATCGCGATCTTTATTCTGAGCAAATCGCGATTCTCATTTTATCAATAATCGGGCAGCTCTAATCTGAAATACGGTATTTTGAGGCATAATTTTATACAAACATGTACCCGGTGTAGTGTGGCTTGATAAAACAGAGGGGCTGGCAGTTATCCTTTGAGTTTACAACCACTTTAATTGAGATCCGGCACATGTGCACACATGCCATGAGCGCTAAAGAAGTGGAGCAGTAGAAGAGCTTTTGTTTCATAAAAGGAAATGCTGGACTTTATGGCCTAGTAAGTATTTTTTTTTTTTAAGAATATGTAAACCCAACATTTTATATTCCTGTTATGTGCCTGCTGTACCATGTACTTGTATGAGAAAGAATCCTGTTCTCTTTGTATTGCTTCCTTTGTGTAAAATCCCTGGTGTTCCTGCCAGTCCCTCTACTTTTCTTTTAAAAACTGACCACACTAGACTGGAAAGCACATTGTGGTCAGTTTTCTGGCAGTGCTGGAAGCTCAGTGTGGTCTCTTACAATGATTAGGCTTGGGCTGACCCCCCCCCCCCCCCCCACACACACACACACAGCCATTCACTGGGAAGCTCAGTGTACTGCTGTTTTCCCTTCTCCAGCTCTTATGCAGCTGAGAACAGAGAGAATGTGATCACCTATAAAAAAGGGAAAGAAATCTATTTTTTTTTAATTTTATTATATATACACAAATGTGTTGCCTTTCATTTCTATTTTAAACAGAAGGGGGTGTTCATACACTTTAAGGTAGAGACAAGTGTTGGGGAAAGTGCAGCAGATAGAGGTCAATGAATGTAATTAAAAACAGAAATACATTGTACCACTGCATTGCAGCTTGTGCACAATGCATACCAGCATGCGTGGGTTATGCGCATCATAACACATGCCGACTGATGTGAATGGGTCCTTGGTGTGTTGAACACTGCAGTGCACCAACTCACAGAAAGTGTTTTAGTGCTATGTTTGTAGTGTGGGGGGGTTGAATTCACACAGCCGCAGCGGGCCGTTCAGCGTCAAGAAGGAGTGTTTTTCTACTCCTGTGAGACATAGATGTTTGCATACAGCCGTGTGCAACAGCCTGTAGAAAGTAGTAACAAGCCGATAGACACTGTGGCTGTACGCACGTAACCAGGGCCCATATATGTGTATGGGGATGAATGAGCATATGTATGTTTGTGTCCAGGATGTGTGGTTACATGAGTACAACTGCAGTATCTGTCAGCCTGTTGATGATTTGTACAGTATGCTGTATGCAAACACCGATGACTCCTCAGCGTAAAAATATGCTGTGTGTGTGAATTAGGTCTTGGGGCTCATTACCATGGGCGCTGTGGCCCATCCGGTGTTAATTAATTGTTTGTATATGTGGCTGCAGCCACCTGGAGCTCTGTGCAGGCAGCCCATGTTAAGCCCCGTACACACGTACCGATCGTCGGCCGAACGATCGGCCGTCTTTTGTCCAGGGCTGTCGTGTCTGTTGAAAACTGCAAAAGACTGCACACGAATTTTGTCGGCCAACAGCAGCCGACTGCAGAAATGATGTCATGCGATGGTTAACTTTCTGTGCCTTTTTTCTTTTCTGAGCATGCCCAGTCTTGCTAATCTGCTGTCTGTCGGCCAAATTCTGTACTGACTGGCGAACAATCGGCCGTTCTGGTGTTGGCCAACAAAAATTTTAATGCTTGCACGACAGATTCTTTTCGGCCGAAAGTGCGCTGTCGGCTGTTGGAAGCATCATACTAACAAGCCTACAATCGGCCGATCGGTCGTCGGCCGAATATTTACAGCCGACAATCGGTACGTGTGTACGGAGCTTAACTCTACGGGGATGCAGCAGCCGTATGAGCACAGCTGAAGGCCCTAATTTGGCAATTGTGCACCCTTGAACACAGGCAGTGTACATTTGGGACAGCTCACCTGCCCCTGCATGCTTGACATATTAGAACCTCCGGCCGTGTCCGTACAACCGCTGCATCCTCAGAGTTAAGCCCCGTACACACGTACCGATTGTCGGCCGAAAATGTCCGGCCGCCGAACAATCGGCCGATTTTCGGCTTGTTAGTATGATGCTTCCGACAGCCGACAGCGCACTTTCGGCCGAAAAGAATCTGTCTTGCAAGCATGAAAATTTTTGTTGGCCGACACCAGAACGGCCGATTGTTCGCCAGTCAGTACAGAATTCGGCCGACAGACAGCAGATTTGCAAGACTGGGCATGCTCAGAAAAGAAAAAACACAGGGAAAGTTAACCATCACATGACATCACTTCTGCAGTCGGCTGTAGTCGGCAGACAAAATTCTTGTGCAGTCTTTTGCACTTTTCAACAGACACGACAGCCCTGGACAAAAGAAGGCCGAGCGTTCGGCCGACGATCGGTACGTGTGTACGGGGCTTTACATAGGCTTTCT
This sequence comes from Pelophylax lessonae, assembly GCF_965119305.1. Lineage (NCBI taxonomy): Eukaryota > Metazoa > Chordata > Amphibia > Anura > Ranidae > Pelophylax > Pelophylax lessonae. The sequence goes on along the minus strand of NC_138769.1, from coordinate 216,109,574 downwards.
GCACACACAGCTCCAGCTGCATAAGCAAATGGCTCATTCCTGCTATACGGGCAATAGAGTCCTTAACCACTTCAGCTTCAGAAGGTTTTACCCCCTTAATGACCGGGTCATTTTCTGCAATACGGCACTGCATTGCTTTAACTGACAATTGCACAGTTGTTCAGTGTTGTACCCAAATAAAATTGATATTTTTTTTCTCCCATAAATAGAGCTTTCTTTTGGTGGTATTTGATCACCTCTGCGGTTTTTATTGTTTGCTCTATAAACAAAAAAAGGCTGACGATTTTGAAAATAAAACAATATTTTTTTTCTTTCTGCTATAAAACACAGCCAATAAAAAATCGAATTTCTTTATCAGTTAAGGCCAATTTGTATTCTGCTACATATTTTTGTAGGGGGGATGGACTGACTGCAGGAAGAGAAAGATCTGTGTTCCTTGTTAGTAGGAACACAAGATCTCTCTCTTCCTATCTGGCAGAACGGCGGTCTGCCTTGTTTACATAGGCAGACCGCCATTCTTCTGAACAATCGTGGGTGGCCGGCGGCTATCGCGACCACTGGACTCTTTGATTGGCTCCTACTGTGTCCAATCACAGCGGGCGTATGGCTCAGTTGTGTGCGCCTCCTGGAGACTTTTTACAAAAATCACGTACAGGTACCTGATTTTGCACTTAAAGCAGTTGTATATTCCGCTTTTAAATTTTTGCCTATAATAAGGCTTACCTGTAGGTAAAATCAATATCTCCTAAACTTGCACGGTTTAGGAGATATTCACCCAGCATGCAGCCGCTGACACGAGCGGCACATGCGTATCTTGCCAGACCTTCAGAGCTCCTTGCCGGAAAGTGAACTCCTGCGCCCATGCACGGGAGTGACATCATCCCGGCTCCGGCCACTCACAGCGCCGGAGCCGCCGAACCCGGAAGAGACGCAGAGGGAACATGTCAGCTCCCTTAACAGTGTCGGGGCGAACGTGTGGGGGCTTTGTTCTAAGGTATTTCATAATGTGCTAGTATGCGATGCATACTAGCACATTATGCCATTGTCCTGCAGGTTTTTTTTCTTTTTACACAGGGGACACAACTGTTTTAAGAGCCACCCTGCCACAGTAAATGTACCTGGGGCGCTCCTTAAGTGGTTAAAGGCTAAGTTAATGGAAAGGCACAGAATCTGCGATAATCTTATGAATATCCAGGCCAAACAGGAATCTCAAGCATCATACGGCAATAGATCGCTACGCGTTTTTACTTATAGCCAGAGTTGATTGCTCTGGTATCCCGAATGTTTAATCAGAGATATAAGTAGTCACTGTTATGCCATTTCCGATATTTGGTTCTCTGGCTCTTTTGCTGTTTGTGTTTTTGTTGCTTCATGTTATATTCAAAGTAGATAATTATCTATGCAAGTTACTTTAAGAACAATCTAAAATTGTGTTTTAATCTGTTTGAACGATCCTCCCATGGGGGGCATGTAGCACTCTGGGTACGACTGGGAGTTCGGCCATGGAGATCCTCTATATCAGTTCAATTGAGGAGATAACATCCTTTTTTTTTTTTCCTCTTGGCCTTTACTATATTGGAGGACCGCATACCTTCCCTAAGTAGAATTTTTTGTAATTCGGGTTAGAATTGTGGGTCTCCTTTTTGTCTTTGTTTAGGGCTTTGTTATGGTTTGTGCATGTCAGTTTTAGCTGTTTATGTGCTAGCTTGGGGATTGAATTGTGGTCCTTGACGGAGTGAGGATGTTATGCTCTGTTGACTCCAGTCCGAGTTGGTTCCTTATGGGATTACCGGTGGCTACCTTTTAAAGTCCTGTTTTCTTCCTATTTCCTTTAAGTACTTTTTGGATGTGGTGCCACATATTTTTGAGTCACGTCTCAAATCTGCTATATACAATCGTATTTTAGCTATCAGTCGAAATCCACTTCCCAGTGTGTGGTATATCCATGGAATGGGTCTTTGGCTATTGATCAATTATTCCTATAGTGAGACATTGGAAGGAAAAGAAATGTGATCATTTATCAAAGTGTTTATGGCCACCATTAGACCAGTTTAAGGATTTGAAAGCAAACACTGGCTAGTGTTTAATAACAGAGCATGAAAAGATAAGCGTAATTGCACACAGGCATTTTGTCTGCACAGCTTCAAAGCAGAGTGTCAGTGCAACCTGGAAGACATCTGTTCGACTTCATGCACCGATATCTATGCACATCACAGCCGAAATCGCCAAAAGTTTTAGGAACTACTTTTTCAAAATCAATGTGGCATCGCAAAGTAAGCGTCGCAATGATTTAAACAGCGTCATTGCTGGTCAAATCCCATGACAAGTCACTCCAATTGGAAGGAGGGTTTAGTACTAACAGAGGATGCACTTTACTAGAGTGTCTTTAAAGCTTCTTTGTTTTCTTTTTGTCTTCGGGGAAGTAAGTAAAAGTGAATCTCTAAATCCCAGAGAGCAGTAAAACTAGCAGAATTTCTAATCTTTCTCCATTTTATCCAAAACTAAGAAAATGCTATGTCTACTTTAAAAGAGAAGTATGTACTTTTTTTTTTTAGATTCATACTTGCCTAAGTGGATGCAGCTTTGGTCCAATGCTGCATCTGTCCCCAGCTGACCTTGACACTGAGAACTGAGCAATCTTACATAGTTACATAGTAGTTAAGGTTGAATAAAGACGATAGTCCATCCAGTTCAACCTGTGTAGGTGTGTGTGGCCGTAATCATCTCTGATACCCCTGAATGTTCTGATCCTTGAGATGTACGTCCAAGAGTCTTTTGAAAGTAGCCATACTTCCCGCAGAAACCACCTCTTGTGGTAGAGAATTCCACAATCTTGTAGCCCTAACAGTAAAGAACCCCCTGTGTTGCCTGAGGTTAAAACACTTCTCCTCTAATCGCATTGTATGCCCTCGAGTCCTCATACAATCCTTTCGACTGAATAGCTTTTTTCTATGCTGAGATCACCATTGAGGTATTTATAAATTGCTATCATGTCCCCTCTCAGGCGTCTCTTCTCCAGGGAGAACAAATCTAATATTGCAGATCACTGGGTTTTCACAGCTCCTTGAGCAGAGAGATGGTGACTGTCAGCAGCTCTCAGTTCTGTTCCCTCCTCACTGGACCATCAGGCTGTGGAGGGGGTGGGAGTGGCTGGCTCAGGCTCTTAGTGGCTCACTGAGAGGCTGAGCCAGGTGGCGGTCCAGGCATGTGGACAGATCCCAACTCCATGGTCGCGATCTTACCCGAGCCTGGGCCGGCTCTGTGGCGTCAGCAGATAGCAGAATTCAGCCTGCTGTGTGCTGAAAACGGGTCACAGGTGTGCAAAACGGACTGCACTCCTGTGATCCATAGGAGAAGTACAGCCAAACGAGCTTTGGCTGTACTTCTCCTTTTAACTCTAGATTTTCCCTGGCATGGATTCTAACCATTCTGTACACAATCTAGAACTAAAAAAAACTGGAGCATTAAAAATATGTGTCTGCCTTACATCAACTTTTCTACATTAAATATTGTTTATTGCAGGCACAAGCTGAAGCCTACTGGAACGTGTTAATCAGGGATTAAATCATTTGTGAACACCATGTCCAGTGAGTATCATTCTTTGCTACTGCTCATAAATATTTTTTATTTTTACATATTGCTTTGAAATGTCTGTCAATGATTCAAGAATTGATTGCTGCAAATAATTGATGATGCCTGTTAGCTCAGATTTAACTGTATTCCACTAATTTCACTAGTTTTAAGTACTACTCTCTCTGTTGTCAGTTTCCAATAACACTAATTAGTCTTATCTGGTTTGAATGCTGGTTTTAAAGTGGTTGTAAACCTTGACATATACCAAGTGAAGGGACTATCCTTAGGTGATACACAGAGATTAAATGTATCCTTTTAGGTAAGTTGTACCCATTTATCTTCAGTCTTCTCTTTTCTATATTCCTTCAAAGACTGTATGTGCTGAAGTTATATAGCTTGTGTGAGAGTTCAGAAAAAAAGTAGGCAGAGAGCTGAAGTTATACTCTGCAGAGCTCAGTGAGGAGAGCTGATTGGATGGTAAGAGAACCCCCCCCCCTCTCCCCCTTAACACAGCGCACAAGAACAGAGCTGAGGCTGTCAATCTGCTGGAGATACCCCCCCCCCCCCCGCCACCATTTTTCTCCTGCTGTCAGGAAAACTTGTCGGATGTAATTCATGCGAATAGCAGAAGAATGAAGCAGACAGAAATTACACTTGGCTTCTAATTGAGATAAGTACACACTATTGAGGAAAATGCTTTGTTCATATTCCATGTCTGAGGTTTACAACCACTTAAAGTTAGGAAATATTGGGTTTCTATTGTTTACCTCTTCTACTGTAAATGCTAGTTCTCTGGTTGTCATTCTGACCCATTTTTTACTTAAAAAGTTAATTCACATAAAAAAAAAAAAATCGGAAAGGTGAACTTGCACCCTACACCCTCCCCACCCCCTGGTCCTTGCTGCAATTGCTGCACTTACTCCCTGGTTGCTACAGTTTCACTATCCACACAGCCTGGTGCAGCGGTCCTGGCATTTTAAAACCATGCTTTTCTTGTTTTCTTCGCCTAGAGACACCAGGGTTGATCAGAGTGGTTTTGATTGGTCAGTGTCACATTACCAGGGATGGAAATAGTGTATGGCAGGGGTGCCTAACTTTTTGAAGAGTGGGGGGGCCACTTAAGTGATTTGATAACTGGTCACAGGCCATAATGAACTATAGGGTTTTATCGCATCAGAAAATTGCAAATGTAAACAAGCCCTTACTGTCCTGAGCCCCCTATAAAGCTGCTTTCTCACTGATGTGCTGTGGTTTACCCGCATCACGCTTTCCTGCAGGCTAGCTGTACTGAGCCAAAGACTTGTATTCCATCTCGCGGGTGTGGTGCACTTTCTGAAAGCGCATCCGAACTCCCGCATTCAGGAGTTTGGGTGTGCTTTCAGAAAGCATACCAAGCCCACAGGATATAATAGAAGTCTATGGCTCAGTGCCGCTAACCCGCAGGAAAGCCGCAGGTGCGCTGCACCCACTGATCAGTTTTAAGGCAGCCTAATACATTTTTTTTATAGGTGTTAATATACCCATTGCAAAAGTGCAGTGTAGGTGCTAAAAAGGTCCCAGGCAAAGTGCACTTGGTATCTTTCCACCTGGAACAGTAGCCGGTGCTAATTAGGAAGCATCAGCTTATGCAGCTCTTGCTCCCTCCACGGCTGCCTGCTTTTTCTGCTGCCGGCTCCATGTACTCTGATGCTTTAGGATGGCGGTTTGGCAACCCTTTGATCTAGTTCCGAGCTTGCTGTCTTGCCACCCCAGAGCAATGGGCATGCGCTTTCCTGGATGAGGTTGCAGTTGACATCAGAGGGCTCGACAGGCCGCTGGTTTTAATTTTTTCTGAAATGGGGAACTTCAACTTGAAGTACTTTGTAAGTCAGTGACCCTGAACAAGCCTGCATATTGAGTATTATAACTTCACTCTTGACTTATCTTGCTGTAACAGTGGCAATCAACATGTTGTTCTTTTAAGAGGTAACCCTCAAAATGAACGCATAAAGGAGAAGTACAGCCAAAGGTCATTTAGCTGTACTTTTCCTGTGGATCACAGAAGTGCAGTTCATTCTGCACTCCTGTGACCCATTGTCAGCAGACAACGGGCTTTAATCTGCGGTCAGCTGATGTCGCAGAGCCAGTGTAGGCTGAAGAAAGATCGTGGTCTGATCCACCTAGAACCCTGGACCGAGAACCTCGTTCAGCCTCTGGGCAAACTGCTAAGAGCCTGAGTCAGCCGCTCCCACCCCTTCCATGGTTCAGCGCTCCAGTGAGCGTGGAGTGGCAGAGTAGACAGCGGTGACTGACCATCACCAGCTCTCTGCTCACAGACCTCTGAGAACCAAGCGATCAGTTGTTTTTAAATCGCTCGGTCCTTGGTGTTAGAGCTGGCGGAGGACAGCTAGGCGAGTATAATTCTTTGAAAAAAAAAAATAGTATACTTCTCTTTTAATGTAAGAAGTTTAATACCTTCTATTGTGATTTAATTTGTTTTTTTTTTTTATTAATAAAACTATGCAATGTGTGTTTATAACCGAAAAGCTAGTATGTATTATAATTTATTTATTTTTTTTTTTCTTAGCAATGGCTACTTCTCCACCTATACGTGGGACAGGTGATGGCATGGAAACTCACGCGTCTTTAAAATCGGTGGAAGCAATCACACAATACAGCAAAGTAGTTCACAGCCCAAAGAGAAAAACTTCCCAATCAAAGTCAATAAGTCCCGGTGTCCTACATCTAGGGAAAATTCACACAGACATATCAGTGGAAATAGATGCAGTCAGGATTGTGGTCCCCAGGGCTGCAATAACACACACATTGCTGGCTAAACAGGCTAAACCACAGGAATCAAATGGACAGAGTAAAGTAGACACTGCTGACTGTGTGATTGATCCATGGAAACAGTTATCTGAAATGAAGAGTGCTTTGGAAAAACTAAAAAACTCAGAGAAGCGGTTGCTTCAAGATAAGGAAGGTCTTTCTAACCAGCTCAAAGTGCAGACAGAGGTAAGAACTATTAAAAGAATGCCATGCTTTTTTACAGGTTAAAAATAACTCTAGTCACATATGTCCGCTAATGAATATAGAACAGTGTTATCTGTTCCACAATATTTATATTCCTATACAATTTTAATATTAAAGTGATGATAGTTTTTTTTTTTTTGTTTTTTTTTTTTTTTTGTTTAAAAAAAAAAAACATGTTCTAATTACCTGCTCTGTGCATTTGTTTTGCACAGAGCAGCCCAGATCATCCTCTTCTCAGATTCCCTTGCCAGTTCTCCTGGCTCCTCCCTTCTGCTGAGTGCCCCACAGCAAGCAGCTTGCTATGGGGGCACCCAAGACGAGCTGCTGCTCTGTGTGTCTATTCAGGCTTGGAGCCGCAGCTTGGTCCCACCCCCTCTCTCTCCTCATTGGCCAACTGATTTTGATTGACAGTAGGGGGAGCCAATGGCATCTACTGCTGTCTCAGCCAATGAGGAGGGAGAGTCCTGGACAGCCAAGGCTCTCCTGAACATCACTGAATTGAGATGGGGCTCAGGTAGGTATATTAAAGGGTCTGAGGGGGGATGCTGCACACAGGTTTTATATCTTAATGCAAACAATGCATTAGGATAAAAAAACCTGCTGCCCTTAGAACCACTTTAACTAGCCGGTATTTCAGGCAGTTGAGGCAGTGTTCCTCAACATTTCTTGAGTCACTGCACCTTTTCATGCCCCCCCTCCTCTCCCTTCCACCTATATTGTTAGAGAACCCTTCTTAACCACTTCAACACTGGGTAAATTATGACACTTCTCACATATATGTAAAAATCGAATCTTTTTTTTTTTGCTAGAAAATTACTCAAAACCCCTATATATATATATATATATATATATATATATATATATATATATATATATATATATATATATATATATATATATATTTATTTAAAGCACAGACCGTAGAGAAAATAAAAATTGCAACACCCACCATTTTAATTTCACACGGTGTTTGCTCAGCGGTTTTTCAAGCATAATATGAAAAAAAAAATATACATTTTAGTAACTTTTAAAGCACAGAAACACAATGTAATACTCAATTGTTTGGTAGAATATAAAAGATAATGTTATGCCAAGTAAATGGATACCTAATATGTCACACTTTAAAACTGCGGTACATAAAAATCTCCATTGGCAACGCTTTATAAGCCTTTACAGGTTACCAGTTTAGAATTACGCAGGAGGTCTGGTACTAGAATTATTGCTCTCGCTATAATGTTCATGGCTATACCGCACATGTGGTGCGAACATCAATTACATATGTGTTCGACTTTGCACAAAAGGGGCGGGGGGTGCTTTTAAAAATGTTTGTTTTTTTTGTTTTCTTCTTCCACACTCTTTAATTTTTTATTATCAACTTTATTGCTTTCACAATGGATGAACAACATATCTTGTGATAGTATTGGCAGTGACAGGTACTATTTACTGAAACATCTAGGTTCTATTAGTCCCCAGATCTCTCCTCTGCCCTTAAAAGCATCTGATCAAACCGAGGTTGGTTTGATCAGATGCTTTCACAGGCCGGTAACTGCCTGTCTACATTCTACTGAGACCGTAAGTGACAAAATATTCGTTGCTTCTGGTTTCTTAGACCATAGAGAAGATCGGGTCCTCGGGCATCTCTATGGTAAGCTTCAGTCCCGGGCTCCCCAGTGGGATTTTTGCCGCATATTAAAGCAATTCAGCAGCTTTGTAGCCCCTCGGATTGCTTCTGCGTTTTTCAGCATTACCTGCTGAACAAAAAAAATACCCAGTCATGACTGCAGCTTCAGCCATGGCCCCGTAATACCTGCCTCAACCAGAGGAAGGAGTTGAAAGCTAAGTTCACCTTTAGGAGCATGTTACATTTTACACCCACATTTAGAGCTTAACATGCTCCAGGTGACCTGCCGCCAGCACTCCCCCGTTTGTGACAGCGGGCAGGGGATCTTCTCCCTGCCCCCGCTGTCACAAGTTAAAAACGGGGAGGTTGTTTCGAGCACCACCCACAGTTTCTTTTGAATGAATTAGACTTAAGCCTCGTTTCCACTGAGCGGATCGGTTCGGGTCGGTTTGGTACAGTACACTATTTTGAGTGTTTCCATTATGAAAGTGGCCCATACAACCGAACCAAACCGCACCATTCCTGGTCCTCCTTCAGATGTAGGGCCATAGGAAATGGTACGGTACGGTTAGGACGGAGCTACTGGCGTCACACGATCAGAGTTGTATAAAGTACTCGAAACCCATACTTGAGTAAAAGTACAAGTGCTCGATCAAAAAGTGACTTGAGTAGAAGTGGAAGTTCTCAATCAAAAAGTGACTTGAGTAGAAGTACTAAAGTATTCAACATTTTTTGTACTTAAGTATTGCTACTCAAGTACTGAAAGTAAAAGTACCAGTAGTTTTGAAAAAAAATTGCTACTCAAGTACTGAAAGTAAAAGTACAAGTACTGTGTTATGTAGTTATTCAAAAAAGAAGTCAAAAGTTTGAACATCATATTGTTTTTTATTATTTCAAATGCAGCTTTTATTTATGCATACAGTAGCATTATTTTCGTATGCGCTGATAATACACATGTTTTGAGCTTCATGAAACCTGCCATCTACTGTTCTGGCAGTGGTAATTTTTATAATAGTAACGAGTAACTATGCAGCACACAAAATAAAATATTGGAGTAGAAGTATTGAAATCATTGTAAAAATGTAGTGAAGTAAAAGTGGAAGTAGGAGAAAGAAATTCTACTTTAGGAAAGTACAGATACCGCCTTTCGGTACTTAAATACAGTAGTGAAGTAGTTCTACTTAGTTACTATACATCTCTGCACACGATACATTCCACTGATTGGCGGACAGGAAAACCTCAATGCTCACGTCAAAAGGCATTTGGTGTAAGCCCCACATGGCCCCTGGCGGTCCGACTTGCAGTGGAAACGCTCACCTGAATAGGCCGGACCATTCTAACCCTTACACTTCTGGTTCACCAACATTGAATGACAAGTAAATACACAACAGTCAGAATCCAAAGAGCAATTAATAGCTACCAATGAATGTACATCCTAATTTCTGCACTGAGTAACTTAAAAAAGTAGTACAGGAACATTTTCCAAAATAGCTGGGACTTGGGGGGCCTTGGTAAACGTGCTTACCAGCCCCCTCCCTGTAGTGCAGTGGAGATTTCGCTCCCTAGCCATATAGTTGGTTGTTTATATTTCCCACTGAATATAGATATTTAAGAATAAATTGCCTTTTTTTTAAAAAAACTTGACTTACTAAATTACACACTACACTAAGTTATTATCCAATTAATCGAAGCCATAATCGACCAACTAATCGATTTTGAAAATAATCGTTAGTTGCAGCCCTACAGCGGGAGCCATTGACTCCTGCTGCTGTCAGTCAAATCTTGAGAAGAGGGAGCAGTGAAGGGAGGCCAAGCCGCACTGTATGTGTCATAGATGCACACAGCCATGGCTCAGGATCAAGCCGACACGTATGTCCCCATAGCAGGCAACTTGCTATGGGGGCCCACCAAGATAAGGAGAAACCAAGAGTGCGGCGGGGGATCCCAGACGAGGCAGATGTCAGAAAACCATTTAGGAATGAATTTGTAAGCTATATTTGCACAGTAAAGGAGTGAGATCATGTAGGCCTGGGGTGTCAGACTGGCGACCCCCCAGCTGTTGCAGAACTACAAGTCCCATCATGCCTCTGCCTATGGGGAGTCATACTTGTAACTGCAAAGCCTCATGGGACTTGTAGACCTGTAACAGCTGGAGGACCGTCAGTTTGACACCTGTGATGTAGGCCATGTAACACTATTGAACAGCATCAACAATCAGTGCTTAAAAGGAGTAATGAATAGGGGTGTAAATTAGCAACTTGGATGATATTCGTAACCAATCTGATGATGATGTCTATAATCTGATTAGATTAGATAAATCCCATTTGGTCTGGAGAGATCAGTGTGGTAATAACAGGGAGATGGTATGGTATTTATTAGGCTTAGGGATTAAGAACATATTGGCTAACAACATTTCCTCAAGGAAATAATTGCCTTATAGAACGTACTGTTTTTATACAATCTAGCTAATTTGGGGACTGATATTGGGGATTATTTTTTATAGTAAGAGGTCAAGTATCCAGGTGCTTTAGAGGTTTTCAAGGATTTAATTATGCCTGCAATCACCATTTTCAATGGCAAATTTAATTTAGAAATAGTTTTAGAGCCCATTCACACAGGGGCGACACGACTTGCCGGGGCGACCTGTGAAGTCGTGGTGCACAGCATGCACCGCGACCTCGGCGCGACATGCACGGACTTCATATCATTGAAGCCAATGCAAGTCGCCTCCAGGTTACCCCAAAGTAGTACAGGACCCTTTTTCTAAGTCGGAGTGACTTGTGTCACTCCTATTAGAACGGGTCCTGTGCTAATCAATGGCAGGCGACCCACCTTGACTTGTCAGGCGTCCAAGTCGCCTGACAAGTCGCGCTAGTGTGAATGGGGGCTTGGGGTATAAATATCTTTGCTATTATTTTCTGGTGTTTATTTGTTAATTGAACAGTTGCTCATATTAACTGCTGCACAGTTGCTACTTCTTTTGTTTTAACAGGCTTTTTCTGTTATTTAAGGTTAATCGAGAATTAAAGAAGTTGCTGGTGGCATCCGTCGGTGACGACTTACAGTATCACTTTGAGCGCACAGCTCGAGAGAAGAACCAACTTATTCTGGAAAATGAGGCTCTAGCACGAAATACAGCTCAACTGTCAGAACAACTGGAACGCATGTCCATTCAGTGTGATGTCTGGAGAAGTAAATTTCTTGCTAGCCGGTACATTTCATTCATTCATTTTAAATGTCTTAAAATAGAAATTTAATGCACCTTTCTATTTTTACATTTCGGCCTCTTGCTCACGGTACTGTTGTTTGAGCATCTTCTTTTTTGGCTTTATTTCAGGCGTTTGCTTTGTGCGTATTTGCACACACAATATATTCAAATGTTCCTAGAAAACATTCATTAATATTTATTCTCATATGCGCATATTTGCATGCATTGCGACATATTTGCTTGTACCGGTGCAAAATACTGACCGGGAACACAGTTATTTTTTCTTTTTTTTTTTTTGCTCAAGAATACACATCACTTGTTTACACGCCTGTGTGTACTGACACGTCGTATATGATGGGCTGCATTTTAGATCCTTAAAAAAAAACCTTTACTGAGCTTTTTTAAGCTGCAGTTTGCAAGAGGCCTAAATGAGGTTTCCAGCTTCATTTGTATTGGAAGAATATTTCTTTCCAGCTGATGCTAACAGATGAAGTTCATGCTGTATTAGCAATGCTGACAGTTACAAGCACGACTCCCAAAGGCAGAGGCATGATGGGACTTCGCAAACAGCTGAGCACCCCAGTCAGTGGTAAATGGTTTGCCTCATCCCTGTAACTGCTACATCTGCAAGATAGCCTATTCTTTTGAAAAACATCAGACTTACTGGCCAGATCACCAGGTGAAAGGTAAGGGAAGGAGAGCCTAAAAAATGCAGCCACCACATTTGAGAACTGGCAAGCTGCAATAAAATAACTGTTTGCCTTTGGGTTTAATACATCTTTAACCGCTTCAATACAGGGCAATTTCACCCCCTTCCTGCCCGGGCCAATTTTCAGCTTTCAGCACTGTCGCACTTTGAATCAATTGAGCTGTCCTGCATCACTGTACTCAAACCATATTTTTATCATTTATTTATTTTTTTTTAGACAGAGCTTTCTTTTGGTGGTATTTAATCACCATTGTGTTTTTTATGTTTTGCTAAACAAACAAAAAAGACTGAACATTTTGAAGAAAAAAAAGTTTTTCTTAGTTTGTGTTTATAAAAGTTTTGTAAATAAGTAATTTTTCTCCTGCACTGATGGACACTAATAGGCTGCACTGATGGGCACTAATAGGCTGCACTGATTGTCATCACTGGTAGGTATCACTGATGGGGCTGCGCAGAAAACATGGTACTGATTATCAGTGCAGATGTCCCCACTGTGAAAATGCACTTATCGGCTCTCTTCTCCTCACACACTGTCAACATGAGGAGAGGAATGCTGATAACTGACATTTCCTGTTTACGCTGATCAGCTGTGATTGGATACAGCGGATCACACGGTAAAGGGCCTATGTCATTGGAAATGCGGTGTGTCTGAGGGGCATGTCCGAGGGTGTGTCCCCAGGGGCACGCACGAGTGGGCCATTCTGAAGGAGGACATCATATGATGTCCAGTCACAAAGGTAAAGCCACCGCCCAGCTGTAAATCTGCTATAGGCCGGGCAGAAAGGTGTTAACGTGGTTGTACACCTCAGTCATGGAACCTGAGCAAAGCACATATATCGGTAGTGCTTACTTATCTCTCTCCAGTGCTCCAAGTGTCATTTCTCTCTGATGCTTCCTTCCTCTGTTATCAGCATGAGTCACTTCTGAGAAGTTTTCCCACACATGAGATAAATTTGTGTTGGGGGGGGGGAATCTCCGTACACAGCTTGTCTATTCAGAACACCTTTCTTCTGCTATGTGAAGGGGGTGTGTTCCTTTCCTCCAGTCAGCTCTCACACACTGTATCTGCAGCCTCTCGCCCCCTCCTCTGTGCTCCTGACAGATGAAGAAAGATTTTTAACATGATCTGCCCTTTCGAAGGGGTGTAGGGAAAAGAATACTGCAGATAAACAAGTAAAACCTATGTAGGAGGATTTGTTTCATCTGAGGCTGTTCACTTCACTGGGTATATGTGAGGATTTACTACCACGTTAAGGTTGGAAACTCCTTAATCTGTTTATATAGGTTCATTTATTCAGATCATTATTTAGCTATGTTTAAGGGCTCATTCACACCATACATACATGAAAACTGATAGGAAATCCGCACAGATTTCACTTGCAAAAACATGAGTTTTCATCAGTTTTCATGTGCGTTTCAGTGAGTGTTTATGTACGTTGACATCCGTTTTCGTGCGTGTCAGTTATGTGCCCGGTTCACACCACAGTGTTAGGTTGTTTTTTTTCTGCACAGAAAACTGCATGCACGTTGCAGGTTCCTGTGCAGAAAAAATCCACGCATGATACCGGTGTTGTGGTGTGATCAGGGCACATAGAAAACAATTGTTTTTTTTTTTTTGTTCCCTTGCAGAATTTGTGCAGAAAAACTGATGTCTCTGCACCATGATGTGACTGAGGCCTAAGACATTTTGCTGCTTATATACATTTATAGGCACACAAAATAAAAAGAGAAAACGGGGCGTCAGGTCAGTGCGAGTATAAACCAGGCCTAAGCCTGAAGGAGACGGGGTCTAGGAAATGCGTTGGGACCCGTCCCCTCCCAAAATTTGTGCCCTGTCTTGTTGCACCCCATAGTGGGGCATGAGAGCCTGTGATGCCGCCGTTCTCGTGCTCACTTTTGCGGCGGGTCTGGGCTTGTTTGTGCAGTGGTCTATCCATCGGGCCTTTTTACCTTTGTTCACTCAGCAGTGGGAGCCTTGGAGTTTGCTTATGCCATTAGCCCCAGTTGTCCTCTCCAGCGTGTCCGGACAAATCTTCAGAAGCCCTCCAGCCCACCCTGTCTACCGTCTTGGATTACCACACATGATACCACAGCCCTCCTACATGCAGTCTGCAAGTTTTTCAGATGTAGGTGGATATTGGAATAAAGTGTTGTTGATTTTTCTCGCACTGACCTAGCGTCCTTTTTTTTCCTCTTTATTTCTGTTCTGGAGGGAATCCCATACCTCAAAAAGCAGCTGCCATCTTGTGTGTATTCTGTCCAGTCGCCACCTGCTGCTTTTCCCATTGGCCTTGTTATCCTGTGGTTCTCATCTACTTATGGACTACATGGACTTAAATCACCATAATATGATTTCATTATTATTTTTCTCTTTTCTTATCTGTCTGCATATTTTTATTTTTAAATGTATTTTTATTTCTATTTAATCTCATATAGATCTCATCTAATGTCAGTGAGCGCTGACTCACTTGCAGTTGGTGAATTGTTTGCATTTATAGGCAGTGCACATGAGTAACACACCATGAAATGTGTGAAGAAAAATTTTGATTTTCCAGAACATGGCGGGATGTGTGAAAGTTTGTGAAACTACTCAGTTCTCATTTCATAATCTAGTCCTATGGTGTCATGATGACTGGGACTAAGAGGTACATAGCTTAGGTGTAAATTTTTTATATTAAAACGGCATTATATGTGGTGACAGATGTGTGGAAGGCCAACCCCTGATTTAAGGTTGGTTGTTTCAGTTTCATGTAAATGTTGAAAAAGGCCAAAGAGGATCATGGGTCAATATAACCATGGTTTAGAGCAGAGGTGTCCAACCTAATTTCATCACCTACCGCATCAGCAGTATGGTTTCCCTCAAAGGGCCGGTTGTATCTGGGGTGTGCTACATTATGTGCGAGTTCAGGATTACGCAATGTACAGAGTGCAGGGTTCAGGAGTGGGTTATGTACTTTGTGCAGTTCCGGGGGTGCCTTACATACAGAGTGCAGGGTTCAGGAGTGTGTTATGTACTTTGTGCAAGTCCAGGGGTGCCTTACATACAGAGTGCAGGGTTCAGGAGTGTGTTATGTACTTTGTGCAAGTCCAGGGGTGCCTTACATACATAGTGCAGGGTTCAGGAGGTTGTTATGTACTTTGTGCAGTTCCAGGGGTGCCTTACTTACAGATGCAGAATTCAGGAGTGTGTTATGTACTTTGTGCAGTTCCAGGGGTGCCTTACATTCAGATGCAGGGTACAGGAGTGTGTTACGTACTTTGTGCAGTTCCAGGGATGCCTTACATACAGAGTGCAGGGTTCAGGAGTGTGTTGTGTACTTTGTGCAGTTCCAGGGGTGCCTTACATATGCAGGGTTCAGGAGTGTGTTATGTACTTTGTGCAGTTCCAGGGGTGCCTTACATACAGAGTGCAGGGTTCAGGAGTGTATTATGTACTTTGTGCAGTTCCAGAGGTGCCTTACATATAGAGTGCAGGGTTCAGGAGTGTGTTATTTACTTTGTGCAAGTCCAGGCGTGCCTTACATACAGAGTGCGGGGTTCAGGAGTGTGTTATGTACTTTGTACAAGTCCAGGGGTGCCTTACATACAGAGTGCGGGGTTCAGGAGTGTGTTATGTACTTTGTGCAGTTCCAGGGGTGCCTTACATACAGAGTGTGGGGTTCAGGAGTGTGTTATGTACTTTTGCAAGTCCAGGGGTGCCTTACATACAGAGTGCGGGGTTCAGGAGTGTGTTATGTACTTTGTGCAGTTCCAGGGGTGCCCTACATACAGAGTGCGGGGTTCAGGAGTGCATTATGTATTAAGTGAAGAGTTCAGGGGTGTGCTGTGTATACAGTGTGGAGTTTAGGGGTGCGCTGTACAAAAAATGTTTTTGTAAGAGTTCAGCATAGCCCAGTTAAAAATACTTTACTTTGCCTAATCTTTTATCTAAATTTAGTCCAGATATTGATAATGTATCTTTTACAGGTCAGGCGTCTCTAGTATGCGTCTTTTTTTTTTTTTTTTTTTTTGCCCTTAAGATTGAGATTTTTTAATAAATTGGGACATGTAGCTATTCAGTTTTGTATTTTAAAACATTTTTTTTTTTTTTTTTTACGTGAAATGGATATTCTTTCATATTTTTGTTTTGAAAACTGATGTTACTTAAAGCCAATCTCTAGCCATATTTTGTTCACTCTCCTTCCCTGTGCAGACGTTGATTAATATCCACATATCAGGGCATTCTGATATTTCCATAACTTTTATGGCCTGTTGGCTTTTTGAGAGGAGTACTGAGGATGCTGTAATGTTTTCAGGAAGTCATGAACAGTACCTTGTTAGCCCCTCCCACCAGCCATGATCTACCTGCATTGCATAGAAAAGCACAGAGACCCAGCAATGAAATGGAAAGATCTTATTAAAAAATGTGATTAGCATGTGGGGAGGAGAGAACCAGGCAAATCAAAATTAAAGGCAGTTTAATCCTCTGCATTAAGTTGTCTACACATAAATATTGAAGTGGTGGATTTGTTTTTGATCTTGTATAACTTTACAAGAACTTGATGAAATTGAAACTTCAGTAAAATTGCATTTGATTTTGGATGGACTTCTGTATTAACCTAAGAATATTTTAAACCTTAAACCCCTTTCTAAAAAATAGATTTTATGATGTATTTTAATATGAATAGATTAGCATTGTACTGTAATATATGTTAAACAAAAAAGAGGGTTTTGTTGTGTATTATAATTGTTTGAGAAGTGTCTTTTGTTCTGCTTATGATCCTATACCTGAATGATTGCTCAGTTTTGTTTTTCTGTTGTAGAGTCATGGCAGATGAATTAACAAACATCAGGGCAAATCTTCAACGACAGAACAGAGAGGCTCAGAGTGCCCTGCAGGACTTGTTAAGTGAAAGAGAGCAATTTCGGCAAGAAATGTCTGAAACAAAAAAGTATGTTTTTTTTTTGTTTTAATTTTCATTCTATTTTGCATTGTGTGGGTTTATATGTGCACAGTATATATTCAAGCACATGATATTTTAGGGCTCATTAACTCGTTAGGCTGGGTGGGTGGGGGTGTTAAACCAGGTGGTTGAGCCAAGGTTTTATCGGCCCTCTGGCCCTCTGCCTGAGCACTGACGTACAGCTACTCATAACTGTGCACATGTCAAAACTTAAGCAGCGTGTAACTTTCAGCAGGTGAAAAATACCCCAAAGTGTACCTGTACAATGTATACACAATGTGTACAATGGACATAAAAATATTTACATATTCAAAATTGCAGTAAAAAGACTTTAAAACAAGCCATCTCAGACCTCTCTCTAGCTGCTTGTACTGTGAAGTTTTTCATTCTTAGGCCTCATGCACATTTTTTTTTTTTTTTTTTTTTTTTTTTTTTTTTTACTGCCTGTAAACACCCCTCCTTATAAACCTACAGTATGTGTCCATACACACATAGAAGTTTAGAGGCAGAAAAAAAATCACTTGTGTGTTCAGCAGAGGAGTTTTTTGAACATTAACCAATATTAAACGCTTAGGGAACGTTTAGGCGCATTCCTGCGTTATTGTATTTTAGTAGCCAGAATTCTGGCCAGTAGAATGTATTAACGCTGGACTCGGTAACGTGCATGAATGTTTATGCAAATTGCTAAACTCCTGTAGGAAAAAAAAAAAGTGTCCAAAGCATACAGTGTGCATGAAGCTCTAAAGATTGCAGCAAAAACTCTAAAACCAGGTTTCATTCAGTTTCTAATGGCTTATAAATACCTGTAGTGTGTTTAGAGGGTTGACATACTGCTAAGGTTCTGCTGCAATAGAAAATAATAAAATAGAAGCTACGATTTTAGTACCTCTGTTGTAAACTTGAAGATGAATTTCTCCACATCGCCTATAGCTAGAGGTGAGTGGAGGTGTGTTTTTAAAGTGCTTTTATGGCTTGTTCAGAATTTTTAGTTACTTTTAGTAGGCATAGTCTGGACATAGGGCCTCAATAAAGGAGTTTTATGGTCACCGTATACACTTTCATTTTATACCATAAGCATTATACCAACAGTACAAACAATAGTTCAATTTTACAATTCAATATACAGTAAGTGTACTTGAAATATCTCCTTTCATGTTGTGAGTTTTTATTGGTTGAGCCAGATGGACTTGTCTTTTCTCAAACTGACTATGAGTTCTGCCTTTCCCTTTCCACAATATTATGGCTTCCTACTTGGCAGTTTCTCCTCCGTTTGTTTAAAAAAAAAATAATAATAAATCAGGATTGCTTTATTGAAAGCAAAAATTACAGAATGCAAAACGACAACTGTTTGACATGGGGTATCGCAGACATAGGATGTACACATTATGGTATATATAAAGCAACAATATCCAGTAGCATTCCATAGAGAGAGGTACAAACAGCATAATCATAAAAAAAAAACCCAACCACAGTTCCCTCATCATGGGAGAAGATTATAGTACTCAAGAGAGGGAATGGGGGAAGGGGGATTTGGACAGGGGGGGTTGGAAGGGAAAGTAACAACTAGAGACAGGGGATGTCAATGGGACACCACAGATCAACCGCCGGAGCACAATGATTGGGAAGTCCACGGCTGCCAAACCTTGTCAAATTTCCAGGGCCAGCCACGACTAATGTATGTCAGTTTGTAAAGAATGGCCTCCCCGGATGATAATGTAGGAGGAGTGGCAGAGGACCATTTACAGAGGATCACCTTTTTTGCATTGAAAAGTAGGAAATCAATAATTTCCTGTGATAGGACCTCTGGGCATCATCAGGAATGCCCAACAAGGCCAATTCCAGGGACATGGGGATCGCTACCTGAAGTCAATTAAGCTAAAAAATTTCAGACCAAAAAGCAAGGATCTCAGGGCACTCCTAGAACACGTGAAAGAAAGTGCCCTAATTGCGTCCAACGGGGGCAGTGAGGGGTCCCTGTCCGGGTATATTCTTTGCAACCTCATCAGGGTAAAATATACACAATGTAGAATTTTGTTTGGATCAATTTGTCCCTAGAGGAGATCATTAACTTAGGACAATTTTCAAGACAATCCTCCCAGTCCTCCCTATCTAAGGTGGGGAATATCCTGTTTCTATAGATCCCACAATCTCTCAGTGTTAGGAAAGTCAATTACAAGTAGGAAAGCAGTTTCTCCAAATCCCTCTGGGAAATTGAGTCCTGCCAGCGTGTCTCAACTGAGCATATCAGAAGAACATCCAACCCGGAAGGCGGAACACCCGAGAGAGCTGGGTATAGGTCAATAACTTGCCTGCAGGCATAATGTCCTGGAGTGTTTTTACACCATATCATGCCCATACTTGGGGGTCAGGAACCAATCGAAAATTAACTAACCTAGGGTTACCCCAGAGAGGCTGTACAGGTGACCAGCCTTCCTCGCACAAAAACCGCCGCTGAGCCGCAGCCCAAACCCGCCGCTGAGCCGCAGCCCAAACCCGCAAGGTCACCCTAGTCGGACCCGGCACTTCAGTATATGTCCTTACTCCTCTATACACTAAGTTTTTGTAAAAAAAAAGGAACCTAGACAGGCAGCCTCAGCAGCGGTATGTGTGCATTAGAGTGCGAACCCTCAAACTACCAGTAAGTCGTTGTAGCATAGATTTTTTCTTTATGGACCTTGCTTTATGCACAGGTCCAAATCATTTGGTGGTACGGGGTTGTTTTTTTAGGGGTTGGGCTTGGCACCTTTATTCCAGTGAAGGAAACTCTTAGGCGTCAGCATACATGACATTATGGACAATTTTATGCTCCCAACTTTGTGGGAACAGTTTGGAGATGGCCACTTCTTGTTCCAACATGACTGCGCACCAGTGTACAAACAAGGTCAATAAAGACATGGATGAGTAAGTTTGGAGTGGATGAACTTGACTGGGCCTGCACAGAGTCCTGATCTCAACCCGATAGAACACCTTTGCGATGAATTTGAGCTTCTCTCCAAGATCAGTGCCTGACCTCACAAATGCGCTTCTGAAAGAATGTTCAAACATTCCTATAAACACACTCCTGAACCTTGTGGACAGCCTTCCCAGAACAGTTGAAGCTGTTATAGCTGCAAAGGGTGGGCCGACTCAATATTGAACCCTACTAAAGCCCCGTACACACGTACCGATGGTCGGCATACAAATGTTCCTCTTTTCTCCCCGGGATGTCGGTGTCTGTTGAAAAGTGCAAAGACAGCACAAAGACAGCACAAGAATTTTGTCTGCAGACTTCAGCTGACTGCAGAAGTGATGTCATGTAATGGTTAACTTTCCCTGTGTTTTTAATTTTCTGAGCATGCCCAGTCTTGCAAATCTGCGGTCTGTCGGCCGAATTCTGTACTGACAGGCGAACAATCGTCCGTTCTGGTGTCCGCAGACAAAAATTTTCATGTTTGCAAGAAAGACTTTTGTCCGCGGATTGTGCGCAGACATCTGTCGGAGGCACCATACTAACACGCGTACAATCGGCAGATCCTTCGTCCACCGACGTTTGTATGCCGACGATCGGTACGTGTGTACGGGCCTTAAGACTGCGATGCCATGAAAGTTCATGTGCTTGTAAAGGCAGGCGTCCCAATACTTTTGGTAAGTGTGTGTGTGTGTGTGTGTGTGTGTGTGTGTGTGTGTATAATATGAAAGAAGATGTTTTTTTGTTTTTTTTTTCCAGAATGACCATTGATGAATTTAAAACAACAATTGTTATCTTAGATATACAGTATTATTATTCTGTAGTTAGTCCCTTTTTAATCACAACAGTGCTACTTACCGTAATTGTGATTCTTTTGATGACTTGCTGGGAAATGGTTGTGTACTTCCTATTGTGACTCTACATTTACTGTGGTTATAAATTGGACTTTTTTTTTTCTTTTTAGAGTTAGAATCCTCTGTTTGGTGCAGTGTATACTGTATGCCTCGCACAGCAGGGGGGCCACCGGGCATCTGATCTTATTCCATTCTGGCATCTGCTTCTCTCAGATGAGTAGCGGGAATCTAATTAATGTTGCCTGGTCTGAATCTGATTATTCGGAGGCTGTGCAGTATCTTATCCTTGCAATAAACCTAATTCGCAAAAGCACGTGGTATCTTCATTACCATATGGCTTTGCTTTTTTATGATTGAAAATAGCTTTACTAGTTCCCTTTAAAAAACAAAACTGATTTTACGTGATTTTCTTTTTTTTTTTTTCTTTCTGTAAAAGTCAAATCTTAGGAATTATCTAAGGGTTTTCTAGTATGTAAAATACTCATACCTTCTAGTCTGGACTTATAGTGATGTTATAGGCTAAATATAAGTACCGTATTCCTAAAAATGCTGGAAGCGCTCAACAATGGCTTTTCCTTTCCAAAGATATGACGGCTCCTATTGCCCTTCTGTTGTTGGTGCTCCCTCCTCTCCCCGCAGCAGCCTCTCACTGACACAGGGAAGATGGAGCTCCAGGATTACATGACCGCACTGATGCATATTAAAAATAAAGTATTTACAGAGTCCTTTTTTATACTGGCTATGTAGCATAGGTAGGAGGAGGGGTCAGGCAGCATTTTTAAGTATATTTTTAGTTAGCCTGATCTTCTTCCTAGAGTCTTTGACCCATTTCAGGGGATAATTAAATAATTTTGTTTAGTTTTAAAGCTAGGTATTTCATTGAGATGTGTTGCATCCAGAAACTTTTTGTGGTATAACAAAGGTAATAATTGTGCATACTACTTGCAACAATCACAGCTTCTTTTTTTTTCTCTTTAGGGTATTAGAAGAACTTCTGGTCTCCTTGCAGTGGGGAAGACAACAGACCTATTACCCCATTACCCAGCCCTTCACCACCACAGAACTGGTCGCAGCAAACCAGAAGCTGGCAGTGGCGGTGAAGTCTCACCTTATTGGGAATACTGGATCAGAGTGCGCCAAACACACCTCACAGGCAGTAGAGTTTTGCAGCACTCCTGCAGAAAAAATGGCAGAAATGGTAAATAGCGGTTTAAATGACACTAAGCTTTTTTTTTTTTTATTATTATTTTCAACATGTATTGTTGGCTCAAAAAGTATCTTCTGTTGCCGTCTCAAAAAACCCAAAACACATTAACCACTTGCCGACTGCCGCACGACTATTTACGTCGGCAGTCAGCCCCTCACAGGCAGAGTAACGTAGGGCTACGTCGCTAGCCTGTGAGGGTTTTGGGAGCAAGCGTGCGCCCGCCGGAGGCGCGCTCCCGCGTAGTCACGGACCCCCCCCCCCGCGTGTGCCCGGCGGACATCGTCAATGACAGCGGATCGTCCGTGACAGCGGGAGAAAGGCAGGCGGCTAGTGTAAACAAAGCCGCCTGTCAGTTCTCCCTGTGTAAGAATGATGATCAAACGGTTCTACTATGTAGGACCGTTGATCACTGTTCTTACACATCAAGCCACAGCCAATCAGTTAGAAACACGCCCCTAGGGACACACTTAACCCCTCCCTCTCCAATACAGTTAACTCCTTCACTGCCAGTGTCATTTTTACAGTAACAGTGCATATGTATAGCACTGATTACTGTAGTAATGTCACTGGTAACCCCAAAAGTGTCAAAAATGTCAGTCAAGGGTCCGATCTGTCCGCCCCAATGTCGCAGTCCCGCAAAAAAAAAAACGCAGATTGCCGCCATTACGCGTTAAAAAAAAAAACAACAAAAATGACAAAAATCTTTCCCTTTGTTAGTAAACGCAATAACTTTTGCGCAAACAAATCAAAATACGCTTTTTGTGATTTTTTTTTTTTTCCCCCAAACATATGGTAAAAAAAAATTGGCCTAAAATGTTAAATTTTGATTTTAAATTTTTTTTTTAGGGAATTTCATATAAAAAAAATTTGAAAAATATTGTTATTTTTGCAAAATTGACGCTATTTTTTGTTTATAGCGCATGATCAAAAAATCGCACAGGTGATCAAATACCACCAAAAGAAAGCTCTGTTTGTGGGAAAAAAAGGACTCCAAATTCGTTTAGGTACAGCTTTGTACGGCCGCGCAATTGTCAGTTAAATTCACGCAGTGCCGAATCGCAAAATAGGCCCTGGTCAGGAAGGGGGTAAAATCTTCCGGGGCTAAGAAAATATTTCATGAAATATAGCTTACAGGGCCATTAACTACTTAAATACCGGGCACTTTTATCCACTTCCTGTCCAGGCCGATTTTCAGCTTTTAGTGCTGTTGCAATCTGAATGACAATTGCGCGGTCAGGCAACACTTTACCCAAACTAAATTTTTTATAATTTTGTTCATACAAATAGAGCTTTCTTTTGATGCTATTTAATCACCGCTGGGTTTTTTGCTAAATAAACTAAAAAAGACTGAGAATTTTGGAAAAAAAAAACAAAACACGTTTTACTTTGTTTCTGTTATAAAAGTTTGCAAATAAATAATTATTCTTCATAAATTTAGCCCAAAATCTATTCTGCTACATTTCTATGGTGAAAATAACCCAAATAAGTGTATATTATTTAGTCTGTAGGAAAGTTATACACAAACTATCGTATACATCTAAAATTGATCCCAATGTACTGATCTCATTTCGTGAGTCCCAAAAATGCCAGGTCAGTAGAAATATCTCCCAAATTACCCCTTTTTGAATATTAGACAGCCTAAAGTATTTAGTAAGAGGCATGGCAGGTTTTTCTGAAGCTGTAATTTTTTATTATTTTTGCCCTGACCTAAATGATTCCACCCTCCTTGCTCCACAGATTTATACTTGCCTAGATTTGATGGCTGTGAAAGACTCCCTTTCTTGGCTGCACTTGTGCAATACAGCCTCATAAACGTCTATGGGGCTGTCCACTTGCCAGGAGACAGATATAGACAACCCCTATAGAAGTCCAGGGGCTGTAGTATGTGGGCAGGAGAAGGAGTCTTTTACTGCTGGATGTAAACTGAGGCCAATGATACAGTATGTGTAGCTGCTGACTTTTAATTTTTGGAGGGGGGGGGGGGGGGGGCGGAACTCCGCTTTAACCACTTGCAGACCGCCTACCGCAAATATACTGCAGCAGGCTGGCTCTCGGGATCACAGGTCTCTGTGTTGATTCCACAAGTCCCTCCCCCATACAGTTAGAAAACCCTCCCCTTGGCTCACACTTAACCCTTTGATCACCCCTGGGTTAACCCCTTCCCTGCCAGTGTCATTATTACAGTAAAATAAATTAAATTAAAACCCACGCTACTGGTGCTAAATAACTCAATATCTGTGTTACAAATTTAATTAATGCAGCTGCTGTGCATCTAAGTTAATCTTAGAGAAATATGCAAATGCATTTAATGTGTACAGGCTGCAGAGGAGACAGAAGGAGTGCACTGAGTGAGCTGCTATGAGACAGAGCCTTAACGGAGGCCTAATTCGGAGCAATCCCATACAAGGCATCTATAATCTTGGAATTATCCCTACTAAGAGCCTGGTTGCCAAAGCCATCTATGATCTTATCAAGCGCTTGAGACTCATATTTGTGGTGAGTAGGGAACCTAGAGGGTCTGGCCACTCACTTGAGCACCGTTTGAACGATCGGTTTCTGCACCTGAGCACTTTATTGGACACGTTATTATTTAAGGACTGTTTTATCAATTTGTTGCAATATATGCTGGTTTTATATATATATTATTTAATAACCTTGCACTTTATTGGACACATCACTAATGAGGATTGTTTTACCAATTTTTGCAATACATGTTTGTTTTTTATATATTTATATACTAATTAATATTATTGCATTTATAATTTATATGAAATGCTAGCGCTGTTTTAATTTCATTTTGCACATTATTACAGTAACATTGCATGTTTTTAGCACTGATTACTGTAGTAATGTCACTGGTCCCCCCAAAAGTGTAAAAAATATCAGTTAGTGGTCCGATCTGTCCGCCACAATGTCGCAGTCCTGCTAAAAATCTCAGATCTCCGCCATTACTAGTAAAAAATAAATAAAAATAACACAAATCTTTCCCCTAGTTTGTAGACGCGATAACTTTTGCGCAAACCAATCAAATTTACGCTTATTTGGGATTTTTTTTTACCAAAAATATGTAGCAGAAAACAAATTAGCCTAATATGATGAAAAAATTAGATTTTTTTTTTTTTTTTAATTGGGAATTTTTTTTTTTCAGAATTGTCGCTCTTTTTTTGTTTATAGCGCAAAAAATAAAAATCACACAGGTGATCAAATACCACCAACAAAAGCGCTATTTGTGGGGAAAGAAAGGATATCAATTTTATTTGGGTACAGCATCGCACGACCGCAATTGTCAGTTAAAGTAATGCAGAGCTGTATCCCAAAAAATGGACTGGCGCGAAACCCCATTTTGGCTGTACTTTCCTTTTTAAGTTGTCAGTCAATGGCATTCATGAACTGCTGGTAACCAGTGCAATTATGCCTGGAGAAAAATGCTCTAGCTGTATTGGTGTTAAAGTGGAGTTCCGGCCTCAAAAACAAGTTTGGCCCATCCGCTTGCTGTGACTGCCCTGAAAAACAAATGGATAGTCCCAATATTTTTTTTTTCTTAACTTATCTTGTTTTTGAAGAAAATATGCTTACCTTTCTTCTACTTCCTCCCTCTGCGGCTGCGGCCCACGTCGTCTCTTCCTGTTTGCGATGACTCCTGGGAGGTGAACGTCATCGCTCCCAGGAGTCAATATGCCTGCACCGGCCCCGCTCGTCACTTCCGGTGCAGGCGCGTCATTCCCTGCTAAACAGCTTCTGGGCATGCCCAGAAGCTGTGCAGGGATGACACACCTGCACCTGAAGTGACGAGCGGGGCCGGTGCAGGCACATTCTGGGAGGAGAAGACACGGAAGAGGACGCGCTAGCTTCAGCTGCCCACATCCGAGATGGCAGCGCTGGACAAGAAATTTTCAAGGTAAGTATTTCTTCTAAAAGGTAAGTGCGACTCAGGACAGTTCAGAGGCTATCCATTGTGGAATGCACTAGCCCTGACTGTCCCAGGGGTATTTTTATCTAAATTTCACCCCCGAGGCCGGAACTCCGCTTTAAGCTGGTTTTTATGGCAGTGCTGTAAGTGTGCCTGAAGAGCTTTCTGCTGCGCACGTTTCCATTGTCATATTACTTCTCTTTTTATAATTTTAGCATCTTGTAGTTTGTCAGTGCTGCTATATGTGTGAATTGACCTGTATTGTAGGTTTACTGATTCTTTTAAACAAAAGAAATAAGCTTGCTATCTTCAATGGCAACATGTCGCTCATATCTATATGGATTTCTGAAAAGTTTTCATTTGATTTTTCCTCAGTTGTCAGATAAACAATAAACTGAACTGTGTTGTGTTTCAGATCCTGAAATCGCAGGACCCTACATTATGTACGGAGATGTCTGCTGATATTTCTTTCTCAGAGTCCTCCTCACCATCCTTCCTGGCAGCAAAGAAAAGCATTGGCCGCTTTCATCCATACACGCGATACGAGAACATCACTTTTAATTGTTGCAATCACTGCCATGGGGAACTGATAGCCCTATAGGAAGAATTGAGATGAACTCTCTGGCCAATAGCAGTGTTTGCAGTGAAGTGCACATTTCAAGAGCAATAATTTCTGTATTCGGACATCTGGACTTGAAATAACAAAGAATTTGTGTACCTCTGTTCAGCTCGTGCCTGACCTCATGCAATAAAACTTTTATAGGAAGACAAAAATATTGCTGTACAAGAGCACGCTGGAGAAAGTTTTTTCAGGGCATTCAAAAAGTGCAATGTAAACATTGTTTCTGAAATGCTTTTATCACAAGTAGGTCATTCCTTAAGGATTTTTTCTAAGAATTCTGTGGTGCAATACTGTCTGAATCTTTGACAGCTGTATTATTTTTTTTTATTTTTCTTTTGGCCTTCAGTGTTTTCAATGGTTATTGAATGTATCAACCATTAATAATTAATTTTAATAAATATCTAGCATTTCATTTTGGCTTGGGTTGTTCTTGGGCAAGAATCACATGCTAAAGGTCTGTCAAAGTAATCAACTGAAAAAAACTTTCAACTTCTTCATAGTACAGGAGATGTTTTGGTCCAGAGATCATTTCCAAGTCATTAGTGTTTTGGAGCCTTCAGGTCAAATTTTGCCCAAACTGAGTAGACTCAGATTGTTCATATGTTTATTGAGCTGTGTTGTTTTCACATACTACTATGCATGTGTCCTGTGAATAGGGTACATAATTAACTATTTCCCATACTGATTGCTGTGGCAGATGTCCGTGCTGTATAAAACTGTATGTAACAATAGCTACTTTCAGTATACCACACTGTGCTCTGGCAGCAGTTCGGGGACT
Organism: Pelophylax lessonae; assembly: GCF_965119305.1. NCBI lineage: Eukaryota > Metazoa > Chordata > Amphibia > Anura > Ranidae > Pelophylax > Pelophylax lessonae. The sequence goes on along the minus strand of NC_138769.1, from coordinate 216,082,190 downwards.
TCGTGTCTGCTGTTGGAAAATGGAGTTGAGCTGTGCTCTACCATGCACAGCCTTTCATTTTATCACTAAATACAAGGCTTTCTCTGATTGGCCTGAGGTAGAGATCGTGATGTCTTCGGCCCACCTCAGCCAATCAGAGGCAGCCTTGTATTCACTGAGAAAATGCAAGGCTTCCTGTGAATGACTGAGTAACACTCAGCCTGACTCGATTTTGTTTCAGCAGCATACAGGAAGTCCTTGTATCAATGCCGGAACATAGAGTTGTATACGGTATGTAGCTGTTACATAAAGTTCATACAGCATTGACAGCAGCCACAGCAGTTAGTAAAGGAAATAGTTTGTTTGGGCCAGCTTGGACCAAACCAGCTTTTTAAAGTTGACGTAAACATGGAGTTAAACTTTAAAAATGTGAGTTCCCTGGCTGTCATGTTAAAACTTTGGCTTCAATGCCCTGAGTTGTTGATCTGAAATGGGTATATACCTAAGGAATTCTGACAGTCATTTACAGCATGCTTGTTCATTGACTGACTCAAAAGCATTTAGCTTTGGTTCACACCGAATGTGACTTTGAAATCGCGCTACTTCGGTGGGATTTCAAAGCCGCCGGTCAGTGCGATTTTGTGTGTGGCTTGCCGACATCTATGCACAGATGTGTGGAAAGCTGTGTGTCCAGGGGTCAATATTCTGGAACTCGGAGCGATAAAGCTTTGCTTGAGTCACTGGACAAATTGTCGGCAGGGATTCTGTCAGACAATGCCACAGCCATGGTTTACGTCAATCATTAAGGGGGCACCAAGAGTGTCTTGGCGGCCCGGGATGTGGCCGAGATCTTCATTTGGGCAGAAAAGTTTGTTCCAGCCCTCTCCGCTGTGCATATACCCAGAGTGGAGATCTGGCAGGCGGATTACTTGAGTTGTTAGGTGTTGGGGAAATCACTCCCACTGAGCTATTGTGTTCTGACGGCAGGGAGACTTTCCCATCGTCAGAATACACTGATCAGGGCTGCTATGGCACTGATCGTGTGGAAATTTTCCAACAGGCTGGTTATACAGGAGTCCATCTGTCCTTGCTGAACAGGCGGAATTTTGATCCATGTAAGCCTGGCTTAACAAATTCCTGGATTGTGAGACTCTGCACTCCTAATCCCCTGAGCAAATCCCAGTGTTCTAACTATGGAGTTTCGTCATAAGTGATGTCTAAAATTTGACTTGTATCTCAATATACACTTCGGGGAAAATCGGTGAGCCAATCGCCCAAGCAAGAAACCACATTTCTGGGGGCATTCCTTACACTAAAAATGTACAGATCGTCTCCAGGTTCCCATATTGCAATGAGTTTTGCAAAATCACTGTAGCTATAGATTGAAATGTAAAGATTCTTTTACTAAATTACAAAATGGCTTGTGTAGTAATTTGCACACAGTATGTTAATTTTTAAACAAAAATGAAGCTTACTCTTAAACCAGGCCATAAATGGAATGGATTGAAATGTGTCTGGTACAGCAGGGACAGGCTGAATTTTGAGCCATCTATGGGCAGGCTTGTTCTACAGAAGTCGATCTCTCGCTCTGTTCCCCGCAGTCAGAATACAATAGCTCAGCGGGAGAGATTCCCCCATTCGCATTGAGTGTGTGGATGCGGAAATCGATTAATTTTCTTTCATTCAACCCAGTGGTTGAATGAAAGAAAATTAATTGTGAATGGATTTCTCAGGTCCAACGAACTAGCAACTTCAAAGGGAGTCCAAAAGTGGCAGTCTCTGTACTTTTCTTTTGTCAGACTCACTTTAAGGGTGAACAAGGTGTATGATTTAATTCCATCCATACTAAAATATCCCAAATCAGTTACACCATCCTTTGTTTTACATGTTGGAACATGGTCATCTGCTTCTGTTTATCCCATTCAGCCTAGAATGTGACACAAGTGTTGATTCACTAAGGCCCCTTTCACACTGAAAAGCAATGGTTTTCCTGGGGGTTACCTGCGCCTTTCCATAGACTTCCATTAGATCAGGTAGTTTTGGTGCATTTTCTGAAAGCGCACCAAAAGTCCTGCATGGAAGACCATAGCAAGTCCGTTTGAAAACAGCCTAAAGCCAGCAGGGGTTGGCTGAATTTTGATCCATATGTAAGCTAGCTGATTGTACACAAGTCAATCAACAGTCTGTTTCAGGGCCACTGACTCTGATCATCGTATTCTGCCAGCAGGGAAGGCTTCCTCGCCAATAGAATACAGTAGTGCGAGTGGGTATGATTGCCCCATCCACATTGAATGTGTGCATTAGAGAATCGGTTCTTTTTTTTTTTTTTTCATTTAACCCGCTAGATGAATGAAAACATGAATCATGTTTGGCCAGCCTAAGATGAATGAGTAATTTTCTTATCCAAACACACGTCACATTGCATGTGTATATTCTTTTTTAAGAATACATTGACAAATAAGGCCCTTAGTAATTTTACGATAAACTTATGGAATACGTAAAATTCTACCTCATCTCTCCTTCTTAGAATTTTGGTTTTCTACAAATATCTGTATGCATGGCAAAATATTTTAGTAAAAAACATAAAACTAAACATAGTAGGCTAGGCGCAAAGTATATATTTTTGGTTGTACTATTTTTTAGTTTGATTTTTACCACTTTGACTTTTCCCTGTCATATATTGGGCAGCAAGTATTTAACCGATCAATACTGTTTCTTACCTATTCCCTGGTTTTGCTTTTTGCACCAGTATATACACGTATTTTTTTTTTTTTTTTTATTTGGTATAAAAACCAGTAATTGCTTTGTAACTGAAATAATGTGTGCGCTATTAACACTAAAATTCCAAACAAGATAAAAAATGTTGTAAACTTGGGTTCAATTGATAGTTTAAAAAAGAAAAAACTTAATCTTTATGCATTAATGCATTTTATTGTCTATGCCGGGATTGACCGCTTTAGCAGAAAAACATCTGTAGATGGGAAAACTGCTCCCGTCCCCCTACAAAGTCTAGAAATACAGCCTTTTTGTTCATTCTGTGTTTTAAGCATAAGTCATTAAAAGCTCTAGAGATAATCACTTTAGTCTAAACTCATTCAAGTTGCTGCCTGTATAGTAACGCAATGTCTTATTTAGAACATATAATAGAGCTAAAACCTAAGCTAGCATGTAAGAACATTACTCTTGTAAAGGACTTGTCACATCCCATAACAAGGGAGCTACAATTTTTCCAATGTTCATTATGAACTCCCATTTTCTTCTGATATATTAATAAATGTATGTGAAGGACTGTATCTGAGGCTTGATAAAGTAAATGATTCCCAAAACCCTTGGTCTAAGTAGCTGAAGTTGCTGTATAGCATTCTTCCAGTTCATCAGGATGCTGCTCTATGCTATTCCAAGAAGCAGCACCCTTCTGGTTATCTCTGGGACTCCTGGACCGTTGGCGTAACCCCTCATGGTTGGCTTTTGTATGCAAGCTCATTATGTAGAGGAGAGTACTACAGGGGCATTGATAGGTGCTGCTTCTACATGTTTGTGGGTGCATGTGGTTAAAAAAAAATCAGATGTTATTGCAAGGGTTGGTGCACATTTCTTCATTTTGTTATCTAGTATGAAACTGTGTTCCCACCTTCACCATTTCCGTGACGTCACTGTGCTGCTCTTTATAGTTTGCTAACCATTGTATGACATAATCTCTGCCCTTACAGGATTTGCTGTTGTTTTTACATAGATTTTCAGACAATAAAGTATTCAAATCTTTCTTTTACCAATGAAGTGTCTCTAACTGTACTGTGTGCACAATCATTAGGCATGTTGTATTTTTTAGGATTCATTTCATTATTGAACAAATACTGTGCTCTCGGTCAATCCAAAATGTTAATAAACCTCAAAACTGAATATTTAATAAAGTAAAGTGAGGTTTTGGCTTCCTTAGAAGAATATCTATGTATGCATAAATATTGGGCATCTATTAGTGTGCAGAATTATTATGCAACTAAGGCCCCTTTCACACAGGCGGACCGTTCAGATCCGCCTGTCAGTTTTTCAGGCGGATCTGAATGGCTGCCCCATGCATCTCTATGGGGCATCGGATGTCAGCGGGGACATGTCCGCTGACATCCGATCCGATCCTGTCCCTCAAATACGGACGGATTGAAACCCTATTTTCCATCCGTCTGGCAGATCGGATCAGATGGGAACGGACAGGCGGTCTGTTCTCATCCGATTCCCCCATAGAGAAGAGCGGGGACCTGACAGCTCTGTCTCCGCACACAGCGCGGAGACAGAGCTGCCACCTGCCTGCTCAGCGGGGGATCGGCGGATCGATCCCCCGCTGAGAAAAAGAAGGGCCCACAAGTTCTCAATAGGGTTTAATTCAGGTAAGGGAGGGGACAAATGTCATTAGCTTTCATCTTTAGGGCCTTTACTGGCTAGCCGTGGAGTACTTCGATGCATGCAAAATAGACAGCATTGTCCTGCATAAATATCATGGTATTCTTGAAAGTTGCAGACTTTTTCCTGTACCACTGCTCGAGGAAATTGTATTCTAAAAACTGGCAGTAGGTTTGGGAGTTGATTTTGAGTCAATTCGAAAAGATCCAACTAGCTTATCTTTAATAATACCAGCCCATACCAGTACCCCAGCTCCACCTTGCTGGCATTTGAGTTGAAGTGGAGCTCTTAGAGGTCTAATACAGCGACATCATCACGTTCGACCCGGTGGAACGCAGGTGGACTGCACGCGGTATTCAGCGGTGTTACAAACCAGTCCAGGCTTCTCTAGTGGGTGCCGCTCTAAGGCACAGAAACATGAGTTTTATTCATTGTTTTTAAGTAAACTTTTTATAAATAAAATGTAACTGCACGATCATTCTGCTTCACATTTTGTATTCTGGGAATATCTCTGGCATACCATACCCTGCTGTGGATGTGAGGTCTAAACCTCCTGTTATTAAGCCCAGGGAGCTGACATAACGGTTGTGGCAGATATATTTAAGGTACTGTTTGTTAAACATCCAGCGGCAGTTACAAATATTCTCGCTTAAACTGTATTGGTTATACTTCACATATAATATCTGGTTTATTAGACACTTGCACTGTGAGTAGATCTTGTTACTTAACCTAGGGCCCAGGTAACGTATTGACCGGGTGGTGTTTTTTTTTTTTTTGTTTCTTATTTCCCATAGTTCTTGTTTCTACATATCCACAGGACTTACAAGTCCGAGTTTCGGTGCAGTCAATACAGGTGGGTATTTCCTCAACCTTTCACCTAGTCACACATTATAATATATTCAAAACTTTTGCTTCTTATCACAAACACGTTAGTTTTGTTGTACATACATCATTTATCCTGTAGCTTACGGCGTTAGACCACTACAGTTGTCACCCGTCATGCTTACAGGTACCTACGGATTGAGATGTTCGTTCATTAATTGACTTGTTTGGTGGCAAGTCTTCTCATCCTTTAACACATACGTCATACGTTTACGACATATCGCAACACTCATACCTCTTACCTGACACGTTTTCAGGTAACTAAGGCCTGAGTTTTCTTTGTTAATTTGCCTGGTACACCTTGGGTAACTCGGCCTCTATCACACTCAAGGACTGGCACGCTTTCAGTCCTGTGCAACTCGAGTTTTCGTTTGCTAACTGACCCACTACCACTATAGTGAGTCTGCTTGTTGCATCACATAACTCACACTTGTACAATTTTGAAGGGAAAAAAAAAAAAGGTTTTAAAATAAATATATACAGTTGTGTTCAAAATTATTCAACCCCCACTGAAATTGATTGTTTTGGCCAGTTTGACATTGATTCTGATCATTCAGTCATCCTGCTTACAATTAAATCAAAGAGGCACGTGTAGGTCAGACAAATATAACATAACATTTATAATGAAATAACCACAAATGTCTTTTCTGTGCTCACATCATTATCAGTTTTATTCAACCCCCAAGTGACATTCAATCTTAGTACTTAGTACAACATCCTTTTACAGTTATAACAGCTTTTAAACGTGAAGCATAGCTTGACACAAGTGTCTTGCAGCGATCTACGGGTATCTTCGCCCATTCGTCATGGGCAAAAGCCTCCAGTTCAGTCACATTCTTAGGCTTGTGCACTGCAACTGCTTTCTTTAAGTCCCACCAGAGGTTCTAAATCGGATTTAAGTCTGGTGACTGTGAGGCCACTCCAAAATGTTCCAGCCTTTAATCTGCAACCATGCTCTAGTGGACTTGGAGGTATGCTTGGGATCATTGTCCTGTTGAAAGGTCCAACGTCTCCCAAGCCTCAGGTTTGTGACGGACTGCATCACATTGTCATCCAATATCTCCTGGTACTGAAGAGAATTCATGGTACCTTGCACACGCTGAAGCTTCCCTGTACCTGCAGAAGTAAAACAGCCCCAAAGCATGATTGACCCCCCGCCATGCTTCACAGTAGGTAAGGTGTTCTTTTCTTCATAGGCCTTGTTCTTCCTCCTCCAAACATAGCGTTGATCCATGGGCCCAAACAGTTCTAATTTTGTTTCATCAGTCCACAGAACACTATCCCAAAACTTCTGTGGTTTCTCCACATGACTTTTGGCATACTGCAGTCGACTCTTCTTATTCTTTGGAGACAGCAAGGGGGTGCGCCTGGGAGTTCTGGCATGAAGGCCTTCATTACGCAGTGTGCGCCATATTGTCTGAGCAGAAACTTCAGTACCCACATCTGACAAATCTTTTCTCAGTTCCTCAGCAGTCACACGGGGACTTTTCTCCACTCTACTCTTCAGGTAGCGCACAGCAGTCGAAGTCAGCATCTTCTTTCTGCCACGACCAGGTAGCGTTTCAACAGTGCCCTTTGCCTTGAATTTGCGAATGATGCTTCCTATGGTGTCTCTTGGTATGTTTAACATCTTTGCAATCTTCTTATAGCCTTTGCCCTTCTTGTGAAGAGTTATCACCTCTTCTCTTGTCTTCCTGGACCATTCTCTTGACTTCACCATGTTTGTAACCACACCAGTAAATGTCTAGAAGGAGCTGAGTATCACAGTCATTTTAAAGCTGCCTAATTGGTGCTTATTAGGCTTTATTGCTGCTCCCTGACATCCACAGGTGTTTTCAATACCTGATTGAAAACAATTCAATGGACCTCTGTTCTTCAGAGTGGTAGTCTTTAAGGGGTTGAATAATTGTGTCAATGAAGGATTCACAAAAGAAACATTTACTACTGTATTACAAAACCAATTGATGTAATTTTAGTTGCATATGGTTCTTTAAGAAGTCCTTGTAGGATTTCATTCTGAATACAATTACAAATGTACACTAAATCCCCTAAAACCCTTTACAGCATTGGGGGTTGAATAATTTTGAACACAACTGTGTGTGTGTGTATATATATATAGATATATATATATATATATATATATATATATATATATATATATATATATATTCACAATAGATCTGTTCTTCGTTATATAGGTCATGCCACAGGCTTCGGACATTGAAGAATTTGCCATCCCACCATCTGCTGCCAGGGGATCAGAACATGGTAGCACGCTCTCTCTGAGATCCTGGACCATCCCCAAGCTCATGGCTAAGCTGCAGCGTAGGGGTATCGCGCACCCAGCTTTGGCTCGTAAAGCTGAACTTTTCAGACTATTATTCCCCAGTGCACCAGGCACTAACAATGAGCAAGTCCCCTCACGCACAGTTGCCACATCCCTCTCACAAATTAACACTACCCTTAGCTCACTGGTGACCTCCTTGCGTGAGTTACGAGCCAGGGTAGATGCATTGGTTAAAAGCCAACTGACCGCAGAGGTACCCTCCATTTTTGAGACACCAGCAGTTCCAAAGGCACCCACTGTCTCAGTCTCCGTGCCACTAGCCTCAGGTAAGGGTGCTAGTACCCTCTTTGTCACCCCAGCTAATTTTATACCAGTAAATATAAATAAAGATATACTAGACAGTAAAGATGTCAATTTGGCCTCCCTTTTATTAGCTGCCCACAATATAGCCGACAACAGGTCATACGCTTGCGGTAATGTCTCCGTGGTGGTTAAGACCAGGGACCACAGGCTAAACCGTAAGCTCTCCATCCCAGACTGTCTTCGCATTTAGTGTTTTCAGGGATGTAATCTGCTCCGCAAACCCACATAGGAGGGAGGCGCTTGACCTCTACCTTTAGACGGTAGTGGAGTTGAGTCAGAAATACGGCAGGTCGGCCTTTTATGACTACCATCACTATTTTTCTGCCAAGGCTGCTGCTCTTCTGGCCCAGCACCAGGTAGTTACAGACTGGAGCAACGTAGACACTGAGTTATTTTGCATTTTGCTGGACTTAGATGTCCAGTTTGTGCTACTTGCCAATCCTCCACACACACTACTTAGTGGTGCCCAATACAGCACAACTAGGTAAGCTAGGGTGCCCAATTCAGTTTTTAGGTAAAGCACAGATTTGCAACAATTTCAATCAAGCCAGGTGCAATTATAGTCAGTGCCGCCTCCTGCATGTCTGTGCTATTTCTTATAGGGCTCACCCCAAGTCTGCCTGCCCGCTGAGACAAGCCAGGACCACATGACTAAGCCATATTAACATTCCATACTTGCAGGTCTGTTTGACTACTCACCCTTCCCCCACTTTAAGTCCATTTTTGGTAGATGGTTTCATACAGGGGTTCCACACGGGGTTCATTTCATTACCACAATTCGGCAAAAGACCTGAGACTGGGACGGAGATTTGTCTTCCAACAAGACAATGATCCAAAACATAAAGCAAAATCTACAATGGAATGGTTCACAAAGAAACATATCCATGTGTTAGAATGGCCAAGTCAAAGTCCAGACCTGAATCCAATCGAGAATCTGTGGAAAGAACTGAAAACTGCTGTTCACAAACGCTCTCCATCCAACCTCACTGAGCTCGAGCTGTTTTGCAAGGAGGAATGGGCAAAAATTTCAGTCTCTCGATGTGCAAAACTGATAGAGACATACCCCAAGCGACTTAGAGCTGTAATCGCAGCAAAAGGTGGTGCTACAAAGTATTAACTTAAGGGGGCTGAATAATTTTGCACGCCCAATTTTTCAGTTTTTTATTTGTTAAAAAAGTTTGAAATATCCAATAAATTTCGTTCCACTTCATGATTGTGTCTCACTTGTTGATTTTTCACAAAAAATTACAGTTTTATATCTTTATGTTTGAAGCCTGAAATGTGGCAAAAGGTCACAAAGTTCAAGGGGGCTGAATACTTTCGCAAGGCACTGTATATTCTCCCGAAGGAGCTTACAATGTAAGGTCCCTTACTTTCATTCATACATACACATCCTAGGGCCAGTTTAGAAAGGATCCAATTTACCTATCAGCATGTCTTTGGAGTACTGTTTACTTAGTTTAGCCTAAAGTGGACCTTCAATCTCTCAATCAACATTTAATATTTATGTCATTGATTAAGTGTAAACTTTGTTTTATCATTTCTTCAGTTACTTCCTGGTTTCCAGGCTAGGAAAATGATGTCATACATTCCAGGAGCCTTCAGGAGGGGAGGAGGGGTCTTCTCAGCTAAGCACACCCTCCTGCCTGCATGGCTCAGCTAAGAGCAGATGGATTCCAGAAAGTAAATGCTACATGAATCATCTGCCCTTACTCAAGATGGAAATGGCCAGAAATGCTAGGGGTTGTTTTTCAAAGTGATTTCTCAGCAAAAAAAAAAAAACATGAAGACTTGGATAGATGAGGGGAGGGTTTGCTTTGAATATTAAAAATGAATTAAGTAGCGTTTTTGGTTTGTGGTGCTCAGTTCTAGGGTAGTTTCACTTTAAATGTATTTAAATACTATTCATAGAACTTAAAACTTGAACATTAACCACTTTAATACAGGGCACTTCCCTCCCTTCCCGCCCAGGCCAATTTTCCCCTTTTAGCGCTGTTGCATTTTGAATGACAATTGCGCGGTCATGCAACACTGTACCTTCACCAAATTTACGTCATTTTCCCCCCACAAATAGAGCTTTCTTTTGGTGGTATTTGATCACCTCTGCGATTTTTACTTTTTGCTAAACAAATAAAAAAAGACCGAAAAGTTTAAAAAAAAAAAAAAAAAATTTTGTTTATGTTATACAATTTTGTAAATAAATAATTTTTTTCCTGCACTGATGAGCACTGATGAGACTGCACTGACAGGCACTGATGAGGAGGCACTGATGGGGTGGCACTGATGGGGTGGCACTGATGGGGTGGCACTGATAGGTGGCACTGATAGGCGGCACTGATAGGCGGCACTGATAGGCACTGATATGTGGCACTGATAGGTAGCACAGATATGCAGCATTGGTGGGTACTGATAGGCGGCACTGCTGGGCACTGATAGGCGGCATTGATGGACACTGATAGGTGGCACTGACGGGCATTGATAGGTGGCACTGACGGGCACTAATGGGCACTGATAGGCAGCACTGGTGGGCACTGATGGGCACTGATGGGCGGCACTGATCGGCACTGACAGGCAGCACTGATGGGCACTAATGGGCACTGATAGGCGGCACTGGTGGGCAATAATGGGCACTGGTGGGCGACACTAAAGGATGGCAGTGATGGGCACTTGTGGGCAGCACTGATAGGGAGGACACTGGTGGGCATCACTGATGGGGAGGGCAATGGGGGGCTCCCTGAGCCCTGATTGCCATCCCTGGTGGCCATAGTGGGCATCCCTGGGGTCATAGTGGGCATCCCTGGGGTCATAGTGGGCATCCCTGGTGGATCTAGTGGCATCCCCCCCCCGAGGGTCTGCACTGGTAATCAATGATCTGATTACCAGTGCCGACCCCCCCCCCCTGTCAGGGAAGCCGCCGATCGGCGCTCCTTTACTCGTGCCTGTCAGGCACGAACTAAGGAAAGCCGATCAACGGCTGTTCCTATTTACTATGTGACCAGCCGTGATTGGACACGGCTGATCACATGGTAAAGAGCCTCCGTCAGAGGCTCTTTACCGAGATCGGAGATGCAGGGTGTCAGACTGACACCTCGCATCACCGATCGCCGCTCTGCGCGCCCCCGGGGGGCGCCCAGAGCGGAGTTATCCTGCCGCCGTCATATGACGTCCGGTCAGGATAACTCAACCACATTCCCGCCGTCAATCTGTAATAGGGCGGGCGGGAAGTGGTTAAAAAACAGCATACTGATTTTCCCTTAGCGTAGCAACTACCCTTACAATAATGGAACCATATTAATTTATTTGTGTAGCACCCTCCTAGATAAGTGCTAGGTAAAAGTATCAAGTGGCTCTTTCTGCTTCTCAGGAGAGCCTGATCTGTTATGCCTCGTACACACGCAACGATTATCGGCCGACCGATCGTCTGACTTTTGTCCAGAGTGGTGTTTTGTTGGTTGGAATGTGCCAAGACTGCACACAAATTTTCTCGGCCAACAAAAATCTACTTCAGAAGTGATGTCATGTGCTGGTTTACTTTCCTTGTGTTTTTTCTTCTCTGAGCATGCCCAGTCTTGCTCATCAGATTTTTGTCTGCCGAAATCTGTAGTGACTGACGGAAAATCGGCCGTTGTGTTGACGGCCAACGAAAATTTTCTAGCCTGCACACTAGATTTTTTTCAGCCGAAAAGTCGGAGTCGGTTGTCGGAAGCATCGTACTAATAAGCTGAAAATCGGCCGATCGGACGTTGGCCGAAAATTCCCGGCCAATAATCGATGCGTGTGTACGAGGCATTAGTCTGCCTGTCATGTTTTTCTAGGTGTGATTCACTGGGTCTGAGGGAATATCCACACTGTGTCCAATAAGAGAGCTTGTTGGACCGTGGAGGAAACCTAGCCAGTGACACATCGTGTTTTATGGCAGTCCCAGTGTGAGGGCATTTCTGCAATGCATCCTGGGATTGCCCAAAAAATACGGAGGGGCATGTGACAGGGTATCTTTTGGCGGGAGCAAAGTCCCAGGAGGAGGTGGACGGCTGTCTCTCCTCATGCAGAGTGAGGAAGGTTGTCCAGGCGGTCGGCCTAGGGACCAGGAGTGGAACTGGGCTGCAGAGGATCCAGTGTGCTGACCAAGGGAGATTTTGGGCAGAGGACTTTGGGCAAAACAGTATTGTGAGTACTGAAGGATCTGCCTAAGAGAGGGGGACCACTCCAAAGAAGTCAGGGAATCAAGGAGCCAGCTCACTCAGAGTGTTACAGTAAAGGGGGTGCCAAGTAGTAAAACCTTGAAGATAGGGATAAAGAGGGTGCCAGGAAGGGCCCTGAAGTTTTTCAGCAGCACAGTCTACCTACCTGAGTACTGCTTGCCTCAGGATAGAGTTTACCTCAGGAAGCTTAAGAAAAGCCTTTCACAGCCAAGGGCAAAGTGAAGCAGCGGCCTAGCTGTGACTAGCTCAATTTCAGCGTTAACCAGCATTTATTCAAGTAGTCCCTTGTGCATAGTTCTATTCAGTTGGAGTATCCCACTAATCCCTTCTCCTATCCAAGTTCCAAATAGAACATAAAAACCAAAGATACTGGACTAATTCTTGTCTGAGGTAAGACACTTGGGAAAATATCAGACCTTTTTACTATTGCTAATGGTAAACCAGGGGAACCCATAACCAGCAGCTCCCTTGGGAGTAGTGCTACATTTGACTTGACAATAAAATGAAAAGAGCAGTGGTGGGCACTAACCATGGTCATTTGCTGTAAATGACTGGAGCCTGGAGGTCATTGTTCTTTTCATTTTTATTTAGAAATCCACCAATTTACAAGTAATTTTTCACATGCAATCAGGGCCGGACTGGGAATAAAATTCAGCCCTGGAAAAAATTTCATACCAGCCCCATAGCATTATTATACCGGCCCAACAGCATAACGCCATTGTTTTCTTGTTCATAAAAGGGAAAGCCATGCATTTTAAAGCAAATTTGAAGAGTGTACTATCATAGATAAGATAGATATAAAAGCATATAGGGCTTTATATATAAAAGAGCAAATTCTAGTTAAAAGTGGTAAAAGTGCGGACATGGTAAAGGAGAGGTCAGAGGATGTGCGGACATGGCACAGGACATGGCAGAGGCTGTGCGGACATGGTACAGGAGATGTCAGGGGCTGTGCGGACATGGCACAGGACATGGCAGAGGCTGTGCGGACATGGCACAGGACATGTCAGGGGCTGTGCGGACATGGCACAGGACATGTCAGAGGATGTGCGGACATGGCACAGGACATGTCGGGGGCTGTGCGGACATGGCACAGGACATGTCAGAGGATGTGCGGACATGGCACAGGACATGTCAGAGGATGTGCGGACATGGCACAGGACATGTCAGAGGATGTGCGGACATGGCAAAGGACATGCCAGAGGATGTGCGGACATGGCACAGGACATGTCAGGGGCTGTGCGGACATGGCACAGGACATGTCAGAGGATGTGCGGACATGGCACAGGACATGTCAGGGGCTGTGCGGACATGGCACAGGACATGTCAGGGGCTGTGCGGACATGGTACAGGACATGTCAGAGGATGTGCGGACATGGTACAGGACATGTCAGGGGCTGTGCGGACATGGCACAGGACATGTCAGGGGCTGTGCGGACATGGTACAGGACATGTCAGAGGCTGTGCGGACATGGTACAGGACATGTCAGAGGCTGTGCGGACATGGCACAGGACATGTCAGAGGCTGTGCGGACATGGCACAGGACATGGCAGGGGCTGTGCGGACATGGCACAGGACATGGCAGAGGCTGTGCGGACATGGCACAGGACATGGCAGAGGCTGTGCGGACATGGCACAGGACGTCAGGGGCTGTGCGGACATGGCACAGGACATGGCAGGGGCTGTGCGGACATGGCACAGGACGTCAGAGGCTGTGCGGACATGGCACAGGACATGGCAGGGGCTGTGCGGACATGGCACAGGACATGGCAGGGGCTGTGCGGACATGGCACAGGACATGGCAGGGGCTGTGCGGACATGGCACAGGACATGTCAGAGGCTGTGCGGACATGGTACAGGACATGGCAGAGGCTGTGCGGACATGGCACAGGTCATGTCAGGGGCTGTGCGGACATGGCACAGGACATGGCAGGGGCTGTGCGGACATGGCACAGGACATGTCAGAGGCTGTGCGGACATGGTACAGGACATGGCAGAGGCTGTGCGGACATGGCACAGGTCATGTCAGGGGCTGTGCGGACATGGCACAGGACATGGCAGAGGCTGTGCGGACATGGCACAGGACATGTCAGGGGCTGTGCGGACATGGCACAGGACATGGCAGAGGCTGTGCGGACATGGCACAGGACATGTCAGGGGCTGTGCGGACATGGCACAGGACATGGCAGAGGATGTGCGGACATGGTACAGGAGATGTCAGAGGATGTGCGGACATGGCACAGGACATGTCAGGGGCTGTGCGGACATGGTACAGGACATGTCAGGGGCTGTGCGGACATGGCACAGGACATGGCAGAGGCTGTGCGGACATGGCACAGGACGTCAGGGGCTGTGCGTACATGGCACAGGACATGGCAGGGGCTGTGCGGACATGGCACAGGACATCAGAGGCTGTGCGGACATGGTACAGGAGATGTCAGGGGCTGTGCGGACATGGCACAGGACATGGCAGGGGCTGTGCGGACATGGCACAGGACGTCAGAGGCTGTGCGGACATGGCACAGGACATGGCAGGGGCTGTGCGGACATGGCACAGGACATGGCAGGGGCTGTGCGGACATGGCACAGGACATGTCAGAGGCTGTGCGGACATGGTACAGGACATGGCAGAGGCTGTGCGGACATGGCACAGGTCATGTCAGGGGCTGTGCGGACATGGCACAGGACATGGCAGAGGCTGTGCGGACATGGCACAGGACATGTCAGGGGCTGTACGGACATGGCACAGGACATGGCAGAGGCTGTGCGGACATGGCACAGGACATGTCAGGGGCTGTGCGGACATGGCACAGGATATGTCAGAGGATGTGCGGACATGGTACAGGAGATGTCAGAGGATGTGCGGACATGGCACAGGACATGTCAGGGGCTGTGCGGACATGGTACAGGACATGTCAGGGGCTGTGCGGACATGGTACAGGACATGGCAGGGGCTGTGCGGACATGGCACAGGACATGGCAGAGGCTGTGCGGACATGGCACAGGACGTCAGGGGCTGTGCGTACATGGCACAGGACATGGCAGGGGCTGTGCGGACATGGCACAGGACATGTCAGGGGCTGTGCGGACATGGCACAGGACATGTCAGGGGCTGTGCGGACATGGTACAGGACATGTCAGGGGCTGTGCGGACATGGTACAGGACATGGCAGGGGCTGTGCGGACATGGCACAGGACATGGCAGAGGCTGTGCGGACATGGCACAGGACGTCAGGGGCTGTGCGTACATGGCACAGGACATGGCAGGGGCTGTGCGGACATGGCACAGGACATCAGAGGCTGTGCGGACATGGCACAGGACATGGCAGGGGCTGTGCGGACATGGCACAGGACATCAGAGGCTGTGCGGACATGGCACAGGACATGGCAGGGGCTGTGCGGACATGGCACAGGACATGGCAGAATTATCAGGGGCCCTAATACAATGCTTATCCCCCTCCCCCTAATACAATGCTGATCCCCCCTAATACAATGCTGTTCCCCTCCTCCTAATACAATGCTAACCCCCTCCCCCTAAATTGTATTAGGGGGAGGTCATCATTTTATTAGGGGGAGGGGGGGTTAGCATTGTATTAGGAGGAGGGGAACAGCATTGTATTAGGGGGAGGGGCCCCAGGGGGAATGGCAGATAAGCATTGTATGAGGGGGGGGGTAGGTTAGCATTAGGGGCCCTAATATGCTGATTCTCTCCCCCAAATGCAAGAGGATGAGGTCCCCCAGGCCCCAGCCCATTTACACTTGCCTGGCTGTGCTGTCTCAGGCTCTGCTCCGCTCCGCTCCCCTCCCCTCTTCCTTCAGTCACACAGTGTGACCTGGCTGCGATCATGCTGCTACCGGCTTCTGTGAGGTGTGGGAGGGATCGGCGCCGTGACCGTCATGCAGACAGTCAAATGATCCACCGCCGCGCAGCCGCTCCCGCCGGATGTGACGTCATGCCGCTCATAGCGGCTGACGTAGAAAAGACTCCAAGAAAGTATCTGTCACTGGAGCACAGCGGGAGCCGGTGTTCCGTGAGAATTACCTACCCGTGAGAAAAACCTACCCCTCGTCACTTCCGGTTCACGGCACTGTATGGAATGCAGCCGTTACATTAAAACAACTGGGCTGCAATACGAATCATCTCCGCTCCTGTGGCTGTCACTTCCCTGCTCTCGGCAAGTAAATATAAAAGCGGCGGCGGGTGTATGTAAACATAAATCACGGAGACGCCAGCCGCTTTTATATTTACTTGCCGAGAGCAGGGAAGTGACAGCCACATGAGCGGAGATGATTCGTATTGCAACCCCGCTGTTTTATTTAACCGCCGCGTGGGTAGGTTTTTTCCACGGTACACCGTCCTATTTCCATACTAGTGCGCATGCGCACTAGTCAGCTCCTCTGTCGTCCCTTTAGGTATCTGGCCCTGTGAGCATGCGCACTGCTGCGCTGCTCAGCTGTTCCTGGCCGGAAGTGACGAGGGGTAGGTAATTCTCACGGGGTAGGTAATTCTCACGCTACACCGGGGCTGCAGCCGCCATCACAGCGCGGCCGCGGCGCGGTCCCAATGCTTAAAGCGGCCGCATCTCAAAGCGGCCCCAGGGCCGGCGGCCCACCGGGGAAATTCCCGGTATCCCGGTACGCCAGTCCGGCCCTGCATGCAATACAACCATGAGCAAAAAAATGCTACGTTCTGCAACTAGAGGAAAGGAGACCACTTTCTTATTTGTCCTAATACAAGTCTGTCTCATTTCTTTTCTCCAGCTCCCTCTAGTGGTGGCTGGGAGTAGCTGCTGTAGAGAAGAAGATGTAAAGATTGGAAGCCCTGTGATTTAAACTCCTGGTTATCATCAAAATAGGAATCCCTTGAAAAGTGTTATTCGTTGCTTAGGTCAGGGATCTCCAAACTACGACCCTCCAGCTGTTGCAGAACTACACATCCCATGAATCACTGTAAAACTCATTCACAGACATGACTTGTCATGATGGGAATTGCAGTTCCTAAACAACTGGGGGACCATAGTTTGGAGACAGCTGGCCATAGACCAACACAATGACTGTGTTGTCTATTGGGTTGGTTGCACTATGTATTGACTATAATTACCTTTATAGTGCATTCAATTCTGTTAAAGAAATGATCTTCAAGAAGCCTTCCCACACAGCTCTCAGTCATAATGTCAATACATTTATGGTGTAATGTATGTAATTAAGGTGGTTTATATACTCTCCAGTTCTCCTCCATGACTGCAGTGACTGTAACCCTTTCTGTGTTTTGATGCACTTTTTTTGTGCGTTTTTTCACATCTGTGTTGCTGCATTTTAACAATGAATGACACCGCAAACGCAACACGTGTTTTTTATGTGCTTCATAAACGCACGCAAAATCATGTAACATTACAGTGTGAATGCAGCCAAAAAAATCACTTTGATGCTTACTTCCAGTGTTTTTTCCAGTGTCTAATCCAGCCAGTGTCTGTGGCCAACTTGAAGTGAGAATACAAGGTGTGTTCCTGCTGAGAACCTCAATGGGTGTGCCACATCCCGACAAGTATAGGAAAAAAGGGGATTCCCCTGGGATTGGGACTTTTTAGGCAACAATTGATAGATATTAAACAAGTAATAAATGTTATAAATATTTTAATGAAAAAAATGCATGAAAAAAGACAATTGGACAAGCAAATATATACATAAAAACAATTGCAAGCGCAGGTGTATGTGCAATATAACCAGAGAAACTCAACCAAAGGACCAGATGATCCGACGCGTTTCGGGGTTCTTGAGACCCCTTCGTCAGGGATAACGCTAATGTCCTATCTGTAAGTGTTCAAAAAAACATAATGTATAACATCCAGAAAAACCATATCTGTTTATACAGTACATGCATAGCATATTTTGACAGATAGTTTTTTACTTACATGGTTGGTTTACACATGAGCTTAGAGCTTGCAGGTTAAAAACAGGAAGAAAGCTGTGATCCAAATGCCGCCGTATGCCTGAAAAGTTTTTCTTTAGGCTGTTATACAGCAATCATGAGATGGAGGTGGGAGAGGGAGGGATAGACTTGTGATCCTCAAAAACTCCTAGTTCAAGGCAGCTGGAGTCCAAGGGTAGCTTGGCTTAGCGGGATAGGTCAGACATAAGCCTGTCTATACTGCAAAAGACCATCAAAGGAAAAAGATGTATATGCCAAAAAGTATTAAAAAAACTTTTCTCTTTATTGAATATTCTATTAATTGCAAAAATATATGTCCCTGGTAGAAAAAAGCTACCAGGACAACAACGTATCTCCATTTTCAAAGTCCCGTGAATACCACCATATTTGACTTATGTCAATTGAATTTAATTTGTTAGGAAGAGAAAAAAAAAAAAAAAAAAGAAAAAGGAAAAATGCCAATGAAACAGACCATATAATTAAAAATTAAATGTACATTGAATACATAAGAGTTCAGTGTACTTATATGGCAATAGGCAAAGAGATGCACAACTCAATCCAAGAGAAGATGAATGCATAATGGTATGTCACAGGAGTCTGAAGAGATACTATTTGTCATGAGGAAAAGACAAGAGAATGAAATTCTCAAACAATGCCCCATAAAAATAAAAAAATAATAAAATGCAGAGAGAAGAAAAAAGTAGGTAAAGAGATCTTTTTTAGAAATTACCTTTAAACTGACAGAGGATCAGAAACCTGCATGGACACCCTTCTCCCAGCAATGGATCGCACAAATGATCCATGCTGGGAGCCGGTGTTATAGTGTCCATGCAGCTGATCCCCATTAGGCAAATGAATGCAGATCACCGCCGCCAGCTGAGGGCTCCCTGGGCGGTGTCTGCCTGGTCACGGACACTGCGCCCGACGCATCGATGTGCGTCATGGCGCCGGATGTGGGCGTGGCCGGCAAGTCACTGCCCACCGACACGGAAATTATGTCAGCGCGTCGCACAGGAAGTGCGGTCGCTGACATTCCGGGGATGTGGCTGACACTGGGAAGTGTCAGCAGAGTGTGTACACATCTACCCGGATGGGGGGGGGCCTGCCACTGATTGACAAGTCCTGCTTTCCGTGCCGGGCTGTGCTGAATAGGAGATAGTGAATAGAGCACTGTATGTCATAAAGCCCTCATATTGTGGTAACAGCTTGCAAGAGAAGCAAACCACTTATGATGGATTGACTTCCCAGCCCCGCAACCCAACAATCTGTCCACAATCCAATCACCATCCACATTGTCCAGTACGATTGATTTGTATGATCCCTCTTTTTTAGAGCTTGTTCACCAACAAGCTCTAAAACTATCTGCACTCCCCCAAGTCCCAACACAACCCAGTTAATGCCTGACCCTGCATCTGATACAGATCTTACAATCATAAACCTTTCCAATCATAGGCTTTCCGAGGATGAATCCTCAATACTCAAGAAGGGCCTTAGCTTTTGCCCCAATACTCGTCTTAATAAATTTGAATTCTTGAAAGACATACATCTTTTCGCTCGCAAGCTAAACTTTAAAACCCTGTTCCAACGTCACACTGGCACAGCCTTGGCAGGTACCCCAGATAAAGGTCCCATCTTGGATACCCTCATATCTCTATTGGAGGAGAATGAGGATTTAATAGATCGAGTCAACCTACCATCTCTTCTAGCTGGTGTTCAACCATTGGAGACTCCCGTCTCTGGACCCCACCCTACTTTAAAGAAAAAGTCGGATAAATATCCTTCCATTCAGAATGCAAATATTAATGCATTTCTAAAAATGGTATCTAAAGATTTGGATAAATTAAGAACGCAAACACTCTTGGATTCTAATATTACCCCTGAACAGAGACGGGCTATCAACACCCTTGCTGATGATCCCTCCATTGTCATTAAGCCAGCTGACAAGGGGGGCAACATTGTTCTGATGAATGATACCCAATACATTGACATGTGCCATATGATCTTAAAAAACCAACAATGGTATAGAAGAATTACTCAGGACATTGTCCAGAAGTATAATTTACAATTTTACGAACTAATAGATGGGGCGTACTTAAATAACATCATCACAAAGGATACTTGGGAGTTCATACGTACAACGTTCCCCATAACACCTACTTTTTACGCCCTCCCCCAGGTCCACAAGGACCCAATCCATCCCCCGGGGAGACCCATCATATCTGGATGCGGTTCTATCACAGACAATGCCAGCAAGCTTGTTGATGCCTTCCTCAAACCTTTTGTCATACAATTACCATCGTACACGCGAGACACGATTCATTTCTTAGAAAGAATCAGTGATCTCAGAGTTCCCCAAGACTGTCTGCTAGTAGCCATTGATGTGGAGGCATTGTACAGCTCAATTCCCCACCACAAGGGAATTGCAGCTGTACGCCATACCATCGCAGGCCAAGAAAATCTAGACCCCTATGGTGAGTTTATTTTGACCCTTCTCGAATACATCCTCACCCATAATGTCTTCACATTCCAAAATTCCCACTACCTCCAGGTGCAGGGCGTAGCGATGGGGACTTGTTGTGCCCCATCCTACGCCAACTTGTACCTGGGGGAGTGGGAAAAGGCTTTTCTTTCTGATGAATCTCTCTCACTGTACACCGACTGTATCCGGACTTGGATCCGGTACATTGATGATATTTTTTTAATCTGGGATGGTCCCCGTGACCTCCTGGATAAGTGTATTGAGAGACTTAATAAGAATAATTTCAACCTTTCCTTCACCTCATCCACAGATCCATTCAGGATAACTTTCCTTGATGTGGAGATCTCCAGAGGGGAGGATGGTGTACTCCGCAGTGGTCTCTATCGTAAGCCCACTGCGGGGAACACCATCCTCCACGCTACCAGCTTCCATCCTCAGCCTTTGATACGATCTATACCAACTGGTCAGTACCTGCGCCTTCGACGCAATTGTTCTGACCTCACCTCATTTAAAACAGCAGCAAATGGCCTGCGTAGTCGATTGCTGCTCAGAGGTTATTCCCATAAAACTCTAAAAAAAGCGTACAAAAAAGCTCTTATGTGCGATAGAAGCACACTTTTGATTCCAAAAAAACGTCAAACTAATGACACTTTGAGAATAATCACAGGATATTCCCAGCAGCATCAGGACCTACGCAGCATAGTTTCCAAATATTGGCACCTTTTGGCTTTGGATCCTCTGTTGGGTCCTCATGTACCCCAGACACCACAGTTTACATATAGGAGGGCTCCCGCGCTTAGGGACAAACTAGTTTCGAGCGATTTCAAGCAACCACCTAAATCTGACCCCTGTAAATATAGGGGCACATACATGTGTGGATCGTGCAATTATTGCAAATTCATGCATGTGCAACGCAACATCATTTTACCCAACGGTATAAAATTTCAGGCAAAGCATTTTGCAAACTGCCGCACCATTGGGGTGGTTTACCTCTTGCTTTGTAACTGCAATTGCTTTTATGTGGGCAAGACCAAATTGGAGTTTTGGAGGCGCATATATAGGCACATCAGGAGCATGCAGACATGCGATCCTGAATTACCCTTGGGGCGTCACGTTGCATCAGTACATGCGGGCATTTTTCCAAAGGTCAAGTTCTTGGTGTTGGACCGTATCCATCCTAGCTCAAGGGGCGGAGACTGGAACAAACGTCTCCTGCAGCTGGAGCTTCGATGGATATATTCACTTAGAGCTACTGAGCCCCCCGGGCTTAACGAGGCAGTCTCGTTTAAGCCCTTCTTGGAAGGTTTTCACTCGGGTGGGATGGAGAAATAGTAAACAATCTTATGTATTTTCTATGTTATATCCCATCTACCTTAATTGGCTTTGTCATATATATTTCATACCTGTTATACATTGTATTATAATATCTCTGTATCATCTTCCTTGTATATACTTATGCCCATGTATATATCTTTTCTCTATTTTTGCCCATTGTAAAAAAACAGGTCGACAGCTGTGCCCGCTACCAGCCAAATGCCTATTGATCATGAATCTGACACAATCATCGTATTACATACTTCATTTCTTTATAAGACATTCAATCCATCATAAGTGGTTTGCTTCTCTTGCAAGTTGTTACCACAATATGAGGGCTTTATGACATACAGTGCTCTATTCACTATCTCCTATTCAGCACAGCCCGGCACGGAAAGCGGGACTTGTCAATCAGTGGCAGGCCCCCCCCCATCCGGGTAGATGTGTACACACTCTGCTGACACTTCCCAGTGTCAGCCACATCCCCGGAATGTCAGCGGCCGCACTTCCTGTGCGACGCGCTGACATCATTTCCGTGTCGGTGGGCAGTGACTTGCCGGCCACGCCACATCCGGCGCCATGACGCACATCGATGCGTCGGGCGCAGTGTCCGTGACCAGGCAGACACCGCCCAGGGAGCCCTCAGCTGGCGGCGGTGATCTGCATTCATTTGCCTAATGGGGATCAGCTGCATGGACACTATAACACCGGCTCCCAGCATGGATCATTTGTGCGATCCATTGCTGGGAGAAGGGTGTCCATGCAGGTTTCTGATCCTCTGTCAGTTTAAAGGTAATTTCTAAAAAAGATCTCTTTACCTACTTTTTTCTTCTCTCTGCATTTTATTATTTTTTATTTTTATGGGGCATTGTTTGAGAATTTCATTCTCTTGTCTTTTCCTCATAACAAATAGTATCTCTTCAGACTCCTGTGACATACCATTATGCATTCATCTTCTCTTGGATTGAGTTGTGCATCTCTTTGCCTATTGCCATATAAGTACACTGAACTCTTATGTATTCAATGTACATTTAATTTTTAATTATATGGTCTGTTTCATTGGCATTTTTCCTTTTTCTTTTTTTTTTCTCTTCCTAACAAATTAAATTCAATTGACATAAGCAGGGCCGGACTGGCGTACCGGGATACCGGGAATTTCCCCGGTGGGCCGCCGGCCCTGGGGCCGCTTTGAGATGCGGCCGCTTTAAGCATTGGGACCGCGCCGCGGCCGCGCTGTGATGGCGGCTGCAGCCCCGGCTCCCGCTGTGCTCCAGTGACAGATACTTTCTTGGAGTCTTTTCTACGTCAGCCGCTATGAGCGGCATGACGTCACATCCGGCGGGAGCGGCTGCGCGGCGGTGGATCATTTGACTGTCTGCATGACGGTCACGGCGCCGATCCCTCCCACACCTCACAGAAGCCGGTAGCAGCATGATCGCAGCCAGGTCACACTGTGTGACTGAAGGAAGAGGGGAGCGGAGCGGAGCAGAGCCTGAGACAGCACAGCCAGGCAAGTGTAAATGGGCTGGGGCCTGGGGGACCTCATCCTCTTGCATTTGGGGGAGAGAATCAGCATATTAGGGCCCCTAATGCTAACCTACCCCCCCCTCATACAATGCTTATCTGCCATTCCCCCTGGGGCCCCTCCCCCTAATACAATGCTGTTCCCCTCCTCCTAATACAATGCTAACCCCCCCTCCCCCTAATAAAATGATGACCTCCCCCTAATACAATTTAGGGGGAGGGGGTTAGCATTGTATTAGGAGGAGGGGAACAGCACTGTATTAGGGGGGATCAGCATTGTATTAGGGGGAGGGGGATAAGCATTGTATTAGGGCCCCTGATAATTCTGCCATGTCCTGTGCCATGTCCGCACAGCCCCTGCCATGTCCTGTGCCATGTCCGCACAGCCTCTGATGTCCTGTGCCATGTCCGCACAGCCCCTGCCATGTCCTGTGCCATGTCCGCACAGCCTCTGATGTCCTGTGCCATGTCCGCACAGCCCCTGCCATGTCCTGTGCCATGTACGCACAGCCCCTGACGTCCTGTGCCATGTCCGCACAGCCTCTGCCATGTCCTGTGCCATGTCCGCACAGCCCCTGCCATGTCCTGTACCATGTCCGCACAGCCCCTGACATGTCCTGTACCATGTCCGCACAGCCCCTGACATGTCCTGTGCCATGTCCGCACAGCCCCTGACATGTCCTGTGCCATGTCCGCACAGCCCCTGCCATGTCCTGTGCCATGTACGCACAGCCCCTGACGTCCTGTGCCATGTCCGCACAGCCTCTGCCATGTCCTGTGCCATGTCCGCACAGCCCCTGCCATGTCCTGTACCATGTCCGCACAGCCCCTGACATGTCCTGTACCATGTCCGCACAGCCCCTGACATGTCCTGTACCATGTCCGCACATCCTCTGACATCTCCTGTACCATGTCCGCACATCCTCTGACATGTCCTGTGCCATGTCCGCACAGCCCCTGACATGTCCTGTGCCATGTCCGCACAGCCTCTGCCATGTCCTGTGCCATGTCCGTACAGCCCCTGACATGTCCTGTGCCATGTCCGCACAGCCTCTGCCATGTCCTGTGCCATGTCCGCACAGCCCCTGACATGACCTGTGCCATGTCCGCACAGCCTCTGCCATGTCCTGTACCATGTCCGCACAGCCTCTGACATGTCCTGTGCCATGTCCGCACAGCCCCTGCCATGTCCTGTGCCATGTCCGCACAGCCCCTGCCATGTCCTGTGCCATGTCCGCACAGCCTCTGACGTCCTGTGCCATGTCCGCACAGCCCCTGCCATGTCCTGTGCCATGTCCGCACAGCCCCTGACATCTCCTGTACCATGTCCGCACAGCCTCTGATGTCCTGTGCCATGTCCGCACAGCCCCTGCCATGTCCTGTGCCATGTACGCACAGCCCCTGACGTCCTGTGCCATGTCCGCACAGCCTCTGCCATGTCCTGTGCCATGTCCGCACAGCCCCTGCCATGTCCTGTACCATGTCCGCACAGCCCCTGACATGTCCTGTACCATGTCCGCACAGCCCCTGACATGTCCTGTGCCATGTCCGCACATCCTCTGACATCTCCTGTACCATGTCCGCACATCCTCTGACATGTCCTGTGCCATGTCCGCACAGCCCCTGACATGTCCTGGGCCATGTCCGCACAGCCTCTGCCATGTCCTGTGCCATGTCCGCACAGCCCCTGACATGTCCTGTGCCATGTCCGCACAGCCTCTGCCATGTCCTGTGCCATGTCCGCACAGCCCCTGACATGACCTGTGCCATGTCCGCACAGCCTCTGCCATGTCCTGTACCATGTCCGCACAGCCTCTGACATGTCCTGTGCCATGTCCGCACAGCCCCTGCCATGTCCTGTGCCATGTCCGCACAGCCCCTGACATGACCTGTGCCATGTCCGCACAGCCTCTGCCATGTCCTGTACCATGTCCGCACAGCCTCTGACATGTCCTGTGCCATGTCCGCACAGCCCCTGCCATGTCCTGTGCCATGTCCGCACAGCCCCTGCCATGTCCTGTGCCATGTCCGCACAGCCTCTGACGTCCTGTGCCATGTCCGCACAGCCCCTGCCATGTCCTGTGCCATGTCCGCACAGCCCCTGACGTCCTGTGCCATGTCCGCACAGCCTCTGCCATGTCCTGTGCCATGTCCGCACAGCCTCTGCCATGTCCTGTGCCATGTCCGCACAGCCCCTGCCATGTCCTGTGCCATGTCCGCACAGCCTCTGACATGTCCTGTGCCATGTCCGCACAGCCTCTGACATGTCCTGTACCATGTCCGCACAGCCTCTGACATGTCCTGTACCATGTCCGCACAGCCCCTGACATGTCCTGTGCCATGTCCGCACAGCCCCTGACATGTCCTGTACCATGTCCGCACATCCTCTGACATGTCCTGTACCATGTCCGCACAGCCCCTGACATGTCCTGTGCCATGTCCGCACAGCCCCTGACATGTCCTGTGCCATGTCCGCACATCCTCTGACATGTCCTGTGCCATGTCCGCACAGCCCCTGACATGTCCTGTGCCATGTCCGCACATCCTCTGGCATGTCCTTTGCCATGTCCGCACATCCTCTGACATGTCCTGTGCCATGTCCGCACATCCTCTGACATGTCCTGTGCCATGTCCGCACATCCTCTGACATGTCCTGTGCCATGTCCGCACATCCTCTGACATGTCCTGTGCCATGTCCGCACAGCCCCTGACATGTCCTGTGCCATGTCCGCACATCCTCTGACATGTCCTGTGCCATGTCCGCACAGCCCCTGACATGTCCTGTGCCATGTCCGCACAGCCTCTGCCATGTCCTGTGCCATGTCCGCACAGCCCCTGACATCTCCTGTACCATGTCCGCACAGCCTCTGCCATGTCCTGTGCCATGTCCGCACATCCTCTGACCTCTCCTTTACCATGTCCGCACTTTTACCACTTTTAACTAGAATTTGCTCTTTTATATATAAAGCCCTATATGCTTTTATATCTATCTTATCTATGATAGTACACTCTTCAAATTTGCTTTAAAATGCATGGCTTTCCCTTTTATGAACAAGAAAACAATGGCGTTATGCTGTTGGGCCGGTATAATAATGCTATGGGGCTGGTATGAAATTTTTTCCAGGGCTGAATTTTATTCCCAGTCCGGCCCTGGACATAAGTCAAATATGGTGGTATTCACGGGACTTTGAAAATGGAGATACGTTGTTGTCCTGGCAGCTTTTTTCTACCAGGGACATATATTTTTGCAATTAATAGAATATGCAATAAAGAGAAAAGTTTTTTTAATACTTTTTGGCATCTACATCTTTTTCCTTTGATGGTCTTTTGCAGTATGGACAGGCTTATGTCTGACCTATCCCGCTAAGCCAAGCTACCCTTGGACTCCAGCTGCCTTGAACTAGGAGTTTTTGAGGATCACAAGTCTATCCCTCCCTCTCCCACCTCCATCTCATGATTGCTGTATAACAGTCTAAAGAAAAACTTTTCAGGCATACGGCGGCATTTGGATCACAGCTTTCTTCCTGTTTTTAACCTGCAAGCTCTAAGCTCATGTGTAAACCAACCATGTAAGTAAAAAACTATCTGTCAAAATATGCTATGCATGTACTGTATAAACAGATATGGTTTGTCTGAATGTTATACATTATGTTTTTTTGAACACTTACATATAGGACATTAGCGTTATCCCTGACGAAGGGGTCTCAAGAACCCCGAAACGCGTCGGATCATCTGGTCCTTTGGTTGAGTTTCTCTGGTTATATTGCACATACACCTGCGCTTGCAATTGTTTTTATGTATATATTTGCTTGTCCAATTGTCTTTTTTCATGCATTTTTTTCATTAAAATATTTATAACATTTATTACTTGTTTAATATCTATCAATTGTTGCCTAAAAAGTCCCAATCCCAGGGGAATCCCCTTTTTTCCTAAACTTGAAGTGAGAAGGTTGTTTTAGTGCTGTTGAACAAACGTGAACACAACCTTGTGTGGCCTAATGTTATGGCTGTAAATAAGAATTAAGCGGATATTTAATGGGTATAATGTAACTTCTGCCCCAGTGATAATATACAGTCCAATCTTCCTCCCCAACAACTGACAATTATAAAGTTCATATATAATCATAGCAACATTTAGATCTATCCTGCATCCAATATTGATAGATTTAGTGCTATCAAGTTCATATATAATCATATCAACATTTAGATCTATCCTCCATCCAATATTGATAGATTTAGTGCTATCAGTCAAGAAGGGTATCTCCAGTGTAGCCAGGTGTTTGGCTAGAGACATAGAGTGATTTTGGACACCGTGCTACAGTGCATTCTGTGTCTCCACTGGACTTGAGGCTGAAAGGGTTAACATTACCTTGCCTCCATCCACCAGGAAGATCCGACAAGCAGAAGGAGCTCAAGAGACCTGATGGTTGCCAGCACTGAATCATGGGAGATAAAGTTTGGGAAAGAAACTCTAATATGGCAGTTATTGGATTATTGGACTACAGTTCCCATTGCGAGACGGGAACAAAGAGAGAGAGCTGTATTTTCACAGGCTGAATGCCAAGGTATTTCCTCTTTGTTGTGAGGAGACTGAGGTGTACACATCGCTGCTCCTATACATCATGCTGCTACAAGTCTAGGGCTGTGTGCTAAGGACCCAAGTTGCTCCAGGGAGTTTCAGAAGTGAGCTGACATCTGAACAGCGGAACCCCTGTTGCTGTATCGCTGGGACCAATGAGAGGACACTGCTGCCATTAACCTGTTGCTGCTAGCCGAGACTGAGCACATAGGAACTGGCCTTCTAACTAGCTATTACAATACTATTTATTGTATGCAAACTTTACTAGGAACATACTCATGTGCATTACCATAAAGACTGGCCCCCAACGCTAGCTGGCTGAAGAACTAGGGCTAAATACTGCTCACTCAGATAGCAGCTTCACAAGACTTTTGCTTATTGTCCATAGGAAGAGGCACCCCTTTAGTCAGTCTTAAATGTTATTGCTGCCATTCATATAGAATGCACTCTAAATTGGACATAGCCTACAGAGGAGTTATCACAGTATTGATCATCATTGCTGTTACTGTTTTCTAAATGCCATTATTTATTGATGATTTTGCGGATAACCAGGTTTACTCTAATTTATCTGCATACAATTCCATTCTATGCTGCTATGCTGCTATAGCCTAGTAAACATATTTTCCAGTGCAGCCTTTTTCAACCAGGGTGCCTTCAGGTTAATCCAGGGGTTCCTTGGCAAAATGCCTAAAAATGCCCAAAACATTGCCAGCGGGTGAATGCAGCCTGCATTTTAGTTACACAAAGCCTCAGGTTTTCATTGTGCACCATTATAACCTTCCAGTCACCAGCGTCCTAACAACCAATGATGTCACCAGTTGATAAGGAATACGTTGGGCATCTGCACAATGTCCCTCCCCTGCCCCTCTTGGTTAGCACTGGGATTCCATTAGTTGAATGAGGGGAGAAACTGAGGAATAAGAGAAATGCTGGAATACTAGTCAGCACAAATGTGCAAAGGTGTACTGTATTTGCTTTGGAAGACTAAATCACCTCTAACGTTGGTGTCCTACATGTGTGGATGTTGTTGTGTTATGTAAAACGAATAGTTTAGTTTTTTTAATTCTAGAATAGGTTGCCTCCAGACTGTGCATAATTTTAAAGGGTGTCTTGATTAAAAAAAGTTTAAGAAACACTGGCCTAGTGGACTGTGATTGGCCTAATATTTTACTTACTCATTTAGGTGCATACTGCTATTTACTGCAACCCATGACAATATATTGGGTGCATTTGCCACTAACCAGTCTAATGTTTGTTTTTTGATCCTGAAATTTAGTTGGGTGCAGGGTATCTATACTTCCAGTAGCAGCGCAGTATCCATTCACTTAAACTAGTGTTTCAGTGGAGCTGAGGTTGTTCTCAGGTAGAGGCAGGAGAACAGAGAACCCAGTTTACCAAGCGGGGGTAGCACTACACCATTTTTGGGTCCTAGAGAGTACTGAAGATCTAGGAGTACAGTGGGTGTGCCAGGTATCAAGTGTTGTATATTAATATACAGTGATTTATTCACCTGCAGTGAATGATGAATGCCACATTTACTGCTGTATAAATATGCCCCTTAGCAAGGAATGACCTTTGAATGGTACTCTACTATACTCTAAATATACTATAAATTTAAATAGATATACGGTACATAGTCAAATGCACCTCTACTAACCTAAAGTGGTTGTAAACCCTTACTTATACCCAGTTAAGTGACTGGCCTCAGATGATACACAGAGATGAAACAAATCCTTCTACATAAGTTATACCTGTTTACCTGCAGTCTTCTCTTCTCTACATCCATTTGAAGTCCTGAATTTATAAAGCTTATCTGAGCTGTCAGAAAACGGGGCGGAGAGCTGAAATTACACACATCAGAGCTCAGTGAGGAGAGCTCTGAGAGCTGATTGGAGGGAAGGCAGACACCCCCCATTACACAGCTCACAGGAACAGAGCTGAGGCTGTCAATCACAAGCTGTGTGCTGGGGTTCCCTCCCTTGTCACATTTTTCTCTTAGTGTCAGGAAAACTTGTCAGAAATGACTCAGGCAGAAAGTAGAGGAATGAAGATGGGGACCGAAATTACACTTAGTGCTCTGGATTAAGACAAGTACACACTATAGAGGGATATGCTTTGTTCATATTTCATGTCTGAGGTTTACAACCACTTTAATATGGGTAGAGTGCATACTGTATGTCCCTCTGGTGTTACACTGTAACAAGGAAAATACATACACTCAAAAATAAAGCCTTTTGGAATTTATGACTAAAATAATAATCTTTGAAATGATTGTTGCATCTGCCTTAAAAGCACATAAAATCTCTCTGGTCTGAGTGGATTTATGTTTTGTGGCATGGTATAATTATAGGATTTTACTAATCCATGTGCAGTTCACCAGTCAGTTTTCATATAAATGTCAATAATGAAATATTGCAAGATTACTAAGTACTCTGTCTGAACTGAAAAGACAAAAACATTAGCAGTGGCTAAAAAAGAAAGATATTTCAATAATATAAAACGTGATGAACTCATAGCAGGGATGACAGTTGTCTCTGCATTTCTGTACAGTGCCTTGAAAAAGTATTCATACCCATTGAAATTGTCCACATTTTGTCATATTACAACCAAAAACGTAATCGTATTTTATTGGGATTTTATGTTATAGACCAAAACAAAGTGGCACATAACTGTGAAGTGAAGGGAAAATGATAAATGGTTTTCAAAATTTTTTACAAATAAATATGTGACAAGTGTGGCGTGCATTTGTATTCAGCCCCCCTGGGTCAAATACTTTGTAGAACCACCTTTCGCTGCAATTACAGCTGCAAGTCTTTTTGAGGATGTCTCTACAAGCTTTACACATCTAGAGAGTGAAATATTTGCCCATTCTAATTTGCAAAATAGCTCAATCTCTGTTGGATTGGATGGAGAGTGTCTATGAACAGCAATTTTCAAGTCTTGCCACAGATTCTCAATTGGATTTAGGCCTGAATAATAGAAATGAAATAGCACCTCCTATTGTGCTAATTGATAAGCAGCTACCGTCAATTTTTGGTGTAATGCCAAAAACATATAGAATCCCCAGTGTTGAGGCGCTAACCTATACAGAAATGCAATACCCAAAATACTATACAAAAACAGAAAAGCAAAAATATTGAATAACCATCAGATTTGTGCATGAATGTAATAACCAATAAAAGTCCTTAGATTGATTAAACAGATAATCTTCCTATCAACTGCTGTCACCACGTGTGCTATAGTAATACATTCTCTTCGCAGTTAAAAGTGCTCCTCTTTATAAATGTGCTCCACCACCTTATGTAAGCGGGGGCCACCAGGACCCTCACAGCTTATATGGTATATCTCTAGGTTGGTGTATACCCATCTTGCATCTCCTTTGCTCCTGCATCCAATATCACCAGCAGGGATGTCCCAGGATGAAAAAGCAATAAAGCAATATTCGTGCAGTAAGTTTATTTAAAAAAAATTCTAGTTAAAACAATTGCCAGTGCACTTACATTTTGTTGTGCCATAGAGCGGCACCCACTGTACAACGCGGGGGGGGGGGGGGGGCAGTGTAAGTTTATCTTACAGATTTTCTGTAAAGGTGAACCTACACTTTAGGTTAGTGCCTCAACATCACAGGGGATTCTATATGGATTTAGGTCTGGACTTTGACTGGGCCATTCTAACACATGTATATGCTTTTAGTTACATAGTTACATAGTTAGTGAGGCTGAAAAAAGACATCAGTCCATCCAGGTCAACCTATGATGTGCGCGTGTGTTTGCTGTTAACCGTACATTATATACCCCTGTATGTTGTGGTCTCTAAGGTGCCCATCTAATAGTTTTTTGAAACTATCAATGCTTCCTGCTGATACGACGAAGAGAATTCCACATCCTTACCGCTCTTACAGTGAAGAACCCCTTACGCATTTTAAGGTTAAACCGCCTTTCCTCTAGTTTTAGTGAGTGGCCACGTGTCTTATTGTATTCCCTTACTCTGAATAGTTTGTTTCTTATGCTAGGGTCACCAGTACAGTATTTGTACATTGATATCATATCCCCCCTCAATCGTCTCTTCTCCAGAGAGAATAGGTTCAGTGCTTGTAGTCTTTCCTCATAGCTGATGTCCTCCATTCCCCTAATTATTTTTGTTGCCCTTCTCTGGACTCTTTCCAATTCCAGCACATCCTTCCTGAGGACCGGTGCCCAGAACTGGACAGCATACTCCAGATGTGGCCGGACCAGAGTCTTGTAGAGTGGGAGAATAATCTCTTTATTTCTGGAGTGAATCCCCTTTTTTATACATCCCAGTATTCTGTTGGCTTTGCTTGCAGCGGCTTGGCATTTCATGCCACTGCCAAGCCTGTTGTCTACCAGTACCCCCAAGTCTTTTTCCATCCTAGACTCACCCAGAGGTCCCCCCCCCCTAATGAGTAGCTTGCTTTCTGGTTTCTGGCCCCCAAGTGCATTACTTTACATTTTTCAACATTAAACCTCATCTGCCATGTAGTTGCCCACCCCGTTATTTTGTTCAGGTCCGCTTGTAAGGTTTCCACATCCTGCCCAGAAGATATTGGCATGCTTAGTTTAGTATCATCCGCAAATACTGAGATTGTACTAGATATCCCCTCCTCTAGATCATTTATGAATAAATTAAACAGGATTGGTCCCAGGACCGAACCCTGGGGGACCCCACTTTCCACACCCGCCCAATCCGAGTACTCCCCATTAATCATCACCCTCTGTACTCTCCCCTGGAGCCAGTTCTCTATCCAGGTACTCACCTTATGGTCCATACCTACCTTCCTTAGTTTGAACAGTAAGCGTTTGTGGTGAACGGTGTCAAAAGCCTTTGCAAAGTCCAGATACAACACATCCACAGGCTTACCTTTATCTAGGTGGCAACTCACTTCAGCGTAAAAGGTTAATAGATTGGTTTGGCAAGAACGATTTTTCATGCCACACATAGCGTTTTGCTTTTAGGCCAAAAAGTTCAATTTTGGTCTCATCTGACCAGAGCACCTTCTTAGACATGTTTGCTGTGTCCCCCACATGGCTTCTCGCAAACTGAAAATGGGACTTCTGGCTTTCTTTCAACAATGGCTTTCTTTTTGCCACTCTTCCATAAAGGCCAGATTTGTGAAGTGCACGACTAATAGTTGTCCTGTGGACAGAATCTCCCACCTGTGCTGCGGTTCTCTGTAGCTTCTCCAAAGTTACCATGGGCCTCTTGGCTGCTTATCTGATTAATGCTCTCCTTGCCTGGCCTGTCAGTTTAGGTGGACGGCCATGTCTTGGTAGGTTTGCAGTTGTGCCATACTCTTTCCTTTTTCCGATGATGGATTGAACAGTGCTCCGTGAGATGTTTAAAGCTTGGGATATTTTTTTTATAACATAACCCTGCTTTAAACTTTTCGTCAACTTTATCCCTGACCTGTCTGGTGTGTTCCTTGGCCTTCATGATGCTGTTTGTTCACTAAGGTTCTCTAACAAACCTCTGAAGGCTTCCCAGAACAGCTGTATTTATACTGAGATTAAATTACACAAATTAGATGACTTCTGAAGGCAATTGGTTCCACTAGATTTTAGTTAGGGGTATCGGAGTAAAGGAGGCTGCATACAAATGCACGTCACACTTTTTAGATATGTATTTGTAAAACATTTTGAAAACCATTTATCATTTTCCTTCCGGTGCAAAAACAACAATGCAATTCACCAAAAGATCATCATATCCACAGTGAAGCATGGTGGTGGCAGCATCATACTCTGGGGCTGTTTTTCTTCAGCTGGAACAGGGGCCTTAGTCAAGGCAGAGGGAATTATGAACAGTTCCAAATACCAGTCAATATTGGCACAAAACCTTCAGGCTTCTGCTAGAAAGCTGAACATGAAGAGGAACTGCATCTTTTAGCATGACAACAACCCAAAGCATACATCCAAATTAACAAAGGAATGGTTTCACCAGAAGAAGATTAAAGTTTTGGAGTGGCTCAGCCAGCGCCCAGACCTGAATCCAATTGAAAATCTGTGGGGTGTTCTGAAGAGGGCTGTGCACAGGAAACGCCCTCACAATCTGACAGATTTGGACTGTTTTTGCAAAGAAGAGTGGGCAAATATTGCCAAGTCAAGATGTGCTGTGCTGATAGACTCATACCCAAAACTATGAGTGCTGTAATAAAATCAAAAGGTACTTCAAGAAAGTATTAGTTTTTAGGGTGTGCACACTAATGCAACCATATTATTTTAGTTTTTTGTTTTTACTTCCCTCCACCTAAAAGATTTCAGTTTGTTGTTCAACTGAGTTGTACAGTTTATAGGTCACATTAAAAGTGGAAAAAGTTCTGAAATGATTTACCTTGGCCCATGTTTTTACATCACAGAAACTTGGCATTTTAACAGGGATGTATAGACTTTTTTATATATCCACTGTAGGTTTAATTATTGCCACGGTGATACCAGTGTATGCTAATTTCCCCTTTAGATTTACCCATACTACGATGAAGTGAACTGCCATCTAGATAAAGGTAAGCCTGTGGATGTGATGTATCTGGACTTTGCAAAGGCATTTGACACCGTTCCCCACAAACTCTTACTGTACAAACAAAGGTACGTAGGCATGGACCATAGGGTGAGTACCTGGATAGAGAACTGGCTCCAGGGGAGAGTCCAGAGGGTGGTGATTAATGAGGAGTACTCGGATTGGGCGGGTGTGGAAAGTGGGGTCCCCCAAGGTTCTGTCCTGGGACCAATCCTGTTTAATTTATTCATAAACGACCTAGAGGAGGGGATATCTAGCACAATCTCGGTATTTGTGGATGACACTAAACTAAGCATGCCAATATCTTCGATGCAGGATGTGGTAACCTTACAAGTGGACCTGAACAAAATAATGGGGTGGGCAACTACATGGCAGATGAGGTTTAATGTACAAAATAATGGGGTGGGAAACTACATGGCAGATGAGGTTTAATGTTGAAAAATGTAAAGTAATGCAGTTTCCCCTCCCTCCCTCTAAATTTGGGGGGGGGGTCAGCATTGTATTAGGGGGAGGTCATCATTTTATTAGGGGGAGGGGGGTTAGCATTTTATTAGGGGGAGGGGGTTAGCATTGTATTAGGTGGAGGGGGGCCCAGGGGGGGATGGCATGGCAGATAAGCATTGTATGAGGGAGGGGCAGGTCAGCATTGTATTAGGGGGAGGGGGTAGGTTAGCATTGTAGTACTAGTAGGGGCCCTAAAATATGCTGCCCCCCCCAAATGCAAGAGGTCCAGGTCCCCCAGGCTCCAGCCCATTTACTCTTGCCTGGCTCAGCTGGCTGTCTCAGGCTCTGCTCCGCTCCGCCTCCGCTCCTTCAGTCACTGTCAGTCTCAGTCAGACTCCTGCGATCATGCTGCTGCTGGCGTCTGTGTGCTGTGGGAGGGATCGGCGCCGTGACCGTCTTGCAGAGTTACTTGCAGTCAGATGAATGATCCACCGCCACACACTCACACAGCCGCTCCCGCCGCCCGGATGTGACGTCATGCCGCTCATAGCGGCTGAAGTAGGAAAGGTCCATCACTGGAGCGCATCGGGGGCCGGGCCTGGGCTACAGCGGCCATCACAGCGCGGCCGCGGCGCGGTCAAATGCTTAAAGCGGCCGCATCTTAAAGCGGCCCCAGGGCCGGCGGCCCACCGGGAAATTTCCCGGTAACCCGCTAGGCCAGTCTGGCCCTGTGTGAACACCAGGTGGCAGCTCTGCAAATGGTTTCCAAAGAGACGTTTGCTCTAGCTGCCCATGAAGCTGAAACTGATCTTGTGGAATGAGCCTTCACCTGGGATGGAGGATCCATGTTCTTAGCCCTGTAAGCTTTCTGAAATAACTTTACAATCCAGGATGCCAGTGTTCTGCTGGAAGCTTTCTTCCCTCTATTCTTGCCCCTTGGGATGACAAATAATCTGTTGGAGCTTTTAAAATTTTCTGTGGCTTCAAGATAAGCTCTAAGAACTCTGGATATGTCTAAGTTGTGGTCCAAACTCGATTGGGAATCTGAAGAAAAAAACTGGCAAAGCCCAGGGTTCCCTGAGATGACTTGGTGTAGTAACTTTAGGAGTGAAACCCTTAAGGTGGACGAAGTTCCACTCTGTCAGGAAAAAAGCACCTGTGATAATACCCAATTCCCAAGGCAAGTTCCGAAATCCTTCTGCCGGATGTAATGGCTATGGGAAAGGCTGTCAAAGTCAAATTCCAAATGGAAGCCTGTTCTACAGGCACAAAAGGTTGATTTGCTAAAATTTCTAAGATTAAGGACAGATCCCACTTTGGAAAAGAATGCCTGACAGGTGGACGGGTT
The DNA here is from genome assembly GCF_965119305.1 of Pelophylax lessonae. Taxonomy (NCBI): domain Eukaryota; kingdom Metazoa; phylum Chordata; class Amphibia; order Anura; family Ranidae; genus Pelophylax; species Pelophylax lessonae. The sequence goes on along the minus strand of NC_138769.1, from coordinate 216,045,936 downwards.
TTTAGTACTCCTCTGAGAAAAGTTATTACTAGAGAGTCCTCTGTCCATCTAGTGTCAGTTGCTGCTAATAATGCCGCTACTTGAACCTTTAGGGAACTAAGACTGAGACCCAGATCAAGCCCGGGCTGAAGGAACCCCAATATGTTTGAAGTAGAAGGAGAAACTGGATTGAAACTTCTTCAAGTGGAGAAGGCTAGGAACTTATCCCATATTTTGGTGTATATGACTTTTGTGGTTGGTTTTCTTGCCTGTAGGAGTGTAGGTAGGACTTCGGGCAGCAACCTAGAGCCTCGAACCTTCGCCTTTCAATTTCCATACTCGAAGATCCAACCTCTGCAGGTTTGGATGAGAAAAACCTGCCCTGGTCCAGAAGTTGAGGGAACAGAGGGAGTCTCAAAGGAGTGCTCACACAGAGACGCATAGCCAGAGGAAACCAGGGTCTCTTGGGCCAATATGGTAGGATCATTAGCACTTGGACTGGCTTTCTCAGGAGTCTTAGGAGCAATCTCCATATGAGTGGGAGAGGTGGGAAGGCATATGCCATGGTGAAGTTCCAGGAGCATGTCAGGGCGTCTATTGCCTCTGCTTGAGGATGTGGAAGGCGGGAGAAAAAAAAAATGAGGGAGTTTAGCATTCTGTGTAGTGACAAAAAGATCCACTTGAGGATATTCCCAGAGATTGGCAATCTGAGGGAATATGTATGGATGCAGAGCCCATCCGTTGCTGTCCATGGATTACAAGAGGCTGTCTGCTTCCTTGTTTAGCCTGCCTGGGAGATACATTGCTTTGAGGTCTACAAGATTCTTCTCCACCCACAGCATAATTGGTTCCACTTCTGATAAGAGAGTTCTGCTGCGGGTCTCCCCTTGCTTTTCTATATAAGAAACTGCTGCTCTGTTGTCCAAGCGTAAAAGAACGCTTTGACCTCTGAACTGGGGTGAGAGAGAGGTTAGGGCTAAAAAATGCCCCTCATCTCTAGGATGTTTGACACTAGAATTTTGGTGTGGAAAGACTATCTTCCTTGCACCCTGACTTCTCTGCAAGGGGCTCCCCACCCTCCTCCGCTGGCGGCGTAAGTAATTGTGGTCCAAGAGAGGGAACCTAATTGGCGAGGTTTGTAGAGGTTTTGCAATCTTGTCCATCAGCGGAGACTTCTGCACATGAATGCTATCAATAGGATTGTCTGCGAGAGACGCTGTCTCTTCCACTGTGTCAAGAAACCTGTCTGGAAGTACTCAGATGCCAATGTGACCATGGGACCAAACGGTATGCAAGCTGACATTGTGCCTATAAGGCTCAAGCATAGCGCAGCTGTTAAATGAGAATTCCTCATGACCCTGACCATCTTCAGAATGATGACTTTTGCCTTTGATGGGGGTAATAATACTGTACCCTGTAGAGTGTTGAAAATTCATCTGTTGAGTCGGCATTAGTTGGCTCTTTTCGTCGTTTACGAGCCATCCTACTTGTGTTAGAGATTGCAAGAGTATTCTCATGTGAGAGAGGAGTTGGCTCTGGCTGTTTGCAAGAAGGATATCATCCAGAGAGTGTTATACTCTTAGCCCCTTCTCCCTTAGGGGAACTAGAGTAGGAATTAAAATCTCATGAATATCCTGGTTGACATGCATAGGCCGAATGGTAGACATTAAAATTGTAAATGGACTTGACCCACTGCAAATCTCAAGTACTTCTGAAAAGATGAGGGGATCGGAATATCTAGGTATGCATCCTGAAGATCTATTGAAAGTAACCAATCTCCCAGCTGTACTGCTTGGATTATTGTCTGCATGGATTCCATCTTGAAGCTTTCCAGGTAGATATATTGATTGAGCTTTCTTAGGTCTATCACAGGCCTCCATCCTCCCATTTTATTTGGCACTAGGAATAGAGTAGAAACCAGTGCATCGTTCCGAGACGGGAACTGGAGTGGCTTTTCCTTGGAGCTGGAGTGATGTTACAAATTACATTAAAGCTTGTGCTTTTTGCGGGGAGGCTGAAATCTCTGTTCTCTTGAAGTGTCTTTGAAGAGGTTGATGTGAGAAAGTCCAAAAATGTGCGTGTCGAATTGTGGATAGGACCCAAGGGTCCTGACATCTGCTTGCCCAAACTGGCACAAAATGTTTGAGCCTGGCTCTCACCGGGAGTGTTTGGGCCAGCCTCACGTCAAAAGGACTTTACCACTTCTTGGGGAGCGGAGAAATTTTTATTTTTCCTAGCTCCCAAAAAGGAAGACCCCCTCCAGGTTTTTCGGACATCTCTGGTTTGACAAGACTGTCTAAAATCTCTGGATCTAGACTGTTGAAATCTTGAAGAGTAAGCTCTTGATTTTCTTACCCTTCTATCCTGGGGAAGTAAGCCAGACTTATCCCTTGTTACTCTGGAGTTTGCCTTATCAAGTATTTGTCCAAAAAGGGCTTTGCCATCAAACGGGATATTGCACCATTTTTTTTTTGATGCTCGATCAGCCGCCCAAGGTTTTAGCCATAAGGCCCTTTTAACCATTATTGATTGCAACATCGATCTGGCTGAGCGACAAATTGTATCAATTGCTGCTTCCCCAACAAAGTCTGCCAACATTTTTAATTCATCTAGAGCCTAAATGATATCTTCCTCTGTAACATCCTGGCGTATAGCTGTTTCAATATTTTCTGTCCAAGATGTAATAGCACTAGATACTGATGTGAGGGCAATTGCGGGCCTGCAAGCTGCGCCTGAGGCCAAGTAAATCTTCTCGAGATCCAAATCTATGTGCCTCTCCAGGGGGTCCTTGAAGGAGGCAGAATCTTCCATAGGAAGTGTTATGCTCTTCGCCAGAAGAACCACTGTTGTGTCTACTACTGCCATTGAGTCTACAGCCTCTGAATCAGATGCAGCTAATGAATATAGTTTGCCAAATCTTGCTAATGTGAATTTTTTGTCCGTCTTCTTCCACTCCTCATCAATAACCTCTTTGATTTTGTTCATCAAAGGAAAAACGACTTGCTTTTTATTTAGATATGGAAAGAACATTTTTGATTTTTGGGGTTATTCTTCAGTATCTTCCCATGCGGTCAGCCGTGTAGTCTCTGAAGCAGTCTTTACAGACTAGTTTGTCTGGCAGAGGGGTAGCGCCACAAGCCCAGCATCTCTTCCTCGCTGAATGTGTAGGAGGGGAGGTAGAATGGTAATGCCTATGTGATCTAGACCTCTCTGTAGGCAGAAGCGGCACCAGGAACAATTGTGTATGTGCTATAATACCCCAAAGGCATACACAAGGCATACACAAAAAAAAAAAAAAGAGAAAAGACAAGGAGATAGATGGGGCAGAGAAAGCGTCCCTGTATATATGGTCTGCGGACTACTAGTAAATGGCAGCGGAGCTGCACGAGGGGCAACCTAGTAATGTGCAGGACGTTTTTAAAAGGACACTAGTTTTAAAGACTGACACCAGCCCCTGGAAAAAAAGGGAGAAGGGAAGTCTGATCCTGCTGCTGTTCTCCACTGGACATTCATCGATTTTCTATGGAAAAATGGCAGACTGCTTTCCTATAAGGAAATATACCCCATAAAACCCCAAAAGATCCACAGAAGGGGTTCCCAGACTTATTTGCGTTGATAGTGGCCCAAGAACAGGGACTGCGCTCAGGAGAGGCTGAACCCAGTGGAAGCTGCTCCATGGCAGATGTAGGGACATGCTGCTAACTTCTTTACCAGTGAAAAGGTATGAGGAAAAAAAAAAAAAAAGAGTGTGTTGGGGGAAAGGGGGACATCTTTCTTTTATGCTATTCCCAGTCCTGAGGGAGGAGTTGAGGCGGAGCTCTATCATCTGTATGCTGCCATGGAGGCTCCAGGGAAAATCATTACGTGTGATGTTAAGTATCATTATCAAGTGATGAATTGAAGGGAATGGCTTACTCTGGGATATTTGGGAAACCATATATCAAAAAACAAAGTAACATTGACCACTATATAGGACAGATGATATTCGGGAGTTATAGGACCTGGAAATATTACACATGGAAGTTTTATAATCGTAAATAAAAGGCAAATGCAAATGATTTACATACTGATTTTTGACTTCTGTAATATTATACTTCTTTTGGAAAATAATAAATCTCACCCTTATCACCTCATTAACACATGCGGACTGACCAATAAATAAACAAACTATAATTTTTATTTAGTGAAGCCTCAAATGTTTTTTTTTTTATAATTACAAAGCCTTCATACATGTTGCACTGAATGACGGACGTTTACAATTAGTACCCACTCATGTTAATCAAAATTACTGTGGTAATACATTAGGATTCCATTAGTACAAAAAAAAATAAAATAAAAAGACACAAAATGAAAGCAAAATGTAAATCAACACACAATAAAATTCTATTAAATACTGCTAAAATATATTTATTTTTTATCATTCTATTTCTGTTGACAATAATGTAGAATTCCAAGGTGTTGTATAGAACTCTAGCCAAAACATTTTTTCTACTTTTGAGTAGAGGTGGGGAAATTTTAGACCCCTGTCTAGTTTTTATTACTTGGAAATGGAAGGGAGATAGCTCAATGGAAAGCGCTCTCTAGGGCTGAGACAACTAGTTTTTATTCCTGTGTCCCTGTTTGGGACATGTATTATCATCACTTTCAGTCCCAGTGATCGCTGCTACCAAGACAATCTAAAAAGTTACATAGGAGTAGAAGGGAAAAGTTTCAGCTGAGGCTGGATTCACACTGATGCATTGCGAGAACCACAGCATAGCATCAGATTTGCAGGGAGTTCACACTGTGCTCTGCGAACTGCTGCGGGTGTCAATATGAGGTTAATGACAACCCCAAATCGGTTTGCAGAACGTAGTGCGAACTGTGGAATCGGATTGCATGGGTCTGAACACCCATGCAATCCATTCCAGTGCGGACAAAATAAAGGGTCCTGTACCTTTTTGCCATGAATTCAGTGTGAACTGAACCATACATTGTGTATGGCTCAATTTACAGCGCACTGAATTCGCATGTCATTTTTATAGGAATCCGGTTGCATTTCTGTACAAATGACATGCGATGCGGTACACCACATCAGGGGGAACCCAGTCTGTGACATTAGTTCTGGTGACAATTATCAGGTGGGATGTGTTCTCACTTTAGAGGGATTTTTTTTGCATCTTGCTACGTCTTGGGGACAGAAATTGAGGGGTAATCTCTACAATGGGGCACACACAGCAATAAAAATCAAATAGAGTGACTGCACCATAGGTGTCAAACTAGCGGCCCGCCAGCTGTTGCAGAACTACAAGTCCCATGAGGCATTACAAGGCTGACAGTTACAAGCATGACTCCCGCAGGCAATGGCATGATGGGACTTGTAGTTCCGAAGCAGCTGGGAGGGCCGCCAGTTTGACACCCCTGGACACCCTCCCCTGCTTTATCCAAAAAATAAAATGACTGAAATGCCACTTTATGTGAAAATTGTGGATGAAAACTTTTTTTTTTTTGTAAATTTGTAGTGATATTAACAAAGAAAAGTATTTTGAGATAAAGTTATTTTATTTCCCATGGTGTTCCTCTGGGCCTGTGTAGACCAGTGCCTCCTGTATATTGGCTTTTTTGTAAGTTCCATTCACTGTAGAAATTCAGCCAACATTGATCACCAGCAATTAGAGGAAAATAAGGGATTTCCGGTTTCCTTTTATATGTCCCCTAAATAGGTTTTATGTTTTTGCTATTTATGATTACACAATTCTGATTTTACGGTGACTGACATTTTTTACTGGCCTAACACAGATACTACTTTTGCCTGAGGTACAAAAGTTGCCAAATTTATAATGAAGAGGTGTAGACCCTATAGAAGTTCACATAAGTTCCCTCCATCTCACAGGCGATTGGCTGCCCTTTTGTGATCACTTCTGGTCATAGACTGATGTTCTTCTGTAGCATCGCCCTTCGCCTCCAGTAGAAAACAATGCATGATATAAATCTAGTAATTTACAAACTTATAGAGTTGTGTAAAAACTGTACATAACTGCTATAAACAAAAAAAGAGCGTAAATTTTGAAAAAAATAATATTTTTCCCATTTTTTTTTATATGAAATTCCCCCCCAAAAAATGTAAAAATCAAAATTTTTTTTACATTTTTGGCCAATTTGTTTTCTGCTACCTATGTTTGGTAAAAAAAAAAATCACAATAAGCGTATTTTGATTGGTTTGCGCAAAAGTTATTGCGTTTACTAACTAAGGGAAAGATTTCTGTCATTTTTGGTGTTTTTTTTTTAACGAGTAATGGCGGCGACCTGCGATTTTTTTTGCGGGACTGCGACATTGCGGTGGACAGATCGGACCCTTGACTGACATTTTTGACACTTTTGGGGGTACCAGTGACATTACTGCAGTAATCAGTGCTATATATATGCACTGTTACTGTAAAAATGACACTGACAGGGAAGGGGTTCATTTTATTGGAGAGGGAGGGGTTAATGTATGCCTGGTGCTTACTGACATGTGTGGGGGGAGGTGACTGAGTGACACAGGGACAGATCGCATGTTCAGCTACGCTGAACCCTGCAATCTGACCCTGCCTGTCACTTAGGAGATCCGCCCACTTGTGTTTACACAAGTGGGCGGATCTCCACACTCGATTCCCCGACGATCGCCGCTGCTCCTCCCCTGGCCCGACTCCCGCTGTGACTGAATACAGCGCGCCGCCGAGACTGAGGAGTGTCTGGCGACGTAGGTTTACGTCGCTAGACGATAACGAACCACTTTGCCGCAGTAGAGCTCTAGTGAGCAGACGGCAAGTGGTTAAATAGCCTTCTCTGGCCATAATGTTAACCAATTAGTAATATCTTGGTAGTGCATGTTTTAGCCCAAAAAATCCCTTTAACAATATTTTAAAGCTTTGCTCTTAGGGCACTGTTGGAGAAATCAAACTCTTTATCCTAGCCCCTTTGTGGGATAAATCACCAATGTGGCCTAGCCCCAATCCAATAACATAAGAGAGTTACTCTAATCAAAATTACAGATAACTAAAATGTGTAAGCTTGCTCAATTCCAATTTTTCTTGAAATGTTTACCTATTGAAACATTTGCTTCACTAACAAACAGTTAATAGGGACATATCGGCAATCATTTTCAATTGATGAGAAAAATTGAAGGCAAAGGGTGGACATTTTTTTTTCTATTTCCTATCTAAGTAAATAAAATTCAAACTGTTAAAGTGAATGTAAACCCTCACATATACCCAGAGAAGTGAACAGCCTCAGATGATACACAGACATGAGACAAATATCCCTACAGAAGTTTTACATGTGCCTGCGGTCTTTAGCTTTCTATATGCTTTAGAAAGTGTACATCATGTTACAAAATGTTCTACCTGTTTCAGCAGTGGGTGGCATACACTGTGAGACAGCTGATTGGAGGAAAGGTACACACCCCCCTCCACATAGGCAGAGGAATGAAGAAACCTGCAGAGCTGTGCGGTGAACAGACAAGCTCTCTGCTAAGTCCCTTCCCCAATACAAATTTCCAGCTGCTTTTATCTCCTGTGTCGGAGAGCTTGTCAGAAGTTATTATGATGATAACAGAGGAACAGAGCAGCAAAAAGACAAGGGACTTAGAGCTATGGAGAGAGATAGGTAAACACTGCAGATAGATGTGCCCAGGTCAGATTTCATGAATGGGGTTTACATTCACCCTAATGTGGTTGTGGTTAACTCTTAAGGCAGGAAAATTTTTATTTTTTTGTAATGTGCATGTGCTAAGAAAAGTAGTATATCTACTACAACCCCATTGGTTGCTGAACATGTAATGTATACATAAATATACTTCTGAACATGCAATATATTTAAAGGAGAAGTACAGCTAAAGCTCATTTGGCTGTACTTCTTTTGCGGATCATAGGAGTGCAGTTCATTCAACAGCTAATGCCCACTGTCTGCTGATGTTACAGAGTCGGTCATGGTCGGCATCCACCCAAGAGCCTGGACCGGCACCTGGCTCAGCTTCTCAGTCACGGCTCTCTACTCAGAGCACAAGAGAGAACTGAGCGATCAGCAGTTTTTGATCGCTCAGTTCTCAGCCTTAGAGCCAGTGAGGGACAGATGCAGCATTGCATCGATGCTGCATCCACCTAGGATATTATGATTTTAAAAAGCCATACTTCTCTTTTAAATAAACTTTGCTTTGCATTATTCTTTTATTGATTTTAACAGCAATAAAGGAAACCTGTTAAATACGTCTGGGAATAAATTCAAATAGCAAGCCTGGCTGAAATTTTTAAGAACTTTTAAATGAAATTATTTGACTCATTGATAACATCACCAAATTGATTGAATTTAATGCAAACCTTCAAACAAAAATCTAACTGTGTATAGCCAGCTTTTTGAGAGTAATCATTTGTTAAATAGAGAAGTTATCAGACTGCTCTACACAGAACATCACTATGTAATAATACAGAAAGCTCTTCTCCAACCACTTTTGTCTTTTTTTTTTTTTAGGGAAAGATCTCTAATTACAGATTTAATCCGCAGTTCTACCTGTTTATGGAACAGAACCATCAAATACTTTTATTTCCCATGAGAAGCACCATATTCCTCTGATAAAGATAATAATATATGCAATAAATGGATGAAGGCCTTGTGCTTGTTCACAGGGTATTGTTGGGAAGTGAGCTTTTCCATGTTATTACATGTAATTCCATGTTATGGAGCCCAGCTGATTAAAGGATACCCTCTAAGAGTTCAGCTACTGAAATATATAGTAATCTTCATTGTATTATTTTCCAGTTTGAAAACTAATGTTGACTCTGTTGCCTTTCTGTGCTGCCTATGTAGAGTAATGGACAGTTAAGTTTATTTGACTTCCATTTAAATTGTGATTACTTTTCTGGTCTATCAATGTTCGTGATCAACAAATGGGCACTTTTCTGCTCTCCGCTGGGTCTTGGCAAACAACAGCACACCGTTCCTTTCCTGTGTTGTTTACATTGTGGTCCATTAGAATAGAAATGGAGTCATTTATGGAGTCAGATTTACATCAACATTTTTCTGTACAGTACCCATGCTTTGTTCTTCACTTACCAATTGCTAGAAATAAAATGTTACTTTACGATGCATATTTTCAATAGTAATTTCATAGTTATTGTAAATGTTGCACATTACTGAATAAAACTAATGATGTGTTATTAAACAGATCAGACAGGAAATTAAAGGGCTAATGCACCGATGATTGTAATCTCATGTTATTGAGCAACCTAACCACTTGTATGCAATCATCTCTTTTCTACATTGATTACAGTGTGTTGAAATAGAAGTGACTGCCAACATGAGGTTATAGATTGCTATGGAACATGACATTAAAGAGCAAATCCTGGAAACAACTGAAAGCAATCAGCGAGGCACCAATATTATAAAGCAAACACTACAACTGTTCTGAAATTATAAAATAATTTGGTTTACCTCAATCTGAGTTCTCTGTAATCCACTGTAACCAGAATTTGGACAGGGTCAATGAGTTGTATATCTTCCTCTTTGGCCTTGTGTTTTTTTTTTGCACATGCAAAGCTTCAAAGCATTATAGGTGGGTGTGAAAACATTTTTAGTATTGACATTTGTTTTGATCAGGCTTCATATATGAGAGAGAAAGCAAAGAGTCTGCAGTAGGTGTGTGGGGACTGCAGGATTTGGTGTTATGCACTTATAGAATCTCCTATTGTAGTTCTTCTAAACTGCCACAAGGTGTCTCCACTTGCTGGTGATAACTCTGTAAACTGGGCATAACTGGGTCTGAAGTCCTTTAAGTTGCTACCCTGCCTCAGATTGCTTGGCAAGTGTGCCCTACCAGTATAGGATGCTTCTGGAGTGCTAAATATATAGTAATAATTGCTAGAAATGAAGTAGTTAGTACCTGTACCATTCTACTGTGGGGAGATGCACCATCTTCCTGATCCAAGACCTGGCTGCTAGGAATGATGTAGGCAAAAAGCCATTATACACCTGCTAGGATAGATGTAGGCAGGCAGCCATTATACACCTATTAGGAATGATGTAGGCAGGAAGCCAATATACATATGCTCTCCCTACCATAGGGAGACGTTCATACATTCCTTCAGAGGAATGCCTTTATATTTCATATTCCACTGCAAGGGCACAGGTCTAACTACTCCAGACTCTTAGATCCATGTGCTATTACACTGGTATTAAACCCAAAAGCAAACATTTATTATATTGCAGCTTGCCATTTCTTAGATGTAATGGCTATATTTGTTTTTTTGTTTTTTTAGGCTTTCTTTCTATTTTCACCTGGTGATCCAGCCAGTACGTCTGTTTTGCAAAAGAACAAGCTCTGCAGCAGAATGTTATAGCTACAGAGATGAGATAAACCACTGACAGAAGTGCTTACAGTGGTCAGTTTTTATTTCATGTAAAACATTTATCCCAAATCGGGAAAAAAAAAAACACTTTTTTGGCTTCAGTATGTTTATGCTAGTCCATCCAACACTCCCATCTCCCTGGCTGACAATGCTGCTGTCCAATGGTGCCCCCTGTGCACATTTTTCCAAAGTGTAGGTACTCTAATACAGAAGGTGTTTTACTGGCAAGATCACCAGGTAAAAACGGAAGGAAAAAAAGCCTAAAAAAAAAGAAAACGAATGCAGTCCCAACATCTAAAGATTAGTAAGCTGCAATAAATTACACTATTGGTTTTGGGTTTAATACTGTGTTAAGGATGTTGCAAAGTGTCGTGCTGCCTTTACCTTGTATGTCTGTTTCTACATATGACCTTGTTCAATAAAGTCATTTTGTTGCATTGAAAGAGCCCGGTGTGAACTGTTATTCTTTACCATGGGAATTATTCTTAGGCATGTATTCTTGCTGGGAATCTCAGCAGGGCGAACACAATGAAGGAAGTAGAACAGGATTGGCATTGTGAACTGTAGTTCAGCAATGCCAGGCTGGGCTACCCCTAGGTTTCCTTAAGGAGTGCTGCCTTTGAGTTCCACACTCTACAGTGGGAATCTTGATGAGGGCCCACATTGACTAAGATACAGTAAAAAATGATAAGTAAAATGATCACTGCCTCGTGATCAGCTACACGTGTCAAGCACAGGGCCCACGGGCCGAATGCGGCCCCCCAGGCTATTTCATGTGGCTCTTGCACCTCCCCTGCAGCTGCAGCAACCACCTTGTCTCTGCCTCCACCTTATCTTCCTTGTGTTCGTAGTCGGCAGCAGAGAGGACAGAACTCCTCTGCCAGATCCTGCGCTTCTCTGTGCAGCTGCAGAAAGGCTTGTATCTGTACCCCCCTTCACAGCAGTCCGCAGCAGAGAGGTGGACAGAACTCCTACAGATCATGCACCTCTCTGTGCATCCGCAACACCACCTTGTCTCTGCCTCCCCTGGTCTCACCATTCAGTGGACTCTGGAAGCTGACTCCAGCCCTCCTCTGGTCATCCTCCAAACCCTGAACTTTATTCTTCCCAGATCCACCCACAGCTTCTTCCTGGCAGCAGCACAAGGTAAGGGGTGCATTGTGATATAAGGGAGGGTGGATGACTCTTGACTTCTGATGGTGGGGGGGGCTCTTGATGTTAGGGGGCATAGGGTGCTGTGGACATCTAATCTTACAGATATAACTGGCCCTTTGAGGGCAACCATAATGCTAATGTGGCCCACTATGAAATTGAGTTTGACACCCCTGCACTACACAATAGGGGTGTTTGAGGAATATTTATCCTGCAACACAATCAGAGGGTCTAAAATCTCTAATTTATCTTTAATATGAACTGGGGCAGAATGGTAAGATAAAGCAATGCCAGGATAAAACATTAAAATACTAAACAAGTAGACTGTGCTCAATGTAAGCATCTCAAGGCTTCATTTTTAGTCTTGAGCAAAAGGAACCTTTAAAATATATTGTGTCATTTACTTTTTAGACACACCAGCAGTCAGAGCAACAAATTGTTTTTCAAAGTGATACCAGAAACTTGTCATGACTTGGAATTACCATAGAGCTTCCTCTCTTTGTTCCTATTCGTAGAATCGGCAAAAGGGAAAGTTATTAACTGCAGCTGACAAGGATTTGCTTAGAGAAAACCATAGGTTCATTATAAAGCTAGGTTTGTACAGATGTCAAAAGGTTCATGTTTCCAATGCCTGCCAAGTGTCCTCCTAAATGCAGGATCTAAAATGGTGTACTCTTCCACCCTAAGACATAAACTTCTATAGGAGCGTTGTTACGCAAGTAGAGCCTTCACAACTCAGGAGTTGAGTAGTTTTCTGCACCTAGAACCCATGTGAAATTATTCTAAATATTACCTCTGGGTATTTCCTAATTCGCAAAACCCAGCACCGTGTTTATGATGAAAATTAGTTTGGATGACTGCTATGGAAAACGCTTGGATCACCATTTGTCCTAAAAAAAAAAAAACCCTGGAATGCCAATTTTATATGATAACACATTACGAATAAAACAAATCAATAATAATCTATTTCGACACATAAAAATATATCCTAAAGAAACTAAATAAAAAATATAGCTTTTTTTTGTAATTTGTCTAGTGCGAACACATAAAGATGTACCAGTGCTGAATACTGAAACAGAATGTACTTTTTAGCTGTAGGGATCAATGTAGCGGAACGATCTGGAATCAGAGATATTGTACAACAAATTATGTATCTGCTTGCTTCTTCGGGCTTCTAGCAAAAGTCTTCTAGATCTTTCTTTAGCAGCTTGTTGTTCAACCCGTTTTTGTATTCTCTTCTGCTTTAACCACCTGCAACAAAAAAAAAGAAGAGGAGATTATAGCAATCTACTGCACAGCTCGTAATACTTATGTAATGGTAATCTTTTAATGTAGGTCAAGGAGAGTTGTACATCTTTACAATCTAATATTATGAAGTCACGGCACCCTTTAAAATGATGCACAATCTGGAGGCACTCCATTCGAACTAATAGTTTAACAAAGCAGCAGCATTCAGACACGAAGGACACCCAACGTTGGAGGTGATTTGCATGCTGGCATTGACTAGTATTCCAGCATTCATACAGTGCTGACCGAGAAGGGCAGGGGAGGGCCAAACAAGAATGCCGTGCAGGTCCCTGACATCCTCCTTATCAACGAATGACATTAAACGGTTGCTGGATGCCAGCGGCTGCCCAGGGTCATAATTCTACACAATAAAAACATGCACTTTTATGTAACAAAAAGACCGGTGTGAGCCACTCACTGGCTTATTGACAATTTTTGGGGCAATTTGGGTAAATTGTTTTGTCATTTTTCCAAGGCACCCCTGAAGAACCTAGAAGGCACCCTGGTTAAATAAGGCTGCATTAAACCGTTATGTATTCCTGAGTGTCAGGTCACACTATGGCGACACGACTTCGGGACGACTTAATGAAGTCGCCGTGCACCGCGACTTCGGCGTGGCTTGCACCGACTTCACATAATGGAAATCAATGCAAGTCGCTCCAACTTCGCCCAAAAGTAGTGCAGGAACCCTTTTCTAAGTCGGAGCGACTTGAGTCGCTCCTATTAGAACGGGTCCTGTTGCACAGAATGGAGCACAACAAGTCGCCTGACAAGTCGGAACAGTGTGAACCGGCACTGAGCAAAAAAACTGTTTGTCAGAACTATATATAATCATATGAAAATTAATCTGAGAATATGGAAAATAAAGGGCCATCTAATTTTTGATGACACATCATTGCTTTTTAACTGAATATTTTAGACTTCACAAATAATTTGGTACTTACTGTGCAAAAGCTCCTTTGTCCCTTCTTTCTTCCATGAAAGCAGTCGTCTCTTGTTGTCTTAGTTCCTCCATCTTCTTTTCTTTCAGTTGCTCTCTATGTTTCCTCCTCAGCCAAGTACCAAAAGCTTCATCCGATGTGTCTTTCTCTTTATCCTTTTAAAACCAAGACATAAAAATTAGATATTTTAATACTAATTTGCAGCCCCCCTCTGTATATACTAGAACAGTGGTGTCTTTCTCTTAAAAGGGCCCAAGAACCACATTTGTATCCCAAAGTCAACTGGAAGGTCACATCTAAAAATGATCTATTTTTTGGTGCACTGCAGTACCATTTATTCTACTGTATCTCAAATGTGAGTAGACCCCTCACATTTTTGTAAATATTTTATTATATCTTTTCATGTGACAACACTGAAGAAATGACACTTTGCTACAATGTAAAGTAGTGAGTGTACAGCTTGTATAACAGTGTAAATTTGCTGTCCAACACACAGCCATTAATGTCTAAACCGCTGGCAACAAAAGTGAGTACACCCCTAAATGAAAATGTCCACATTGGGCCCAATTAGCCATTTTCCCTCCCCGATGTCATGTGACCCATTAGTGTTACAAAGGTCTGAGGTGTGAATGGGGAGCAGGTGTGTTAAATTCGGTGTTATCGCTCTCACTCTCTCATACTGGTTACTGGAGGTTCAACATGGCACCTCATGGCAAAAAACACTCTGAGGCTCTGAAAAAAAGAATTGTTGCTCTACATAAAGATAGCCTAGGCTATAAGAAGATTGCCAAGACCCTGAAACTGAGCTGCAGCACGGTGGCCAAGACCATACAGCGGTTTAACAGGACAAGTTCCACTCAGAACAGGCCTCGCTATGGTCGACCAAAGAAGTTGAGTGCACATGCTCAGTGTCGTATCCAGAGGTTGTCTTTGGGAAACAGAGGTATGAGTGCTGCCAGCATTGCTGCAGGGGTTGAAGGGGTGGGGGTGGCTTCAGCCTGTCAGTGCTAAGATCATACGCTACACACTACATAAAATGTGTCTGCATAGCTGTCGTCCCAGAAAGAAGCCTCTTCTGAAGATGATGCACAAGTAAGCCCACAAACAGTTTGCTGAAGACAAGCAGACTAAGGACATGGATTACTGGAACTATGTCCTGTGGTCTGATGAGACCAAGATAAACTTATTTGGTTCAGATGGTGTCAAGCGTGTGTGGCAGCAACCAGGTGAAAAGTACAAAGACAAGTGTGTCTTGCCTAGAGTCAAGCATGGTGGTAGGGGTGTCATGGTCTGGGGCTACATGAGTGCTGCCGGAACTAGGGAGCTACAGTTCATTAAGAGAACCATGAATGCCAACATGTACTGTGACATACTGAAGTGAAATACACCTCCAAAACGACCACTGCCTTGCTAAAGACGCTGAGGGTAAAAGGTGATGGACTGGTCAAGCATGTCTCCATACCTAAACCCTATTGAGCATCTGTGGGGCATCCTCAAAAGGAAGGTGGATGAGCGCAAGGTCTCTAAAATCCATCAGCTCCGTAATGTCGTCATGGAGGAGTGGAAGAGGACTCCAGTGACAACCTGTGAAGCTCTGGTGAACTCCATGTCCAAGAGAGTTAAGGCAGCGCTGGAAAATAATGGTGGCCACACAAAATATTGACACTTTGGACCCAATTTGGAAATTTTCACTTAGGGGTGTACTCACTTTTCTGGCCAGTGGTTTAGACATTAATGGCTGTGTGTTGAGTTATTTTGAGGGGACAGCAAATTTACACTGTTATACAAGCTGTACACTCACTACTTTACATTGTAGCAAAGTGTAATTTCTTCAGTGTTGTCACATGAAAAGATATAATAAAATATATACTAAAATGTGAGGGTCGTACTCACTTTTGAGAGATACTGTATATGACACACCAACATATCTTTCCTAACACACAAACCATAACAAAGGATAGCGTGTTACTGTAAATTGCAATGTGCTGTGTTGCTAAAAAATAATGCAAGCGCATTTTCTTGTGTGTTAGGAAATCCATGCATTTGGGCAATATTAATGCAACTGGCTGGGTCACATTCTTGCACTGCTGTTACATATGTTTGTGTAATTCGGTACCTTTCATTTTGAATGGCACCCCAACATAACTTTCTAGTGCACCTATCATGTATTGTGGTGTAGTGCTGAAAATGCTAAGGCTCCGTTCACATGTAGGCGTTTTGGGGCGTTTTGGGGCGTTTTTGGGGAGTTTTTCTGCTCTAGGATCAGCTCTCAAATCGCCCAACAAGACAAATCCTATTAATTTCAATGGCCCCTGTTCACATCTGAGCGTTTTGACGCTGTGAGCAAAACGCCCAACGCTCAAAAAAGTACATGAGCTTCTTTTTGGGCAGATTACAGGTGTTTTCCATTGGTCTCTATTGAATCTCAAAACGCCTGCACAAAAAATGCCTGTAAAAACGCCTGTAAAACGCGGAAAAAAAAATCGCTGTAAAAATCCCTGTGAAAACGCGTGAAAACGCTACGCTCAGGTGTGAATGTAGCCTAAATGCATGATTTTCTTTTTTTGTCTGTTGAATGAACTAACTTAACCACTTGCCATCTGCGCTGTAGCCAAAAGATGGCTACAGCACGGTCATCCCACAGCAAGCAGATTGCTATGGGGGCACCCGAACCTATCTGCTGCTCTGTGTGTCCATTCACACATGGAGCCGTGATTTGGCCTCACCCCCTCCATCTCCTGATTGGCTCACTGGCTGTGATTGACAGCAGCGGGAGCCATTGACTCCTGCTGCTGCCGCCAATAGCCAATCAGGAGTGTGGGTCCCCGGAGAGGCAGGGCTCTCGTGGACATTGCTGCATCAAGAGGGGGCTCAGGTAAGTATTAAAGGGGGGCTGCTGCACAAAAAAGGTTTTTTTACCTACATGCATAGAATGCATTAAGGTAAAAAAGATTGTGCCTTTACAACCACTTTAATGTATTAAAAGAAAAAATCTGGTGGAACGCACGTCGTGACGTCACATGAGCTTAGTGGAATGCAAGCCGGAACTACCGCTCTCCACCCGCAGCTCACATGTGCGACGGCGTTTTTTCTGTTTTTTACTGATTTCTCACTGTTTTATTGGATTTTCCCTGCTTTATTGGATTTTCTACCACTTTATTGGGACTGTATTTTTTGGATTGACCAGGATTGTGTGCAATAAATAACTACTCAAAACGTTACTGCACTATCTGTTTTTTTTCTTTCCTTCTATACGTCCCCTTTTTTGGAGGTGATCAGCAGGAGGAGTGTTACCGCAGAGGAACAGGTCTGCTTGGAGGGAACGCATCCCGACCCAGAGAGGGTCACTAAAAGCACGTATGGTCCTAAGGTCATAAGACATATAGGACCCCTGAGATCTGGCGAGTGTGAATTTCATCTACCTTTCACGGTGAAACACTAGAAGGGACACCAGGGCAAGAGTGATCAAATTTATTTATGGAGCACCAGCACTAATCACTTTATTTATTTTTTGGACATTTTTGTCAATAAGTCACAACTGTGTTTAATAATATTTTTATTGCACCTATATTTAATTGCACATAAATT
The DNA here is from genome assembly GCF_965119305.1 of Pelophylax lessonae. Classification (NCBI taxonomy): domain Eukaryota; kingdom Metazoa; phylum Chordata; class Amphibia; order Anura; family Ranidae; genus Pelophylax; species Pelophylax lessonae. The sequence continues at coordinate 216,028,628 of NC_138769.1, read as the reverse complement.
TAACCATCTTTTGCACATGATCTCTAAGGACTTTTTTTGAGAACGATTTTTGAAGATTTTTTATAAATTTTTAACATCTGTTTTTTATTATATATTTTTATTGTCACTGCATTTATATTTATTACTTTTTATCTTAGTTTTATATAATTGGTATACATCACTGAGTTTATATGTAATTTATTAGATGTTTTATTAATTAATTGAAGCAAGCGCTATAGGTAATCACATATCCACTGATTACTTTATTCACTCTTTGAGCACATGCACTTTACTATAGCAGCTGCGAATCACACTATTTTATTTATTTAGGTCCAACACACTCATAGGTCTCCTCACGTGGCGCGGGCAATATACTTAGTATATTTTACCTTCCAACAGGATCTCTTTAGAGTAAATACTGTAATAATGACTAAAAATAATATAAATAATAATAAAATATATGCCCCAGTCTGCAGCAGCTGAAGATTTAGGGAATGAAGGGATGACTGATTTACTTTTCAAAGATGGTTAAACATAGTAAGATTTAGAAAATTAGCATTTTTCTATGGTTTTCATAAGACGAATATTAAATTGGATTCCTCACAAATGTACTGCTTTTTTCCAGCTCCTTTGCCTGCAGGATCCTTTTTTCTTGCACCAGCTGTTCATTCTTCTTCTGTAACCAAACTTTAAAAGCCATTTCGTTTTCTCTCCGTTTCAGTTCTTCTGCCTCCTTTTTCCGATCTTCTTCCTTTTTACCCAGAACATGTTGATTAATAACACTGACCTTATTTCTGTTAATTCTACTGTATCTTGTTCATTTCACTTTGCAGATAAATAAAAAAATAGAAATAAAAATGCAAAATGAATAGACGGCATAGATGTGTTGCTTTTTAGGATCCATTTAGATGGATGTTTATGGTCGTACACTGCCTAAAGCAGCATGGGATGACCAGGTGTCCTATGGATAGGAAGCCCGTACAAATCAGTTTCATGGTGACACTGTCCACAGCTGTTTACATGTTATCGTGGCCAGTGACAGATGAATTGGTCTGTACGCAGACTGTTTTTGTATCTTATGTCCGCAGTTATTCACTCAATGGGATTGATTTATTAAAACTTGAGTGCAAAATCTTGTCTTGTGCAGTTCTAAATAGAACCCCCTTTTTTTTTTCAAAGCTTAAGGGCTCTTTCACACTATCCGTCCGTCGGACGGACTCCGTTTATATCAGCGGGGGATCGATCCGCCAATCCCCCGCTGACCAGGAGGATGACAGCTGTTCTCCGCACTGTGTGCGGAGACACAGCTGTCAGTTCCCCATACATCTCTATGGGGGAATCGGATGGGAACGGACCGTTGGATCCGTTCCGATCCGCTGGACGGATGGAAAATAGGGTTTCCATCCGTCCAGATTTGACGGATCAGATGTCAGCGGACATGTCTCCGCTGACATCCGATGCCCCATAGGGATGCATGGGGGGACCGTTCAGATCCGCCTGTGTGAAAGGGGCCTTATTGAACAAGCTGAAGTTAGAAACTGATTGGGTACCATGCACAGCTGCACCAAATTGGGCACTCTCCAGTTTTAGTAAATCAACCCCAACGTGTGAAACCTCTGAGCCTGTCACTCTGTTGTACAGGCTGAGCTACCACAGCTGAATAGAGGCACTTGGTGCTGAAATACACTGACCTGGGTGGTGTACGGCCTTGAACGGTGGTGTGAGTGAGCCCTTTGTGAAACTCAAGCCAAAAATTGTTATTGCTCATTAATAATTTGTACTCTTCTATCCAGCCAGTCGGTGGACCTCTAACTTCCTTTTCTTTTTTTTTTTTTTTTTACACAGCGGTATCATGTTTTAGCTCTGCAGCAAGAAGCTTATAGTTTACACATTTCAAATAGTCATCAGATAATGCCGGGTACACACAGAATTTTTTTTTTCGTTCAACCCTATAGGCTAAATGAAAAAAAAAAAAAAAAAAAAAAAGTACAGATTTCCGTACTTACACATCCGATATCAGTGCGGCGAGCTCCCCGCTGAGCTATGGTGTTCTAAAGAGGGGGGGCACCAGAGCACAGTGATCCGTGCACACAGCCATTAGCTGTGAGCGCATGGCAGATATTGGTTTTCCAGTATGCTCGTTTGGCTTTTGTGAGACCAGCTTCTGTTGGATGAGAAGCTGTACAAACAACCTGGAAGTTGTCCGGTTCCTGCCTAATTGTTTTTGGATGATTTTTGGGCCATTTGTCCCCAGCTTAAGTGAGCTTTTAACCAGACAGACAAATGGAGCTGCTCTGCTGTGCCACTTTTTTACTTACTTTACTTATTTCAGCTGTAATTGAAATTAGAAGGTAGCACACAAGGTGGGACTGGGAGAAGTCACATTATTTCAAGGAGTGATAGGATTTGTCCCTTATGCAACAGTAGGAGTATATTGATATACTAAAAAGGAAGGTGTGGAAAGCCTATAACCCCTGAGCTGTGCATTCTACAAAGATTAATCCAAGAAGTTATATGGGTGCATCTCATACAATTATAATATCATCAACAAAAAGTTTATTTCAGTAATTCTATTCAAAAAAGTGAAACTCATATACAGTATCTCACAAAAGTTAGTACACCCCTCACATTTTTGTAAATATTTTATTATATTTTTTCACGTGACAACACTGAAGAAATGACACTTTGCTACAATGTAAAGTAGTGAGTGTACAGCTTGTATAACAGTGTAAATTTGCTGTACAAAATAACTCACACAGCCATTAATGTCTAAACTGCTGGCAACAAAAAGGAGTACACCCTCAAGTTCAAATGTCCAAATTGGGCCCAAGGTGTCAATATTTTGTGTGGCCACTATTATTTTCTGACACTGCCTTAACCCTCTTGGGCATGAAGTTCACCAGAGCATCACAGGTTATCACTAGAGTCCTTTTCCACTCCTCCATGATGACATTGCGGAGCTTGTGGATGTTAGAGACCTTGCGCTCCTCCACCATCCATATGAGGATGCCCCACAGATGCTCAATAGGGTTTAGGTCTGGAGATATGCTTGGCCAGTCCATCACCATTACCCTTAGCTTCTTTAGCAAGGCAGTGGTTATCTTGGAGGTGTGTTTGGGGTCATTATCATGTTGGAATACTGCCCTGCGGCCCAGTCTCCGAAGGGAGGGGATCATGCTCTGCTTCAGTATGTCACAGTACATGGTGGCATTCAAGGTTCCCTCAATTAATTGTAGCTCCGCAGTTCTGGCAACACTCCTGCAGCCCCAGACCATGACACTCCCACCAATATGCTTGACTGTAGGCAAGACACACTTGTCTTTGTACTCCCCACCTGGTTGCCACCATGCACGCTTGACACCATCTGAACCAAATTAGTTTATCTTGGTCTCATCAGACCACAGGAGATGGTTCCAGTAATCCATGTCCTTTGTCTGCTTGTCTCCAACAAACTGTTTGTGGGCTTTCTTGTGCATCATCTTTAGAAGAGGCTTCCTTCTGAGATGACAGCCATGCAGACCAATTTGATGCAGAGTGCAGTGTATGGTCTGAATACTGACAGGCTGATCCCCCCACCCCTTCCACCTCTGCTGCAAAGCTGGCAGCATTTCTTGGCTCTGAGGAAGGGGGTTCGCCCTCGAAACGCGTCAGCCAGCCTAAGCTACAGTAGCTTCATGCTTGGAGATGTCTTTACTTATACATTGAATTGTTGATATGTGTGTATTATTACACTTTGTGAGTATATTTTATGCATTTTACTATTTTAATAAATGTTTTTAGTGGTAATGCACTAGGACGGTGCACCCCTCTTTTTGTTATCTTTTCTTCAGCATTCATGTGTACATTTACCAAAGACAACCTCTGGATATGACGCTGAGCATGTGCACTCAACGTCTTTGTTCGACCATGGCAAGGCCTGTTCTGAGTGGAACCTGTCCAGTTAAACCACTGCATGGTCTTGGCCACCGTGCTGCAGCTCAGTTTCAGGGTCTTGGCATTCTTTTTATAGCATAGGCCATCTTTATGTAGAGCAACAATTCTTTTTTTCAGATCCTCAGAGAGCTCTTTGCTATGAGGTGCTATGTTGAAATTCCAGTGACCAGTATGAGAGAGTGAGAGCGATAACAACAAATTTAACACACCTGCTCCCCATTCACACCTGAGACCTTGTATCATGAACGAGTCACATGACACCGGGGAGGGAAAATGGCTAATTGGGCCAGTTTGGACATTTTCACTTAGGGGTGTACTCACTTTAGTTGCCAGCGGTTTAGACATTAATGGCTGTGTGTTGAGTTATTTTGAGGGGACAGCAAATTTACACTGTTATACAAGCTGTATACTCATTACTTTACATTGTAGCAAGGTGTAATTTCTTCAGTGTTGTCATATGAAAAGATATAATAAAATATTTACAAAAATGTAAGCGGTGTACTTACTTTTGTGAGAGATACTGTAGGTTATATAGATGCCTTACACACAGGGTGATGTTTCAAGCATTTCTTTTTTTAATGTTGATGATTATGGCTTACAGCTAGTGAAAAGTGAAAACCCAGAATTCAGTATCTCAGAAAATTAGAATATTACATAAGACCAATAAAAAAGGATTTTTATTACAGAAATGTTGGCTTACTGAAAAGTATGTCCATGTACAGTATAGTATGCACTCAATACTTAGTCGGGGCTTCTTATGCATGAATCACTGCATCAATGCGGTATGGCATGGCCAGCCTGTGGCACTGCTGAGGTGTTCTGGAAGCCCAGGTTGCTTTGATAGCGGCCTTCAGCTCGTCTGCATTGTTGAGTCTGGTGTCTTTCATCTTCCTCTTGACGATACTCTACAGATTCTCTATGGGGTTTAGGTCAGGCAAGTTTTCTGGCCAATCAAGCATAGTGCTACCATGATCAATAAACCAGGTATAGGTACTTTTGGCAGTGTGAGCAGGTACCAAGTCCTGCTGGAAAATGAAATCAGCATCTCCAAAAAGCTGGTCAGAAGAGGAAAAAGCATGAAGTGCTCTAGAATTTTCTGGTAGAGGGCTGCACTGACTTTGGACTTGATAAAACACAGTGGACCAACACCAGAAGACATGGCTCCCCAAATCATCACTGACTGGAAATCAAAGTCCCAGAGTCTGGAGGAAGAGTGGAGAGGCACAAAGTCCAAGTTGCATGAGGTCCAGTGTGAAGTTTCCAGAGTCAATGATGATTTGGGGAGCCATGTCATCTGCTGGTGTTGGTCTGCTGTGTTTTATCAAGTCCAAAGTCAGTGCATCCCTCTACTAGGAAATTCTAGAGCACTTAACGCTTCTCTCTGCTGACCAGCTTTATAGAGATGCGGATTTCATTTCCTACAACAAGAAAAACCCTCTGGGTGGGACTTTTAAGGGCAATGGGTGGACAAAGTATGAATTTCAAAAAAGTATAATAAAATATAGGGAAAGGAGAAAAAAAAAGGAAAAAAAAAATCTCAAAAAATATAAAGTTTATTGCATGAAACAAGTAAAAGAAAAGATCACATGAAGCCAGAGAGAATACCTTTTCTTTTACTTGTTTTACCTTTTTTTAAAAAAAAACTTCATATATCTCCATGGTATTTTTATCATGACATGCACTTTGTATATTTAGATAAGGACTGTAATGATCACATGCATGTATATAACTTATATATTGCATATACACATTTTTCTTACAATGATAGTCCTTTTAGCTTCCTCTAGAACAGTGGTCCTCAACCCTGGCCTACAGGGCCCACTAACAGGCCAGGTTTTCAAGATAACTGAAATACATCCCAGGTGATATCATTTGCTGCTCAGTGATTGCAGTACTCTAGTCTGCATCTCCCCAAGGTAATACTTAAAATCTGGCCTGTTAGTGGGCCCTGAGGACCGGAGTTGAGGACCACTGGTTTAGAGGACCTGCTATTGACCCCTGTTACTAGGTCCACATATCTTACTTCATTATCTAGCATTATATATGTTTTTTCATACTAGGTCTTATGTGATATATATTACACTGGCCTCCCTTCTGGTACTGGTCTGTGGATCACCTTGCATAATAAACCCTTCTGCATCATGTATCAAGTACTTCACAGGTATTTTCCACGCTATGGTAGCCCCATAATATATATATATATATATATATATATATATATATATATATATATATATATATATATATATATATATATCCCTTGTTAGGGTAGATCACTGACTTCTGTCCATCTCAAACGATGCAGATACTCCAGTGACAAGCGGGGGTCTCTTACTCATGCCCCTTGTGGACGCTGGGGGTGCCCAGGATCTTAGCCAGTGGCCAGCTCTGGTACTGACTGTTTTCAGCCTTGTATGAAATACTCTGGCTTGGTTCTTTTAAACATGCGGTTATTTCATTCCAAACACCAGAGCATCTGTGATTGTAGGTGTGTATGAAATTATATTCATTTCCTCTATGTAGTCTATTATGTTAACTTGTTGTGATATACATTTATGATCATTCTGATATAATGATATTGTTTCATCATTATTTTTCTAGACATCTGTACATAGCCATGCTCATGTAGACCCCTGAGGAAGAATTTGACCTCACCATTTTCGAAACGCGATGGGTCTTAGCCATCTATGTTTTTCACGATATGCTCTGTTTTCTTTTGTCAGGTGTTATGTATTGTGTAACCGCATCATTTTGTTTTAACCAATCCGGAGGTTCTCTCTGGATTCATGTGATCTTTTCTTTTACTTGTTTCATGCAATAAACTTTATATTTTTTGAGAATTTTCTTTCCCTTTTTTTATCCTTTCCCTATATTTTCTTATACTTTTTTGAAATTCATACTTTGTCCACCCATTGCCCTTAAAAGTCCCACCCAGAGGGTTTTTCTTGTTGTATGTATTGATTTTGGGATGCGGGCATATTAATCTCTATTTGGCTCCAGTGTAAGGCAATTACTGATTTAATTTCCCAGCATGACTTGGCAACTGCCCACACTGCTAAAAGTACCAATACCTGGTTTAATGATTATAGTATCACTGTGCTTGATTGACCAGCAAACTAGTCTGACCTAAACCCCATAAAGAATCTGTGGAGTATAGTCAAGAGGAAGATGAGAACCCAGACCCAACAATGCAGACGAGCTGAAAGCCACTATCAAAGCAACCTGGGCTTCCATAACACCTCCGCAGTGCCACAGGCTGATCGCCTTCATGCCACACTGCAATGATACAGTAATTCATGCAAAAGAAGCCCCCGACCAAGTATTGAGTGCATACTATGCTGTACATGGACTTACTCTTCAGTAAGCCAACATTTCTGTATTAAAAATCCTTTTTTTTTTTTTAATTGGTCTTATGCAATATTCAAATTTTCTGAGATACTGAACTTTGGGTTTTCACTAGCTGTAAGCCATAATCATCAAAATTAAAAGAAAGAAATGCTTGAAATATATCACTATGTGTAACACATCTATACAAAAATATATGTTTCACTTTTTAAATTGAATTACTGAAATAATTAAAATTAGAATAGCATCAAAAAGTTCATGAGAAGCACCTGTATAAAAGTCTAGGTCCCGTTTCCCAACCTGCACAGCAGCTGGGAAACCTAATGAGAAAAACATAGGGCACATAGTGCATGCATGCAAATGTGAAAAACTATTTTTGACCTGTGACTTTAGTCCTACTTGAAAATGTATTGATGTGGTTGCTTATTTTACCTCTCTCCTAAGTCTCTCTTGCCTCTCTTGAATCCTCTTCTGTAGCTCCTTTTGCTCTGAGGAAAGGCTGAATGTTGTGTTTCTGCTTGATACACTTGCAGACTGGACTCTACGCGATGGCTTCACTTTGTGTAGAGAGATCAATGAATGAGTAGCAGAGCTAGGTCGGACTTTAGGTCCACCAGGTGGTTGAGGGACAAAGTTATTAACATTACCGGCTTTGGAAGTTTTCTTGTAACCTAAATCGTCTCCATTATGCAATGCGCCAAATCTATTTGACTGCATGGATGGCGATGGAGATTTTGACTGTTCCTTATGGTTACTGATAGGTGGTAGAGAACACTGGTTCTCAATGTCCTTTAAACTGACCAGTTCAAACTTTCCATCTTTCTCAACCAAAACTTTCCCATCTTTTGCTTCTTCTTCAAGGTTTTCATTTTCTTCAGCATTCAACTCCTTTTCGGCTGGGACATCATTAAGATGCAATTGTGTTATGCCATCTACTACATCATCTTCAGTGATACTTTCAGTTCTATCACTGTCTGCAAACTCCAATGGTGGAACTTCCAGATCAACCAAATTGTCCTTAAATTTGAGCTTCCTCTGGCGATTTTCATCAATGGTTTCCATTTCTAATTTCTTGTTTGCTTCTTCTATCTTTTCTGCAATATATCGTTTTGCCTCCTCATCTTCGGGATCAACCTCTTCACCCTCCGACACAGTATCCAGTATGAGCTTAGCATTTATTTTAGGGTCAAGTTGAGAAACGCTGCCATCATTGCTTGGTATACGGTCACCTTTATTCTCTTGTTTTACCAATTGTGTTGCGTCATCAGGTCTTTGTTCAGTGAGATTTTCATTGTCATCTTCATTCTGAAACAGAATTGTTCATGTATTTAGAAGGTATTATAGGGATTTTATAAAGAAAATGGCCTATTGAAAGGAAGAATATTTAAAGGGTATGTCAGGGCAAAATAAAAAGAAGAAAAACCCTATGCAGTAAATCTCAGCAATTCATGCACATGTTTCATCTCCTAAAGACCCTACAAGTACAGAAGAACACCCCCTGATCTTGCAAAAATGCACTGAACTCCTAAGTTCTGCTGTGGACTGACAGCATTTTTGTGGACTGAATGGTGTCAGACCTGTACAGCTGTTTTTTTGCTAAACCATTCAAAACCTCAAACTCTTCCTTACAAAATGTATACCTATTATTCTGTAGCCCAATATAAGAACTAGGCGGGCTAATTACACTCCTTGAGATGACACGGGAAGTGTGCAGAGAACAAAAGAAAAAAGTATTTTTTGCACTAATTGAATAGCTAAAACAGTTTCAATTATATATTTAAACAGACCAAAAAGAAGGCAACAAATTATTATTATTAGGGTTTACATACACTGTAAAGCTGTTTCCAGTCATAACCTACAGTGTGTTTGTATTCACCAAGACTGGCCTGGTTGCTATGGACAATTAAGGCTTTTTTTTTTTTCCAACGTCACAGACTGGGGCCTCTCTTTTTAAACAAAAATACTTGTGTAGGTGGTAGCAGAGAGGGCCTCCATCCAGAAAAGGGGGCTAGTCATGGTTAATAAAGCCGTTGGGATGCCTTTTTCTATACCTCAAGTACAACCTTGAGGCTGACTCCTCTACCAGCCCGGCACAACATCTCATTAAGCACAACCCATCTTCATATACATCCTAATATGGTAGTCCTCCAAATTTACAGTTTAGGGGAATCAGGGGTCCCAGTGAGGTTCTGAAATGTTGACGAACAGATAACGAATAACAGAGAGACTGGGGAGGGAGAAATCATAGGCAAAATTAGATAAGAGAATCACACCAGCTTTTTTCTTTAAATTTTTTTCTCTGCATGATTTTTAAAGGAATTGTAAAGTCAGGAAGGTTTGTTATCTTAATGCATAAGATAAAAAGCCTTCTGTGTGTAGCAGCCCCCCCAGCACCCCTAATACTTACCTGATCCCCCTCTCTTTTCTGCGATGTCCACGAGTACCCCGGCCGGCCTGAGATTCAGCCATGGCGCCATTGGCTCCCACAGCTGTCAAAATCAGTGAGCCAATTAGAAGAGAGAGGGGGTGGGGCCGAATGGCAGCTCCGTGTGAATTGATACATGGAGCTGCAGCTCGGCTTGGGTGCCCCAATAGCCAGCTGCTTGCTGTGGGGACACTTGGTAGGAGGGAGGGGTCAGAAGCAGGAACGAGGGACAAGAGAAGAGGAGGATCCGGGCTGCTCTGTGCAAAATCAACTGCACAGAGAAGGCAAGTATAACGTGGTTGTTTTTTAACCACTTAAGGGCCACCCACCGCAGTTATACTGCGGCAGGCAGCCCCTCTTGCGCGAACCGACATAGGTATAAGTCGGTTGCGCACCTGCAGCTAGGGGGCGAGCGCGCGCCGCCATCGGCACGCTCCTGCCCCCACTCGGCAGCGGGGACTCGGATGCACGGGGCAGACGTCTCGATTGCCGCCTGACACCCGTGATCGTTCCCTGCTGAGAGAGAAGGACAGTCAGCTGTTGTAAACACAGCTGACCGTTCTTCTCTCTGGAATGACCACAGAGCCCCTTTGATCCTGCTATATAGGATCACATGTCTCTGTGATCATTTCACAAGTCACGCCCCCCCCCACAGTTAGAATCACTCCCCTAGGCTCACATTTAACCCCTTGATCACCCACAGTATTAACTCCTTGTCTGCCAGTGTCATTATTACAGTAACAGTGCATATTTTTAGCACTGATTACTGTAGTAATGTCACTGGTCCCCCCAAAAGTGTCAAAAATGTCAGTAAGGTGTCCGATCTGTCGCCTAGGCAAGAATTATTGTTTTTTTCTTCTCGCCCCCTGCATGTGAGCAGATGTGCTGCAGCGCTTTGGTCCCTAATGAGCCTTGTGGTACAGCTGCACATGCATTGGTTTCCCCAATCATCTGCACACGCGTGGAATTTTCCTCGCATGTTCAAAGAGGGCTATCAGGGAGGTCCCAAACTTGTCTTTGTACATGCGTTAAAAAAAATCACCTGCATCTAGACTGATGTGCTGAAAGGCTCTGACAGGACACAGAGCCCGGGCAGTGCTCTTTGGCACATCTGCACATGTGCCATCATGGCAGTTCCAGAGCCAGTAGTTTAGTTACAGACTTATGAATTAAAGGAGAACTATATGAAGTGTAAAATAAAGCACTGTCATATAGGGCTCAACATTTCAATTGTAACATTGTGCTGGGAGTAGCAGTGAGAGGGTGAGACTGGGTTCACACTATTGCGAATTGAATGTGGGTTTCTCCACATCCAATTCGCATGTCAGGAGATTGTGACCGGCTCTCTATGGAGCCGGTTCACATATCTCCCGAGTGGCTCAAGTGCGAATTGCACAGTTCTGTTCTGTGTGTCTTATGATCCGTTTCTGGTCCAAATTCAGCCAAAAATTCGGACTGAAATCGGACCTGAAACGGTTAACAGGGACGCCCCGGATCCCTGCTGTAAGCCACTCCGTGCGGCAGTGTGAACCCAGCCTGGGAGTTAAAGGGGAAGTAAATCCCCTATCATTTTCAGCCAAGGAAGCTGCCATCTTGGCCTCTGTTTAACCTTCAATTGCCATGATGCTGCACATGTGATTAGTTATGACACCAGCCATTGGACGGTTTGACAGTTTGGTTGAGAGCACAACCAATGTGACAACTAGCATTTCCAGCATGCCGGGAATGTAACTGTTTTATGAAACTGTTAAATCAATGGGTTTACTTCCGCTTTGAAATACATTCCCACTTTTGCAGTAAAATTTGAAGCAACCCCACTAGATCTCTGTTGTGTGTTCCCATTCACAAATCATGCCTTTTTTTTTTTTTTTTTTTTTTAGATGTTAGATGATAAGAATAACATACAAATGAAATTCTAAAAATCTTTAGCCTTTTCTTAGAAGAGGCAATGTCCAAACCCAGTTTACAAGGAATAATGAGATCTGTCAGTACAGCACAGACAATTTTAATTATGAGAAACACAACACCTCTGCCCCTCATAAATAAAGAGTACCAGTTAAGATTTTTCAGTACTGGGGTTTCCAGAAAAGAGCGTCTAAAAAAAGGTAAACTGCAATTTTTATATACACTATATTGTCAAAAGTATTGGGATGCCTGCCTTTACATGTACATGAACTTTAATGGCATCCCAGTCTTTGTCCGTAGGGTTCAATATTGATTTGGGCCACCCTTTGCAGCTATAACAGCTTCAACTCTTCTGGGAAGGCCGTACAAAAGGTTTAGGAGTGTGTCTATAGGAATGTTAGATCATTCTTCCAGCAGCACATTTGTGAGGTCAGGCACTGATGTTGTACCAGAAAGCCTGGCTCTCAGTCTCCACTCAAATTCATCTCATAGGTGTTCGATCGGGTTGAGGTCAAGACTCTGTGCAGGTCCGTCAAGTTCCCCAAATTGACTTATCCTTGTCTTTATAGACCTTGCTTTGTGCACTGGTCCAAATCATTTGGTGGAGGGGGGTTTATGGTGTGGGGTTGTTTTTTAGGGGTTGGGCTTGGCACCTTAGTTCCAGTGACAGGAACTCTTAGGCCCCTTTCACACAGGGCGGGTCCATTTGACTGGCTCCACTTGCTCAATGGGGATCCCTGCTGAGCAGCCAGATGACAAATCCATCTCCGCTCACTGTGCAGAGATGGACCTGTTAGAGTCCTGCTCTCCTCTATGGGGTGATCAGATGAAAATGGACTACCTGTCCATTTTCATCCGATCTGACAGACAGATGGAAAATAGGACCACCATCCGTCTGGATTTGGCTAACAGGATCGGATCAGATAGCAGCGGGTGTCAGCAGACATGTGTCCGCTGACATCTGCAGCTTCATAGGGGTGAATAGAGGGTCCGATCAGGTCTGCCTGAAAAACTGGCAGGCAGACCTGAATGGACAGCCTGTGTGAAAGGGGCCTTAAGGAGTCAGCATACCAAGAAATTTTGGACAATTTCATGCTCCCAACTTTGTGGGAACAGTTTGGGGATGGCCCCTTTCTGTTACAATATGACTGCGCACCAGTGCACAAACAAGGTCCATAAAGACATGGATGAACGAGTTTGGGGTGGAGGAACTTGCACAGAGTTCTGACCTCAACCCAATAGAACACCTTGTGGATGAATTAGAGCAGAGACTGCGAGCCAGGTCTTCTCATTCAACATCAGTGCCTGACTTCACAAATGTGCTTCTGGAAGAATGGTCAGACATTCCCATAGACACACTCCTAAACCTTGTGGACAGCCTTCCCAGAAGAGTTGAAGCTGTTAGAGCTGCAAAGGGTGGGCCAACTCAAAATTAAACCCTACGGACTAAAACAGGGATACCATTAAAGTTCATGTGCGTCTAAAGGCAGGTGTACCAATAGTTTTGACAATATAGTGTATTTTTCAATATTTATGCTATGTGAATGGAACATAAAGTAGGTGTCATACCAAATTGCCTGCAAAACTAAAAATGCACAGTTCTCAATCCAGCAACTGGCAACCCAGAGGTAAGCGTAATGTGCAGGGTTACACTTACCTCCCATTGTGCTTTCATTTCACCTTTTTTGGAGTTCTTGAACATGCTTTCCTTTCCTATTAACTTACCCCTCTCCCTGGTTCCATTTATAACAAAGCTGTATACCCCTCTTCTATTTATATCATGAAGATACCACTTCCTTTCTACAGAATACACAATGGAGGCGGCAATAAAAGAACAAGAAAGTTAGTGTAGTGTGTGTTCTCCGCAGGTTTCAAACAGCTTCTAGCTGTCCTTTTACATAGCAATTAGGAAATTGTAACTGGAATATTGGTAAAACTTGGGGTTTTCTTTCTTCCACATTTAAAAAATAACATATGTGCTCTTGTGTTTTCAGGAATATTGGGATCCTATGTTTTACCACGTAATGGCGGAAAAACAAAAATGTACAGATTGTGGCTGTACCTGGGATGCCGCCTGCTGTTTCTCTTCCTCATTTATGAACCAGTCAAGGTCTTTCTCAAAGTCGTCTTCATACTCTGGCCCACCTTCTGAATCGGATTCCTCCTTCTCGCTCATCTTTGCAGAGATGCTGTGCTTTTCCCCTATTAACATATTAATGTAAAACTTGTATGTACTGTATTATCAGATATTGCATCAATGAAAGAATTCTGCAATTACAATTGATATAACCGTGTGAATACTTAGGGATGGGTTTATAAAAAAAAAAAATAAAAAAAATCCCATAGCAAATCACCCAGTGGAAGTGTAAATACATTTGTTCTGTTTGATTTGGGCATAAAAATAAAAATAAAAAGTATTATGTAATTTTCTGTGTTGGGTGAATGTTTTCCAATGATTTACAAGGGTCACATTTGGCCACTAAGTGGCGTTACGTTTAATAGGAATTTCCTTTAATACTTAGCACCATCTAGTGGCCAAATGTGGTCTATTTCGCCATACATACATACATACATACATACATACATACATACATACAAGCCGTACATATCAATGTCTTTAACCACTTCAATACTGGGCACTTCACCCTCTTTCGCCCAGGCCAATTTTCAGATTTCAGCATTTTCACACTTTGAATGACAACTGTGCAGTTGCACACTGTACTTAAAATACATTCTTATTTAAAAAAAAAAAAAAAAAACTAGACAGATAGAGCTTTCTTTTGGTGGCATTTAATCACCATTGGATTTTTGATTTTATTGCTAAACAAACTAAAAAAGCCCGAACATTTTGAAAAAAAAGTTTATTTTATTTTTTGTTAAAAAATTTAGCAAATAAGTAAGTTTTTTTTCTTCACTGGTGTGCACTGATGAGGCTGCACTGATGGCCACTAATAAGCTGCAGTGATGGGCACTGATAAGGAGGCACTCATGAGGCTGAAATGATGGGCACCGATAGGCAACACTGATCGGCACCATAGGCATGCGCACAGGGTGTGCCGGAGGGGTTTGGGCACACCTTAATCACCCTGTGTGATGCAGATTCCTCCTGCTAAATGCCCCGATATTGAAAGAATTTTTTTTTTTTAAATAACAATAACAAAATAAAATATAAAAATGTAACTACTAACATCATCCAGTGCCCACCCTAATCCAGTAGGCTGCACACATCTATGATGGGCACTGATAAGCTACACCGAGAGTTCATCCATTGAGGACTGAGGATCAGCAGAGGAGAATCGGATAATTCGTTTTTCCTGTGGGGCCAATATTTTTAGGTGTTCCTGACCTCCAATTGCGTTGAGGGGTCAACATTATCTGGTGAGAGAATACCCTGAGGGAGTACGATGATGGGCACACTGGTGTTTTAAACTGGTGGAGATTTTCTAGTATTACCCTAAGAGGAGCTCCTGTAGAAATAATGTAAAGTCAGAAGCTACAAATACTGTAGCCGCTGACTTTTAATATTAGGACACTTACGTGCCCAGGAATCCAGCAGTGTCTTCACCCGAGCTGATTTTTCATTAGGCTATCAGGTGCTGCCACCGTCATCCCCACTAAGGTAGACCGCCAGTGAAGCCACGTGGCTTCACAGCCAGTTCCGTATTGCACATGCGCAAAACTGCGCTGGCTGTGGGCGAAGGCCAAACTGCCGGCTGAGTTCAAACTCAGCCCAAAGTGGAAGCGGGTACCTGTCAAAACCAGGTACCCGCTCCCCCCTAAAAGGTGCCAAATGTGGCAGCGGAGGGGGGCAGATAAGCGGAGCTTCCCCGTTTGGGTGCAGCTCCGGTTTAAGAAGATTGGATGGAATAAAATTCATGGTGGAATTGGATAATGTATAGACTATTGTATAGGACTGGACATTTATATTGGAATATTTCTGCACATATTTAACACATATTGGCTGAAAATATTTGGGACATTAGAATTCATTTTTTTGTCACTTTTTAGCACTTCATGTTTTTGTTTTCTTATATTTATGATGATATGATATCTGATTATTAAGTATAGACACTTAGTTTGCATTTTTCATATAGGTTTATTTATCTATGTATATATTTTATTTGTCTGAGATTCAGTTTGAGAATTCATAGATGCACGTTTTTGGATTTACTTTATATTTTTGAATACTTTTCAATTTTTCATTTTGCTTACAATAGCAGTGTTCCCTAGCCCCCTTCCTAAACACTTACCTGACTCCTGTATTAATCCAGTGCTGTTCCCAGCTTCAGTTCTTCTGAACCCTTCTCCATTCTCTCGCAAGCTTGCCTGAGAGCAGGAGGAGCCATTGGTTTCTGCTACTGTCAGCCAAACAATGTCAGGAGGGAGCAGGGGTAGGGGCCAAGCCAGGCTGTGTCATTAGCCAAGCTCCAGATTAAAGAGGAGTTCCGGCCACAAAATCGACATAATCGATTTTGGGCCACCCGCTTGCTCTTGGTCACCTGAAAAAGAAATGGATAGTTACGATTTTTTTTTTGTTTACTTACCTTGTTATTGAAGAAAAATATACTCACCTTTCTTCCACTTCCTCCCTCTGCGGCCGTGGCTCGCGCCGTCACTTCCTCTTTGCACTGATTCCTGGGAGCTGAACGTCATCGATCCCAGGAATCAATGCGCCTGCACCGGCCTCTTTCATAACTTCCGGTGTGGTGCCTCATTCCCTGCTAAACAGCTTCTGGGCATGCCCAGAAGCTGTGGAGGGATGACGCGCCCGCACCGGAAGTGAAGAGTGGGGCCGGTGCAGGCGCATTCTGGGAGAAGAGGACACGGAAGAGGATGCAGAAGAGGACGCGCTGGCTTCAGCTGCCCACATCCGAGATGGCAGCGCTGGAGAAGAAATTTTCAAGGTAAGTATTTCTTCTAAAAGGTAAGTGCGACCCAGGACAGTACAGAGGCTATCCATTGTGGAATGTACTAGCCCTGACTGTACCGGGGGTATTTTTATTGAAAAAAAAAAATTTGGTGGCCGGAACTCCGCTTTAAGCCCATACAAGAGCCCCCATAGCAAGCAGCTTGCTATTTAGGGAGCAGGGGTAGGAGCCAAGCCACACTGTGTGTGTCAATAGACGCACACAGCCAAGCTCGGGATTAAGTCCACACAAGAGCCCCCATAGCAAGCGGCTTGCTATGAGGGCTCTTGGAGAAGAGGAGGAGCTTTAGCTGTAAGGTTTTACAGCTACTCCTTGAGTTGGGAACCTGATAACCTTTATTTTCGGCCTTTTGCTGTGTTGCATACCCCTCAGTTGTTAAACTTGGAGGGATTCAAGACTCAAAGGAGCCTGCGTCCTGTACTGTACAATTAAGAAAAGGATTTTTAAATTACCTGTAAAACCGTTTTCTTGGTGTACAGTACATTAGGACCACATCCCCACTGTCGTTGCATTTTTCTCTAACTGCTTGTTAAAAACATGGAGGATGGGATTGGGAAGGGTTATATGAACTGTCCTTACAGTTTTGTTTGCCAGTGTCCTCACCTAAAGATGGCATCGTATAGCCCATGATTAAATTTAAGGGAGCCTAGGCAAGTAAAAAAATCAATAATTTAGTACAGCCTTTAGAGTTTAGACACACTTTGACTTTTAAATAACCAATATTACAATGAACTAAAATAATAGAATTTCAATTCGGGATTGACTCATCCAAACACCATCTGCTGTCAAAGGTCAGAAACAGAAAAAAAAAACCCTCAAAGACAAAAGTATAACTGTGGAAGCATAAATCACATCTTTCTCATAGCACTGTTGTATTTTTATGTGCATCCTTTCCTTTCAGCAGAAACTTCCATCCAAATTGACGTCTACTGTACTTCCTCATATACAGTGACTGTACTGCCATTCAAGATCTCCATGGAGCCCCAGCGTAGACACTAATGTGCACGCTCTGGGCTGGGCTCATTAGCAGGCAGCGCCAAAGCCCTTGCTCTAAGTCATTCCCTAGCTTGTTCCTTAAGGCCAGTGGTTGACAGCAGCTCCATTCCAACATGAATGTTTAGGATTGGTAATAGTGCATGTTTGGGGGAAATTGGCAAAAAACGATCATAGCATATTAATGGTTCAAATGGGTCTAAAAGGGTTATCACATTTTAAATGAGGTTTAATTCTGCTTAACCCATCCATTTTAGTTCATGGATGTTCTAAAGCGTCTGTTAACTTTTTGTGAATGGGATTTGCTTTGTACACAAGCAGCTATAATGCCTTATGTGTTTTTAATACTTCAATTGTATAGAACTGGTACTATAATGTCAATATCTATTTATTTTAAATATATAATATTAGCTCCAATTGTGCCTCTGTAATCTAATTCAGAAAGGATTTAAAATATTTTAGCTTCCTTCCAAGCCTGCCTAATCAAATAATTGTTTTTTCTACCACTAATCTCTCTAAACAAATGTGACTAGTGGCTGCTAGGATACAAGTAAATTACAAGCCGTACCGTGATAAGTGGTGGCTGCCCTCAAAGCATGGGGTCACTATGGATACATTAGGGTGCAGCACATCTAAAAAATCATTAGCCAACTCCAGGGAAAACTTATTTTTTAGTTTTGAATAGAGTAAGGAAGTTCTAGAACTTTTTTTAGGTTGCGGTCTTTGTTGGAATGACTCACATTACTTCCTATGTGGCCACCAACAAAGATAGATGAGAGCAATCTCCTCAACGAGAACAAAGACAGCAATAAAAACCTAGAATGTATAGGGGAAATGCGCGGTGCTCTAGTTGCTATTCCATATGGATCTCAGGTTTAGTGTAGGGGTAAGTTTCCCTTTTTTAGGCAGCTCTTCAAAGAGTAATACTGTAGGTGTAGAGATTAGTGATCGATATCAGATATTGTTTTTTTATTGCCGATGCCGATATATTGGTCATCGGATATTGGTATCGGCCGATATTTTCGGCCATTTAAATTTTTTTTTTTTTTCCACAGGTACTCTGGTGGAGGGATCTGGGGTTCTAAAAGACCCCAAACCCCTCCTCTGCACTTAAAAGCATTCAGAACGCTAAGTTTGGCTGTTTTGAATGCTCGCATTTTTTTGAGTTTGCCGCTGAGTACCCAGAAATGATGTCATGACATCACTTCCGGCTTTTTTACATGGAGACCCGACCAGAGTCGAATGCGGCTTTGATCGAGTCTTCTCTTTGGCGGCCGTGCAGGTAGGATACCCGGGTCTCCCAGTGGGACAGGAGACCTGGGCGAAGCCACGGAAGGTGGCAGGAGGGGGGAGACGTCTCCTCCCGCTCCTTGTAATGACAGCCGAGCGGCTTCTTAGCGGCATCGGTTGTCATTACAAGACAGTCCATCATCGGCTATGGACGCCAGTACCAGGGTGATGCCTCTAGCTGCAGGCATCACTCCGGTATAGCACTTTCCCGAAACATCGGCAATAACGGTAACCTCAGGAGCCGATTCCAATATATTGGGGAAAGTGCATATCGGCCCCCAATATATCGACATTGCCGATAATCGGTCGATCCTTAGTAGAGATGCACTCCTGTGCAAAGAAAAAGCCTCTGGACTTCACACAACATGTCTGGTGCTAATAGCAACAAAAACCTGACAGAGGCTCTAACCCTCTAACTGCTCTATCTAACACTAAACGTTTTGGCTCACCTTTAACCAGTTTAGCTCTCACACCTGAGCCTGAGACCAGAGCAATTTTTTTATTTCCCCTATGAGCCGATTGATTCAGCCATAAGGTTGTCATTAGTAAAAGCTGAACTCTGTAGAATAAAATGGCCTTGCAGTCATTCTCCCCTCGTACTGCAAGGAAAACATGAAAGATTAGCAACACCGACCGTACCCCTAGCTCTGGCAGGGTTCCGCCCAGCTTTACCCCTTGCAGTGCGTGTGTGTGTGGGGGGGGGGGGGGGGGGGAGCCCCACTGCAAGTGTCAATTTTTATTATGCTTAGCATAAAGTGTCACCACAGGGTGGTACTGGGGACATCAATAAAGTACATGCCATGTATTACATGGAAAAAAATATCTTCTCCTTGTAAACGTCTCCATTTTTTTTCATACCCAAAGTCAAAACATATGTAGTTTTGGGCAGTCTTGTCCTGCAGAAATGCTTTTATTTTTTCAGTTACCATTTAAAAATGAATAGTGTTGAGCGAACACGGACTGTATTATTCGTGTTCGTACCGAATAATTGGATTTTTTTTACCCGAACACGGACACGGACACTTTACTGTATGTTCGGGTAAAAATCCGTGTTCGGTCGTTTTATTTCCGGGTTTTGCATGCTTTGGCGCTCTTTTCATGGCGGGCTTTCAACAGCCAATCAACAATCGTTTAACTGGTGTGCCTTAAGCCATCCCAGCCATGCCTGCAAATGTCTTAGTAGCTGTGATTGGCCGTCTGAAGCATGTGACCAAGTCTTTATAAGTTCGAGGCAGCCGCCGCAGCAGCGTCATTCTGCTGCTTAGCTAAGGGACAGAGCACACATCAATGTGCTGGCTGCTGATTAGGGAAAGATAGGCAGGAAAAAACCATTTGTGTCCGGATAGAATTGAGGGACAGGTCGGAGTGTTTAGGCAGGGCGAGTTGTAGGCATTTTAGGGATAGAGTCTGCTGAATTATAGGGTCAGTGTCTTCTACAAACTACAATCGATATTGCTGTGTGGGGGGTGGGGTGAATCTGCACTCAATCCTGATCTACGATCTCTTCTCAATCCTGTTAGGGACAGAGTCTGCTGAATTTTAGGGAAACTGTGTTCTACAAACTACAATCGATATTGCTGTGTGGTGTGGGATTGGAGATAGGCAGGTGTCAGTGATCCACATCCATTTTTCTGTGTGTGAGCTGCAGTGAACACAATCTTTTTGGGCTGCAGTGAACACAATCTTTTTGGGCTGCAGTGAACACAATCTTTTTGGGCTGCAGTGAACACAATCTTTTTGGGGTGCAGTGAACAAAATCCTTTTTGGTGTGCAGTGAACACAATCTTTGTGGGGTGCAGTGAACAAAATCCTTTGTGGGGTGCAGTGAACACAATCTTTTTGGGGTGCAGTGAACAAAATCCTTTTTGGGGTGCAGTGAACAACATCCTTTTTGGGGTGCAGTGAACACAATCTTTTTGGGGTGCAGTGAACACAATCTTTTTGGGGTGGAGTGAACAACATCCTTTTTGGGGTGCAGTGAACAAAATCATTTTTGGGGTGCAGTGAACACAATCTTTTTGGGGTGCAGTGAACACAATCTTTGTGGGGTGCAGTGAACACAATCTTTTTGGGGTGGAGTGAACAACATCCTTTTTGGGGTGCAGTGAACAACATCCTTTTTGGGGTGCAGTGAACACAATCTTTTTGGGGTGCAGTGAACACAATCTTTGTGGGGTACAGTGAACAGAATCTTTGTGGGGTGCAGTGAACACAATCTTTGGGGGGTACAGTGAACACAATCTTTTTGGGGTGCAGTGAACACAATCTTTGTGGGGTGCAGTGAACACAATCTTTTTGGGGTGGAGTGAACAAAATCATTTTTGGGGTGCAGTGAACAACATCCTTTTTGGGGTGCAGTGATCAAAATCCTTTTTGGGGTGCAGTGAACACAATCTTTTTGGGGTGCAGTGAACAAAATCCTTTGTGGGGTGCAGTGAACAGAATCTTTGTGGGGTGCAGTGAACACAATCTTTGGGGGGGTACAGTGAACACAATCTTTTTGGGGTGCAGTGAACACAATCTTTGTGGGGTACAGTGAACACAATCTTTGTGGGGTGCAGTGAACACAATCTTTGGGGGGTACAGTGAACACAATCTTTTTGGGGTGCAGTGAACACAATCTTTTTGGGGTGCAGTGAACACAATCTTTGGGGGGTACAGTGAACACAATCTTTTTGGGGTGCAGTGAACACAATCTTTGTGGGGTGCAGTGAACACAATCTTTGTGGGGTGCAGTGAACACAATCTTTGGGGGGGTACAGTGAACACAATCTTTTTGGGGTGCAGTGAACAACATCCTTTTAGGGTGCAGTGAACACAATCTTTGTGGGGTGCAGTGAACAACATCCTTTTAGGGTGCAGTGAACACAATCTTTGTGGGGTACAGTGAACAGAATCTTTGTGGGGTGCAGTGAACACAATCTTTGGGGGGTACAGTGAACACAATCTTTGTGAGGTGCAGTGAACACAATCTTTGTGGGGTGCAGTGAACACAATCATTGTGGGGTGCAGTGAACTCAATCTTTGTGGGGTACAGTGAACACAATCTCATACTTCTGAAGATTTGAGGGTGCTGCCTGTTCCATACTCCCCCTACTCCTCATCTAGCCTTTTAGGGGTACAAACAATAGTAATTGGGGCCTAGTGTGGTTGTGTACGTGTGATATACATACACTTTTTTTGGATCATATTTTCTATTCCGCTATTTAATCAAAAACCTTTGGGGATCAGTTAAATTGGGGGATAGTCTGTGTTGGTACGTGTGAGAGAGATCCACCTTTCCAAGTTGTTGGGGTTCATCTCATACTTCTGAAGGTTTGAGGGTGCTGCCTGTTCCATACTCCCCCTACTCCTAGCCTTTTAGGGGTACAAACAATAGTAATTGGGGCCTAGTGTGGTTGTGTACGTGTGATATACATACACTTTTTTTGGATCATATTTTCTATTCCGCTATTTAATCAAAAACCTTTGGGGATCAGTTAAATTGGGGGATAGTCTGTGTTGGTACGTGTGAGAGAGATCCACCTTTCCAAGTTGTTGGGGTTCATCTCATACTTCTGAAGGTTTGAGGGTGCTGCCTGTTCCATACCCCCCCTACTCCTCATCTAGCCTTTTAGGGGTACAAACAATAGTAATTGGGGCCTAGTGTGGTTGTGTACGTGTGATATACATACACTTTTTTTGGATCATATTTTCTATTCCGCTATTTAATCAAAAACCTTTGGGGATCAGTTAAATTGGGGGATAGTCTGTGTTGGTACGTGTGAGAGAGATCCACCTTTCCAAGTTTTTGGGGTTCATCTCATACTTCTGAAGATTTGAGGGTGCTGCATGTTCCATACTCCTCTTCCTCATCCTCCCTTTAGGGTAGGAAAAAATTTAATCGGGCCTAGTCTGTGTTTGTACGTGTGAGATACACAGTTTTTTATCCTATTCCGCTATTCAATACACACCCTTTTGGTGTAAAAAACATTAAATTGCGGCATAGTTTGCATATTTGACATTTGCATATATTGTGCCTTGTTGCGCTGTTTTGGGTACTCCACCAACATGGCCAGTGGCAATGACGCCATTCTCAGCTTAACTATCCCACTTCTATGCCTCCTTGAAAAAACAATTTGGGCGATGATGGAAGAGGATGTGGCACAGGATGAGGAGGAGGAGGAGGAGGATGAAGAGGTAACATTTCAAAGGCTTTCAGGGCAGTCATTCGCAAGGGGCTCCGAGGGTGGGTTCCTGCACACACAAACGCCAGGGACACAATTGTCCAGCAGGGGCACAGTTCTGGAGGATGAGGAGGATGAGGAGGAGGAGGAGCTGGAGGAGGAGATGGAACCATGTTCACAGCAGGGTGGCACCCAGGCCAGCTCATGGCCATCACTGGTGCGTGGCTGGGGGGATACAGAGGACACGGACGATACACCTCCCACAGAGGACAGCCTTTCGTCGCCTCTGGGCAGCCTGGCACACATGAGCGATTACATGCTGCAGTGTCTCCACAACGACCGCCGAGTTGCCCACATTCTAACTTGTGCTGATTACTGGGTGGCCACGCTGCTGGATCCCCGTTACAAGGACAACGTACCGTCCTTAATTCACTCACTGGAGCGCGATCGCAAGATGCGCGAGTACAAGCGCACGCTGGTAGACGCCATGCTGCTGGCATTCCCATCTGACAGCGGGGCCACAGTGGAAGCACAAGGCAGAGGAGGAGGAGGAGGAGGTCGCCAACGCAACCAGGGCACCGCCAGCACCTCAGAAGGCAGGGTTAGCATGGCCGAAATGTGGAAAAGCTTTGTCAGCACGCCACAACAAACAGCAGCACCAGCAGCTCAGATGGAACGTCTTAGTAGGAGGCAGCATTTTACCAACATGGTGGAGCAGTATGTGTGCACACGCCTACATGTAGTGAATGACGGGTCTGCCCCCTTCAACTTCTGGGTCTCCAAATTGGGCACATGGCCTGAGCTTGCCCTTTACGCCTTGGAGGTGCTGGCGTGCCCTGCAGCCAGTGTATCTGAACGGGTATTTAGCACGGCTGGGGGCGTTATAACAGACAAGCGCAGCCGCCTGTCCAGAGACAATGTGGACACGCTCACTTTCATTAAAATGAACCAGGCATGGATCCCACGGGACTTTTCCGTACCTTATGCAGAATAGCAATGGATACCGACCTTACCCACCCATTGTTCCATTTTTGCTCTTTCTCACTCTTTTGGGGTGTACCCTCATTTAAAATTTTTGAAAAGAAGCAGTGTTGGCTACCTCGTCCTCCTCCTCAGGGCCAGATTAATGTAGGGGCTATTGGAGCTGCAGCTCCAGGCCCCTACCTTTTATATAGGCCCCGGGTTGGCCATATTCACTGTTACCGCTCTTCTGTCACTTGTAAACACAGAAGTCTGGCTTCTATGCTCGCTTCCCCAGGCAGCACCCTCAGAACCTCCCCACACAGCGTGAAGGCCGGACAAGGAGGGACAGTTGGCGATGCATGGATGTGTTTATGGGCTTCAGAGACAGCATCCCATGTTGAATTAGGCATGCATGGCTGCACCCTTCCTCCTCTGGGTGCATGGCAAGGCACGGCCCTTAAGGCCCTTCAAAATCCTCAGCACCAAGCCCATGATGCTGTTAATCCGGCCCTGGTCCTCCTCCACCGCCGCTTCCACCTACACCGCCCATAGGTGTGCGCAGCCTATTGCATTAAGGTGTGCACCCCAAAGTTGAAATACACATGCATGTGTTTGCCAGCAGGGAGAGTAATGTATCGGGGCCATGTACCTGTAGGCAAGGAGAAATAGAGCAGAGCAGGTCCCAGGGAGATCTTTCCCATCTCCTCACTGGCAATGCTATGTGCCCTAGGTGATTAGGGTGTGCCCAGGCACACCCAGCACACCCTGTGCGCACGCCTATGTCACCGCCACATCCACCACCACCTCAACCTCCCTCCTACTCCATATGGGCCTCGTCCTTCAGAGATGAAGAAGAACATTGTTTTATTTTTCTGTTTTTTTTTGTTGTTTTAAGTTATTTCCCTATCCACATTTGTTTGCAGAGCACTTGCCATGCTCTTAATTACGTTTTGCTGCCATTTGCAGCACTCTAGCCCTTTCCTTTGGTGTTTTAGAGCCATTTTAGTGCCTTAAAGTTCGGGTCCCCATTGACTTCAATGGGGTTCGGTGTCCGGGAAAAGTTCGGTAAAAGTCCGGGACACGGACCCGGACTTTTTTTTAAAGTTCGGCCGAACCCGTCGAACACGGACATCTAGGTGTCCGCTCAACCCTAAAAATGAATAGTTAAAAAAAAAAAAAAAGTGCAGAAAATAATAGCGAAGTAGAAAGTAGGATGGGTTAATAAAGTGCATACCAGAAAAAAACTTTTGCTTTTAAGGACAGCATATGCAGCTCAAGGGGCCCACCTTCGATCTGTGCATGAATAATTAGTAAATATAATCTAGCATTAATGTTGTTACATTGTATTTATCAGCGATGCCTGCAATCACTGTTTGCATCATTTTACACAAACAACAAACATCAAGAAAGGCCTGGCTGTTTCATTTTCTAAGCTTAGCAAGTGTAGCTGCTCCAGATACTGACTGCTCCATTTTTAGTAACACACACACTAATTATATATATATATATATATATATATATATATATATATATATATATATAAAAATTATACACACACATAAACAGTACCTCACGAAAGTGAGTACACCCCTCACATTTTTGTAAGTATTTTACTATATCTCTTCATGTGACAACAAAATGACACTTTGCTACAATGTAAAGTAGTGAGTGTACAGCTTGTATAACAGTGTAAATTTGCTGTTCCCTCAAAATAACTCAACACACAGCCATTAATGTCTAAACTCCAAAAAACAATAAGGTGTAACCACCCTTCTCCTGCGCTTGGTATCCAGGCCCCTTGGCCACACACTTCACGGGACTGACAACTGGCTTCTCAGATGGCTAGGATCTTGCTGCCCTTGTCGGACTGGGGTAGTCCACCAATACTAGAAGCAAAAAGAACAAAAAAGGGCGCACCGACCTAGCGCATTATCCTCAATAAAAGGCTTTATTTAAAAGGAAGAGGTTAGGCCTCGAAACGCGTCAGTCATCTCATCATGGACAACCATATGGACTAAAACACGGACTTTCGAGCAATCCAGCTTGATATGCTTTACTTTTATCTATGTCTGTGAGTAGCCATTTTTTATGTTATTTAAATAAAGCCTTTTATTGAGGATAATGCGCTAGGTCGGTGCGCCCTTTTTTGTTCTTTTTGCTTCTATTAATGTCTAAACCACTGGTAACAAAAGTGAGTACACCCCTAAGTCAAAATGTCCAAATTGGGCCCAAGCAGCCATTTTCCCTCCCCGGTGTCATGCGATTCGTTAGTGTTACAGGGTCTCAGGTATGAATGGGGAGCAGGTGTGTTATCGCTCCCACTCTCTCATACTGGTCACTGGAAGTTTAACATGGCACTCTATGGCAAAGAACTCTCTGAGGATCTGAAAAAAGAATTGTTGCTCTACTTAAAGATGGCATAGGCTAAGGTTGCCAAGACCCTGAAACTTAGCTGCCAAGACCATACAGTGGTTTAACAGGTCAGGTTCCACTCAGAACAGGCCGAGTGTCGACCAAAGAAGTTGAGTGCATGTGCTCAGAGTCATATCCAGAGGTTGTCTTTGGGAAATAAATGTATGAGTGCTGCCAGCATTGCTGCAGAGGTTGAAGGGGTGGGGGGGTGGGGGGGTCAGCCTGTTAGTGCGCAGACCATACGGTGCACACTGCATCAAATTTGTCTGAATGGCTGTCATCCCAGAAGGAAGCCTCTTATAAAGATTATGCACAAGAAAGCCCGCAAACAGTTTGCTGAAGACAAGCAGACTAAGGACATGGATTACTGGAACAATGTCCTGGGGTCTGATGAGACCAAGATAAACGTATTTGGTTCAGATGGTGTCAAGCATGTGTGGTGGCAACCAGGTGAGAAGTACAAAGACAAGTGTGTCTTGCCTACAGTCAAACATGGTGGTGGGAGTGTCATGGTCTGGGGCTGCATGAGTGCTGCCGGCACTGGGGAGCTACAGTTCATTGAGGGAACCATGAATGCCAACATGTACTGTGACATACTGAAGCAGAGCATGATCCCCTCCCTTCGGAGACTGGGCCGCAGGGCAGCATTCCAACATGAAAACGTTCTGGCCACACCTTAGGGGCAGTCCCAGAGGTTATATCCTCTCTCTCTCTGCTACAGGATGTCAGTTATGTCACAAAGCAGTGTCAGAGAATTTAACCCAACCCAACTCATAACAGAGGGGCAGGTACTGCGTCTGTCAATGAGCTTAAGAGAAAAGGATTTTACGGTAAGATCTTACAAAAATCCATTTTTCTCTGTCGCTCATTGACAGACGCAGTCCTCTTTGATTAATATCAAATTGGGACGTCCCAAAGCAGTGCCACAAAAGAGGGGTGGGATTAACGGAAATCAAAATCCAATCCAGAAGGCCCAACCGGTGCCAACTAGAAGTCTTAAAGGCTCATCAGACAAAAGGATGAGACTCAACTGAAAACCCAACAGAAAAAAACCCTCGAGGTAGACCACCGGTCTCCTCAAATAGCGGCCTGCAGAACCTTGCGGCCAAAAGAGGCATCCGCCGATGCCATCCCATCAACTTTATAACATTTTGCAAAGGTATGCACCGACGACCATGTAGCCGCCTTGCAAACCTGAAGCACTGACGCCTGATGGCGAAAGGCCCATGAAGCACTAAGCGCCCGAGTGGACCAAATTAAGATCCCAGGGCGGCAAGGGTGCGCGCACCGGCGGAGCCAGGTGCCGCACTCCCTGGATGAAACTCTGCATCAAGGAATGAGTAGCCAGAGGCTTCTGAAAGAAGATTGCTAATGCTGAAACCTGACCCTTGATAGTGCTCAAGGACAGTTTCTGCTCAACCCCATTTTGCAGAAAAGCCAATATTCGGGCCACCGAGTAAGAACGTGGAGGGAACCCAAGGGATTCACACCACGCGATATAAGACTTCCATGTGCGATGATAGACCTTTCTGGAAGTCGCTTTCCTTGCTTTAGAGTAGGAATAACTGAAGCCGACAACCCTTTGTCCTTCAGCACCTGGGTCTCAATAGCCAGGCCGTTAAAGCCAGCGATCGTAAAGCAGGATGGAAGATCGGTCCCTGCGACAGCAGATCCTCCCTGAGGAGGGAGTCGCCAAGGAAAGTCTGTGACCAGCCTGACCAGGTCGGCGTACCAGGCCCGACGGGGCCAGTCCGGAGCTACCAGGATAACTGGGATTCCCTCCACCTCTATCCTGCGAAGAAGTTTCGGCAGGAACTTGAGAGGAGGGAAGGCATACAATAGCTGATACTGCCCCCACGGGGCGACCAGCGCGTCTGCGACGTCTGCTAGAGGATCGCGGGAGCGAGCTACAAACCTCCGCACTTTCCTGTTGAGCCGCGATGCCAACAGATCCACATTCGGGGTGCCCCAATGAAGGCACAGTTGGTGGAATACCTCTGGATGAAGAGACCATTCCCCTTGATCCAGAATCTGACTGCTGAGATAATCTGCCTGCCAATTCTCCACCCCCGGAATGAATATCGCGGAGAGAGCTGGAACAAATCGTTCCGCCCAACAAAGAATGCTGGCCACTTCTATGGCCACCAGGACACTCTTGGTGCCCCCCTGGTGATTGACGTAAGCCACTGCTGTGGCATTGTCCGACTGGATCCGCACCGGGCTGCCCCGGAGCTGCTCGGTCCAATGAATCAGACAAAGTCTGATCGCTCTCAGTTCCAATACCTTTATCGGTAACCTGGACTCTTCCAGGGACCAAAGCCCCTGAGCAGATAATTTGCCAAGAATTCCTCCCCACCCGGATAGACTGGCATCCGTGGTGACAATCGTCCAGTATATTGGGAGAAATTACTTCCCCTGGCTGAGCATCGGAGACCGAAGCCACCAGACCAAAGACTCCCTGGTCCGCTCGCTCAGTCGGATCCGATTGTCCAGGGAATCGGGATTCCGGTTCCATTTGAGAAGAATCTCCTTTTGAAGGATACGGGTATGGGACTGGGCAAATGGTACTGCCTCGAAGGAAGCCACCATCAGACCCAGGACCCTCATGCAAGTCCGAAGGGAAGGCCCGTTGACGGATAGTAACAACTGAATCGTTGATTGAATCTTCCGGAGTTTCTCCGCAGGGAGAAACACTTTTGTCAGGGATGTGTCTAAAATTAGACCCAGATATTCCAGCCTCCTGGTGGGAACCAGAGATGACTTCTGCAGGTTCACCAGCCACCCGAACTCTTGCTAAGAGATCATGGTGATCTCCAAGTTTAGCAACAGAGTCTGCGGAGACTCGGCACGAAGCAGAAGATCGTCTAGGTAACCTAGAATCGATATGCCTCGCTGTCGCAACTGCACCAAAAACTGGGGCCAACACCTTTGTGAAGACCCGGGGAGCCGAGGCGAGACCAAAGGGTAACGCCGCAAACTGATAATGGTTCTCTTCTATGGAAAAATGCAGGAAAAGCTGATGTCCTGCGTAAATAGGAATGTGAAGATAGGCATCCTTGATGTCTATGGACGCCAGAAAATCCCCCTGATGCAGGGAGGCCGCTACTGTGCGAATGGACTCCATTTTGAATTTTTGTACCCTGACAAAAAAATTGAGTGCTCTTAAGTCCAGAATTGGACGCACCTTGCCCTTTTTTCTGGGTATTGTGAATAGGTTCAAATAGAACCCCTGAAAACGCTCTGTCCAAGGAACGTGGACCACCACTCCTTGTTGCATCAAATCCGTTACTGCCCCCCCCGCAAAGCTTCCAAGCGATCCGGGGATAGTCGGATATTGGAAGGGAAGAATCGCACCGGTGGAAGTGATCGAAACTCGATCTTGTATCCCGACCGTATGACTTTGCGAACCCATTTGTCCGGGATTCTGGAAAGCCATGGATCCGGAAACCGGTGAAGACGTCCCCCCACCCCAGATATGGGTGGGGGCGCACCTTCAGGCTTTAGTAGTCTTATCTTCAGCTCTGGAAGAGCCGGATTTTTGTTTACCCGACCAGCGCCCCTTGAATCCTCCTGGAGGGGCTTTGGAGGGCTTTGCCTTATCGCCCGCCCTAGCGGAGCGAAAAAACTTTTTAAGAGCGGAAAAGGAAGGCCCCAGTCTATGACGAGGTCCTTTATCCTTAGTATTCTGTGGCAAAAAAGTGCTCTTGCCCCCAGTGAGATCCTTGATAGTCTCATCCAAGGTGGCCCCAAATAGGCGATTCCCCTGAAAGGGGAGATTAGCCAAAGCTTTTTTGGAACCTTGATCCGCCGACCAGCACTTTAACCACAGCACACGCCTGAGGACCACTGCTGAAATCGATGCACGCCCCAACAATGGAGTGGCGTCCAGAGCGGCGTCACAGACAAACTGTAGCCCTTGTATCATCTGCTCCAGCAAGTCTGATACTGCCGGGGGGATGCTTCTCCCCTCTAAGTCCCGGCGTAACAACTTGGTCCATTCTGTCAATGTTTGTGAAACCAAACCAATTGCAATCACTGGCCTAAAGGCTGACCCGATCAGGGAAAAGATGGAGCGGGACACGGCTTCCACCTTACGATCCACCGGATCCCTAAAGGACGGAGCGTCCTCCAATGGGATAACAGTAGTTTTATTTAGTCTGGAAATCGGTGAATCCACCAATGGTGGTACTGTCCATTTTTTAAGGAGGGATTCCTCAAACGGATAACGCCTAGTAATGAGTTTGGAAATACCAGGGGTTCGTTTTGGTCGACCCCATTCCTCTTTAATTATATTACCAAAACATTTGGGCAAGGGAAACACCCTCGCCATCTTGGTAGGTTTGTTAGTACCAAAAGGAATTTCAGTATCAGCTACCTCTGCCGGTGTAACCTCAAGTCTTAAGGTTTCCCTGACAGACACAATTAGTGCATCCACCAACGCTTCTTCTTGCGCTATGGCGGAGGCAGAAACGTCCTCCTCACTGTCTGAGGAGACCGTACCCGAGACACAAGCCCCAGACGAGGGACCTGCAGCTGCAGTGACAGGCTCAGAATCTGTATCTGAAGTGTCAGATGAAATAGGGGTAGGCGGGGGTCGCTTCTTTGCGCCCCGTCCCTGACAGGCCACCTCCACCCGGGATACAAAAGACTCCAAAACCGCTGACAATGCATCAATAGTAATTGGGGAACTGGAGGGTCCTGCGGCCACCTCGAGGGGATCAGGTGGAGATACATGTGTGGCAGGGTCCATGACTAATCCAGGAACACTTGCCAGCAAACAAAGATTGCAAAAGAAAAAAAACTTTGCAGTGATCATACTGCGAAAGCAACCAAAGAGTTTTTTAAGGGAAAGAAGGGGAATGTTATGCAATGGCCAATGGCCAAGTCAATCACCTGACCTGAATCAGATTAAGCATGCATTTCACTTACTGAAGGGAAAATGCCCCAAGAACAAGCAGGAACTGAAGACAGTTGCAGTAGAGGCCTGGCAGAGCATCGCCAGGGATGAAACCCAGAGTCTGGTGATGTCTATGCGTTCCAGACTTCAGGCTGTAATTGACGGCAAAGGATTTGCAACCAAGTATTAAAAAGTGAAAGTTTGATTTATGATTGTTAATCTGTCCCATTACTTTTGGTCCCTTAAAAAGTGGGAGGCACATATACTAACTGTTGTAATTCCTACACCTTTCACCGGATTTGGATGTAAATACCCTCAAATTAAAGCTGAAAGTCTGCAGTTAAAGCATATCTTATTTGTTTCATTTCAAATCCATTGTGGTGGTGTATACAGCCAAAAAGATTAGAATTGTGTTGATGTCCCAATATTAATGGACCTGACTGTATATCCTGATCATGACAAATGAACCAACTATAAAATCTGGTCTGGTTGCAGTTTCCTTTATTTTAAAGCGGAGATATCGAAGGTATACCAGGATGCCTTTCA
Source organism: Pelophylax lessonae (assembly GCF_965119305.1). Classification (NCBI taxonomy): domain Eukaryota; kingdom Metazoa; phylum Chordata; class Amphibia; order Anura; family Ranidae; genus Pelophylax; species Pelophylax lessonae. Next base: position 215,996,846 of record NC_138769.1, on the reverse strand, counting down.
ACATGCTTCCTTAAAATATATAATATCCCTTGTTTAAAAACAATCAATACAGCAATTCAGACTCACATCAATTATTAGGTACCGTACATGTAGTGTAAAAATTGAGTGATCAGTCTTATTCAATTGCATACAGTATAATAGCACAATTTGTTCTCGTATCCAACTGTTACTTTAAAGAAAAACGTTATTGGCGAGATAAATAGAACCAGTCGTGCTGTGCATAATAATATATTATGGTACGAAAGCAAAAAATGTTTCTGCATCACAAATTTTCCAGAGAAAAATTATGTTTTGTAACGAAGGTAGGACAGGGCCATAGATTTATTTATTTTTCTTGAGGGAGTTTCAGCCTTGGGTATCCAGAGGGAAAAAAAAGTAGATGGCATGCTCTGTCTGCCGCAGTGAATTGTGGGTGTGGCAAAATTGTGCTAACAGTAGGAAGGGCATAAAACTTCAGCCTTTCCAGTATACATATGGTGCAGTATCCAGAATATTCTTTAATTATTGTGCTCCAAGCAAAGATCTAACAAACTATAAACCTTAAGTCACTGAATACTGAGCAACTAGAAACTGTTGCGCAATAACCCAACGTGTGCAGGAGTCAGGAGTTTGTCATATACAGCCTAGCATCCAGAGTTCAGGGGTCAAGAGTGCATAAAGCACATAGCACAGGCTTTAAGGGTGCATAACTCACAAAGCACAGGAGTTAGGAGTGCATAACTCACAAAGCACAGGAGTTAGGAGTGCATAATGCACAGAGCTCCGGGGCCAGGAGTGCATATTACACAGAAAGCAGGAGTCAAGAGTGCTTAACACAGAGTGTACAGAGGTCAGGAGTGTGTAACGCACAAAGCAGAGGGGTCAGGAGTGTGTAACACACAAAGCAGAGGGGTCAAGAGTGTGTAACGCACAAAGCAGAGGGGTCAGGAGTGTGTAACGCACAAAGCAGAGGGGTCAGGAGTGTGTAACGCACAAAGCAAGAGGGGTCAGGAGTGTGTAACGCACAAAGCAAGAGGGGTCAGGAGTGTGTAACGCACAAAGCAGAGGGGTCAGGAGTGTGTAACACACAAAGCAGAGGGGTCAGGAGTGTGTAACGCACAAAGCAGAGGGGTCAGGAGTGTGTAACGCACAAAGCAGAGGGGTCAGGAGTGTGTAACGCACAAAGCAGAGGGATCAGGAGAATGTAACGCACAAAGCAGAGGGATCAGGAGTGCGTACAGCACAGGTCAGTGGTAGAGTTGCTACCTTTTCTTCAAACCAAACCCTAACACTTTAGAGGCACATGACAATTTTTTTTTAAGGGGGAATGCTCTGGACTCTGGTGTAAAGGGAAACTCTGCTGTAGGGGGGATTCTGCACAACAAAGCCCCCACTTTTATCAGAGTTCCCAGCTTTCCCTCTTAAAAGAGAAGTATGAGATTTTTTTACATTTTAGAATCATACTTTTTACCTAGGTGGATGCAGCATCGGTCCAATGCTGCATCTGTCCCCCATCGACTCTAGGACTGAGAATCGAGCGATCAAACACCGCTGATCGCTCAGTTTGCAGAGCTCGCTGAGCAGAAAGCTGGTCATTCACCACTGTCTACTCTGCCCCTCTGTGGAGGGGGTGGGAGCAGCCAGCTCAGGCTCTCAGTGGCTTTCTGACAGGCTGAGGTGGGTGCCGGTCCAGGCATTTGTGGGCGGATCTCAACCATATGGTCGCAATCTTTCAAGAGCCTGGATCGGCTCTGTGACATCAGCAGACAGCGGGCTTCAGCCCACTGTCTGCTGAAAACGGGTCACAGGAGTGTAAAACAAACTGCACTCCTATGACCCACAGGAGAAGTACAGCCAAACGAGCTTTGGTAGTACTTCTCCTTTAAATCGGTGTTCCCAAACGCCCCTTACATCAGAGTCAGCAGATCACCCCTTACCATAGTGTACTCACTCGCTCAAAGGCAAGAGAGAGAAGGGAGGAAGGAGTGAGACTTCAGTTACAGACAGTGGATGGTAAGCTCACTCACCCAAGGATTGAGGCTCAGGGATCGGCACCTTTCCCCCACAATGTATCTACCAGATGCTGGGCTTTAAATTTCCTGCCCATGGAGAATTTCCTGATGGTTGACAACCTTGGTGATAAAGGGTGTGCCCAGGCACACCTGGCCCATGAACATGCCCACGTGCACTCAGCAGTTGTGGTACTTGGTTACTTGGGAAGCATAGGTGTGTGCAGCCTATTGCATTAGAGTGTGTACCCCAAAGTGTGTGTCTATACATACATACTTACTCTTAAATAAATGTAAACTAACTTTCTAAAAATGTATTAAAACATGGACGGTATTAATAGGAAAGAGGATGCTGTCAGTTTAGCAAAGGTTGCTGTCAGCAGGACAGTGGATGTTGTCAGTCAGTAGGGCAGTGGACTTTGTCAGTAATTTTTATTTTAGTTATTATTTTTATTTTTACAATTTCATTATTTTAATATTTTTACAATTTTTTTTTTTTTATTTTTTTATTTTTAGGAGCCCTGTTGGAGGGCTGTGGTGGGAATCTGGGCTGCACATGTTGATTGGGGTGTGTCCAAGCACATCCGGCACACCCGTACACATGATTCAAAACCCAGAGGGGTGACAAACCTCATCAAAAATAAACAATATTATTAAGCGCAAATCACAATAATGGCTATCAACTAAGTATGCAAGCTGAACACTTCAAGGTCAATGCACAACCCCTTAAGTCAAAACAATCAAATAAAATAGTGCAAGGCAAAATTCTGTTAAACCTATATTCTTAAAACATCATAAAAGTCCTCACATCAGATCCTCATGCATATAATCACTGTGGGTTGGTGCTTAAAATTGAGACATGCAGGTGCCACTATGAGACTCCCTGCATCACTGTCACACACAGCCTCTCATCTCCTACCACAATGGTCCTGATCACAATGGTCTCAATGCGCCTTCCCCAATGGGGTCACAGACTCTCCAACCAGCAAGCAGTGTTTAGATGAGAATTCGTTCATGGAATATAGAATACATTATCTCACAAAAGTGAGTACACCCCTCACATTTTTGTAAATTGTTTTATTATATGTTTACATGTGACAACACTGAAGAAATTACACTTTGCTACAATTTAAAGTAGTGACTGTACAGTTTGTATAACAGTGTAAATTTTCTGTCTCCTCAAAAGAACTCAACACACAGCCATTAATGTCTAAACCACTGGCAACAAAAGTTAGTACACCTCTGAGTTAAAATGTCCAAATTGGGCCCAATTAGCCATTTTCCCTCCCCGATGCCATGTGATTCATTCGTGTTACAAGGTCTCTGGTGTGAATGGGGAGCAGGTGTGGTAATTTTGATTTTATCGCTCTCACTCTCTCGTACTGGTCACTGGAAGTTCAACATGGCACCTCATGGCAAAGAACTCTCTGAGGATCTGAAAAAAATAATTGTTGCTCTACATAAAGATGGCCTAGGCTATAAGAAGATTGCCAAGACCCTGACACTGAGCTGCAGCACGGTGGCCAAGACCCCACAGCGGTTTAACAGGACAGGTTCCACTCAGAACAGGCCTCGCCATGGTCGACCAAAGGAGTTGAGTGCACGTGCTCAGCATCATATCCAGAGGTTGTCTTTGGGAAATAGACGTACGAGTGCTGCCAGCATTACTGCAGAGGTTGAAAGGGTGGGGGTTCAGCCTGTCAGTGGTCAGACCATACGCCACACACTGGATCAAATTGGTCTGCATGGCTTTCATCCAAGAAGGAAGCCTCTTCTAAAGATGATGCACAAGAAAGCCCACAAACAGTTTGCTGAAGACAAACAGACTAAGGACATGGATTACTGGAACCATGGCTTGTGGTCTGATGAGACCAAGATAAACTTATTTGGTTCAGATGGTGTCAAGCATGTGTGGCGGCAACCAAGTGAGGAGTACAAACACAAGTGTGTCTTGCCTACAGTCAAGCATGGTGGTGGGAGTGTCATGGTCTGGATCTGCATGAGTGCTGGGAAGCTACAGTTAATTGAGAGAACCATGAATGCCAACATGTACTGTGACATACTGAAGCAGAGCATTATCCCCTACCTTCGGAGACAGGGCCGCAGGGCAGTATTCCAAACACACCTCCAAGACAACCATTGCCTTGCTAAAGAAGCTGAGGGTAAAGGTGATGGACAGGCCAAGCATGTCTCCAGACCTAAACCCTATTAAGCATCTGTGGGGCATCCTCAAACGGGAGGTGGAGGAGTGCAAGGTCTCTAACATCCACCAGCTCCGTGATGTCATCATGGAGCAGTGGAAGAGGACTCCATTGGCAACCTGTGAAGCTCTGGTGAACTCCATGCCGAAGAGGGTTAAGGCAGAGCTGGAAAATAATGGTGGCCACACAAAATATTGACACTTTGAGCCCAATTTGGACATTTCTGAACTTAGGGGTGTACTCACTTTTGTTGCCAGTGGTTTAATAATAGAGTGCCCATTCACACTATCGCGACTTGTCAGGCGACTGGTCAGCCTGAGAAGTCACGGTCCATGCACTGCTACGGGAACCGTTCTAATAGGAGCGACTCAAGTCGCTCCGACTTAGAAAGTAGTTCCTGTACTACTTCGGGGCGACATCGGAGCGACTTGCATTGACATTCATTATATGAAGTCCGTGCAAGTCGCGCCGAAGTCGCGGTGCATGCGACTCACAGGTCGCCCTCGAAGTCGTGCTGCGTTAGTGTGAACCGGCACTAAAGGTTGTGTGTTGAGTTATTTTGAGGAGACAGAAAATTTATACTGTTATACAAGCTGTACACTCACTACTTTACATTGTAGCAAAGTGTCATTTCTTCAGTGTGGTCACATGAAAAGATAATAAAAGATTTACAAAAAATGTGAGGGGTGTACTCACTTTTGAGAGATACTGTATATAGTTGTATATAAAATGCCCTTTTTAATCTTTCAAAAAGTGTTTCCTAGTGCTAAACCTTTCATCCAATTTCTAAATTGCTGCATTTGTAGATTCCAAAAGCCAGTTTAAAGGAATAGTAGTGATAAAAAAAAAAAAAAAGCACACTTGAAAACAAAGGGTTTAATATCACTTTAAAGCCAGCCATAGACAGATCAAAATTCTGGCTGCTTTAGTAGGAACTGGCCATATTTTGATACATCTATGGGAAGGCTGTTTAGATCAACTTCAGTACAACCAGTCTGTAGGGGTATTTAGTGCAATCACTGCCAGCAGCTATGGCTGCCAGCAGTGATTATTGTATTCTGACAGCTGTCAGAATACAACAGTGCAGCGGGAGGAATTCCCCTATCACCACTGACTATGTTAATGGATGAATCTAGCAAAATTCTTTCCTTCAAACCGTGGTCTATTCAGAATAAAAAATAAATAAAAAGATAAATAAATAAAAAAAAAAAAATGAATTAAAATAAAAGGGTTTGGCTGGAGTTGGGCTTTAAAAAAATTGCTCAAATACCACGCCAAAAAAGTGTAATATATTTGTTAAAACATATTTACATTATTAATTCTAGTTCTAAAAATTATTATGTATTATAATTTTATTATTATGTTATTTCATTTTTTTTATGTGTTATCATGATTTATTTAAAGATCAGATCATAGATTAGGATCGATTTATGCAGAAACACAGAAAATGTAAGAATTATGTGGTTTAGGTCATTTGTGCTATAAACCATAGTTGCTTCTATCTGCAAGACAGCCCCCCCCATTTTACAAATTGTTCCAAGCCCCCATATCCCTGGGCAATAATGTTGCTAGATTCTTCAAAGACCCTGGGCACTAAAGCTGGCCATACACAGAGCGAATTTAGACAGATCTCTTAATACTGGCCAAAATTTGAACCTGTGGACACCCTCCTGTCGACATCCTTGCAGTTGACTAAAATTTGTCAGCCGAACAGCAGATGCATCCGATAAGATGTTAAGGAAAGTTTAGAGCTCAGTGCTATAAAGTCAAAAGACTGTCTGCCACATCCTTTAATATATGTAGAACAAAGGAAAGAAATGCCCCCACGGGACTTTAAAAGGCAGTAGGGAGATAAAGTAATTATAGTGGGGAAAAAAAATAAAAAATCAATGTATGGTTGGGCACCTACACTTTTGAGACCCACATGGGTTTCCATGTTTGAGCCAATGGTACCAGTGTGCAATACTGTTTGGTCATTTTTTTCATTGTTTTTAAAATATATGGTTAGGTCTATCACGTTTTATTATATTTGAAAAAAAATATTATTGATTTTATATTTTCCACTATTATTACTTCATCTACCTACTGCCTTTAAAGTCCCGGTGGGGTATTTCTTTCCTTTGTTCTACATCCAATAAGATGCAGCCACTGTTTTGGTATTCTGACAGTTGACTGCCAGAATACAATGGTTGACATGGCAGATTCTGCGGGTTAGGGTGTATTATGCCTGGTACACAAAATAAGATTATCGGACGAATGATCGATGATTTTTTATTTTTTTTTTGCATTCTATTCTCATTTTGAAAAAGAGTTTGCTAAAGTTTTGAAAATTCTTGCCCTAATTTAATTCAGCCCTAAATAAACCCTTCTTCCTCTTCTACCTTCAACTTTATTTTTCTTGTTTTTTTTGTCACCATGTAATCTCATAATCTGATTGATTGAAATAGAATTGTAAGTGCTGTATGTCAGTGCTGCCAATCGATAGATTTCTGCCCTGGCTTAGCAACTTTTATATTTTTTAAACCAAATTTTAAATTAGCCAGAAAAATGATCTGCACAACCTGTTATTGCTCTTAAAAAATATTCATACAGGTATTTATTCAGAAACCACAGTGTACAAACACAGATAAGATCAGTTGATGCGCTTCAGCCTACAAGGTCTTGGTCATATGACTAAGGCCCTGAAGGCTGAAACACGTCAACTGATCTAATCTGCGTTTGTACACTGTGGTTTCTGAAAAAATATGAAGATTTTTTAAGAGCGGATAATTTTTTTAGTTATTTAAAACTTTCTGTATTATCTACTTCACTAAACAACGACGAAGATCAAGCACCTGTGAGCTCTATTATCATTATGCAATACGAGTAGAAGCACAGAATCTTGTTTGCAATACTTGCAAAGCAGGCCATACATTATATAATTTTCTTCAATTTCCTTTAGATTTACTTTAAACTATGTAGTGCCAGGGCCTGCCTGATTGCATACACATTGAAAGTGGTCCGGTCTGACCTCATATTATATGGTTTTGGTAAAACTAGAAGAAAATTGTACAAGAAAATGGTATAATGTATGGCCAGCCTTAGTTTTAAATCAGATCTAAATCAATCAATCAGAAGGGAAGTTACAGCTATTCCTTTGTTTGCAGATTTGGTTGTTTTGATCTAATTATACCTCAAATCGGATGATAAAAATCAAAGCATACATGGCCACCATAACGAAGGAACGAATATCAATTAAAATCTGTCAGGTGTTCTAATCTCTCCCTACTCTATCCAAAACAAGGAAAATTGCTTTTAGTTATACAGTAAAGTCATTGTAAACACTTGATTGTTTTTTAACATATCAAGCTAGGTACACTTTTTTATTTTAAGGATTTTAAGGGGAACCCCACCCTAATTTTGTTCCTAAAAAATGGCAAGGATGGGGGATGCTTTGGGGTAGGCTGGGCTCCTTTCCCCCAAAGCACCTTATACCCATGTTCATGAGGACAAGGGCCTCTTCCCCACAACCCTGGGCAGTGGTTGTGGGGGTCTGTGGGAAGGGGGCTTATTGGAGCCTGGAAGCCCCCCTTTAACAAGGGGTGCCAAGAGCCCACCCTACCCCCTATGTGAATGAGTATGGGGTACATTGTACCCCCACTCATTTACCCAAAGAAAAAAAAAAAGTTTCAAAATAAAAAAACAAGGCCTTTATTAATAAAGGCAATGTCCCCCAAGGTAAATCCAGCGTCAATCACGATGAACGGCGTGAACGCTGACCCAAAATATAAAAAACAGGTCTGAAGCTGATGCTGACTCCCACTGTCTGACAGCTCTATTGCCTCCTGCCCCTAAATAAATGAAAGGCCACCCAATGACATCACTGTGTGGCCACACCCAGTGACATCAACCAGGGATGATGGCGGGAGGCAGCGGAGCCTGCGCTGGGTACAGATTTTTTTTTTCACGCCGGACGCGTTCATCGTGATTGGGGCTGGATTTACTTTTGGGGACATTGCTTTTTTTTTTTTAAAAAGGACTTTTAGAAAACTATATCAGCTTTTATTTATTTTTTACACTTTTCTGATGAATGAGTAGGGGAACAATGTACCTGATACTCATTCACATTGGGGGGGGGGGCAGGATCTGGGGGCCTCAGAGAGAAAGAGTGCTCTTGTGCACATTGCTGGATCAGGAAAGTAAAAGGGGAGGGGAGGCTGCACTCAAAAGATTTTTTTAACTTTAAAGTGAAACTAAACCCTCCTATCTTTTTTAACCAAGGAAGCTGCCATCTTGGCCTCTGTTGGATCTTCAACTACCATGATGTTGCACATGTGATCAGTGATGACACCAGCCATTGGATGGTTTGACAGTTTTGTTAAGAGCACAAAGTGACAGTTACATTTCCGGCACGTGCCAGAAACTATTAAGTGGAGTACACACTATAAGAAAATCGGGCGAACGATCGTCCGATCTTCCTCATTGTTTCACAGCACCTGGACCTGGAGGGGGGTCTCTTTAGTGGGCACAGAATGGGCCTCTGTTAGAGAGTCTGTTAGACAGAGTCCCCAGACATACTACATGAGATGAAAAAAATAAAAGTGGTCTGGTGCGCTAATGTGGTAAATTATGTTTCAGTGATATACAGTGGGTACGGAAAGTATTCAGACCCCCTTAAATTTTTCACTCTTTGTTATATTGCAGCCATTTGCTAAAATCATTTAGGTTCATTCTTCTTCCTCATGAATGTACACATAGCACCCCATACTGACAGAAAAACACAGAATTGTTGACATTGTTGCAGATTTATTAAAAAAGAAAAACTGAAATATCACATGGTCCTAAGTATTCAGACCCTTTGCTGTGACACTCATATATTTAACTCAGGTGCTTTCCATTTCTTCTGATCATCCTTGAGATGGTTCTACACCTTCATTTGAGTCCAGCTGTGTTTGATTATACTGATTGGACTTGATTAGGAAAGCCACACACCTGTCTATATAAGACCTTCCAGATCACAATGCATGTCAGAGCAAATGAGAATCATGAGGTCAAAGGAACTGCCTGAAGAGCTCAGAGACAGAATTGTGGCAAGGCACAGATCTGGCCAAGGTTACAAAAAGATTTCTGCTGCACTTAAGGTTCCTAAGAGCACAGTGGCCTCCATAATCCTCAAATGGAAGACGTTTGGGACGACCACAACCCTTCCTAGAGCTGGCCGTCCGGCCAAACTGAGCTATCGGGGGAGAAGAGCCTTGGTGAGAGAGGTAAAGAAGAACCCAAAGATCACTGTGGCTGAGCTCCAGAGATGCAGTCAGGAGATGGGAGAAAGTTGTAGAAAGTCAACCATCACTGCAGCCCTCCACCAGTCCGGGCTTTATGGCAGAGTGGCCCGACGGAAGCCTCTCCTCAGTGTAAGACACATGAAAGCCCGCATGGAGTTTGCTAAAAAAACACCTGAAGGACTCCAAGATGGTGAGAAATAAGATTCTCTGGTCTGATGAGACCAAAATAGAACTTTTTGGCCTTAATTCTAAGCGGTATGTGTGGAGAAAACCAGGCACTGCTCATCACCTGTCCAATACAGTCCCAACAGTGAAGCATGGTGGTGGCAGCATCATGCTGTGGGGGTGTTTTTCAGCTGTAGGGACAGGACAACTGGTTGCAATTGAGGGAAAGATGAATGCGGCCAAGTACAGGGATATCCTGGACAAAAACCTTCTCCAGAGTGCTCTGGACCTCAGACTGGGCCGAAGGTTTACCTTCCAACAAGACAATGACCCTAAGCACACAGCTAAAATAACGAAGGAGTGGCTTCACAACAACTCCGTGACTGTTCTTGAATGGCCCAGCCAGAGCCCTGACTTAAACCCAATTGAGCATCTCTGGAGAGACCTAAAAATTGCTGTCCACCAACGTTTACCATCCAACCTGACAGAACTGGAGAGGATCTGCAAGGAGGAATGGCAGAGGATCCCCAAATCCAGGTGTGAAAGACTTGTTGCATCTTTCCCAAAAAGACTCCTGGCTGTATTAGATCAAAAGGGGGCTTCTACTAAATACTGAGCAAAGGGTCTGAATACTTAGGACCATGTGATATTTCAGTTTTTCTTTTTTAATAAATCTGCAACAATGTCAACAATTCTGTGTTTTTCTGTCAGTATGGGGTGCTATGTGTACATTCATGAGGAAGAAGAATTAACCTAAACGATTTTAGCAAATGGCTGCAATATAACAAAGAGTGAAAAATGTAAGGGGGTCTGAATACTTTCCGTACCCACTGTATATTGAACCACAAGTATAACACCTGTGACACTTTTATCACTATTAAACCCAAAGTGATGTGTTGTAACAACAAGCACTCTAATCAAACTTGTACACTGTTGAGTGATATGAACCTCAGGTATACAGCTAGTAACGCTGTCCCCATAAGTGACACATTATAACAAATATGTAACAACAAATATTCTCCCACACAAAATAAATATTAAATGTGAGATACCCCAATGAAAAAAAGAGAAAAAGTATATATTGAGTGTCCAAATAATAATGTCCAGATTAAACATCCAAAAGCTTCAGATTCCGGAAAAATCAGAAAACATTAGTGATTTCCAAGTGAAGAATTCAAATCAAAACGGTGTAGAGCTTCAACCCCAGTGTGTGAAAAAGTAGCGTGATCCCCACCACCTTCAGGATTGGCCTCTTACCAGTGACTAGGAATATAAAGCCCCGTACACACGTACCGATGGTCGGCATACAAATGTTCCTCTTTTCTCCCCGGGATGTCGGTGTCTGCTGAAAAGTGCAAAGACAGCACAAGGACAGCACAAGAATTTTGTCCGCCGACTGCAGAAGTGATGTCATGTAATGGTTAACTTTCCCTGTGTTTTCTATTTTCTGAGCATGCCCAGTCTTGCAAATCTGCGGTCTGTCGGCCGAATTCTGTACTGACAGGCGAACAATCGTCCGTTCTGGTGTCGGCATACAAAAATTTTCATGTTTGCAAGAAAGACTTTTGTCCGCGGATTGTGCGCAGACATCTGTCGGAGGCACCATACTAACACGCGTACAATCGGCAGATCCTTCGTCCACCGACGTTTGTATGCCGACGATCGGTACGTGTGTACGGGCCTTAAGGGCCAAGTAGCCTTCCCAAGAGGATAATTCCCTGTGCTGTTGTCTTGTAGCGCGTGTATCTATCTGCCCCTTTAAGGGCTTCTCCCCATCAGCCCCAGTGGATCCATGCTTGGGTCTCTTATGAATGGTGTTTATTAGGCTTTTAACACTCCTTGGACCTCATCCCCAGGTATCAGGTTAGAAGACTCATTCGTCCTAACTCCTGTTTCTTTATACTACATGAGATGGTCAGAGACTGCAGACTTAAAACAAAAGATGGTCAGAGACTGCAGATAGGATACAAGAGATCAATGCATCGATGCAGCCTCACCAGTGCCCATCAAATGCAGCCTCATCATTGCCACCAAATGCAGCCTCATCATTGCCACCAAATGCAGCCTCATCAATGGCCGCCAAATGCAGTCTAGCAGTGGCCACCAAATGCAGCCTCATCAATGGCGGCCAAATGCAGCCTAACAGTGCCCGCCAAATGCAGCCTACCAGTGCCCACCAAATGCAGCCTACCAGTGCCCGCCAAATGCAGCCTACCAGTGCCCGCCAAATGCAGCCTACCAGTGCCCGCCAAATGCAGCCTACCAGTGCCCGCCAAATGCAGCCTACCAGTGCCCGCCAAATGCAGCCTCATCAATGGCTGCCAAATGCAGCCTACCAGTGGCCACCAAATGCAGTCTACCAGTGCTGGGATCACAGAGCTGTGATATCCCGCTGTGTCATAGAGCTTTTGAATTTCCCGGGCAGCCACTGTAACAAAGTCCTGCCTCCTAGACCTATGGTTCAAATTCAAGCTCTGTGTGAGATGCCCGCTATGTGTGACACACACAAGGAGAGAAGGGAGGACTCTGCCACTTGAGC